>NC_138055.1:21458745-22058745 GCF_964194185.1 Rhinolophus hipposideros | reverse complement strand
CCATGATTCTGGATATAATGTTCGCTTTCCTCGTAAAATTTTCAATTTGGTAGATTTTAAGACTTTTTTTATCTTCACATTGACCTCAGCATGAGATCCTTTATCATGAGCTGATAGAATCTTTATTTTTATCACTGTAACAACACAATTCCAAAAGTCAAAAATGCATAGAATTTCATATTATCTTTTGCGGTTTGAACAACTTAAATATGCATTTCAGAGTACAATGGAAAAGTGAATTAATGATGACGAGAATGTGGAAATTTGCTTTAAAAATCATCGATTTTGCACTGGCTTCATGTCATTAATATTAATTATACTCTTCCTTCTTAGACATTTTCAACTGCTACTCATTGCCATTTGCCTACTGCAAATATAATCTTAAACACATTCAGCTATCAAATCAAAATAGAAAGAAGTTGCATAGGGAGTAGAATTATATCCTGATTTTTATTTAGATTCTAACTATATTATATTCTTCTGGCTAACTGTGTATAACATTATGACAAAGGGCAAATGTTACTGCCAGGATATAGTTAAAATATTCTCAAGAGATTAAATAATACTATTGATTACTTAAGCTTCCACTGGTGTAAAATGCAAGCTGAGTGGGGTTAGGGAGGCTGTTCCACATGAGGGCAAAGCTCCAGTGTTCTATATGACTCATGAGTCTATTGTGCTCTAACATCTATGAAATGGATGTTGGGGGCGGGAATTAAGTAATGGAATAAGTTGCGGTGGGGAAGAAAGAAGACCTAAGAAACACTGGATGCACTATTCTATATTAGTAAGAGAGTTCTTACTGGCTCATCTATATCTTGATGGAAGATGGTGTGTAATGAGAGAACCCTATCCTAGCTGGTCCCATATCCTGAGAACATGGCTGTCAACGACAGCTGTCTTTATGGGATCACCAAATGTTAGACTTCTAAGGGGTCTTAAGAGTTCATCCAGTTTTGTTTTATGTATAAGGAGGCAAGTTTTAAGAAATGTAGTGAACTGCTCAAGTTTGCATGCCTGGTTGACTATAGCTAGAGTTTGGATTAGAATCCTGAAGAGATAGTTGCATGAAGGGTGCATAGCATAGTGCCTCACACATGGCCAACGCTCAAGAAGTACGTTTTCTTCACTAGACTATAAGCTCAAAGAGAGCAGGGACAATGTCTCTTCATTACGATAGTTCAGTTAAGTATTTGCTAAAGGAATAATCAAATAAATCAAGTTTTTTCCTTTAAGCCAAAGAAAGGGACAGTGAAGGAGAAAACTTTTATCTCCAAGTCTGTAGGTATGTTGCACTTAATAAGACCAAAGTATTTCATTACATCATTAAGAGCATTCAAGTTCTTGTAAGCAGAAAATAATATCATTGCATTAAAAGATGCCCATATGGTTGTTTGTAAGTTCAGTCAGAGACCTACTGAACTACGTGATAGTGAAAACCAGTTGATATTTCCACTGAACTGACTGACTTTGAACTAATTGGTCTTTTTTTTTCTTTTCTTTTTTTCTTTAGATAGTAAATACCATTCCTTCTAAACGGATTTTTGTTCATTAGGCACTATGCATTTCAAAAGTTTTTTTCTATTATTTAGTCAAGTTGGCAAGTTAAAGGAGGGAAATATGCATGTAATTTTAGATAAGATTTATGAGGTTTTTAACATTTACTTTTTTATCTCTTATGAGATGAAATACAATGTTATCAAGAACGTAAACACTTGGTTTTAGAAATCATGACTTAAAATTTTCTCTTTATTGTAATGCATATTTCAGGCCCTATAAAGTATGGAACAAATAAAAAGCCTAGACACAAGCATATGTTGGCAAGATAGGGTATCTTTAATACACTTAATAGCAAACAAAAAGCTATTTAGAATTTGAAGATAGAAACAGTCTTTATTTAGGGAAATGATGGTTTTCTTTGTCTATATGCTACATTTTCCTGTTATTTGAGAGATAGAACAATTTCTAGACAGAGAGGACAGGGAAGAAACTCAGGCAGACAGCTCGTCTCAGTACCTCAAAAATATATATCCTTTTCTTCCTCCCAACCATTTACTGAACATTTAGTATATGCAAGGTAATGTGCCATGTGCTTTTCCAAAATCTCATTTCACGGGGAAGGTAACATCGTCCCTGTTTTATAGATAAGGAAGTCTGGAGAGGTTAAGTAACCCACTCACTAAACCAAAAATCAGACCCGTGTAGATCTGAGACCAATGCCTGAGCTCTTAATCTCTATGAAATACTGCTTTAAACTGATTTCTGCTTAGTGTTACCTGATAAACTGCCACAGGAATCATTCAAGTGACTAGAGACTTCCCTTTTAGATAGATTACTGAGATAAGAAGCATCTATAAGAAAGGTTTATGTATCATGGATTTTTCTTTTTGTTCTTTGCTTTTTCTCCTCATAGGAGGATAACCTTGCCTTTGCTCTACAAGCCTCTTGCCCTCACCAGGACATTCAATGCCATCTCTATTAGGAAAATCTAGGCCAAGGCCAGATTACTGTGTTTAGTATTATTGTATAAGACTAATGCTCTGATTTAGGCGGGGGATGTTATACACTAGGTGTTCCATTTCCTAAAACACTCTTTGTACTTAGTCTGAATAGATTCTTAGAAGCATTCAAAGACTTCAGACTTACCATATGAATATTTCATTCCACAGAATGCCTTGGAGTTTCCTAACACTTGTTCCTTGCATTCACATTTACCTACAGAAATTAAATGAAAAAAGGTGTTAGTTATTTAGAAGCAACAATAACAAAAAAAGAAATAAGCAAGTAAATCTAGGTAGCATAAGGCTTTAAGGCTTGAGTGAGTCATATAATTCATACCTACTAAGAAATCATGAAAAGTCATTAAAAAGAAATAGAGTCACTTTCTGAATTGAACTATTATCCAATAAAGTATTGACCTAAGAGAAATATAGAAATGTAGAAACAGTGATATATTTTAATGCTTGTAATTGATGTTGTGATATAATCCAGTATTAGTAGTCCATGCTAATGGAAAGAAACAACTGCATGGATTACCTATGGAAGAGACAATTATCTTTTTATAATGTTCACCAAAGTAAAATAACTGGGCAGTCCTTTGAAGGTAATGCCATTTAATTTAAAAGCATTTATGAGCACTTATGGTATGCAGGACATGATGCTATATACTTCAGAGTATATAAAGATGAACAAGACACAATTCTTGTCTTAAGGGTTACAATTCAGTAAGATGAGTACAGCAAGTACATAAACAGTGGTAAGTGTTCTAAGACAGGTACAATATACTTGGGTGGGAAAGTCACATGCTTGGGGGAATGGGAAAAGTCTTCATGGCTGAAGAAGGATTTGAAATGGCCTTTGAAGAATAAGTAGGATACTTTATACCAACAGTTAAAATCATGTATTACAAATATGTGTGAGAGATTTGCCAGACCTTGTGGAAGACTTTCAAAATGCCTCTGTACATAGTCTACATATAGTATTCTCATATTTATGTATCTGTTTCCTTTCTATTCTGTGATCCTTGAGGACACTGGTTATGTCTTATTCACCTTTATGTTCCTAGAGCCCAGAATAGATAGGATTTTGATTCTTACTGATTTAACAGTTAGATATAATTCCCTCACCCTTCCCCTCTTGCCCTCATGCATTGCATTTCATAGGCACTGAGTGGTAATAATGGCAGGTAACATGTACTGAGGAGTATTTACTGTATGTCAGGCACTATTTTAACTGTTTTATATTTATTTACTCATATAAGATTCTAACATAGTAGAAATTTGACAGTAATATAGAGATAAAAGAGTGAACAAACAAATATAAGAGAGAAAAAGCAGAGTGTGTTCATGGAAGAGTCAGAGATTCTGTTTATCCTGGATACAGATTGAATAATGAATAGTAGAAGGTATCATGGGGACCTCGACTGATAAGCAATTAGGGCCTGAATTTAATTTGTTAAATAAAGGGGAATTTTGAAAGTTATTATTTTAAAGAAGTTACATGAATTAAAAAATGTGCATATATATGAAAATTAATCTGGCATTACCATATCAAAAGTATTGGAATGGAGAGAAAATGGAGGCAGGGATCAATTACAAACCAGTGAAACTGATGACAACAACAGGAGCCAAACTGAGTGTCAACTATAGACCATAATCCATATAAGGAATTTTATCCCTATAATCTTTAACATTTATAATAACTATATGAGGTAGGTATTATTTAAAAATGAAGGCTCAGAGAAGTTTATTAGCTTGTTCAAGGTAGCATTGCTAACAAGTAGAAAAGCCAGTTTTTAAACCTGGCTTTGGGAGAATCTGAAGCCCTTGATCTTTCCACTACACTGTCTCTCTAAGACAGATGGATTGTGGGTCTGAGAGGTGGCTATGGAGCTCGATAGGGAGAAATATCAAGGGAAGCTGGAGAGTTAGGGTCTACAGATTTTGTCAATGGATTGGATAAGGTCAAGGGAAGAGGAAACACAAAAATGGACTTGAAGTTTTCAGCTCAGATGATAGAATATTTAGCATCACTAACAGAAATTGGGAAGTTAAGAGGAGAGCATTCAGGGGTGTATAATTTAAGGGTGTTTTTGATAGCAATCAGTTGTCTCAATTATTGAAAGGATATGGAGTAGCTCATAGAAAGGAGAAGAAGCTAAGGAACTAGAACTCTGAAAGGACAAGAATCAGGAGAGCGCCAGAGATCTAGGAACTGTTGGGTAGTCTCTTTTATGGCTTTCCCCGCTGGAATCATGAACTCCAATCATTTTCAGACTTTGTCACTTTAAGGTCAAGATTTAAATTCCAGGGACAGAACACCTGATTGGCCTCTCCAAAACTATTAAATTGGGGAAGAATGGTTCCTCAAAGAAAAAATTGGGTTGAGTTGCCACAGAAATATCAGGAAAGAAGAGGAAATGGATCTGATCAGGCAAAAACACACCAGAGGTCTAGTACAAGGAGAATATAATGGATTAGAGATGCTGACAGAACATCCAAATGGAAATGAGAGTATGATTCTGGTGAGACTGGATAAGTAGACATAGCAATGTGGGAAACAGTGACATATTGGTTCTAACTAAAGCTTGTCTAGAAATCAGAGACTGGGATTTGCAAGTAGAAAAATCACAGTGGAATTAGATAGTGAGAAAGAGAAATCAAAGGTACTTAAAAATGAGATGTTGTGATCTGTTAAGTAATATTGCTTATAATCTAAACATAGCAGAGAGGATTACTCAATCAGAAATTGTAGTAACTTAAGTGGAGAGCTCACTGCCTTGGAAAGTTCCACTAAAGCAGGAGAGCATGGTTAACACCATGCTGTAAAACCTAATGAAACTCCACATGGCATATGTTATTCCTCAGTGTAACGTTCTTCTCTTTAGTCCTTCATCCTATAAGAACATACATAGGTCTGTTATTTGAAGACCTTTCTTTGGCTTCTTTCCAGTGCTCTCTTTTCATAAGAAATCAGATATTAAAATTTGTTTTTGAATGGATCTTTGTTGATCAGGCTTCAGCCCAGATGTGTTTTGTTAAAAGAAATCTGAAAGGAGGAAAACCTGTTTAGAGACACTAGGTATTAGGATGTGTGTATGTGTGCGTGTGTGTGTGTGTGTGTGTGTGTGTGTGTGTGAGAGAGAGAGAGAGAGAGAGAGAGAGAGAGAGAGAGAGAGAGAGAGAGAGAGAAATTGTTTACAGTTCTTTGGTACTAGTTAGAGCCAGTTTTATTGTATAAGAAGTGAAAGTGTACATCTGATGTTCTCTACCTCACAAGAAGTGGTAGGAACTAAGAGTTTCTTATTGGTATAGGATATTACATTCCTAATTATGGAAATGTATGGTAGGGAAATAGGTAAGTAGGCACATGTATTTGAGAATGAACCCCAGTGCTTAGGAAACTGATTATCACTTTTTTGTTGAAAAGAGGGGCCCAGGAGTACTATTCTACGCCCAGTGAGAGTATTGCTGTTTAGAAGGAAACTGAACAATGTCTTCCTCGATCTGGAGCTCACCCAGATTAATTTCAGAGGCTCTCTGGGGACATCACAGACCTAACAGCTGTTGTGGACGTGAGAGTCTGGAGTCATTCTGATGCCAGCACGTTATGCGCTTAATTCGTGTGCTGCCAGCTCCCTGGTAACATGATGCCTGGCTCAACGAATGTCCTAAAAACTTGATTTTTATAGATTGGTTTAGCAGACAAAGTTGGAGAATTATGAAAATCATTGTTTTAGAAAAATAGAAGGAAATTTGCAAAAGTGGTTATTAATATCATAGAATTCAGATAATGTAGCATTGAATCAAAAAAATTAATGGGAAAAATTTTTTTCTTTTCCATGTGTTCAAAAGATAAATATGATAATGTCACATTGCTTTATATACCACCTTATTTTCTGTTGTGAATTAAAATGAAACCATTAGGAAAATGGTCATAAGATTATGTTAAGTGAAAAAAAAAAAACCCATGATACGGAATTACAAATGCCAGTGTTTCTCAAATTTGGGTTCCTGATTCTTGAAGGGTCCATAAGTTCTTTATGAGAATGTAGTTAAATTGTGGTTTCTTACTCTGCTCTAGCCACACTGGGCTCCTTGCTGTTTCCTGAATAAGCCAGGCCTAGTCCCACTTCAGGACTTTTGTACTTGATGTGTCTTCTGCCTAAACTCTCTTCCCTCTGTTATCTGTAAGCTCACCCCCTTACCTCCTTCAGGCATTGTTCTCAAATGTCACCTAGGACTTTCCCTGATCCCCCTATTTAAAAGTATGCCCCTCCTAAGCAATTCTTATCCCCAACCCCTGTTTTATTTCTTTATTACACTAAACATCATTACATTTTTAAAAATAAATATTTTTCTTACTTGTTTATTACCTGCCTTCCTCTGCAAGAATATAGACTCCTTGAAGGCTCAGATTTTTGTCTGTTTTGCTCAGTTACTACATTTACAGCACTGGCACACCTATGGGTACTCAACAAATATTTGTTGGATGAACGAATTAATTCATAAAGAACTTCTACAAATTAGTAAGAAAATTGCAAATAGGAAGTTCACAAAAAAAGGAAACCTGACTGGCTAAGAAACCATGAAGTTACCAAACCTGTTAATAATCAGGAAAATGCAATTTTAAATGGCGAGATGCTATTTTATACCCACCAGATTAGTAAAAATTGACAAGTTTGGTAACATTAACTTTAGAACACCAATAACTATGAAATGAGTTAAACTGTGGCTGGGTTGATGAGGTAGAATAGTGAGAGCTTGGCCCGTTGTATGTGCTATATAAAAGTTTGTTAAGTAAATACAGAGTGTTAATGAGGATGTGGAGCAACAGAAGGTCATACTTTGCTGGTGGAATGCAAATCTGTACAACCACGTCAAGGAGCTATTTGGCAATATGTGGTAAATTGACAATAAGCACACCCGTGACCCTAGGTTGTACCTTACGGCAAAGGTCGGTGAATATTTTCTGTAAAGGGACAGATGATAAATATTTTAAGCTTCGTGAGCCAAGAGGCAAAATTAAAGATGCTATGCAGGTGCTTACATAACCATTTAAAGTGTAATCATTTAACCCTTAGAGCAGGTAGCTTGCAGGCTGTAACAAAACAGATGGCAGGCCAGATTTGCCTTGAGGACCTCAGTTTGCCAGCCTCTGCTCTAGTGACACTCCTCAAGAGCTCAGTCACATAAGAGAACATTCGGGGTAGCATTATATATAACAGTGAAAAACTGGGAATTGGAAATATCCTAAATGGTAAACAACAAGATAAAAAAGTTTATCCATTCATAGAATGGATAAACTAAAAAACGTACATATTTAGGTCAAAAAATCATTTTGAAAGGGTAGGTAAGTCATTATGTTAATGACATTAAAATATAGATACAGCAAGAACAAGGAAGTGAATGATAAACACCAAAATTCAGTTTAGTGGTTATTCTATGGAGTACGGGAGACTAGTAAGCTTATGGATTGGTGCATGGGGGCTTCAATTGTGTCTGTTAACACTTTAAAATTTAAATCAGAATATGAAACAATATGTCAAAGTGTAAGATTTGGTAACTCTAGAAGGTGTGTATATGGGTTTTCATATAACATTTTTGGCATTTGTAATGTTTAATAATAAAACATATTTTAAACTTATTTTCAGTTTAATTTGGATTATTTAGTGAGCACTTTACAACCAAACACTGACACAAGATTCTATGCCTACATTCATGTTTGTGTTAAGAAGCAAGTTGGTGCTAAATAGAACCACGTGATTTTCTACAATCAAAGAATAGAGGCAGGGTGAACACAGAAATTGTGTTCCCACCAATATCATGGCAGGTTCTTCAAACAAAACAACAGATAAATGTCATAGGAAAATTGAGTCAGAGGAAACAGTAGTATAGACTGGGAAATTCAAAGAACCATATTTTTGTGTTTTGGCTTCAGTGAAAAAATTATTTTTCATATTTAATTAACATTAATTTGAATTTTATTATTTTTTATCATTTGGCTTATATTTAGTTTGTAAAATTATTTTTGTTTTCTAGTAGTGAAAAAGGTATAAAACATAAGGAGTTCACAGCTAGCTTTTGCTTTGTACATATTAAATTATACTAGGTAAGAATATTTGTCCTTTAAATGGATCTGTACATTTCCTAATCTGATACACTCAGTTAGCTCTCAATTGTGTAAAACAGTATATTTTAGGGAAAAGGAAACACACCAAAGTAGTAACAGTAAGGTAATGAGATTTGGGTGACAATTTTTTGTTTTGCATTTTCCAAATTTTCTATACTAATTACTTAGGTTACTCTAATAATAAAAAAATAAACAAAAGTTTGTTAAAACATCCCTTAGTTATCTTTAATAGTTTTATATTTACGGGGGTCATTACTTTATTAAACTTCAGAACTTAAGAGTTCCCATATTATGAGGGGATTAGAAAATAGTTGGTAACCACAAAATGGCCTCAGGGTTTTTGAAAATTAATTTGGGGAATGTAATCAATAATGTTGTAAAGATTTTGTAGGGTATCCGATGGACACGTGTCCCATTTGGGAGACCACCTCAGGGATGCTGTAGATGACTGATCATGGCACTGTACACCGGAAGCTGAACAGTAATGAATGCCAACTATAATTTTATATATATAATGTGATGGCTCGGTGCGATGTCGGAGGGATAGTGGATGGGGGCATGGGGGGCGGGGGGGTCCACAGTGTGAGGGATATAAATGATGAACGTCTAAGTATTACTTTGTCTTGTGCACCTGAAACTAATAAAAAAAAAAAAAGAAAAAAAAAGAAAAAGAAATGAGTTTCTATATTAGAATCCAAAAACTGTTCTCTGGTTTGTTATGAATCACTGTCAGTCAAGACCAGCCCTGGAAATATGAGACCCGGTTATATCTATTGTCTCACCTGAATGTCGAAGTGCAGAAAATCCTTGCTCATCCTCCCACTCCCAGGTCGGTTCACTCTTATTGTGCGTGGAATGGAAGTCAGGAATTTCATGATACCATTCTATGTCTGTGCTGCTAATAAAATAGAAAATGATGAAGAACTTAAGGAGTTTCTCAGATCTTGAATGAAATGGATTTATTTATTGAGATTTAAGCCTTATCAGTCACCTTACCATCCTTTCACTTTTCAGCACTTTAAGGGCCTATTGTCAAGAAGAATAATTTATTTTGCAAAATGAACTAGATCATCTCTAGAATCTTGCAAGAACAAAGGACTTGACTCTGCAACGTGACAAAATTCTTTAAAAAGATGTGCGTGCAAAAGACATCTTTGGTCCACCAATGGCATGCAAGGTTTTCCAAATCACTATCAGATCTCCAAAAGAATCTGAAAGACACATCCATGAGACAAAGAGCCATGCGCATTCACCTGCTGATGCAGTCTCCTGTGAGAGGGTCGCAGCTCCCTGCGCAGTCACAGGGCCTGCAGCCGTAGTCGCCGAAGCCCCAGTATCCCACCATACACCTGTCACAACGTGGCCCTGCCACCCCAGGCTTGCAAGGGCAGTCACCATTGCTGGGGTCACAGAAGGTCACTGAGCTGAAAGGCAGGACAGCTGATCCAACCGGATGGCAGGAGCACACTACAACAGAGAGAACACACGGGAACCGATGAGTGACTAGATTACCTGTGCGGATGCGGCCTGGCAATCCCAAAGTTGCTTCCCTTCACCACACGGCGTATCTCTGAGGCTCCTCCATTAGCCAGTTGGTACATGCTTGGAGAATCAATGTTAGTTTATAGATACGAAGATAAAATCAGAAAAGCCTATCTGCTGTAAAATGAACCGCACAATTTATTCTAAAATTGAAGGCACTAAATATGAATGGATTTTGGTGGGGGTGATTAGAACAAATCAGCAAAGAAGACAAAGAAGGAGCAATTCGTGAGAAAGGAAAAAATCACGAGTGTGTTATTCTGAAAGCCAAAGTTTCAAAGAGATAGGACAACATCAACTGTGTCCAACGCTGAGAGGGCCAAGACAGTGAGGAATGGGAGTGGATTATTGTGTTTGACAACACGGAGGCCACTGGTGTCCTGGATAGAAACAGTTCCAGTGTGATACTAGTGGCAAACCTAACTGAAGAGGACTTGGGTGAGAATGGTCATAAAGGAAGTTGAGCATGAGAAGAGACAGCTCTTCTGAGATTTTTTCGGTAAGGGCACAGAATGTGGTGGCTGCTAAAACTGAGTGGGGATATGAACTCGAGTGAAAGTTTGAATTTTGTTTTAAGATGGGAGAATTTACAGCATGTTCGATGTTTGATGTTGATAGAAATGGTTCAGCAGAAAGGGAAAGACTGATGACCAAAAGAAATGGGAGAATTGTTAGAGGAATACTTGCGCATATTTGAGAGAGGAAGAAAGGACAGGCTCTGGTGTAGAAGAGGAGGCGCTGGCCTTGGGTAGGAGCATGGTCAGTTCATAGTAACAGGATGGAAAGCAGAGCGTTTGGACACAGATGCAGGTGAGTGGACACGTGCAGTGGTGGGAGCTGGGGTGATGAGATTGATGCCCGGATAAAGGGATAAAGAGGGCAGCAGAGCTCTTTTCTCTGTGAAGAATGGGAGGCTACAACAGAAGTCAGCAGTCCGCCCCAGAAGGACTTTCACCAGAATCCAATTATGCTGGCAGCATGATCTCAGACATCCAGCCTCCAGAACTGTAAGAAATAAATGTTTATTGTTTAAGCCACCCAGTCTGTGGTATTTTGTTATGCAGCATATGGAGTTGCTCACAGGTTGATACTCCCTAACACTTTCTTTGTTCCTGGGATAGCAAAAATAGTTGAACAAAGTAAAAAAAATGTGTCTATTGGATTCATCACAAATTTGTATACCCTAACCTCAGTTGGGTTCTTTAACTGATGCTCATTAACCCTATTTATTCAATTTTACCTCGCCTCTCAAAAAAAAAAAAAATTCTCACAGTGGCTGTCCCAAAATATCCCTTTTTATTTCACACTAACCACTTGGTCTGAAAATTCTGATTAATTGATAATGTCCTCTGGATAATCTTTTCTCCACCTCAAAAATCTCTTTATTTTTCTAATCTTCTCTAAGAATCACCTGAAAAATGTCTCTACTAACTCCTTCCTTTATTCCCTTGGAAACATCTTTCATTGATTATTTTCTTTGTCATTAAAATCTCAGTTTGGCTTCAATCTGGCTTCAAAGCTCAACTACCAACTGTATGACTTTTGGCAAGATACCTAGACTCTCATTTTCTCAGTTTTCTTGTCTGTAAAGTGGAAATGAGAACAATATTTACCCACATAACAGTTGTTAGGATGAAAGGAGATTATGTATGTAAAACAGTGTGGTGTCTGGCACATGGTTAATTAATAGTGAATTAACTAATTAATTCAATAAATCTTGTAGATATGTAGGATCTATGTTTGTATAAGTAATGATGCCAGCCCTCAAGGAATGCATAGTCTTGTTGGGGAAACAGAAACATACACAAAAAATTTCCATACACTGATAAGTACTCCAATAGAGGTCTACATAAAGGGCTACAGGAGCAGAGAAGGGAAAACGACTGAGGGAATCACATAAGACCCTCAGAGGAGGGGTCATATAGACCTTCGACCTGATCCTAAAAGATGAGTAGGAGTTTGCAAGTTGACAAGGAGGGGAAGATAGGCGGTTGCTTATTCCAGCCTAAGGAGATACTCTCCCCATTGCATTTCTTTTAAATAATTTTTTAAAAATGTAATTGTGATTTAAAAAAACCACATACCATAAAATGTACCATCTTAACCAATTTTAAGTGTACAGTTCATCCCCATTGCACTGTATGTGGAAGCACTTGCTGTTTCCTGAAGATTTGAAGGTCTTTCATGCCTCGGTGCCCTTGGCTGTGCCTGCGTTGCCTTTCCCCACCGTGTCCGTCTGGACCCTGACATGCCTTCTTGTCCCACTCCCTCCAGACCACTGTCTGCTTTATGCTGTCTCTGGTCTTTGTATATATTTCTATTTTGTATATATCACAGTCCATCATTATCATTTGTTTATATGCTTGTCTCCCTTACTGCTAGACTCTGAACTTATTGACAGAAGGATCTTTGTCTTATACTGTTGTTTTCTAGGCCCCGGAACAGTGTCTGGTACACAGTAGATGCCCAAATAAGCATTTGTAGAATTGCGCTGAAGGACATTCCAGGCTGTGGGAATCATACGTGAAAGGGCCTGGCCATTTGGAGACTGTGAGACGTTTAGTGTGTCTGGAGTGTACATTGAGTGGAAAACTGAAGACTGAAGTTTATTATACATTTGGAGAGAATGTATAATATGTAACATGAATGTATCAAAGCACAATGGGAAGACTTTAAAGGAAATAACATAATCCAATATCAACATTTCAGCATTGTGAGGTGAGTAAACCAATAGTTACTGTATCACTCAGTTCAATCAATTTGGTTTTTGACAGCAGATAGGGGAACTAGAAGAAAGACATTGTAGGACCCACATTTAATGTAATATATGGTATTCTACCACCACTATTATCTTTTCCTTTAATAGAAAATTCAAGCCTTTCTAAGATTTGACCTCTCTGTACTACCATATATCTTAAAACATACACACATTTCTGGAATGGCCAGAGAAGAATGTGATTCTATCACATGTGCTAGTGGATTTCTGTCAATGTGGCTTTTTACATAATTAAGAGATAAAAATACCATTTGGAAACTATGCAGAACTAGCTCCAGGCAGAAGGCCCTGACACCTTTCACGGCATACTTTTTCAGACTTCACACTGAGGCTTGCCTTGCATACTTATCTCCTGAAGATTGTATAGCAGACAATATCTGACATACACAATCTGTATTTCTTATTTTCTTCCAAAATGCAAATATATTTTCTTCTTGCTTGGGGAAAAATATGGTTCTTCTTAGATTGTGGTTCAGGTTCTGATTCACCAGTGTATATTCCTTATTGATTGTTGAGTCTAAAAATGTAACCCAAGCATTTACTTTTTACATATTCCTTATGATGAATGTCCAAGTCACAGCCCAATTGGACTGATATAACTCCCTCAGTTTTATCTTCTTCTTGTTAGACATAAAACCCAATAGTAAACATTTGCCCTAAGCTGCTGTCACAACCAAATTAGTAAGACAAAATTATTTAAAATGTCATTTCTAATTCCTAAATATTGTCACAAGATTTCTTCAAGAATGCAAATGACTAATTTAAAATAGTATATTCTGTATTGATATGTCCTGTTATAAGAAAACCTGAAATAGTAATATAAAACGTTCAAAACAGATGAGATAGGGGAAATTGATACTTTTACAAATAATCTCACAATAGGTTCCCTTCAAATAATGAATTTAGATAATTGCTAAATGCTATATAAATGTTATTTACAAATAGACAGTTGCAGCAAGACATCTGTTATATGAAGCACGTCCCTCTATAGAGCATTAGAGAAAAGACAGGACAATAGGCTGCTCTGGAGTATCTTCTACCAGGAAACATAATTGTTAATGAAACAATGAATGAAAACGTTTTTAAAATAACCTAGTGCATCTGTAAGGCTCTAAAACTAATATTTATTTCAACCATAAAGGCTGACAACAAATACAGCTGTTTGGAAATTACCTGTAGTATCTTAGGAAGACAGAAAATAAAACAAGGGCAGTATAATAGAGTTGGCAAGGGCACAGGCTTAGGAGTCAGACTAGATGAGTTCAGTCTGTTTATGACACTTATTCCTTACAAGTCTTTGTGAAACTAACCACCTCAAGTCTCAATTTTCTCATCAATGAAGTAAGAAATAATACCTATGTCATAGGGTTGTGCGAGGATTAAATGATAGAGTGTATGTATGTATCAATGTATCAGGCATTTAGTGGCACCAAATGCTCAAAGAGTAACTATCATTATTATCTGGATGAAACATATTATCTTAAAAATGCCCACCATTCATTCATTCATTCATTCATTCATTCATTCATTCACACCCTTCATCAAAGACTTCTTGAACTTTAGTGTTAACATAAAGTATGCCAGGGGCTGAAGACACACAAATGAAGACAGGGTCTCTAGCTCTTCAGTGAGGGAAGAAAGATATGTCAATCATTACAGGGCAGTAAATGTTATAAAGAGGTAGTGCAGGGGGCATGGGAATGCAGAGGAAAAAGCAGTAACTGCCTCATTGCAGATATGGATTGTTTTTAAAGGAAATTAATGATCTCACTGGCTTTCATAATTGTCTGAAATTCCTTGCTTTGCACCTGGGAAGAATTACTCTCTTTTTGTGGATCAGAGTATGCTGCAAAGAAGTAGGGTATAATCTATGATCTTGTTGCTTATAGGACGGTACCCTACAAAGTGATGTAGGACAACAGTCACAGATGGCAACCTATGTGAACATAATAAGTATGTAAATATGAGTGCAAAATGGCCAGGAACTAATAGGAGAGTTGTGGCTTCCTTTATTCTAATGGGGTTGCTACCACCTTTGGTTGTGGAGTCAGAGGAACCCACTGCTGCCTTTTCATCTTTATTCCCACCTTCAGTAGAACTCTGGGCGTCTGTTTGCACACCTTTCTCTAAGAGAGTGACCCATGATGCCAAGTGTGCTGTAGAAAGAACCAGCTGAATTCAGCATCTCACCCCTTCTAAATTGCCAGGACTCCTTAGCATTACCTTATAGCTCCAGCTTTCGCTCTGCTGTTAGTAAAAGCTACACTGGGAGCAAAATACCCTGCACGTATTTGCTCCTGATTTAGCTTTTCTAAAAACAGAACTCAAAGTTCAAGGCCTTCAGCTGGGAAAGGCTGCCCGTCAAGCCCTTTCACCAAGGCACAGTGGCCACTCCTTTAGTGCATAGCCCAGGCTCCCAACATTGTTTTCTCCAGAAAAGGCCAAGGCCCTACAGAACTTCTGATGGGGGATTTTTAATATCAAAGCTATTTCAAAAGCTGCACAGCTGCCTGGGGAAGTTCTCAGAGGAATTCAGGGAGATGACTTGGAGAAGCAGCTCTTAACAGAAAGAAGACAAAATGAACTGTTATGACTATATTAAGTGTGAAGTCAAATGTTAGATAAAACAAAGTCTTCTACCTTTTTTGGTACTGTTTTTTCCTTTCCTTCTACTGTCAACTCTTTTTGCTAGTGGATGAATAGTTATAAAAAACATACAGGAAAAGTTGTAAACAAACTAACTCTGTGACAGGCAATATGATTTACCCGTTTACTATCCCAGGGAGCAGTTTTCTAGTCATCCTTTAAATGTTATGTGCATTGTGTTCAAAGAGAGCTAGTTCCACAATATTCAAGGTATATGTTAATTTCAAACAAAATTATGCTAGAATAAATCTAAAATAATCTAAATTAAGACTCGCCTGTCCCTTACTAAAATGCAGTGTCTCCTGAGTTATTACTGTACATCCCACCCAATAGAAGGAGATCCATTTATACATGAAATCTAGCCATTCCTGCCTCTATTTAACGTTTTAACAAATACATGTAAGGTATTTACGTATCCTTACTATCTGTCTTATATGAACTTTTAAACCAGCAATGCAAACAAATACAAAAGCCATACCCTTTATTTCTAACGCTTCACTGTGTGAGCACTGTGCAGACCCTCAATTTGATTTCTGTATCATCCTGTCCTCTTTATAGGTTGTAATAGAGCTAGTTACATTTATTCCTGGGTATATCTAAGAGATCTTAGATAGCTAAATAGCCAGCTTTATATTCCTGGGTTTCTACTTCAGTCAAAACAGATGAAAAGTACTTTGGAGTGTACAGATTTTATTATGGAAAAACTTTTTGGTTTAATTTTGGACACTGTATTTTGCTTTGGTTAGAAGAATTTGGTTATGTCACACACCATTACTTTGTTGTTGAAGAAATCCTCCTGTAGAGCCAATCCTCTCAGGCACCATCCTCCCAGGAACCTAGCCAGGAATTGTGGTCTTCCCTAGCTCCTTTTTCCTTTGGAAAAAGAGCCCTCATTTATGCCATCTACCTTAGATATCTCTTGGAACTGATGTCACGAGTCCCTGCTATAACCTGTCATGGTACTTTTCTCTTCATAACACTTAATGGCAGTTTTTAATTACATATTTACTTGGGTACATTTATTTATGGTCTGTTTCCATGGAGTTAGGGACTCTGTTTTATTGTATACACAGCGACTGTGACAGGCCTGCCACATGGTAGGCCCTGAGTAAATCTATGTTGAGATTTTAATAATGGATGAATTATAGTCAGTAAATATTTCTTAATGATTGATGGTCTTCTGGCATCCAATGTAATCTCGTTATGATTTTCTGCCTCACTGCTGTCTCTGTAGTACACTGTGAAGGCCTAGAAGGTAGGAACCACATCTTTCCATCTCTGTATCCTCAAAACTTAGGACCATAACTGAGCCATTTTAGGGACTCACTCAATCTCTCTTGAATGAATGAATGTGCCTCTCAATAAGCAACAACCATGAAATGATTTTATGTTTTGATAAACCTCCTAAAAGGCTCATACTATTTCTTCATAGGTTTTTAGTATCTTTGCACCACAGCATTTGCAATACTAAGATACTAGGAACAGAAAAAAACAAAGCAAAACAGGAAATCCATAGACAACTGAAATGGTAAAGTAGGACAGATTTATTCTTAATTTTTGCCAGTGCAAGACTGTTCCCTACATGAGTGCAAGACTATTTCCTACTTTTAATGCTTCACTAAGTCGAGTTTTATTATTTATTGTTTGTAATAAAAGTTCTTTAATTCTAACTCTGTAGGAGACATTCCTTACCTATAAATGCCTCTCACTGGCAGCAAAATTTTTTGTCACATCAATCAATCTGAAATTCCTTTCCTCACTTTCATCCAATTATATCTAATTATGACTCTTTGTTCTAGGGAAGTAAATTATTTTTTGCCACTCCCTATATCCCGTTACATTTTTTGAGTATGTGTAGAAAGTTATATTCTCTCCGAGAAGTTTCTTTCCTAGTTGATCTGAAAGTATTTATCCTTTTTTCATATTTATTCATTAGTATCTCTCTTTTCTTGATTGTTTTGCTGGTCTATCTGGAACACTCTCCAGTTACTTTCATCTTTCTTGTACTAAGATTCCTTAAGATAAATGCAGTTCTTTGTATTCACATTTTACATGGCTATCTATCAGTAAGCAGGGTCTCACTCAAAACCCAAAGCCATAATTTAAAAAAAAATTCTAAGTTCTTTAATAATTATTTTTGGCTCTATATGTCTGATTATTTCCACCTTTGTTAATTCATTTTGTTTTCATCAACTAGGTCAGAATGTGGAATCAAGTTTTTTGGATCTTTGTAGGTCTTTGGATCAAAGTCTTTGGGGTCAGTCAAACCTGGGTTCAAATCCCAGCCCGTCCAAGTTCAGCTGTGTGAACTTGGACAAATTATATAACCAAATGAAGCCTCAGTGTCCTCATTTATAAAGTACAAAAGATAACACCTACCTCATAAAAATGGCTAAAGGAGACAACTTATGTAAATTGCCCGGTACAGTGTCTGGCCCAGAGTAGCCACTCAACAAATGCTACTTCTCCTTTTTATACCCCATCTCATTTTGTCCAGACTTTCTGAGGGTTTCAATGTTTTATAACAATTTGCTTGATTATTGAATGCTTGTCCTCTTCAAATGCAGAATGACATATCATTTAGTTATTCAGTGAACTACTTTTTGTTTTGGAAACTTTTTAGAGAATTCCATGAACTCTGCTCTTCCCCAGTTTGCTGACTTTTATTATTCATCAATTCATAAAATTTCTCCTTTTTGGATGAACTTTAATATGTGTTATTTAATCTTTTAAAAGGATAGTCCTACTATGAATATTAGATTATGACATGTATGTTTTCTCTATCTTTTCCACTTTTTAACCCTCTGGTTTTATATCCTAGATCTTTTAAAAAGCTGAGATTGAAGCTTCCCAACTATTATTGCCAAATCACTGGTTCTATTTAAAGTTTGCTTTTCAAAAACAGTTACTTCATATTGACTCTATGCTAGAATCATTCACAGTTACTTTCAGTATAAAACAAAGATGTCTATGTTGTTTATATGACATAGAATGAACTCATGTGGCTTTTCTAAAACGGCAGTTTGAAAGAAAAAGCCCACTAAGCTACTACTGGAAGAAATGTCAATGACCTTTGAGAACAATCCTTTTCTGAGCTAGACCAGAACACAGGCACAAAAATGAAAAACGGAAGGTGCTCATGGGTTCCTAAATGTGTTACTCTGGTAAGATATTCTGGATTTAATTAATTTAAAAATTTTACTTCTGAGACTATTTGAAAGGAAAGAATAACCATCCAAAAGGTAGAATGAAATAATTGTTAAATAGAGGTACAAACAAAAAAACAAACAGAGATTCTTCTTGGGAGCATCATGAGAAGGAAATATCTGGTTGGACTGTAAAGGTTGGAAAGGTAGTCTGTGGGAAGAGAGCCACCCACTTAAAGCACTTGTCTTTTCATCAGTTGAGCAGTTCTTACCTAAACCAGAAAGAAGAGGAAAAAAAAGAAAGAAGAAGAAAAAAAGAATTGGATGAATGATAGAACTCTTTCTTTATACAGTTAGCTGGCTAGTGAGGGTAACAGTAACCAAGTAACCAGACAATATCTTGGTAAACACTTGGTTTGGGTTTTAGGGCAGAGGGACCAAGTTTATTTTTATTCTGCTAAAAAGCAATTGACTACATTTATTTTGGCCCACCAGGGAGGAAGGAAGGGCACGTCAGTTTTTCAAGAAGTTGTTTACTTTGACAGGGAATAAACTCTGCTTTCTTTTCCATTTGCTGACTTTTCTTTAAATATGAAGACAGACTACGCAATAGTTAAAAATATATCTTGACGTAAAAGTCAATAAATGAATTATTGTAAAGTTACTGACTGGCCCTCTGCTTCCTAAAAAGAGAGCTAATTCTGTTCTACAAAGCAGTTTCTTTACAAATCTGTATCAAACCATGTGTTTTACTAAAGTAAGGGAAATTTTCTATAGCTGTTAATATTCCATATCCAATTTCCCAAAGTCTAGCATTGAATACATCTTTTGGTGTTAAAAGGAGGGGAAGGGAAAAGAGACTTCATGAAGAACTGAATTCAATGATTATTTAAATCGAACACAATAACATAATAGTTTAATGCTATGTTCAGAAATATGTAAATATGGATGTAATAGCAAATTGTCAATGTAGTAGTAAACTAATTTTATTATAAATTCCAGTCACATAATAATTCACTTCAAGGTATGAGATACTTACAGTAAATAAATTTATATACTATGCATAAAAGGGCATTCTCTGAATAGAATTGTTAGGTATTTATTTTGAAATTGTTACATGAAAAACAGACATCTTAGAATTCTGCCAAAAATTTTTCTTGGAGAAAAGTGGAGGTTCTAAACTAGACATTCTTAAGTGGGAGAAGATAATTGACATGAATGCTTACCAGCTTTCATATCTATCATTGTGTCAGGAAAAACATGTCTAGCCAGAGTTTTAGTAATCCTTTAGGATTTTCTGTCAGAGATACGGCTAATTCAGTGAGAAGATTAAGTTATAGATGGTTATTATCTCAAAATCTTTCATCCAAAGATGAAAGTGAACAGAGCTCACACTAGATACAGGAATGTATATATTGTGGTTCTTAAATGCTGGCCAGGAGGCTGAATCAGAATCACCAATGATGCTTTTTAAAAAATACAGGTATCTGTCCCCATCCTTATTGGAGATTCTGTTTCAGAAGGTCAGGGGCAGGACTCTGAGATTTCATATTTTCTGTAAGTGCTATGATTCTGATCCATGCATAGGT
Organism: Rhinolophus hipposideros; assembly: GCF_964194185.1. Lineage (NCBI taxonomy): Eukaryota > Metazoa > Chordata > Mammalia > Chiroptera > Rhinolophidae > Rhinolophus > Rhinolophus hipposideros. The sequence continues at coordinate 22,038,415 of NC_138055.1, read as the reverse complement.
TTGACTAGAGAGGAGAAGTGCTTGGGCCAGAGAAGGGGGCTGTGAAGATGCAGGCGAGGCTCTGTTCAAAGGAGAGAAACCATCCCACTTTTGGTTTAGAGTCTATCTGAGTTATTGACATCCTGATTAAAAACAATGATCTGGTAGCTTGAAACTGGCCATGGTGGGAAAATTTTAAACCACAGAAATTGGCCAGTGCTACAAATCAGGGCTTTTTCTGGTTTGTTTTTCTCCCTAGAAAGTCTGCATGCTACTTGCCTATTAGAGTTATTCTCACATTTATAATATGCCTGCCATAGAAAAGGCGACTTAGATTATAGATACCAAAGACTCATAAGTGACTTTCTAGATTTCAGATGAGTTACTCTAAGAGAGACTTCTCTTTTAGAACAGAGAGACAGTATTCCTCAAAGTACCTGAGTACACCGTGATAATTATATTTTCCATTATGTCTGTACCTTAGTGACCAACCAGTTTGAACCTCCATTGCTGTTCTCAGCCCTAGATTCAGCTGGAGAGATTTCACATTGTCCCTTGCATTCACAGACCTTAAATGCACTGTTAAAATTCTTTTTCGAGTTGTAGAAATAAATTCAGTTTCAATGATGTCCAGTAGTCTTAGAAAAACAAACAACATCTTTGGAATCCTCAGAAGTGATTTCTTGGCAATGGCAATGTGTAGTTGATTGTTTGGGTCCCACAGTTGACTCTGGTTACAGTTGAAATAAAGAGGAAGTGAGAACAGAGATGATTAAATTGCTCACAAGAATAAATCTGTTGGCTAGTAGGTTTGGTTTGAGGCCCTTTTTATTCAGGTTTGATGAATTTATGACCATCAATTAAGTATACACAAAAGGACCACAGCAATTAGCATAGTGCTTATCAGAAGAGTGGGAGGAAAAATACAGCCTGGAACATGAATGGAGCCAACAAATCTTGGGCTTATTTGGCAGGGAGCTAGCTGCCTACCTGTGAACAAAGTCCCAAGATTAGTGTCACCAATATTTATTGAATGAATTAATGTGCACAGGTAAGTACTCTATTAAATGTGCAGTAGGCTGAATAACATCAATTCATTCCATTTTCTAGATCAACTCATTAAAGGCAACATAGGCAGTCATTGGTTAGAAAGTAGGACAGATCTTGTGTTTCAGCACAAATAAAAACAGCCACCAAAGAAGAATTGGAGGCTTCTCATCGAGGAAGTCTCTCTTAGCTGCCTTCACCCCACCCCCACACTCTTCCTAAGGCACTTGGTGTATCTTTCTCATTGCACTTTCCTCATATATTGGGGATAATAATAATGCCTTCATCAAAGTGCTTTTGTGAAAGTTAAATGAATTAATACATATATAGATAGACTTTTGAACTGTGAACAGAAAAGAGTAGGCACTCAGTAAATGTCAGCTATTATGATTATATGAGCACCATCACGATAGTGTATCAAAATGACCTGTTATTGTAAATTGCTCTTCATCTAGAGTGTAAGATCTTTTAGGGAAGATCTTTTCATCCTTACCACAGTGCCTGGCACAGAAAAACCACTCAACAAATGTCTCCTGAGCTAAACTGAGGTGTAATTTATATACTTCTAGCAATTTTTGTCTGGGCCACTGCTTCAGGTTTTCAATGGTTCCAACTCCTGAGAATACATGAACTGGGAAATAAGGACAATAAGTGTTTTCATATATCATTGCTCACTGTAGATTGCCCAGGCTTAGTTTTTGTTTGTAATTATTTCATTGATAGAAATAGAAGGTTTATTATTTCCTTGCCGTACAATTGTAGGTTCTGGCACTTGGAAATGAGGACCAAATAAACAGAAGAAATCTTCTAGGCTAGGTCTTCCCAAGTGAAATCTTCATATAGATATGGCCACTATACAATGGCAACATTTCCCAGTGTGTTCTGCAGGACACTGGTCCCACAAGATGCTCTGTAAGAAAACCATACTCTGGTTCTTACATTCTCCAAAGCTCTATAGGAGGTGTATTATGAACATTTGCATATGAAAAGCTCTGAGAAATCCTGAAGTAAAGAAGCCTTTGATTAAATCACCATTTTGTAACTTTAGGCCATTAGAAAAGTTTCCCCTTATCCTAATTCCTATTAATATCTCATGGAATTAGTATTCCATGGATCAAATTTTGGAAAGTGCTATACCATAGAAACACATTTATCCAGATTTTCTTTTTTTCTCTCAGTATATCTTCATGTAGTTCATTTTTTAAAAAAATCTAAGTTCATATGCACATAGGTAGAGATGCAAACCTTGGTTAATTTGGATGCTCAGGGAATCGTAGGATGTTCTGGCTAATTTAAGAAATTTAATTTAAGAAAATTAACCTTAGAGCAAGTGCTAAAATGCCAAAATTTAACGCTTGTTGATTAAAAAGCATTCCGAAGCATTCTCAAACTTTAAAATGATACAGTCACCTGGGAATTTTGTTAAAGTGCATGTTTGATTCAGTAGGTTTGGGTGGGATCAGAAGTTCTGCATTTTCTAATCAGATCATGCCAGTGGGATTTCTCTGGACCACACACTGAGTAGCGGGTTCCTTTTCTGCTTTGGTGAGCACAGCAGAATAAATATAATAAAATTGTTATTTTGAATAACATTGTACATGTTGTTGATGGAACCACACACTGAGATGCTTTAAATTTTTTAAAATATCAACTTGTTTTCTTGATACTACCTTCCTCATGAAAGTAAAGAAGGAAAGTAAAGAAGGAAATGGGGAGAAAAGTTGTGGCTGTAGCAACATCTCTGTCAGTACCTAGCATGAAATCTGGTACACTCTAGGTACTTCATAAATGTGAAGTACATTAACTTATTTGTTATTAACTTTACTATCAGAATTAATAACTCTAGAGGTGACATAGGGCACATCTGCCAAAGAGAAAGTTAATGGTATGAAAACATTACTAAATAATAATGAAAATGTTGCCAAACACTGCCAATTAAACAATATATTATGGAGAGAATTTAGGTAGAGAGAACTGGATGTGCTAATAAGTGTTGGGATCTGCCCGGCTCAGAAAAGGGAAAGAAGGACCAGAAGGTGTCTGTAAGGGGAACCATGCTAGGAAAGTGACTGGTCACAGGCATCTCTGTTCCAAACATATGCTGGAATAGACATAAAGTGAATGGAGATAGCCCTTCCTTGAGCAGTCTGCCCAGTGGATCAGGGATCTTTCTGTAAAAGGAAAGAAGGAAATATAGATCTTCCCTACCAATTCGTCTGCCTCCTAGGAATTATGCTAAAAGGACTAAATTGGTGTCACTTATTTTCATAATCCCCTACTTGGTGCATGTAAGTATTTGTTAACCAGGAGAGTAACAATGTGATTTATTAGTAGCAGTTCCTAGCTTCAAGCCTGAGTACTCACAAGGAGCAGGAGTAAAACAGAAGAACTCTCTGAAAAATATCATGATGCAAATCTAAATTTTTGGCTCAGTGTTGAAAGTGAGCTGTGCCACAATCTGTCTTCTACAATTTAACAACAAACAAGTGTACTCAAATTTTCATGTAGATATCTCCTGCCTGATGTGAAAATATATGTATTTTCCGAGAGCAATAGAATATTTCCTTGAAATTAAAAAACAAACAAACAAACAAACAAACAAAAACCCACCAAGATTTTAAAGTGATTGTTTCCTATTGGGTTGCTCCCTTCCTGTCACTGTTTTGAGCTAGAACATGGAGTCCTTTGTAGGGAAAGGAAGGGCGTGATCATCAATCTTCATTAACAGTCTTGAGTAGTTTTTGTCCTCTAGTAATTTCTGAGTTGATAGACATGTAAATACTCATGTAATTAGATGAGCTATTTATCCACATTGGACATTTACTTAAGATCTGTATGTACCCTTTCTAGTCTCATGTTTCAGATAATTGGACAGATATTTTAAAATTCCGCCCTTTTTTTCAAATAAACTTCTTGGAGTTATGCCCACCAAAAAGCTGAATCTATTCTATGTGAATTTAGTATTTTGCGAAAGAGTAGGGAATTATTGCTATGTTCTAAATATGTTTGATACAGGGGTACGCTAGAGGAGTGTCAACCAAAGTGCACTCATATCGAAACCAAAACAGGGGTTCAAGTTCACTGTAGAGACGAAAGCTAGAGTGACCCAAGCACAGGTAACCACTCTTTATTTCATCAGTTTGAGTCCATTCATTGTCTATGCTCTACTCATATATTTAGTCTTAATTTTAAACATATCACCCTCTTTATTATTCTTTTTTCACTTATATTAGTCATCTTGTTTTCCAAAATCTGGTTTTATGGTAAATAATTTTACTTCATGGAGAATGAGAAAGGAGAATTACTGTTATAAATATCGTACTGTTTTCACCTAACAAGTAGAAAATTCTTGCCCCTTATCAATTAAGAAATTAACTGATATGCGTGAGTTTATTGTCTGAAATTTCACGACCACTCTCTCCTGGGCCATCAAATGAAGGATGGAAAGATTCATCTTTTTTGTACAAGTCTTCCCTTTTTTTCTGGTAACCGTCAGTTCACTTACCTTTGCAAGCATCTGGAGCAGAGAAGGGTCTGCGGAGGTCGCGGTAGAAGCCTGGCTTACACCGCTGGCAATTCTGACCTTCCGTGTTGTGCTGACAGTCAGTGCAGACACCACCGCTACGATTCCCGGAAGCCTCCCACACATGAATGTCAAAGTGACAGGTATCAGCATGTCCATTGCACTTACAGGCTGGAGGAAAGACGCATGGAGGGAAAACAAATAAGGAAAAATAAAGTGGCAGGTTTTCTAAGATGTATTCAGACAGTTGAAATAGGGTAAGCTGTTGATAATTTTAAAATTTTATTTTTAGTTTATTGAATAGGGCACATTTTCACAGTACCCAAGAATCAAAACAATATAAAAAGGTACATATTGAGAACTCTAGTTTCCCATCTCTTTTTTTTTTTCAAAGTTTTTTGGTGTGTGTTTATAAGTATTTTGAAATATAATTGACATCTTAGATTTTTAATTTTAAAAGTTTCAGGATATGCCTGATAGTCAACAAAGTATAGATTTGTCCACTGAGGCAGTGATATCACAGTTACCTTAGCAACTGGAGTTGACATTTATTTTGGAAAGACTATTTGAGTGGCCACCATTTTTTTTCTCATTAATGGTTACACATTGTTTCCATTCCTGTTACTGCCCAAGGACCACGGTCATCACTGTGGGTCCCAAGACCTTGCTTAGAAAACCCTAGATTGTCAAACATTATTTGAAAATGACAATTCATATTTCAGATACAGGCCTGAATTCATGCTCACTGATGAGCCTGGAAGGAAACTTCTGTTTGACAGGGGTTAGTAAACTGGCAGGTAGATTGATTCATCTTTCTATTCATCAGCTATTGTACTGGTGAGTACAACATAATCTATAGAAGCTCAATTTTCTTATAGAAGATGCTGGCAGTGTTTCTTATGTAACCATTTCTCAAAGGCATTTCTAAGATTATCAGTCAATATTGCCAAGTGACAAGTCTCTATGCTCTACCTGTATTTAGATGTGCAGTTGGTTTCTCTGGAGAGGGCCAGAATGGCATTCTAGGAATCTAGGAGAAATTCTTTAGATTCTCTTGATGAGTGATTTAAAATAAGAATCCAGATATTTTCCTGGAGGTCCACTGTATTTAAAAATGTTTGTTCTATTGTTTTTCATTGTTTCCTTGATGTGTTATGATATTTTGAGAAGATTCATAATTGTTAAAGAACACATCATAAGATAATTTAAGATTTATGCTAGGAGGAAATCCTTTACATTTCCTAGAAACTAAAATAAATCAGTTATGATTCCAAATTATGTATGAGAAGAGACTACTCACAACTTTACCCACAGTACTTGCCTTTAAAACCTAGTAAAATTGAAGTTTGTGAGTGTAAACATTTATATAGGCATGTGTATCTCTCTGAACATTTTGAATTAAAAAAAAAAGGAAAAAAAAGAAAAAAAAAGAAAAACATTCATATTCCCATATTTTTTACCCTCCTATCTAATCTCAAACCTCAAACCCAGAGTTAGCCTTGGTGATGCAGTCTCCTTCTTGACTGGATTAATTTCAAATCTGATTTGTCATTTCAAGTACAGTGAAAAGAAAGGCACTACGGTATTATAGAAAAAAATATTTAATTTGGAGTCTGAAGATTTGGGATCAAGTCCTGACTATCATTTACTAATTTTGGCAACTTACTTAACCTTATTAAGCCTCAGTTTCCTGATATCTAAAATGGGATTAACACCACCTGCTTTATAGGGTTGTTTTGAAAAATGAGTTCAAGACAGCTATTTTCATGATTATAATTCATTATCTCATCTAGAAGAGTAATTGTACACCATAATCCTCAGTTGTCCTTGTATCTAGCCATGTTTTTATGATATCAAATTCTCAAGAAAAGTGCTTGGGTCCTGTAAAGTGGCCAAGCAAATGGACAACACATTCTTGGCAAAACAATCACATCGGCAAATTTGCATGCAGTAATTATTTCCGATGGCTGAGGTCACAGTGGGCAGTGATATGGGCGATGTTTGTGTAGGTTACAGTGTCTGTCACCCATCACTTTACTCGTATGCTTCCAGAGACAAGAAGTCCACAAATACGTTTCTTTTACAAAGAAGTCTTTGCATCTTGTGGGCTCAGTACTTACTTCTGCACTCTTTAGGAGATCCTGTTTTGCCATCGGCTGCCTCCCAGGGGCGGTCATTGTATAATGGTGCACAGTGTTGGCAGTGGGTGCCTGCTGTGTTGTGTTTACACATACACTTCCCATGGACCTACAAACAAAAATAAGTAAGAGCTACGAGCACAAACGATGCTAGGAAGTAAGATTCTTCCCACAATCTCTTCTCATTGGTTGGCTTTAGCCATATGATATCCATTCACCTATTTTTGGTTATTTAGGCTTTTAAGTATTTTTACATATTATATTTTAATTCTATAATAAATGTCTTTGTAGCTACCTATTTGTGTACATCTTTATTTATTTGGAATGTGTTTTTTAGAAGTAAAATTAAATGGTCAAAATATGTAAATTTTTAAGGCTTTGAATATATTTTTTTCATGACTGTGTCTTTTCTTTTAATCCCACAGTTTGGAGTACTTGAGGGCTTACGAAGATAGCATTTCTCATAGAGAGGAATCCTGTGTAGAATTCTCTGGGATCTAAGAGATTTATGAGAATTTTAATACTTTTTGTATTAGCTCACTGAATTTCTAAAAATTAATATTTTAGGTCATCTTGAATAATTCCTAATAACTAAGTATCACCATGAATTCCAGAACCAGGATGGATTTATTGACACATGATGTCATGACTAAACAAATGAAAGTTTTCTAAAGTAGCTCAGAATTCCCAAATTATCCAGGTTCCCAAATTTGGATCTATCAGATGTTTTTATATTTGTTATTTTTTCCCCTTGAGAAACATTATAAAAGGTAAATCAGCATAAACATAATAAGTTATATCAACCAGTTGACAAATATTTAATGAATATCTATAATGGAGAGTCATTATGTCAGGCAATGTCTGGTATCCAGAGCATTACAAAATACAATTTCTGCCTTTAAGAAAAGTATATGTAGCTGGGGGAAAAAAAGATTTACTAGAAAAAAATTACAGATAAGCTACAGTAAATAAATACCTAAGAAACAAAATGATGTTAGAATTCAGCAGATGCAGAAATTACCATAGGTTGGTGGTTCTGGAGGGCTTTATGAAAAGGGTTAGTTTTGAGCTGGTCCTTGAAGATGAGCAGTATTTCTGACAGACAGAAGGGAAGAAAGTTCCCAGGATGAGGAAATAAAATGAACCAAGGTGTGGTGCTAGAAGGCTAGGGAAAAATCTAAAATATTTTGACTGCAATAATAAAGGAACTCCTAAAAATGACATGTCTTAGAGTGGCCAGACTCAAAATGCGTCCCTAGAGTTCAATAAGTCTGGAAATAGTTACACCAATACATTGAGGTACTACCGCTTGACCTAATTTAACATTCCAGTAAGTTGTGCTATTTTACCCAGAGCACCTTTCTCTTTTAATTCTCTTCGTATATATGTCATTGGTTCTACTTGTGAAGGCAATCTGGAAATAGCATATGCATTTTATCCAAGTGCGTTATATAACTATTATGGACTTCATACTCACATAATATTCAAGCGCAATAATTATATAGGGCTTGGAATACTGCAGGCTACATGAGGCCTAAGAGTTATAATCTGGAAAATTTCATAAAAAACGATTTTGGTGGCCAGCTTGCTAACTTTCATTTCTGTATATTGTAATGTAAGGTTTTTTGTGCTTAATGAAAATTAATTACAGCTGTTCTTTTAGCTTTTAGGGATTAGTAAGTATATAGATTTTTTTTTTTTTACGAGGGTGAAATTGGTTCTCCTTAGAATACAATGATATCGCAAAAGTTTTTGTTGACTTTCTTTATAGAAACTCAACTAATGTTATATATTCAATTTCTTGGTTTTGGTCTTGGAGTGCTCAAGTGTGAGTTGAGTTATAGTTACCTATTTTCTCGGGCTTCTCTTCATGGCTATCTGTGCTAGGATCTGTTTACATGTAAAGTCACATGGAGTTGCAAGCGTTTACTATACATCTCCATTCACACATCCATGCAAGCTCGAAAGACAGATTTGCACTTAAATTCGGAGATCTGCAGGATTCCGATTTCTACTGCTGTATGAGAGTGAGGTCTTTTCATCTTAGTTCCTGAATATCTGGTTTTTCATATCTATTCTAGTAAAAATGCTCCAGTTCTACTGCTTTTATTAAACATTTTAAATTCAACATTCCTTATCATCACAAAAAAAGAAACTATCAAATAACTTCTGCATGCTAAGATTCTTTAAAGGCTCTCCGTAAAAACTGGGTGATTCTTTGTTTACTCGTACTAGATGCTAATTTCAAACAAAATGGAGTCTTTGGGAAAACAGAGTAAGAAAAATCTTCCAAAGTTAAAGAGTTTTGTGAGGTGAAGGCATACTTATATAGCTAATGGAAGTTAGTAGCATAATGAAGATTAGTGGGAAAAGAAGTTTTGTTAATTGTCTAAATTTTATAATCTGTAATACACACACACACACACACACAAACACACACACACAAAATGCCAGGAGACAAATATTTGACAGAATTAGAGCCAGAATTATTAGAATAAACCATCCCTAATCCATTACTGCCATTTAGGGGATTATATAGAGTATTATCTGAGGAGGGCATTTGAGAAAATGTTAAGAAATCTGAAACAAATATGGTAGAGACCAAGGTCAATACATTCTATCTGTATAAAACTTCAGAGTGTAGTCCCTGAGGCTGCGTCTTAAAAAGAGTATATAGGATTTGCTTAGAAAGCAAAGTCAAGAAGATAAGAACCCCAGAGGAATATTCTTGGGATAGTCAATAAGTAAATCAGAGAGCATGTGTTGGAGAGGTATGTTCTAACTAGACCACGGAACACATATCAGCTTAAGAATGCTAGCTAGAATTTATCCTGTAGGTACAGAAGATCCATTGAAGATTTTCAAATAAGGAAATGATTGAAAAGTATGTTAAATACTTAATACTCTTCTTTTAAAAAAATGTCTTTCTACCTCACTTCTATCTTGTCTGTTAGTTTCTGTCTCTCTCTCTGTCTCTCTCTCTGTCTCTCTGTCTCTCTGTCTCTCGGTCTCTCTCTCTCTCTCTCTCTCTCTCTCTCTCTCTCTCCCTCTCTCTCTCTCTCTCTCTCTCTCTTTTATTAGTTTAATTAGGTATACAAAACAATGTAATAGTTAGACATTTACACCCCACACAAAGTGATAACCGCCCGCCCCAATCTAGTACCCCGCCTCTGGCATCGTATACAGCTGTTAAAATTCCATTGAGTCTATTCCCTATGCTGTACTCCACATCCCATCTGTTATGTTCTTTCTTCACCTTCCTTCTTTACTATTTCTTTTCCATATTTTTTTTACCCTAGCTTATGCTTTCCAACAGCCAGTGGGATCCACATGTATTTTCTGATAATGTTCTGAATTTTAAAAGATTGTTAATTTTTATTTGCTGCCTTTGGCATTCTTTTTGCTCTTTATCAACCATTTATAGAGTACTATATTAAGGTAGATACTGCAAAGTATTATTAATTTTCTTTAAAGGAACTAAACTATCATTTTAGGTCAGTTTATGAGGTTTGGTGTTGGAATGTCCAAAGCCTATAACTAATCTCACCCAACTTAGAGGTTAGCTCTGTGCCACAAATTCCAGGCATCAGGAGGTCACAGACATTTAGGGAAGCCTCATCAAACATTCACACATATCACAAGATAATGTGGACAGGTCACTTCCCTCTGGAGTAAGGATTTCAGAACATGCCCTTGTTCCCACATGCTGAGAATGGGGACGAACCTCCCAGGGTCTGAAAGATGCTGGCCCAGCAAATTTTTCTGCACACAGAAAAATTCAAGGAGCTGTCATTTTGAGTATTACCAAAAATAGCTGTAAATCATTGCCTAGATCATTTGAAACAAGAAATCCTTCCTCAGCGATACAACTGTTACTGTTCAAGCTTGAAAGATTACCCACTATTTGATGCTCGTGAAAAATGTGCAAGTAAAACGAGGTCTTCATTGAAAAAAAACAGAAAAAGGAAACTTTAGTAACAAGTTAAACATAGCTCATGTTTGGTACACAAACATGAACTAGATAAAGAGCAGGAAAATGGGATGATGAACTCAAGGCCTGGTAGAAGAACAGTGGTGTCTGGCTATCTAATTGGAAAATGAGAACTCCACTTTAACAACACACTTATAAATCCCAATTAGGTAAAAGGCACACCTTGGCATTTTGGATATTCTGTGAATTTCATAACCCCCTCTACTATACCAAGAGTACAATAGTGTTGTGTCGATGTCAACAATTTTCATACCTATATCTAAAATTATTTGTTACCAATATTAACCTACTTGTAAGTCATTTTTAGCATATTTCTCTTACAGGGAAGGGCTCATATAAATTTTGAGACAGTAATTTCAGGTATTATTAAAACTGCCTGTTCATTAATAGCTGTGCAGTTTGGTGACAGCTATATCTTAGAGCCAAATAGACACAGGAAAGAAGATACCATTTTTTCATATTTGAGGGGACAGACATAGGAATCTAGGTGAGGGGCAAAATGAGGAAATCATTATCTTTCAAATCCATCATTGTAAGATAGACAGACCTTACCTAGAAAAACTGCTTTTTTATTGTTCCTTTGTGTGTGTGTGTGTGTGTGGAGGGGGGCAAGGGCAGAAGACCTTCTAATAGTCTAATAGTCATGAAGCTGAGGAAATTGGCTATGGCAAGAGGTTGTGAGAATGCAGACAGTGTCAGGCATTTGGGTTGCACAATTACTTATCAAGATGTAGACTATTTAAACATTAGATGGCAAAGCATTCTGGTGAATGCTTTGGAGGAAGCATAGTAACTAAATTCCTTTAGGAATGTGTGATAAAATTTGCTTCCCAACTGCTTTCCAAGAAATTGTCCGCCTAAAAATTATAATGAAAGTTAGTGGGGAAAAAGAAGATATTACAGCTAAGTATTCAGAAAGTCTTGAATTTCATAAATGGAGTAATTTCCTAGAGCTACTGTGCCATTATTGTTTACATATACATGATTTCATTTTCATTCTTTACCATTCGACTTTGAATTCCAATGAAAAATGAATCTTCTTTCATACTGTCATTGGAACTTGAAAAAATGTTTGTAAAAAGAGGATGCAAACAGTGCCTATTGTATGAAGCAAAGAAAAATGCTCACTTAAAGGCAGCTGCAGCATTTCATGGACCTCCATTTGGCTATGACAAATGATTTAGAAGTGGAACAATGTTATGCAGCAATTTTAAGACAAAAGGTGAAGGCAAAAGCTGATTAATTTCTAAAGAGATATGTCCCTTTTAGAGAAAAGGATTAACCTTTAAAAGAATGAACTTCTTATGCATGAAAAGAGATAAATTCTAATAACAGCCTAGCCTGTTACAACCTGCTCCTCGTATGCAGGACAAAAACATGTACAACAATGCTACAGCACTAACCTTTGAATAGAAAGCATTGTGAGGAAAACATGTCTTTTCATTAACGAATAAAACATTCCTTTTCCCCACGAAAGGTTTGCATGTTTCAATTTAACAGAAGAAGAGGGAATTCTATGGTGAATCTGAAGCATAATAATTGAGTTTGATGGAAAAGGGGGCTTGAAACATACTGTCAGAGGCGCAAAATAGGTTGAAGCCTGAGTATTCCAAAGCCTTGCCCAATAATATATGTAGCAAGAATGCAAGTAATTGAAAAGCTCTACAATCTATTCATTAGTCTGTACTTGAACACTAGAGAAAACAGCTCTTGTCAGAAAGCCTGGGCAGTAAAATAAAGGTAGGTATAGAGCAGAAGCAATTATGATTCAAGAATGAAAATTGGCTAGTACTTTGAGACTTCTCTCTTCCCAGCTAGCCAGTTGCCTGAAATTCTTCCTGTGGAGATTCATTCCTTTAGCTCTTCAAAGGTATTTTAGGAGCTCCCTACAAGAATGCACTGACACTCAGGAGAAAATCCTTAAATTATTAGCAACAAACATGGCAGCAAGGGATTTCTGCCATCTGTTCTCAAACCTAGAACTGGACTCAGAGTTGCCTAGATGAGGAAGTGACTTCCGGAAGGAGGGAAAGGAAATGTCTTAAGGGGAGAGGGAAGGAGCTATGTGTACCTACTTCACTATTTTGCCAAGAAACTTACTCTGGCTGACAGAACTGGAAAAAAGCATGAATGGAGCCAATGCAAATTTCATAGGGAAACCGCATTTAGTACACTGTATGATAATCATGTGTTTATCTGCCTTTCTCCACTAGACTGTAAGCCCTTGCAGGAAAGAAACAGTGGCTTAAATTTCTCTGAATCCCCAGTAACTGACATATAATAGGTTTTCAATAAATATGTGTTACTATTTTTCATTCAGCCAATATATATTTAACGGAGAATCGAGAACCTTAAGTATGGAGTTTAGTTCCATTTTAAAAACTTCCCAAGAGGGCAAGTTGCTAATTATGCATTTGAAGTGGGAATGAGATACTTTCAATTGTTTGTCACAAAGCAGGACTTGGGGTAAAGTGGGATTTAAAGACATTCACTTTTGCCCAGACTGCTTCCTATAAGAGGTGTGCTAGCCCTGCCCTGAGCAAGGCATGCTGGGATGTTCTTCTTATGTGTAGTGGTCATGGTTTGTTGCTCTGAGAGACTTACTGTAAGCCCAAGGAATGTGGATCAGTCATGGAGGGAAATGGGAGAGAGAATAATGATAATGATGATAAGTAATAACAATAATAGTAGTAGTAGCTAATATTGGGTAGTACTATGTACCGGGCACTGTTCTAGACATTGTATAAATAATAACTCATTGGATTTACACAAGGTAAGGTAGATACAGTTATCACTGCCATTTCACAAATGAGAAAACTGAAGTTCAAATTTAAATAATTTGCCTAAGGTCACAAAGGCAATAGGTGGTAGACGTATTTGAATTCTAGAGTCACCACCTTAATCCCTAAACTATGTTATTATAAGACCGTGGAAAGTGAGATTTTTGAGGGTTCCACTTTGGCCGACTCTCTTCAGGGTGTTACCTAAACTAAATTCGTGTGTTCCAAACCAATTTGTGCATGAAAAGTTCTTCAGGACAAAGGCTGGAGTGTACTCAAAGTGAGCCATTTCATTTCATGAATGCTCTGTTCTTGAGTAGATTATTAGTCCTGTCCCTCTGGGAGAAGCCGAGCAGCTTTGTGGCTAGGTGACTACAGGGAGATTGGCCCCCATTTCCCACACCTGGCATAGTAAGTTCAGGGCATGTAAGGGTAGAGAATCCTTTTAGATCCTGCTTGATTCAGTATAAAACCTATCTGTGCACTGATCATGCAAGTGTTAACAAGCCCTTCGTATCAGAAATTTAAAAGAAGATGATAACAGGAATGTAACTGAACTCTAATTAGAGATTTGTTCCTTGTAGATAACACCTCCTTTATGTTATTTACTCTCCCTATCAGCTTTGAGCTGGTAGGGAGAGTAATATCACATCGTGCGATGGCTTTTACAGTCAGTTTTAATTTAGGTTATGAAGAACGGTGAGAACACTGTGCATAACCTAATAATTTAGGTCAGTTTTGCTGGCTTATTTTCATTTTTTCATGTACAAAATTTTGTGTGCCTCAAAGCTTTGATTTATATATCTAAATGGCAGTTTATCTGGAGTTAAAGGAGTATTCAGAAGCATGCATACAGACATACAAAATTTCCAAATACTACCAAATCTGTGTACTCCAAATTATGAGTATTAATTCCAAAATTGCTTAAAGATATGGTCCAGCAGACCTTTGTTTTACAGTATTACAGTTAGAACTGAGAATCAAAATCAACTTTTAAGGTTTATCCTTTAACATACATCATGGCCCCTTTTGTGAAAATTAGATGATTAGTCAAAACCAAAACAAAATAAAGCAAAACCAACACCCCCCAAACCCACCCCTCACAAAAGAAGGCAGAAAGGAAGGCAAAAACTGCTCCAGGGCAGAGAAAAGCATAATTTGGGCCTTTCAAATAAATTGCAAAAAACACGTTTAAAAATATTGTTAATTAAATAACCTCACTTAAAAAACTAAGTGAAAGAAGGTTTTAAAATATTCCTAATTGTTTTAAAATATACTGTTGGTTCGACAGTATATTTTTTTGTTAGTGAACACTTTAAAGTGTGGACTCGAGTAATTTTAACGTCAGATTCTATTATCATTCAGAGTAATGATTTCCTGGAACAAAGCAAGTCTCTCTTTTTGTGAGTTCAGGGATAGAAACCATTTTTATTGATAACCATGGTGTAAGTGGTTCAAATGTAGCATCATTTGGGAAACCACATTATCAGAATATCCTTTCTTTGAATATTTCCCCTAATTAATAAAAATATTCTCTCTATTGGGAAAAATTGTGAAAGATCTTGAAATCTTCCCTCCCCCCAAAATAGGTGACTGAGTGTTCTATCATGTTCTGAGTTATCTCTGCCTTTTATTAGCATTGAACTATCTTATAGCTCTCTAAGTCGTAGAAAATTAATAATAATGCAAATAATTCTTGTTCATAGAAATGCAAAGCAGTTGTCTGGTAGAATGCAATTGATTGTTGCCCTTAGTATTGACTTTGTTTTTGCATCTATTTATAAATTTATTTCAGCATTCTTTATTTGCCTACATACGTGTGGTTCTTTGCATTTACCCCTTGAACCACTTATAATGTCTTGCCAGTCTCTTATTAATTAATGAGGTAAATAAAATTGTGGACACGTTTATTTTATATCTGTGTTAGAGTCATGACTTTATTTTTTAAAAATGTGTCCTTTATCACTGCCATTTCTTACCCTCCACTAAAGTTCTTCTATCAAGACTACTTGGGGATGTACTTCTAAAACTGGAATTTCAACATGCTAAATGGGTTGACATGCTAAACCCATATAGCTAAATGGGTTTTGAATATCCTATATTGGTGCAAAAGTAATTGCGGTTTAAAATGTAAAAATTGGGGCTGGCCCGGTGGCTCAGGTGGTTAGAGCTCCATGCTCCTAACTCTGAAGGCTGCTGGTTCGATTCCCACATGGGCCAGTGGGCTCTCAACACAAGGTTGCCGGTCCCACAGAAAAACGGCAACTGGACCTGGAGCTGAGCTGCGCCCTCCACAACTAAGATTGAAAGGACAACAACTTGACTTGGAAAAAAGGCCTGGAAGTACACACTGTTCCCCAATAAAGTCCTGTTCCCCTTCCCCAATAAAATCTTTAAAAAAAAAATTCAATCTATTAAAAAAAAATGTAAAAATTGCAAGAACCACAATTACCTTTGCACCAACCTAATTTTTCACAGATTAATTCTACTCGCTTCCTCTTTTCCGTATCATCAGGCACTTTATCTTTCCTTTGGTGACTGTAATAAATATTTCTGCCATAAAAATCGAAATAGCATTGAACTGAAAATTGTAATGCCCAGGAAGCTTATGAAGATTACATTTAGATAAGATCATACTACCACCAACTTAGGAGATATTTTTCTACCTTTACTTCATTGCATAGAACTGTTTATTTGTTCTTTGTTTCCAATGGGTTTTAAGAATTATTTCTGATGACTGGGCTTTCAAAAATGATGTCTGTCCAATAGATACCTTTATTTGGCTAAATCCTATAAGTTATCCTAGGTTATATGCATAATTTCATTTCAGATGTACTTATATACAGTGGCAATAAAGTAAGGCACTCTGATTTTAAGACGTTTCTTTCAGTATATCTAAGACTTCCTTGCCTTAAAATATCAAATTAGCTTCCTTTCTCCTCTATAAAAGCCACAATTTCTTCAGCTGCAAGATACAGAAGATTGACAAATATCACTAAATTCTTGCTATAGTTCTTGTCCATAGAAAGACTTTAAGTTTCCTATATAAGAAACTATCTCAGTATATAGTGTAACTTTGCTAACAACTGTCACCCCAATAAACAGCTAAGTAATTTGAAATTTCTTTTAAACCAAACTACGACCTGGTCACTGTGTGAAGTTACTAAGGACAGTTACAAATAGTCATCCAACTCACTCCATCTCTGCTCTTCATTTGATCTCAGTTAAGTCTCTACATAATTTCACTTTATACTTTTTTTTTTTATACTTAAACTTTTCTAAGTCACAATGCAAATCAGTGGCACAACAGGGAAGAAAACTCCCAAGAGATTCTTAAAATATTAGAGGCTCCATCTTAGAACAGTGATGTCATCAGGAGGATTTTTTTCCTTCCCACAAACACCTAAGATAACTTCCTATGATAAAAATCTCAATGAGGGGAAAAGGGAACCTATCAATCTCAATTTCTTAGTACCTATTTAATTTAAATAATTTTAGAAATAGCAGAAGTGGAATTAACGATATAGAATTTCTAATATACTTTTAAAACTATTAACACAACTATAGGGCAAGAACCTGGGAAACTGAGTGAAGGCAAAAAAGTGGTAGAACTCATTTTGTAAGCAACTTCTCTGTCGAGCAGCATTTGGTTGGATAATGAAGGAAGGTTTTGTGTGGTTTTGTTCAATGTCTTTTAGGATATAGATGGGTTTTTATAATTAGTTGGGGGCCAGGTAAGTTCTATTAGAAATGCTGTGGGGGGATTATTGAGTACTTTCCCCCCCATTGACATTCACTTGCTCAATGTGTTCACATAGCTTCTGGTTATTTTAAAGGAAAATTCCTTGTCACAGACTATTTTGCATTCTCTTAAAAAGTTTTTTTTTTTTTTTAATTCATCCTAGCTCACATTTCCCACTGTTTTCCTTTTTTCTTGACAGCTCTGTTCGACTGTCATTCAGTATTCTATACAGTGCAGAGAGTGTTACAAAAGTTGACTTGTCTAAGATAAATGAGGCCCTGATTGTAGTACAAGAAGCCAGTTGCTAGGGCATGTTTTCTTCCATAGTCTTTTGTTGTTGAATTAATTCATTCACATGCTTCTTTTCATATTGAAAAATTGCTTGTTTCTAGGTGAACCCTACAAAACATTGTCTTCATTATTGAGTATGCTTATCTGAAAGATCGCGGTGGAAATACTGATTTATTAAAAATTTAGGCTTGTTTGGCAACTCTGTTAGAATGTGGAGTCATTAACAAATCTGTGATCATCTGCACATGGCCAGAAACAACAGCCATAGCTATTGAAAGAATTGGTTTTCTTCAATACTCATCTATCCAAAGCTATTGCTTTTTAAAACAGTCAGCTTAATGACTGGGACTTGAAAAGAAATACATTCATGCTATAAATTCGTATGCAACCAGTCATGGTTTTTTGTTTGTTTGCTTGTTTTTTAGTTATTGATTTTTTTGATTGAGGTTATGTTCACATAACATAAAATTCATCATTTTAACCATTTTAAAACATACAATGTTTAACCATTTTAAAACATACAACTCAGTGGTTTTTAATATATTTAAAAAATTGTGCAATCATTACCAACATCTAATTCTAGAGCATTTTCATTGCTCCCAAAAGAAACCTTGTGCCATTAAGCAGTCATTTCCCATTCCTCCGTGGGTTCCAACTACTGGAAACCACTAACATCTTTTGTCTTTATGGATTTCCCTATTCTGGACATTTAATATAAAGTGAATATGTGGCCTTTTGCGTTTGGCTTCTTTCATTTACCATAATGTTTTCAAGGTTCATTCACGGTGTAGCATGTACCAGTACTTCATTCCTTTTTGTGTTTGGAGAATACTCCATTGTATGGATGTACCACATTTTGCACATTCATTCAGCAGTTGATGGACATTGGGTTGTTTCTGCTTTGGGGCTACTATGAATAATGCTGCTGCGAACATTTCTGTATAAGATTTTGTGTAGACGTGGGTTTTCTGTTCACTTGAGTATATACTGAGGTGTAGAATTGCTGGGGCATATGGTAACTCCAGATTAAACTTTTCAGGAGCTGCCAGACTGTTTTCCACAGCAGCAGCAATATTTTACATTCCTACCAGCAATGTATGCGGGTTCCAATTTCTCCACATGCTCATCAACACTTGCTATTATGTCTTTTTGATTATAGTCATCCTCACGGATGTGAAGGGGCATCTCATTGTGGTTTTGATTTGCATTTTTTTAATGACTAAGGATGTCAAGTATCCTTTCATGCGCTTATTGGCCATTTGCATATCTTCCTTGGAAAAACGTCCATTCAAATCTTTGCCTATTTTAAAATTGGGTTCTTTTCTTAGCATGACGTGGACAGATGAGACATAAAGAGAATACATTTTGGAATTAGACACATGAGGTTTCTAATCTCTGCTCTCAATAATCTTGGATAAGTTTCTTAATAACAAGATATATTTTCCTACCTATAAAATAATGATACTGGCCCCATGTGTATGTTTGACGATTAAAAGATGACACGTATGTAGATGGTGACACAGTCAGTCAAGAACAATCATTATTATCAAGGTTATTAACATTATTATCTGAAATGAATCTCTCATTTTAAAAATGTCATTGATTCATTTATTCATATGTTGACCCAGAATGTTTTGAACCTATTTTATGTTAGACATTGTGGAGGGCCCAGTATTTGCTGTTAAAGAATTAGACAGTTTAGCAAAGAGGGAATGTTGGATATGTAAGCAAATTATTACAATACAGTGAGGTAAATGTTTTAATTGAGAGAAGTACAGGAGACTCTGGAAGGACAGAGGAATAACTGGGGTTTTTGTGTCAAGTCCACTAATAACCTAAACCACAAAAGAGGCTGTAATTCCTTGCTTTCACTGTTAGTGAAGTTAGGTGGCAAAGTGTAATCCCATAGTCAAGTTCCTGTTTTTCATTTGAGAATTGAATAAGCTACAAATGATAATAAGAAGATAAACAGTCTACACCTACCATCTTTAGCTTCTATTCAGCATATGGAAATACTAGGATTCCATGTTCTCTTTAATTTTAATGCCTATCAGGGCCTTACTTGGGAAGCAATGAAACCACTGCCCTTTAGGAATTCTGGGAGCTGACCTAGCCAGCTAAGCTACATGTCTGGTAGTCGTGTCCTTAGAGATGCCAACGTAAAAGGCAAGGACACTTGATCAATGTTTACTTGTAACAAATTTGTAATGTTTGTATTATATTTAAAATATTTAATAGTGGAACAAATATAATGTTTTTTTTTTCCATTTTTAATATGTGGGCTCTCTTAAAGCTAAATAATTGTAGTTTTTGAAACCATGATTTTTTGTTTTTTCTCTCTGTCTAAAGCGTTGGAGAGAAAAGTTACAAAGATATCAGAATTCCATATAACTGAAAAAAAGTCGTCTTATGAGTTAACAAATACTATAGTGCTTCTACACATCCACACATGTACTGTTTTATTCCATTAAAGTACTGACCTTGCTAAGATATAAGACAACTGCAGTTCCAACTATAGTGATAAGGTTTAGAATGCCAGGGTTAACAGAACTTGTTTTCCTCACTATTTGAAATGGTTGTGAATTTTCTCTGTCTAGTAGAATAATTATGATGTGTGTGTGTGTGTGTGTGTGTGTGTGTGTGTGTTCTACCCTTATGTGTCTGGTCACTAAAAATTCTCCTTGTAAAAGGGAATGAAAACTTAAATTACAGCTTATCGTCTACTGAATGTCATTGTTTTAGGACAAATTGAAGTACATTTCCAGCTCTTATAAAATTGGCAAGACACAAATGAAATACCATAGAGATAGGAGACCTGGGGCTGTGAACCAGAAGTCAGATACCTATCTGTAACCTCAGCTTTTCTCTTCCCAGGAAGGTTCCCCCTCACTCCATTATATTAGCAGTTAAAAAGGGAAACTAGGCTTTCCGGACCCAGAGCTCTGACTCCAGGCTCCCAACTATCCATAGGCTGCACCCCAAAATGCTACACTGAAGAGCAATATTCCTAAGAAAATAGACAAAGTGAGATATCTGAGGAGCACCTTATAGTAAGAAACAGAAGTCAAATTTAACTTGTTTCCCTAATTTATAGAATTAGCAGCTTACACATATTAAAGAAAGTCCTTTCTGTACCTTTACAATGCCCCAGTTTTGACCTAAATATACATGCGTTTCACATTCAGCAAAGCATATTCATGAAAAGTTGAATTTACAAATATTATGTTTGGAGAATCGATGTTACTTTCCTATTGGCTTATATTTTACTTTCAGAGATGGCAGCTCTGAAACCAACATTTTAGCTTTCAGCCATTTTTATCCTTCAACCCTCTCTGTGAAACAGTCAAAGGCCTATAAATAAATATTTAAATGTTCTGGGGGAACTCTTAAAAAGAAACTCACATGGAATTCTTTCATGAGTGCAAACATTTTTTTGTGATGCCTCTAGGTCTGAAGTTTTCTGGTTTCCTGATCATTGAATAAAAAGAGTAATCGCAGGCAACTTTTGCCTTTAAAAGAGAGCATGTCTTACTGTCTAGAGAGAAAATAAGGTCAGATCCATTGGAAGTTTTATAGTCAAAACACTAATAATTTCCAGCTATGGACATATTTTACTGGTTTGCCCTTCTACTAGGAAACAAGGTAGTAAATGAAGTATAACAACATTCTGTTCACCTTCTATGGTATCTGTAGTTACTCATTGCCAAGGGACTACTGGCAAAACTATACCATACTAACACAGGAACACCGAAATAAGAAGGTTAAGACCTTGAGGTGGAAGGAGAACAGTCTCACATGAACAGTATCAAGTTGGCAGGCTTTATATTTTGTTAATATTAGGAATACAATATTGCACCCCCTTTCATAGTAGGATTACCCATTCCTCCAGATCTGATGTGACAAAACAAAATAACTGGGATAGCTGCTGCCTTTCATTCTCAGGGAAAATTACTAGATATGGAAGTAAAGGATTGTAGCTCAAGAAATTCCTCTTCCTAATAAAACCAAAAATACCCATCAAAAGTGATACATACCCCCCAAAAGATAGTCACTTCCAAACGATTTACTTTGTAGATTATCCAAACTTATTGTTTTGGCTCTTTCTTTCTTCCCTTTGAGCCACTTCACTAGTTGAGAATGGAAGAGACGAGAGAATCAATGTTAATTTCTGGTTCCATATTAAAATGTAGATGACTTGGATAGATTACCACTCCCTATCAAAAGAGCCATTTTAATAAGAGTTTTGTTCTTGGCAGCCTGTTGGGGGTGGAGGTGGGGTACAGTAGTAAGGATTTTGGATGAGTAATTGCTCTATCTCTGTGGCTTCAAGCTAATAAATTAATCTCTCTGTATCTGTTTCTCTTATCTGCAGAATTGAAATAAAAATACTTACCTGCCAGAGTGGTAGTAAGGATCAAGGGAAACAATGCACGGGAAGGGCTTCATACAATATAAAAGAGCAAACCTTTAGCGGTGGGAATAGTCTTTGCTCTCTCATGTCCTCACTTCCCTCCTCGCTCAGTTCAGGTTTGATGGTCCATCCTGATAATCACTCCCTGGAGCCCGTCCCCATCTCCCTTGCCCCTCCTGTCCTTTATCCTTTCTTTTTTCTCTGTCCTTGGCATAGTGTCAACCCTGGTCAGATCCAAATCTTTAACAGTACAACAATAGCAAAAAGAAAATGGGCTTCAGTGTCTGACAGGTGAATATAAATTGTGGCTCTACTCTTTCTTAACCTTTGGGAAGTCAGTTAACACTTCCAAGCTTCACTTCCTTATTTATGAAAGAAAATGATGATGATGCATCATCCAGGCGTTGTGAAGATGAAATTCAATAACATTTGTAGCATGACAGCACAAACCTGGTACATGGTAAGCACTCAATAAATGGAAACGATTAATAGTAGCACTTATAACCCATGGTCGTTTTTTTCTCTGCTGAGAAGACCTAGAACTAATTTACAGGTGTTCATTTCCAAACATGAGTGCACATTTTACAATATAAAAATATTTTAAAATTCTGATTTAATGTTCTCATTTAATAACTTTATTTGTTGTTTTTAAGCCCTCTGTTCTTTTCCTTAATTCCTTAACAAGTCAAGAGCTTTCTAATTATTACTTTTGGTTTATTCACAGCACAGTAAAGAAGATAAAAACTATGGTCTTAAAATCTGTTCTGAATTTACAAAACATAATATATAAGATGTGTAAACATAAATACATGAATAAATGTATTCAGGTTCAGATGAGAAAAACTCCTGTAATGAAACTGTATGAATGATTCTAAAACCTGCTTCACACAGCTAGGTAGCTATGTAATACTTTCCTCAAACCCCACTATACAGTTCCACAGGTCTCACTGTTTACTGTTAGATTTCAACACATCAGTCACAACATTCATGTTCTTTTATAATGGGTTTCTGATTACAAAAGAAAAAAAACACACACCTTAATAGTTATAACTCAAGAATTTAAGTAATTCTCCATGATATTCTAAGGCTTCTGTGTTATCCAATGGATGTTTTACCAAAACAGTGAAAATTTCCATGTTCCTACTTATTACCATCCATCAGCCAACAGCTGTAAAATCACCAGCTGCTAGGAAAAAGAGAACTAAATCAGCCCTCTCCAGCTGCAAAGACAAACGCTTAAGATCTCCTCTTCCCATAATTTCTGGGATCCCAGCAGGCTAGAGTCAAAGTATAGTTTTCCTTGCCACCAAAGCCTTACCCCTGTAAACATGTCAAACAGCACCTAAGCTCTGGTTTATTATTTTTGATGTTATAGGGGAAGAAGAGTATGTGGGAAAAGCAGTGGAAGTGGCTGAGACCATGCCCTCCAACCGCCGCAGTAACAGTGAGTAGTACCAATCGTACACTGGGCATTGGCTAGCATGTTTTTGAATCCTGACAATAACTACATAAATATTATCCTCATTTCCTTGGGAAACTGAGGTTCAGTGAGACTAACAGTACATGGTGTGGTGAGTCAAATCCAGGTCTATTTGACTCCATTGTTAGGGTACCGATCACTACACTGTTCTGCCCTCCAGTAAAATGAACCGATGAGGAAAAACTGAACTGGTGAAGGATAAATGGCACAGATATGAGAAGAAGGGGAAACATGAAAAAGGTGGTACTACTTTAAAAAACACAGGAGGAGTGTTTTCAGGTAAATGAAGTAGCTGACTTATAGCCCACTCCGTACCATTTCCTACCTTCTTCTCCCAAATATAGAAAGTGACCCTAAAATCTTACATAGTTAAGAAACAAAGTATCATTTCCATGAACTTTCTTCTCTATCATCAGCCATCAAAAATTCGAGCCCGTAAAATCAGATTTTATTAACTAACTAGTTGTCCTCACAACAATATTAGCTGTCGCTGTCTGTAAAGCAGCAGCTTTCAAACTTCAGCAAGCATTGTAATCACTTGGAGGGCTTCTTAAACACAGATTTCTGGGCCCCGTCACTAGAGGTTCTGACTCAGTAGGTCGGGGGTGGAGCCTGAGAATTCGTAATGCTAACAGGTTTCCAGGTAATGCTGACGCTTCTGGTTCAGGGACCACCCTTTGAGAATGACTGCTATAAAGGAAGCTAAAGAAAGTTAGATTTACACACACATGCCTAGGACAAGACGACTATATAAAAAAATGGCATTTCTTAAGAGGCTGCCTTCTATTCTGCAGGCACAATGTACAAACCCAGCTATTTATTTCTGCGTACCTCTAATGAATGGTGCTCACAGATACACAGATGTGGGAGAACAACAGACCTTATGGCCATGCTTTTCATGAGGCAAAAGACAGTGCTTTTAATGTGCAATTTGGTCAGCTAAGCAATCAGAGGGATCAGAGCATCACATTCAAAAGAGGCAACCATACCCAAATTTGATACCAGCTCTTTATGATCCAGAAAAAGTATATGTATAAAAATAAAATGCACCTAAGTTTTGCGATGGAAAAATCTGAAACCAGAACCATTCACGTTTGCAACCCTGAGCCTCTGCTGTCCAATTGCTTATGACTTTTTCTTTTTTTTTTTGGAATAGAGAGCAAATATTCTAAAGGAACTAGATCCCTGGAAGCCAACATAGCCTTGGTCACATAGCCTGTTTCTTACCTGTACCTGGCTCTGGCTCCAGGTTTCACTTGGTCACACGTGGTGTCAGGGCGTGCTATAGTTACAGCACTAGGGGCTACCACCACTGCTGCAAAAGTTGAAATCTATATGAAAGCTGGGGAGCAGGAAGCCACAAACTAGCATTATTTTAAAAGGAAATTGCTTCCGACTTCAAAGCACCCGAGATTAGTAAGGAAATGAGGTTTCTATCCCATAGAGTCTTCTAGATGGAGACTTCTCATTCTAACATCCTTTTGAATGGAAAAAGACTTACTATATAATCCCCTTTACTTGGTTATCCAGATTCTCTTTAGAGGTTGATAGTTCTCTCTCTGTCTCTCTCTGTCTCTCTGTCTCTGTCTCTGTCTGTCTCTCTGGAGGGGGTGTGGTTTTACAGTAACTGTACTGTAACTGAGAAACCGGGCTGCAATAAGTCTACACGATTAAAGTTGTCTTTCCAAAGTGTGCACCCTGAGTCCAGCTGGCACACACAGCTTAAAACCAAAGCCCAGAATCCCCTCTTTCCTGGTGCTACCCCGCATCGCCTGACTCATGATGTGAGAGAGCGACTGCACAACAGCACTGAACAAAAGCAGAGGCAACGACCCAACAGGAAACAAGCACTGAAGAAGATGCCAAAATAAAATGCAGTTGCTTACACTCTGCTATTCTTTGCTGAGCAAGGCGAGGGTATGAGCTGAACAATAAACTATGTTCTTCATTTTTCGAATAAGTAAGTCCTGAGAGGCTGGGGCTGATGTTCCATCAAGTAGTAGAATAAGATGAAAGTCCAGGCAAGTTCTAAACCTTTCCGCCTAACGAAAAGGACAGCAGTGATACGGGAAGAGAGAGGAACATGAAAATGCCTGCAATTATTACACAGGAGGGCCTTCTTTCTTTTTTTCCCCCTCAAATAAGACAGGAAACAGCATCTTGTATTTTCCCTGCTGCAGGGGCAGCAGATTTGCTGGTTTTCATAAAACACAACTTCTGTGATAGGGTCTGTTGATAAGATTGTTCAATCACGGGAGGACTAGGTCTTCTCACAAATCCTCTAGTCTGGGCTATTTCTCACTCTGGATCCACTGAGGAACCCCACACCACTAGAAGGTGCCGCAGTTAAAGCTCCTGCAATATTGCAATGGTGTGATGGACAGGTTTGGGGGCGGGGCATGATTTTCTTGCACGTGTAAACTCTTGAAAACGCTGGAGATAAGAGGCTGGGAAAGAGTTTGGTTTAGAGCCCAAAAGTCCCAGACGCCAGCCATGGATGCCTCTGCCCCATTTCATAACATGTTCTTTTCTGAGAAACACATTCCATCACTGTGGTTTAAAGAAACGCTCCCCCTATCACCGTCCACTCTCCCTCATCCTCTGTGTGAATCTCACGACAGCAGACTGAAAACAGGAAGGCTGTCTCTGTTTCCTCTCACCGGGGAAATCACTTGGTGTCCTGCTGGATGGCATGAGCAAGGTAGCCCAGTTGTCCTAGGCGACCCGTGTCACAGAGAGGAGGCCAACCTTTGTCCTGTAGAAGGAGAACTCCATCTTGGTCAGTGGCTCCATCTGTTCAAGCGTTAGCCACTCGGGTCAGGGATGTGCTGCCCGTTGTGGGAGGAGCCCTTCTTCTTGAGCTTGGAGACGGGCTGAATGTTCATGCTAATGATGAGGTTGGCCACTTTAACGTGTTGCAACCATTGTTTTTGACAATGTGAGCTGGTCAGAATGGTGGAGGAGGGTTGGAACGCACTGGATGGATCAAGATCTTTAGCTGTGACTCCACGCTTGTGGCTGCACTAGTGTCTTTACAGACTGCAGTGAAGGCTCCCACAAGCTCACTGTATAAGCCCATGTTCTTGGCATAGAATTGGCAGAGACAAGCATTAATGCCCTTTTTGATGAGGTGGCTCGGAGCCCCAACATCCTGTTTGCCATGCCCACAGGCGAAAGCCTGGGTAGGTCATGTCAAGAAACGCAGAGAGATTCTTTTTCCACACTGCTGTTGCTCTTTCCTTGCACTGCTCAAGAAGAGGTCCACTCGCATGAGACTGACGGCACAGGCGTGCAGAACACTTTGTGCTGGCATTTCTGCAGTACCCTTCTTAGCATCTGTGAAGTCAAAGCCACAGGTCTTGGGGTCATAGTATAGATAACCATGCCAGCTGCATGCCAGTGTTCTGTAGAGATGGGTGTGTGAGTTCCCCAGGATGGTTTGGGCAGAGAGACATCAAGACCGAACTTAAAAATCTTTGCAGATAACTGGCTTTGATCCTTAAGGCTCCCGTTCCAGAAATGATCTTCATGCATAGTGATATACTGGCCACTTTTCAGCACTTTGCTGTTCTCATCCAACGCTAGTTCTGCAGACACCTTGCAAAATTCAGCCATCTTAGCACTGGGCAGGTATTCACTGTCCAGATTTTTTTTTTAATTTATTGGGGTGACAATTGTTAGTGAAATTACATAGATTTCAGGTGTACAATTCTGTATTACATCATCTATAAATCCCATTGTGTGTTCACCACCCAGAGTCAGTTCCCCTTCCATCACCATATATTTGATCCCCCTTACCCTCATCTCCCACCCCCCACTATCCAGATTTTTTTGCAGCAATCTGGGCCTCTGCTTCCAGACACTAGGAAGCATACGTATAAGGCTTTTCCAGGCACCACCTCCCAGACCCATCTTTTTGCTGTTGGTGTCTCTCTTATAGGCCTCTGTGACTCCTAGGATGGGATCTGGCGTTCGCATCTCCACATGGGCCCACCAGGAGCTGGCTGTGACAGAGGCCGAGGCAGCAGGGCCTGGGTGGAGGGTGTCAGTGACCCCAGACAGGATGTAGCTGGAGTAGAGCAGATCCATAGTGGGCAGCAGGAGGGCAGGGGGTACAGGATGGAGCAGAGGGTCAGCAGTCACAGACATGGGCATGGGCTCATGGTTGACAGTTTTCTTGATGGGAGAAGATTGAACAGAATAGTATTTTAAGACTTTTGTAAGTCTCTGGTAACTCAGCGTAATTATCCCCTGTTGAATTTAGCTGTATTAATAGAATTAGTTTTATTTATAAGTCAGAAAGCCAGTTTTCATTTCTAAAGCTCTGGCATATATTTATAGTGGGTGCTGATGGTCACTTGCCATACCTGTACCAGGTTGTTCGTGTAGCCAGCAAATGGTGTCTGGCCACCAGAAGACCAGGCCCGAGAAGTGTCCTGGGGTGGCTCCGCCTTGCTGCTGGGACGGATAACTTCTTGTTTCAGTTCATCTACAACAAACTTGCCCTTCAAGTCTCAGATCCTGAGCTGGGGCCCATGGCAGCACAGAGCCAGCTGTGGTTGGGGCTGAAGCACAGGGTGTTGTTGATGTTCCCACCATCTAGCATATAAAGGTGCTTGCCTTTGCTGAGGTTCCACAGCATGGCCTGGCAGTCCTTCCTTCCAGAAGCATAGAGGGATCCATCTGGAGAGACGTTCACAGTGTTCAGGGAACCAGTGGCTATTGTGGCTCGTCGTCAGCTTGCAGTTTGGTCAGGTTCCATACCTTGCCCAGCTTGGCCCAGCCACAGGAGAGGATGATGGGATTGCTGCTGTTGGGTGAGAAGCAGACAGAAGACACCCATTCCGAGTGGCTCTCATCCTGGTCAGTGTATTTGCATACATCCAGAGGATATAATAGAAACGTCTAGAATTTTCTCTTCAGCTTTAGAAAGTGTTGGTAACTCTTTGAAAGGTAACATTCAGAAGACTTTTAAAAAAGAGAGAAACTATTTCTTTTAAATGCATACTCATGCATGTTTTATAAGGCTGTCGAGGACTCGAGTATTTTAGTTGGTTTGACCAGAACCATTCAGGTTGTCTCATAGGTCACTCACCCCATAGATATGGGCTATGCTGGGCCGTATCTGAGGGGCCTGCTTGTGTCTGTCCTGTTGCTCAGGGCTCTACTCTGAAGCAACCCTATCAGGCTTGGGTTAAAGGAGACACTGAAGGGAACAAACGTCAGCATCTTAGTCAGTTTGGATTGCTACGACAAGAAAACACAGATGAGGTGGCTTATGAACAACATAAATTTATATCTCCCAGTTGTGGAGGCTGGAAGTCTGAGACCAGGGTGCCAGCATGGTCAGGTTCTGGTGAGGCTCTCTGCCAGGCTGCAGACTGCCAGTTTCCCATTGTGTCCTCACATGGCAGAAAGAGCGCGAGCTAGCGATCTGGCCTCTTATAAGGACACTAATCCCATTCATGGGGACTCCATTCTCATGACCTAATTACCACCCAGAGGCCCCCCTTCACATACCATCACACTGATTTTAAGGGTTCAGTGTATAAATTTAGGGGACCACAAACATTCAATTCATTGTAGCCTGTAGGCTCTCCTTTCATTAATTCAAGTAAATATAATGGCAGCAATTTACTAGCACTCTACCTCACACAAACTACAGTCCAGTAAGTTGACATGTCTCTAGAGTATCTGAGTTATTTTCTACTTGAATCATACCCGAACTCAATTAACTTAGAAAAAACAAATTGTTCCATTCTTCATCTGAAGCAATATCAGTTCAAAGATCCATTAGTGTCTAGAGACTAGTAGGTGTTTGTTGAATGAATGCTGCATTTTCTTCAACTTGGGAGCCCTAGCTTCCTTTCTAGAAGTAACAGCATTGTTTCTATTTTTGTTACTCTCTGGCAGCTGTCCTAGTTGTTGTAGTTACCCGGTTGCTGCCTGTACCCCAGCGACTCAGCCCAGTACCATGTTTCTCTGAAAATAAGACCTAGCCAGACAATCAGCTCTAATGCGGCTTTTGGAGCAAAAATTAATATAAGACCTAGTCTTATTTTACTATAATATAAGACAGGGTATAATATAATATAATATAATATAATACCCGGTCTTATATTAATTTTTGCTCCAAAAGACGCATTAGAGCTGATTGTCCAGCCGGGTCTTATTTTTGGGGAAACAGGGTACTGACTGGGCTCCTGGTCCCTGCAGGCCCTGTCCTACAGCAGGGCTGGGAAAAAGAAGTCAAATGGAGATGTCTACCCTTTAGGATACTAGGACGCCTTTTAATTTTTGATTTTTTTGGTTTTGCTTTGATCATAAATATCAGAGCAAAATATAAAATTAAAGAATTAGCGTGCCCTCCTCCTTGCCATCTCCTTGTCTAACCCCCATCATAGATGTATCCCAACAAGGGGCTTGCCGTCTGAGCCACTTTATTATCTTTTTTGGAACAAGGTGAGTTGAGAACAAACAATGACAGTAATTTTCCGTCATCTTCTTATTCCTACATTGCTATCATTCAATCAAACGCCTACAGAAGACCTACTGCCGGCTCAGGTAATGTACCAGGTCCTGAAGATACAAAGATGACACATTCTCTGTCCTCAGGGAGTTCATAATCTCCTGGGAGATGTAGACAAGTAACAGTTCAGAGGAAAGCACAGGAGATTTGTGGGCCTAGAGGGAAGAAAGCTTAACTCTGTCTTAGGGCGAGAGGAGGTCAGGCCACTCTCTACAGAGGAGAATTATTATTCATTTCATTGGCTGGACAGCAAAAGATACCAGGCATTAAATTGAGGTTGTTATTTTTTTTCACTTTAAAATCTACTCAACAATAGTCCCCATTTATTGTCAAAGCTGGCTTCTGGGTGATAATGCCACTAACATGATTATGCCAACCTCTCCTACTGCTCATTTTACACTTTATATCTGAAGGTCATGGGTCTAAAAACTGGCATGGATGTTTTCCAAGGAATCTGGTTATCATGCTTGACTATTTATAATTCTAAAATTGACGATTAAAAAACCAAGTTAATAGGCACTTTATAGGATGGAGATGGGGTCGGAGGAGTGAATCAGCAGAGGAAGAAACGAGAAGCATCTTGCAAGCATAGACCAACTCCAAGGGCACTTAGACTACCAGTGCCCAAAGCAGAAGGCAACTTATGATTTGTTTTTCATTGGTGAGGACGTGTTCTACGTACCACGTGGAATGCTCCTGGGGCCTTGACAGGTCTGAAGCCATCGACAGGTACACACTGATCAGCGTGGCCATTACAGAAGCAGCTGCCCTTGACAATGAAATCATAGATGGCATAGTGTGTAAAATGTTGAGGCTTTGCATTCAGGTCATTTCTCTGACAGGGACAAGACTGCCGTTTTAGCAGCTGGACACGAAGGTTGGTGATCTTCAGCTGCTCTTGTACTTTGGCGCTGTAAGGGTTCTCCACATCATATGGTGGTGACAAAGCTCTGAAAATAACCTGTAAAGAAAAAGAAGATACCATCAGTGTACAGAACTGTGTGCATACCTCGAGTTGTGTGCCCCACGCAGTCCCGGTTTGATTTATACCTCGTGTCTATAAGTGATAAGATCACAAGAAGTTTTTCGGCCTTGATCACACCTGGGGAAGAGCTGCCCTGTGATGCGAAGGAACAGATGTGCTGCCTTTTTGGATGCAGAACTATAAACTGAGTAACCAGCAGAGAACTGACTGTTGAGATGAAGGCAGCCCAGGCCAAGGTCTTGGGGGAAGAGCATCCTGGGCAGAAGGAACAGCAAATTTAAAGGCTTTGAAGAGAAATAAGTCTTGGCTTATTCAAGGAGGAACAACAAGGCCAGTGTGACTGGAGAAGAGGGGACAAGGGGACAGTGTTTGGAAAGGAGGACAGAGCCAGATCATGAATACAGTCCTTTTAAGGCCATCGTAGGGTTCTTGGGGGAATAGAAGAGTAATGGGGGAAATAAAACAGACCCTAGGGCGGGGGGATGCAAAATTCTCTAGTGAACCTGTTACTTTGAGGGAGTAGAGGATGGTGGAAGAGGAAATCACAGCCAGTAGAAACCAAGGAATATAAGAAAGGAATTCCAAAATACAGTATAACATGAAACAGTATTATAAGGAGGCTGACACTAAGTTATACCTTATGCAAATTAAAAAACCTAATAGAACAAAACCTCAAGCAATCTTGTTAATTTATATAATAAGAAACACAAAGCCCCCCCCCCAAAAAAAAAATTCTTAAGTATTTCTTGGCTTTTTAAAGATATGTTAAAACTACACACACACACACACACACACACACACACACACACACACACCCCAAATAGTTTTTCTTTTTAATTGAAGTATAGTGGACATACACAGAAATATTTTGAAAACCAAATACAGTTGACCCTAGAACAACAAAGGGGTTTGGGGAATTGAACCCACCCCACCCCCATGCAGTCAAAAATTCAAGTATAACTTTTGACTCTCCCCAAACTGAACTACTAATAGCCTACTACTGTTGACTGGAAGCCTTCCCAATAACATGAACAGTCAATTAACACATGTTTTTTATGTTATATGTATTAGGTACTATATTCTTACAGTAAAGTAAGCTACAGAAGAGAAAATGTTATTAAGCAAATCATAAGGAAAAAGAAATACATTTACAGTATTTATTGGAAAAAAAATCCACATATAAGTGGACTCACACAGTTCAAATCCCTGTTGTTCATCAACTGTAGTATGAAAGTAGTTATTAAAAAGTAGGCTTTAGATAAACTCCCATGTAGAGAGAATGAATCTAAAAGTAATTTCCCAGAAAAAGTGTGTTTAAGGAATACTTTGGATATAAAAATTCCATTTTAGAAACCAATTTTACATCAAGAGTATGAAAAGGCGAGAATCAACTGTAGGATCACATCTCCAGGTCTACTGGTACAGAACTGTCCTCAATGAAATACAACTTTGGGGGAGTGGGTGATAATTCAAGGGGCACTTGGCTTCCTACAGCAACTCTCCATCCAGCAGCCCGAGTGATTCTCTATAAACAGAAGTTAGATCATGTCACTCCCTTTCTTAAATCCATCCCCACCCAAAGACCTCCCATTTCTCTCAATAAAATACTAAGTCCTTATAATAGCCCTGCCTTAGTTTTGTTCTTAGTGCTTATTATAATACTACCTGACACATTAGATTTGTAGTTGTTTAATGATTCACTGTCTTCCCAGTCTGGAACGTAAACTTCTAGAAAAGGGTCACTGACGTGTCCCAGGACAGTGCCTAGCACTGTCAATACATTTTTGGTAAATTAATTGATTAATTATAATATTGTTCTTGGCATTCAAGCAAAAGGTGAGAATTCCAAAAACCTTAACTTCCTTTTATAGAGTCCTAAACAGATTCATATACTGAATTCATGTTATAGCACCAGAATGTGAGAGGTAAGAATGCGTATTTTAACAAGTTATAAATAACTACATCATTAACCAGCATCTACATTTCTAGTTATTTTTGAACTTGCAGAACTTAGAAGTTGCGCCTTAAATGCAAACAATATTCTGCCCCATTTATTCACATGTAAAGTGGTGGAAAGCAACATATTACAGAATAAAATGTTCCAACAAATATGTCACCTATTTGAAAGTCACTATAGAAGTAAGGTCTCTTTTAACAATAGCTTAAATCAGAACATAATTTTATATTTTGAATCATTTTTTAAAAATTGACTCCATTGTGCACTTTCTATGGAATTCATTTTCAATATGACATCCAAAAACTGGATTCTGATAGACATCCATGAGGTACACTTGCTCTAAATACCATTACTGATGTGACTACCTCCTAGTTTATCAACCACAGTAAAGGAAGGACATGGAAAAGGGTAACCAACGCCAAGCAAACAAGTATTCCACTGCAAAGTCTATGGCATACTTCTCTGTGCTGTTGCCCACCCTTCTTTTCCCTGAACATTGGTGGCAACTGTTTGTTCTCTCTGTTCCTGTCACATATTCACCCTTGACATTTGCTCTGTTCCCTCTCGCTGCCTTGCCTTCACCCACCTCCCCCCTGAGAACTGTGCCCATGCAAGGCTAGAGGAAGATCTGTCAAGGTTTGTAGGAAGTTAGAAGCTCTTTTGCTTCCTGAACCCAGACTGTGGAAGCTGAATGGCAGCTCTGTGTTTGGTGTGCATGACACCACAGTTGGCACGCTGATATCAGCAGGGAAGGGACATCATGACCCCTGAGGCTGCATGTTGGAAAGGAGACAGCAGAGTGCCACAGACACAAAAGTGAACGGGAATTCAAACCATGAAATCTTTTTTCCAGAAAGGAGACGCCTTAATCTGATACCCTGGGAAATGGATCTACCCTGCATCAGGAAACAAAGCGTGCGCCAATCCAGATGCTTCAAACTTCTGGCAGGTCGCCCTTTGGGTCCCACCCAGTTTTTCTTCAAACATCCCCAGAAGAAGCCTGTATGGCACTACTGAACTAAGAAAAAGCGTGGAAGCACTCCACAGAATGTCAGCCTCTTCTATTTGTGTTCCCATCAGGAACAGGATGTATCTGCAGGCCCATCACTTTTCCTCTGTCTGTGATTACTTCGGAAGATACCCTCCTAACCAGACATAGTTAAAAAGCCAGACATGGACTAGGATCAAACCTACTCTGATGTTTCCAGCTTGTTAGTGCTTAGCCAGGACTTCATGATCTTATTATTTACATTAAGAAATTTGATTATGGTTTAGTGATAAACACTATGCTCATTACAGAAAAATCTGTCATCAACAATGTAGAAGACAGTAAGAATCTACAATGCGATCCACCCCAAAGACAACCAGCGAGACCAACTTGATATTTTTCCATCTTAACTTCTGTATGTATATACCCATGCACTATAATGTAAACAGCTTTGTTTTAACTTAACACTACTTTGTGAATATTTTTCCTAGTCAATAAAAACACGTCAGTGGTTCTCAAAGCGTGGCCTCAGCAACAGCACAAGTATCGGCCTGGAAACTTGTTAGAAATGCAAATTCTTGGGCCCTATACTATGGCCCAAGACTGAATCAGAAACTCTGGAGGTGGGGTGTTTCAACAAGCCTTCTATGTGATTCTGATGTCCAATAAACTTTGAGGTACACTGCTACATAATTGAAAAACCCGCTTAGAGTTCCATTGTGTGGCTATGACATAATTCATTTAGCCAGGCTACAATTGTTAGGCATCTCAGTTTCCAACTTCTCAGTATAACCAACAACAATGAACAATCTTATAGCTCAAATGTGGAAGTGTATAATATTCTGAAGATAGATGTCCAAATGTGAAATCAGTAAGTTAAAGGAAATGCGTTGCTTTAAAACATAGCTGAACTTCTGAATGAATTATGGACCCTTTCTTAACTAATCTTTGGAATCTTCAGATTTCTCTAGTCTTGCCTCACTTCTCTAAGCCTGAAATCCCTCCAACTTTGCCTAAAGATCTGAATTCTTGGCTTAAGTTCTGCCATTGCTTATGCCTTCGTATATAACAAAGAGATCCTTGAAAAGTTATGAACAAGTAAGGATCACCTGTATGTTCTGTCTTTTCTAGAATGCTTACAAAACCCCCCAATAATACAGAAAATTAGTAAAAATAGCATTCTATATGTCTTATACTCTGAGATGAAAATTTCAACAGAGTATTAATACAGTGTGAACAGATTAAGAAGTAATATTAGCTGCATAATTGTCACGGAATTCTTTCAGTATCAAACTCATGCATTACATATTTGCTCCATACCTAAAATTGTGTTGCCTATGTTGAATCATAATAATTCAAGAAACTTAGTTATCACATTAAAAAAAATTCTTTTTAGCTGCTAGCTTGAGGAATATTTCAGTTCCAAGTCATTACCCAACCTATGGGCTCCATTGGCACTTGTTCTTTCCATGATAGCACTTTTACACTTGTACACTGTTATTGCCTATTTCCTCATCTGTATCTCACATTAAACTGCTCAGTGGGCAGGGATCTTGTTTGGTTAACAGCTGTGTCCTCCTGCATATCCCACAGTCCCTGGCATACTGTCGCGTTTCATAATTATGTTGAATGAATAAATGAATTAATTATTTCTCCAAATAAAGTTTTTAGAAAGGAGAAGCCAAATACAGAATAGGGTTTAGAAGAATAAAGAAAGCAAGATGTTCTTACCACAAGTTCTGCACTCCTGAGAAGTAAGTGAACACATATACACGTATAATAAATACCTATTTAAAATACATAATTTCAAATGACTTTGTTGATTCTTTTTCTTCAGTAGCACACAATTCTTCCACATTCTTAAGAAAACAGGTTTGGCAGGCATGAGCAAGCACCAAAACACATACAAATATTAGATATTTTCTATGGTTTCTGGCCTAGTTTTCTTATCTATGAAAAATGAAAGTTTCAGTATCATAACTGCAGTTGTTCTTTAATGGTTTTTGAAATCCTAGACATCTTCATATTATCAAAAAAAGCAGCTTTGGTTGCAGTGGTTTTCTCTATTGTTTTTCTATTTCATTTTTGCTTTTATCTTTATTATTTACTTTCTTCTGCTTCCTTTGGGTTTAATTTTTCTCTTCTTCTATTAGGTTCTTAAAATAGAATCATAGATCATTGATTTGAGACCTTTTTTTTTTGCCTCAATACTTCTTTAGTTGCATCCTATAAATGTTGATAATAGTTTTCATTTTTAATTCATTTTGAAATGATTTCTAATCTCTCTTTTGATTTTTTTTATACCGATGAGTTATTCAAAAGTATATTCTTTAATTTCCAAATATTTGGGGATTTCCCAGATACCTTCCTGTTATTGATTTCTAATTCAATTCCTTTGTGGTCAGAGAACCTACTTTGTATGGTTTGAATGCTTTTACTTTTCTTAGTACTACTTTATGGGCCAGTATATGGATTACATTGATAAATCCTCCTTGTGCCCTTGAAAAGATGGTGTATTATACTGCTGTTGGTAGAGTGTTATATAAATAAATGTTAATTAGGTCAAGTTGGTTGAAAATGTTATTCAAATCTTCTGTATCTTTACTGATTTTCTATACTTGTTCTATAAACTACAGAGAGAAAGATATTGAAATCTCCAACTGTAATTATCAACTTATGTATTTCTTGTTGCAGTTTTTGCTTCATGTATTTTGAAGTGACATTTAGGATTGTTACATCCTCTTGATGAATTGGCTCTTTTGTCAGTA
The DNA here is from genome assembly GCF_964194185.1 of Rhinolophus hipposideros. Lineage (NCBI taxonomy): Eukaryota > Metazoa > Chordata > Mammalia > Chiroptera > Rhinolophidae > Rhinolophus > Rhinolophus hipposideros. The sequence goes on along the minus strand of NC_138055.1, from coordinate 22,001,806 downwards.
TAAAATATTCCTCTCCCCCTGGTAATATTCTTTGATCTGAAATCTACTTTGTCTGATAATAACATAGCCACAATCAAAAACTTTCTTTTGATTACTGTTAGCATGGTATATCTTTTTCCATTCTTTTATGTTAATTTAGTTATGTCTTTATATTTAAAGTGGATTTCTTATAGGCAGCATAGTTGTGTCTTTTAAAAGATTTTATCCAACCTGATAATCTATGCTTTTAATTTGAATATTTAGGCCGTTGAGATTTAATGTGATTGTTGATATGGTTGTGTTTAAATCCACCATCTTGCCTTTTGTTTTATATTCTATTCCCTGTCATTTTCTGTCTTCTGTTGGATTGAATATTTTAGAGTCCCTTTTATTTCTTTTCTGTTTATTAGTTATAACTATTTTTTTTAAAAAAAATAATGGTTGCTTTAGGATTTATAGTATATATCTTTAACTTAACACAGTCTATCGTTAAGTAATATTTACCAGTTCACATATAGTATAAAAGACATACAACATTTCTTCTTCTTGTACTCCCATTTCCTCTTCTCAACCTTTAGGCTACTATGTCGTACATTTGACTTTTACATATGTTATAAACTCCACAACATATTGTTAATATTTTTGCTCTGAAGTCAGTTATCTTTTAAAGAGATTTTAAAAATAAGAAAAATAGTTATTTACATGTCTCCACCTATTTTCCCTTTTTGATAATCTTCATTCTTTTGTATAGGTACAGATATCCATCAGGTATCATTTTTCTTCTGCCTGAATTACTTCTTTTCCTGTAATGCAGGTCCGCTGGTAATGTTTTGTTTTGTTTCATTTTGTTTTGCTTTTTTCTGCCTGAAAAAGTCTTTATTTCATCTTTATTTTTGAAAGATTTTTTGGTGGATATAGAATTCTAGGTTGACAAAATTTTGTCTATCAGTACTTTCAGGATTCTGCCCCACTGTCGTCTAGCTTGCATTGTTTCTGTAAAAACGATGTCATTTTTATATTTGTTCTTCTGTGCATAATGTGTTATATTTTTCCCCTTTGGCTGCTTTTAAGGCTTTCTCTTTATTATTGGTTGTTAAATGATCAGATTATGACGTGCCTGGGGATAGTTTTCTTCTTGTTTCTTGTGTTCAAAGTTTATTGTACTTCTTGGATCTGTGGATTTACAGTTAAAATCAAATTTAGAAATATTTCAGCCATTATTTCTTAATTTTTTTGTTTCATTCTTCTCACTTCTCTCCTTTGTGGATTCCAACTATACATATATTAGATTGCTTGAAGTTGTTCTACAGCTCACTGATTTATTTAAATAATTGATTTATTTATCTATTTATTTTTCTCTTTTTCCCCGTGTTTCATATTGGCTCATTTCTATTGCTAGTACTGAACTTCACAAACCTCTTCTGTAGTGTCTAATCTACTAATCCTGTTCCATGTAGTTTTCATCTCAGATATTGTATTTTTCAGCAATGGAAGTTCAGTTTGGATCGTTGTCATACTTTTCATGCTCTGCTTAATGTGGTCAATCTTCCCTCTATATTCTTGAACATAAGAAACATAGTTATAATACTGTTTTAATGTCCTCGACTACTAATTCTGTCACTTGTGTCATTTCTGGATCTGTTTCTATTGATTTATTTTTCTACTCATTATGGATTGTATTTTCCCACTTTTTGCATAGCTTGCGTGGCTGCAAGATACTGTGAATTTTACATTGTTGAGTGCTGGATAGTTTCATATTCTTGAGCTTTTTTCTGAGATGCTGTTAAGTTACTTGGAAACAGCTTGATCCTTTTGAGGCTTGCTTTTAAATTTGGCTGGGTAAAACCAATGCATCCTTTACTATAGGGCTATTTCGGCCCTTTTACTGAGGCAATACACTTCTACTTACTCTATTGATTCATTACAAAGTTGAATTGTAAGGTTTTATACTTTGGCTGAATATTCCTGGTCCTAAGTGACCTCTGAAGGTTTGCTCCCTTTGTCCTTCAGGGTGGTTCTTTCTATGGCTTCAGGTAGTTTTCTTACATGCAAGTGTTGTACAGTATTCAGCAAAAGACTTGAGGGGGACCATCTGTACATCTCTGGAAGTCTCTCCCAGTGCAGCTCTCTTCGCTCTGGTACTCTGCCCTGCAAACTCTAGCCACCTTGGCCTTCCTAGACTCTCAGTTCCTTAATTCAGGATATCCATTAGGCTCTTCCTTGGTTCCTACACCCTGCACACCAGACTGAAAACTCTCTCTCTAGGAAATAAGCTGAGGCACTCACAGAGCTCACTTCATTTGCTTCTGCTCTCTCAGGGATCACTGTTTTCTGTTACCTGATGTCCAATACCTGAAAACAATTTTTTCATATATTTTTGTCCAGTTTTTTAGTTGTTTCAGGCATCAGTGTTAATCTGGTTCTTGTTACGGCATGTTGGCTGAGAGGTGAAGTCTAGAAAACCAAGGCAACTTAACTTTTATGAAATACAATTCATAAAACTATAACTGGACTAAGCCCTTATTTTTGTATAGAAATATCATAGAAATGACATATTGAAAGTTTATAATAAAATTAGAAGTGGGTTACATTTAGTAGATAAAAAGGCTTGACAAACAAATGAGTTTTCTTATTGAGCATACCAAACTAAGAAATATGAAAAATAATTAAAAAAATAAGCATCTGAACTTTGTAAGTTTATTCAATAACTCTTTTTTAGTATCTTTTAATAGATAGGTAAACCCTCATTATAAATGTTTTTATAATTTATGATACCTATATAATTTTCTACTTTATTTTTTTGTTTATCTTATGTTCTTATGCATCTTTGTATTCCCATTTAATCCCGTCTTAAAGATTCTCAATAATACATATCAAAACAGTGAGTCAATACAGAATCATGGTAAACAGGTTTATTTTAATTTTATGGTATAAGAATAATGATATAAATATAGTAAAATTTTATTTATATGATGGCATTTTATTCATAAGAGAATATACTAGGTGCAAGTATTTTACAATAATCTCACAAAACATCTTAGTTGTGTGCTAATTTTATACCACACCCAATATGACTAATAAAATTTTACTTTGTAGAAAAAATGGATTTAATATTAATCGATATTAAAATACTTTTTGAGTGCCAACTTTGAATAATGCATTTTCAGTAATAAATTTACACCAACTACAAGAATGATAACATATTTAGAGAAGAATCCCTGGAACTTTTGCCTAACATAATCTAATAAGAAGACAAATCACCTCCACAGTAAAAACTATTTCTATGTAAGAAAAAGAATCATATTTCTTCCCTACTCTGTTTAAGCCTGGTTAGAATCACATCTATATTGAAAAACATTTCCAATTATATGATAAAGTCATCATTTGTTTTATCTGGCCGTTTACTAGTTGATTACAAATAGCATGTGGTCAATTCAGCTGAATCTTGTTATTACACATTGACAACTGCTCTGTTTATTGTCAGATTGATGACACACCTAAGAGCTAAACATAGAAACTGATGTATTAGTCTCCATTTCTACTGTTTATGAAGCTATCCCAAAACTGAAAACGCTCATATTTCTAAGTTTTTAAAATTTAGTGGGATTCACACACTCTAGTTTTGTATTGCCACCTCACTAACAAGGAAGTGAGTCAGTTGATTATGTCAGTTGATTTCTGAAGCCAGTTTATAACATTTAGGTTGAAGTTTCAGGTATTTGAGATGACAAGCTTAAAGAGCATAGATTCCTAAAGTGAGTATAGGAACCCTAATATGAATACGTTCTTGACACAGACTTTCTGCTTTCCTGGGTAAGTAACCTTTTGGAAAGTATGTGAAGTTTTACGCTTTTAAAGGGTTGCAGTGAGTGGGAGTTCTGGAAGAGAGAAGGTTTCAGGAAGAGAGAAGGCTAGACAAGGAGAAGATAGCTTGATTGACAGGTGGGCGTCTGTGTGGAACAGCTGGTTGGTTTAATTTTAGAACATTTGTCCTTGACTGAGCCACTTTAAGTGGAGCACCTACTTGTCTTAGAGAAATGTGTCTGTCTTTTGGGCAGTACCAAATCCTTTTGCTTACACTCTGGAGCATTAGGCACCCTGTTTCATCAGATAGCCCACCTTTTAAAGTGGGAGAGTCTTATCTACTCAACTAGTCCTTCTAAGATAGGACAATATAACCTAATAAAGCTCTCAATGGAGCTGAGGAATGCAGTGCACTCAAGTGACTTACTTGTACGATAATAACCTCGATTTGTAAGTACACAAAAGCCTCTTTGCATGTTTCAAGGGCATATTTACAGTTTTAAAGTGATGAAAAGGCAGCTTCTTAAATATCTTCAGAGGGAAGGGAAATGACAGAAACACAAGGAGAAACAAGAAACAAGACAGAAAACCAAAATACAAATTAAGATTGGGGCTAAAAATAAATTTTAAAAATCCTCCAATACATTTAGACTCCTAAATGTATTTTCTTTGCTCTCTGTATTTGGAATCATAGGATTTGAGTGTCAGAAGAGTCCTTAGCAATCAATGATCTAGTCCAGCTTGAGAAACTGAGGCACAGAGTACGTAGAGTGACCTGTCAAAGGTCAACCAACAGGTTTGTGACAGAACTAAGAGTAGAATCCAGTTTCCTGATCTTCAATCTAATGATTTTTCCTTTATATCACACTTTTATAGTTGTTTGGTAGCTAGCCATTCCTGGATTAAAGTTAAATTTAAAATGTAGGATTAAAGAAAATAATATATATGAATTATCCCACTTCCACTTGTCATCCTAATAATGGATGAGACTAAGTATAGCCTTGGTAAAAACAATGATACCTGCTCCTGCTTGGCTCACAAGGATGCAGTGAAGATTTTTAAAAAGGTATCAGATGCAGAAATACCTTGAAAAGTCAATGCTTTTTATAAATAAAAGTGGTTGGTGAATAGCCTTTTACTGGGGACCTGCCTTGTTTTTGCCAACCTCCTATCTTTGGAATTGAGTCCTATCAAGGAACGTTGCCCGGTGACTAGAAGCTAAATGTTGATTGTCTGCATGAGTGACTTCCTAATATTGATCACCTCTGTTTCTTATCCCCATGCTTGGTGCACAGTTTGGAGTATCCTCTACTTCATCTTGGATTATCAATACCTTCTGTTTGCCTGCCCTATGCTAGAAATCACATGCATTTTCCCTCTGTTATCACCGCCCATCCCATCCAACTCTTACTCACTCTCTGTATACTCAACTTTCTACACCAGTCACACGGAACTCCTTTCTGTTCCTAGAAAGCTCCATGGCTCTCTCTCCCTTCCTGGCCTCATGCTATTATTCCCATTACTTGAAATACTTTTCACACTTCTTTACCATTGACACCCGCTGCTCCACCCCTTATTTGACCTCTCTTTTAGGTGTCATCTTAGATGTCACTTTATTCAGAAAGCTTTCTTCACCATTCCTTTCCACTGTTAACCTAGATGAGACGTTCTTTCTATGTGCTACTTCAAGCACCTGTTATTTCTTCCAGACTTGAAAGTTACCATGTCTCTTTCAATTGCTTATATTCCTCTCTAGACTGTGAGCTCCATGAGTATAAAAGGCCTTGCCTGCTTGCCCCCTGGTATATAGCCAGTGCTTGGCACATACAAAAGTAAACACGTATTTGTTGAAAGATCATACTCATGCTTAATGATAGTTTACATTTTATAAACTGCTTTCAGTTCTACTTATCTTATTTCATTTATAAACATATGGTATGGTATTATTCATTCCCATTTTTTAGATACAGAAACTATGAGAAGATAATTTATTTGTCCAAGGTCACCTAGCTAGTAAGTGGCAGAGCTCGTATTTGAACCCAGATTATTGGAGTCCAAGTTTAGTATTATTACCATTACAGCACAGCTAACTTGGTTTGGTTATGGAATAATTGAAGGTGTTAAACTGTTCTCCAAGGGAGTGAAATAATTAGAACTTCTTTTAGGAGAATCAATCTGGCAAAGAGAAGAGCCTGAACTATGGTGTATGCAGCAGCGATGGGGTGGGCAGAACAGCCATATGTGAGAGGCAAAGAAATGAGTATCAGAACAAAAATTAAAAACTAAGGGCTAAGTTTTAGGGGCTACTCATAAGGTCAGAAGGAAGGAGATGGGCCAGAAATAATCCAAAAAAAAAAAGAAAAGATCAGTGAGCAATGTAGGAAAACAATGAAAATTTATCATCATAGAGCCAAAGGAAGTGAGAATGCAAAGAAAGAAAGTGTAATTAATAATAGCAAATGCAATTCAGAAGCAAGAAAGAAAAGAAAAAATTAAGGTGTTTGGTTGGCTTGCAGAAGACTTGAGAGCCTAGATTGAATAAGGGACAGTTTATAGGGTTTTCAAGAAAGAAAGGATAAGGGAATGAAAGCAAGAAAGAATTGAAGAATTTGGGCTGTTTGTTTCTTCATTCATCAGTTATAGACATTTGGGTTGTTTACAGATTTTGGCTGTTATGAATAAATGTGTTATGGACATTCAGATAGAATTCATGGTGAGAATATAAGTTATTTTTCATGGATATTTAGGAGGGGAGTTGCTAGGTAATATGGTAAGAATGTGTTTAACATTACAAGGAACTGCAAGACTTTTTTAAGGGATTGTACTATTTTGCATTTCTACTAGTAATTTATGATGGAAGTTTTAGTTACCATACACCCTCACCCCCACTTGGTATTGCCAGTCTTCTTAATTTTAGCCTTGATAGTGGAATGTGAGGAGTATCTCACCGTGGTTTTAAGGTGCATTTCTCTGTTGACTAATGGTGTTTAGCATCTTTTCATGTGTTTATTTGTCATACATCTTCTTTGGTGAAGTGTCTATTCATCAAACTAAAGAGTTTTTGCACAGTGAAGGAAAACATCAACAGAACGAAAAGACAACCTACTTAATGGGAGAACATATTTGCCAATGATACATCTGATAAGGGGTTAATATCCAAAATATATAAGGAACTCATACAACTTAATACCCAAAAAACCCAAACAATCTGATTGAAAAATGGGCCGAGGACCTTAATATGCATTTCGGCAAAGAGGACATACACGTGGCCAATAGACATATGGAAAGGTCTCTAATCATCAGAGAAATGCAAATAAAATCCAATATCACTAATCATCAAAGAAATGCAAATAAAAACCACAATGAGATATAACTTCACCCCCATGAAAATGGCTATCATCAATAAATCAACAAACAATGAGCATTGGCAAGGATGTGGAGAAAAGGGAACCCTCGTGCAATGTTGGTGGGATTGTAAATTGGTGCAACCACTATGGAAAACAGTATGAAAGTTCCTCAAAAAATTAAAAATATAACTACCATATGACTCTGCAATCCCACTTCTGAGTATTTATCTGAAGAAATACAGAACACTAATTTGAAAATACATTCAATGCAGCATTCTTTACAATAGCCAAGATATGGAAACAATGTAAGTGTCCATCCAGTGATGAATGGATAAAGAAGAGGTGGTACATATATACAATGGACTATAACTCGGCCATAAAAAAGAATGAAATCTTACCATTTGTGACAACATGGATGGACCTAGAGGGTACATAACTCAGACAGAGAAAGAGAAATACCATATGATTTCACTTATATGTGGAATCTAAAACAACAAAATAAATAAAACAAACAAATTCATAGATACAGAGAACAAAATAGTGGTTGCCAGATGGGAGGAGGGTTGGGGTATTGAGTGAAAAAGAGGAAGGGATTAAAACGTACAAATTGTCAGTTATAAAAACAGTCAAAGGGATATAAATTACAGTGTAGAAAATATAGTCAATGATACTGTAATAACTCTGTATGGTGCAAGGTGGGGAGGAGACTTAATAGGGTGGTCATTTCATAAGTTATACAAATGTCTAATCACTATGTTGTACACTTCAAACTAGTATAGTATTGTATGTCAACTTTAATTGAAAAAAGTTTTAAAAGGTTTAATTCTTCTATAATAGTAAAAAAAAAACCCAAAAAACCGTGTGTCAATACTATGAATGAATCAATTAACGGCATTCTTAAAATGAGAGATTCATTTCAGATAATAATGTTAACAACCTTAAAATAATGATTGTTCTTGACCCACGGTGTCACCATCTACATACGTGTCATCTTTTAATCGTCAAACATACACATGGGGCCAGTATCATTATTTTATAGGTAGGAAAATATATCTTGTTATTAAGGAACTTATCCAAGATTATTGAGAGCAGAGATTAGAAACCTCATGTGTCTAATTCCAAAATGTATTCTCTTTATGTCTCATCTGTCCATGTCATGCTAAGAAAAGAACCCAATTTAAAAACAGGCAAAGATTTGAATGGACATTTTTCCAAGGAAGATATGCAAATGGCCAATAAGCGCATGAAAGGATGCTTGACATCCTTTGTCATTAGGAAAATGCAAATCAAAACCACAATGAGATGCCCCTTCACATCCGTGAGGATGACTATAATCAAAAAGACATAATAGCAAGTGTTGATGAGCATGTGGAGAAATTCGAACCCGCATACATTGCTGGTAGGAATGTAAAATATTGCTGCTGCTGTGGAAAACAGTCTGGCAGCTCCTGAAAAATTTAATCTGGAGTTACCATATGCCCCAGCAATTCTACTCCAAGTGAACAGAAAATCCACGTCTACACAAAATCTTGTACAGAAATGTTCGCAGCAGCATTATTCATAGTAGCCCCAAAGTGGAAACAACCCAGTGTCCATCAACTGCTGAATGAATGTGCAAAATGTGGTACATCCATACAATGGAGTATTCTCCAAACACAAAAAGGAATGAAGTACTGGTACATGCTACACCGTGAATGAACCTTGAAAACATTATGGTAAATGAAAGAAGCCAAACGCAAAAGGCCACATATTGTCTCTGCAAGTAACTGAGACCACTGGGCTCTGGGTTTCCCTTGCCATGCTGTAGCGTAGAAACGCTGAGGCAGTAAACTGGGCAGTCACAGACGTCATGGTTTGCTTCCCTGTCTCACAGATTAGTCTTGTGCTGCCTATTATCCAATGTCTGAAACAACTGTATCACATATTTCCTCTGAATTTCTAATTATTTTAGTGCGGGACTATAATTACTATAGCAGTTAATCCTTCATGAGCAGAAACAGAAATCCCATTTCAAATTGATAACTTTTGACATGTTGCAACTTATGGAGTGTCAAAAATCAGACAAAAGGAAAAACCCAGCTGATTGATCAGTTTGAATATGAAATGTAATTATTCTTTCTTATTTCTCCCCTACCTCTTTAAAGGATAGAGGATTCTACTGGAGATTTTTCCCTTGAGCAAATAAAACTTGCAAATAAAATTGCTTCCCATATGATTTGTTGTATTTGGAGGCATACTCAGTATTTAAGTAGCAGAAACTATAGTGTTGCAGATATCCCCCCAGTTTTTTCAAAGTAGATGAAATTACAATAGCTCCAGGTGGCTATTTCACTTATTAAGTTAAAAGCTCCTCGAATTTCACTTGGGCCTTACTATCATTCAACATGATCAGAACAAAGCTACTTATACTCTTCTATGCCTCAGTCACTTAATTGTAATATCAAGCTACTTTAATGCAGACTGTAAAATTATGCATATAGTAAAAGTGAATTTTCCTGTGGCAGGACAATAGAGGCTTTAAATAAAGTGCACTAAAAGAGTCATCCTTGGATCTCCAATGAACTTTCAAAACCTAGTCACATGAGAAGAAAGATAAGCCATGAACACTCAGGTGTTCACATCTAGAATAATTCTCTAAGTCTACCTAACTACATCTACATTTCTATAAACACAGAGTTATTTTCTTGTAGTCCCCCTCTCTAAGAGTAAGACAATTCTTAAACACTAACAAGACCAAATGCTAGTAAAATTATCCATTCTGGCAAAAGCTTTCAGCCATTTTTCACATGAAAGGCTTTAAAATGGTTGTATCACCTCTGTTTATCCCCTTAATTCATCTACCTTATAAAAATGTATATATATATATATATAAACTTTCCTTGACAGGGTGACATAGAAAACCATAGCTGGCAATTGCAATAGTCTCCCCTTTATCCATGCTTTCTCGTTTTTTCTTGGTTTCAGTTACCCATGGTCAACTGTGGTCTGAAAATATTAAATGGAATATTCCAGAAATAAACAATTCATAAGTTTTAAATTGCACCCCATTCTGAGTAGCATCATAAAATCTCGGGCCACCCTGCTTGGTCCTGCCCTGGGGTCCATGGTATCCATGCTGTATAGACTTCCCGCCAATTAGTCACTCAGCAGCCATCTAGCTGATCAGATCACCTGTCTCAATAGCACAGTACTTGTGCTCAAGTAACCCTTATTTTACTTAATAGTGGCCCCGTGGAAGCAGAGTTGAAACTTTATCATAGGTATGTATGTATAGGAAAAAGCAGTATGTATAGGGTTCAGGACCATCCACAGTTTCAGGAGGTCTTGAAACAACATATCCCCTGCAGATAACTGTGTGGGGGCGGGGGGGGGGACTTTAAAACTAGCTTTCTTGTCAAACATGTGTGTGCCTATTGGGAGATTTCCATAAGGCAAACATCTGCTAGAATGTGCTTTCATCTTTTCATTTAGGAGACTTAATCAGGAGCACCCAAAATGTCTTGATTAAGGTTTAAAACAATATATCAAATTTTAAACATTGTTACCCTAGTGAGGAGATCCTCGCTACCAAACAGACAGACTTCAAAGAGACCTCCCAACTTTCCCTAAACCACAGCAAATATTTGCTGTTACTGTTGCACTAGGTAGCATAGGGTCACTTTGTCCTTCATTGGTAGGAGACCTTGACGATAGCTACTCATCACCACCATGAAGTTTTCCCTGTAGAGATGAATCTCATTTACCTCTTCCCATTAAGTTCCAGTCTCACATAGAAGGATTAGTTGCAAGAGATGAATTAAGGGAGAGAACTGAAAGCTGAATTAGAAAGAAAGACTTGCAGAAATAAAAGCCAGCAACTGGCTTAAAAAGTGAAAAACAGATATTTTTTTCTACTTTGACCTACATTTAGTGAATTACAATCAACTCAACTGAAAGACTGGTAGCCTAAATTATACAATTCATAAAGACAGAAAACAGTACATACTATAAAATTAAGTTTGTTTCCTTCTGTTCCAGAGTAGAGGTCATATAGAGAAGAGCTGGAAGTACAGAATTATTCAGGATGTTTAAGCCATGGGGCTTACAGAGCAAGAAAGCCCACAATAGTAATTCTGACCTCCAAGGAGAAATAAATCAAATCTCATTTCAGTTTCCAAAAGCATTTTTTCCTATACTTTAAATGAGAAAAAACATTTCCAACTTGGATAGAAGCTTAGCTAATATAAATTCTAATTGTATCTCTTAACATTAGTGTCATTTTTTTATTCTAAAGGATGACTAGGCCATGATTAAATATGACAAAATCCCGGGTCTATGTGATGTTAAGCTTTTTAATAAAGGAATTATAATCATTTGTGTATTAACTTAATTGTTACTTAGTGAGAAATCCTTTGTATCAGGCACTGTGGTAGGTACTCTGGATACAAAACTGATAAAAAAAAACATTAATAATGCATACATTTCAGTTGTCCCCTAATTCTAGAAAATTATGCTGTCAAAAGTGGTGTTAAAAAACAGCTCAAAATATTGTTATATTTAAAAATCAGAAGAGAACATAAGGTCACTTAACCCAAATTTCTCAGTGCAGGAAGTTCCACTAGAATAGCCGATACCAATCCGTTTCTACTAGATCACATACCCTCACAGGCAGCATATTTCATTTTGTGATGGTCTTAATTATCAAAAAGGTCCTCTGTGTTAAGCAAGGATCTGTCCTCTGTGATTTCTAATACTAGTCTAGGAGCTATACAAAATAAGTCTATTTTATCTTCAATAAGGAAATCCTTCAAATATTTAAGGGCAGCTATCAACTTTCATTCTCCGGGTAAAATATCTAGTGTCTCATTTCACATATTGTCTAGACCATTTACCACTCTGGCTCAGTAACAAATGACGTCTGTTTTTTTTTTCTTTTTAAAATTTATATGTACATGATACTGATGACAATATTTTTCAGATGTTTATCCTCTAATATTTCCAATATTTATCTTCTAAGATGTCAAACTCTAACCTTTATATCTGCACATTCCTTTTCCCAATTTTATTTTTTAATCCAAGTGTATTTCAAAGGTTTTTCTGTAATGTAAGGAATATTCAGATTTTAAAGGACCTATATAGTATTTTCAATACAGCAGTTTGGAAAGAAGTGGAGTTGATGAGTGGAGACAGGGGAATGAGAGGGAAATATTAGTTCTCTATGAGAGTGTTGTTTATGTAGTCTCTTGAGTATTCATCTCCAATCATGGTAAAACGGGGAGGCAAGATTGCCGTTCCAATGTCATTATTTTGGGAGGTGGGGAAGGGGACGAAATAGTTACTTCTATATCCAAATAGAATATTGTGATATTATCTGCATATTTTCATAACACCTGTCATTGTATTATTTAGTTCATGAGAAAATAATATTTCTGGCTACATGCCAACTGAACTGACAGGCAAACTGACAGGAAAGGCTGAGGTAACAAAGGGGTGGGGCCTGGGAGAGGTGGGTGGCAGCAGTAGCTACGTGAGAAACAGAAATCAGTTTCCCTTGTCTCCCCACACAATGCAGTGATGAAGGGACTGGCTGGACACCGACCAAGAGATCAAAATGGCCTTTGAGGACGACAGTACCAGGGGCCAGCTCCATAGGTAACACATCCTCCTTATACTCACAGAGTCTTCTAGACCATCCAGAAGTAGCTAAATGCTTTATGAAGTGGGCTTTTAAAGGAGATCTAAAAAGGAGCAGGAATAATACATCACTGAACTCTTGGCCATGAATCTCCAGGAGTGCCTGGGGCAAGTTCTTGGTAAACAGGTACTTGTGGGTTCTGGTTACAGTATTTCAAATGTATAATCATATAAGTATGTTATAAGTCCCTAACTAAGCTGAATAGGACCTCCAAAGGGACATTTGAGGAGGCACATATTATTTTGAAAGACCATTAATCTTAACAACAAATCTGCCATACAAAATCACAAAGAGTATCTATTCCTAAGAAAAGAGTCAAGTCCAAATAGGGAATTGGGATGAGGACCAGAAAGCCAACTCTGCTCACTCGCTCTAAGTTCACTACAGAGCAACCACTTACTGGAATCACTTGGAAATTCCTCCCTGAGTCTGAAATACCAACAAGGTGAAGGTAGATACATTGTTCTTCAGTTTTGATAAGAAATTTTATTTGAAGCTCATACTTGTGTCTGACCGTGACATTGCCATCTAAAAATATCTTTAAAATCTTAGCTCCTTGTCTTGTACTTGACATTCATAGTGTAGTTTAAAAAGAATTTCTAGAGTCACAATAGAGATATAGAACTAAATATAGAAGCAAGAGACATGAATTGTCCTTAGTACATCTGATTTGTTCATTTTTTTCTAAATTTAATTCCTTCCAGTCTACTTTTTCCTATCTATGAAGATTACTAGGTTACTGCTTTAATAAAAAGTATATAATTCTTTATATTAACTTAATCAACTACTAAATGACCAAGACTGATACTCTTCTCTGATTAAATGTCCATAAGCACTAAGCAAAAGTGTAGACCCTCGATCCTCTTGGAAACATTGACAGTCGACCAATGTTAGCACGGGAAGTCCCAAGCTTACAAATGATTTGTGTTCTGCAACTTTATCTGTAAGTCAATTGCTTAGACATAAATATTTTTGTTTGCTGCTATATCCCCAGAGTCTGGGATACTGCTAGACACATAGTGGGTACCCACATATTTGCTGAATGACTGGATGAACTGCCCAAAAGTCCACTTCACTAATAATGTAGTTGAATTATATTATTATTATTAATTAACATGTATATAGTACTTAGCCATTCAAAAACACATTTACATTTGCCTTGCCTTATTCTTTCTCACATTGATTCAATTTACAAATGAAGACTCTAAGGCCCCTAAATTAAAGAAAGAGTCATTTAGGCTACTTGAGAGGTTCAAATGTGAGGTGAGGGAGCTTGAACTGGACTGGTGACAGTGGAGCTGAGAACCAACTTAGAGGTAGCACCACCAGAACTTGGTGATGGACTAGACACGGGACTCCCAACTCCAGTGTTATGCTACCACATCACATCCAGTAATATTGTATACGATAAAATGTCGTCTATTTAGATAGAGACTCAAAGAGTAGGGATTCAATTCCGCCCCCCCCGCTTCCCCTTTATTTGGCAATTAAGTAACTTCCTTATGTTAAATGGTTATAAAGAAAGATACCATGTCTCACCCTGCAAGACATGTTATCTCCCCCAAAATATTACACCAAAATTGATGGCTCCTGCTTACCTAGCAGGAAGACTAACGTGACTAGCTAAGCAGTACCCAACTTATGACCTCTACTATTGGAGCAGTTTGGATGTAAAGTATTTTTCTTCAGTCATTTACTCACTCTATGGAATAATTTGTGTATTCAGAAGTGGTGAGAAATTAGAGAGTCTTGAGACAAACCTCCAAATCTGTATATGAGTTCTCTCTGTAACATCTCTCACTGGGGATCATTCAGCCTCTGCTGAAACATTTCACGGGGTGAAAAACTCAAGGGAGCTCACTTTGTCTTTTGGATACACCCAGTTTTTAAGAAAGTCTTTCTTTGGTCATATTCTTGCCTTCTGAAATTATCGGAGTCCATTTAATCTCTCTTCAAACATCTGAAGAATGTTAGCAATGCCTGAACATCCATAAATCCTCTCTCATAGGAGAAATATCCCAAGTTAATTGTTCATTGTATAATGAACTGGACTGGTGACAGTGGAGGTGAGAACCAATATAGAGGTTTCTAATTGACCTCACCAGTTCTGCTCAGCTTTCTCTAAATAGGAATATCTTGACCTGAACATAATATTCTAGCTATGCTTTGACTAGAGAACACCACAGGACTGTTGTCTCCTTTGTTTGGGACACTGTTCTTCTGTTAATGTAGCCTAAGATTGCATGAGCTTTCTTGGCAGTGATGATATATTGTTTATTTGTATGGATACTACAATCAACAGAAACTTTTAGGTCTTTTTCACATGAAAGGCTGATAAGTCACACCTCTTTGGTGGCAATACAGCTTATTTTTAAAAAGAGAAATTTATGTTTAACACTAGTAAATGTAATCTCATCAGTTTGGCTCCAGAATCTTCCATACTGCTCCCTGAAGTTGTGTTTCTTAAACAGTTCTGGTTATGTGATCCCTTCCCAGAAGAACTGCTGATTAGTCTCCCCTGCCCACAGGATCAAGTCCAAGGCTCACCAGAACTTGTATTGACTTGAGCTCCAGGGCCAGCTCATTTCCCCTACCCCTCTCTTTCCTTCACTCCCCACCGTACCATCCTGTCCAACAATTTTGAGGGGTGACCTTCTTACACATGTGCAATTTTCCATGGAAATTCCCTTCCCTATATTTTGATCGTTATTTAAAAGTCCCACTCAGACTGTGAACTCCTTGAAGGCAAAAATATACTACAATGAAGTTCAGGTAACAGGAAAGAGACATCGTTTATGAGATTTTTGGTTTTTGTCAAAAAATAAAATATTTAAACCTCTTTCTTCAAAGCTAGTTTCTCCTCCCAACTCTATAAATGCAGGTAAGTTGGATGTGGCTTACTTGAAATAGCAGTTCTTACTTAGGGAGAGGGAGTAACAAGCTGGGCGGTGTATCCCAGGGGAAAAAATAACTGCACAAGTGTGTCAAGAGGTGTCACCAAGCAGTTGTTCCCTAGAATCACAAAACAACCACCCCTGCACTGAACACAGCCTTGTGAGAAGCCCCTTTGGAAACACCGCAGAAGCAGAAGCAGGAGCACGAAGCCCTCTATCCAGTCGTTTCTAATAATACTGATGGAAAATAAAATAAAACCCCCAAGCTAACCTTTCCATGCACTTCCACCCCTTTTCAAGAGGTGGTGATAGATTTGTCCTTTCCATCTAAACTAGAACCCTCTATCCCAAGCCTTCGCAGATTAGGAATAGAGCCAGTGGTCTGGATTTGCAAAGGGGCGGAACCTATGGCATTGTCCTTGTTGAGAAATTATACTGATCAACTGTCTGCCTTAGGCTCTGTCATCCTAAATGGCTAACTTATGAGCCACTTAGCAAGTCATTTCTCAGACTGTTTAGTGGATCTGCATACCAGATACTCCATCAAAAAAAAAAAGAAGCTTCAAACCACAAAAAGCAATCAATAGTTTTTATCAATAATATTAACAGATGATACCTCAGAGTTCGTTTATTTGATAAATATTTAATCTGCCGGGCACCATGTTAGATGCCAGACAGTGTTGCTCAAAATATGGTGTGGACTACCTTCAGAGGCTCACAAAGCAGTGTGAGAAATGTTAGGACAGCGGTGAGCGTGCGCTGTGATGCGCGTGTGTGACACACGCGAACAGTGCACCTACCCCAGGATTTGGGGAAGAGGCGAAGTTTAAGCAAAGTCCTGAAGAATAAGTAGGAATGATCTATCCATCAATCCATCCATCCAAAAAACATTTGAGTGACAACTTAGCTAAGAGAAGTGAGGTCGGACTGGGGGAGGGGAGGAGAAGCACATCAGGAAAGGAAAGTACGCGTGCCCAGGTCAGAGGACAGGCAGAGGCTGGCACCTGGGAGGAATACAAGTCATGCCAGAGACACAGCTGGAGGCTCAGGTGTAAGTGGCGGTGATGAGAGAGAAGGCTAAGGGGCGTTCAGAAAAGGGCCAAGATGCCACATTAAAGAATGTGGACTATTTGATGAGGGAACTGGGCAATCCCTGAGGAGTTTGAAGCAGGGAAGTGATATTTGGATTTTAACAAGATCCTCCAGAGTGTGGTATAGAGAACAGATGGGCAGCAAGCAAGACAGAAGAGAACATTCAGGAGAAGAGTGCAATGACGTAGACTGATGAAAAATAATGGTGGTTTGGACCAGGATAGTAGCGGCAGGGATAGTAAGCGTGCGGGCTCCAGAGAGACTCCAGTAGCCGAATGGGACAGGACTTGGTGAGTGACTGCAGCTGGCTGAGAGCAAGGAACTGAGAATGGGCCTCAGCTGTTTGCCTTGATGAGCTTTTCTGGGTTCGACAGTGATGTTGTTCACACAGGTTTTTATTTTCCCCGTCAGGTGAGAGGCAAGCCCTTTAGCTCAGGGCAAGCAACGGTTGCGAGGAGGGGTCTAAGGAGAGGAGAGTCACTGAAGGAATTAAAGAGCGCTAAAGAAGAAAGGATTTCCAGGGAAGTCGGAGGGCCAAACTGAGACTGGGAAACATAAATGTATAGAGGCATCTCTCAGTACAAGTGTGTTACTATTTTTCTCATTAGAGTTCAGCAGTGTAGCTGAAGGAGCAAGAAGGTTAACAGTACGATTGATCTAGAACTGGGATGTGATAGAAAGACAAGGGGGCAATGGAGTTGAGAGAACTGATGGAAGATTCCAGAGTGAAAATCATGGGGGCAGGCTAGATATCATGTCCATTTTTTTTGCAGACAAACATGTATTTTTCGGCCAGAGAAGAGATATAAGAAGTGGTCTAATGTGACATAAATAGATGGTTGGAAGAAATAAATGAAAATTAGAAAGGAAAATGGCCAGAAGTAACAAATAGGAACTGATAGAGCACATGGAAAGAGAACTGGGGAGTCAGGGAGCAGGAGTTGACGATCATCTTGTTTTTGTTTTTTGTTTTTGCAAACTACATCTCCTAACTATACCCCCTCCTACAGGAAGGATCCCCGCAGGGGCTTACATTTTTCTGAACTTTGCTAATCATCAGAGAGGGAGCTATTGTTACAAAAGGGTGAGTGCTGCATCCCTTTGGGGGTGCTAGGACCCCAAACAAGGATGAGGATTCCTGGAGAGTGAGGTGCCTGGATTTTTTACTACAGCATTGGTTTGACGTGTCCTCTGTTGACCTTAGCTTTTTATTTGGAGGTGGGGGTTAGGGTCAGATTTCATTTATTGGGATATAAGAGAGAAATGTAGGAATCGATTACAAAAGGGGTTGATGGAAAACCTCAAAGACCTCAAAAGTGTCAGATTGGCTGAAACAAAAAGAAACAATAATTCTTAATGGAGATTAAGAGAGTGATTAAATTTTCTCTTCAATTTTAAGACCAAGAAGTCTCAGTAGCATCCAAAAGATACAGTGTTAGCACAAATGAACATGATGTCATGCAGAAAGCATTTGATGATCTTCCATAATTTTTGTTTGTTTTTTTGGGGAACTGTGATTATAAAGTGTAAAGTAACATCAACAAACATAGCTGACACCTGGAAAGACTTCTGCTTCTCTGTCAGTTTCAGGAAGGTTAGGAAGAGAAGAGAAATATGACGAGAGAGGGTCGGTGGTTTGTTTTTGTTCGTTCCTTAACCAGACAAACCACCCAGGAAAAAACAGTGTGTTTCTTAGAGATAAAGTAAGATGTGTGCAAAATGCCCAGCACAGTGACTGCACTTTCAACTGTGATCTTTAAGTGTTGATTTTCTCTTCTCTCCTTAACAGAACAATTCAACATCAGTGTAGTATACATTGATTTCAACATTAATAAGCTATTTCTTGACATTGTGAGCCTGTCAACACTTACTGAAATGGGATTAACGGTACAGTTTTCCTGCCTGCGGAAGATGCTCTCCGTCACATTCTGCAAATCAAACTTCACAACACACTAAGTAGAAAAAAATGTGTACAGCACTATATTTTAATTTCAGTTCCAATACTGCAATGGCCCAGGGGCATTCCGTAAAAAAACATTGCTCCTATACTGAAATTCTGACTCTAAAAAAGATGAAAAATTGAATGAGCCAAAACGAAATGAATACGAGGCCCTTAAAACTCAAAGGTCCCTGAAATCAACGTTTCTCTTTCAACATGGTATTTTCAAGTGTATCTTTCTCCTTCCATTCTGTCCCCTCTCTTTTCCATCGTCATTCGTTATCCAATCAGTACTTTCCCTTCCCCCCTAATAGGTTCATCTTTTCGGTTCATCTTTTGAAAACCTGAGGTTGCAGCTCTCACGCCTTCCTCGCATTTGTCATTTTAGAATTTGCACCCACTGGTAAGTCATGTCGTGGCTTAATTAAACAACTGTTGGACCAATAGACTGGTGACACTGGTTTTCTATGTATAAGCCTTGGCAGTGGCAAAAGTGATTTTGGTAAAAGTGAGTTTGATCCTGTTCTGGGCTCAGTTCTTGGACCTTCCTCTTTCCTATCCACACCCACTCCCTTGATGATCTCACCCAGTTTCACAGCTTTAAATATCATCTCTAAACGGATGACTCCCAAATTTATATATTTAGTCCAAACCTCTCCTCTGAACTCTAAACTCACAAATCCAGCTACCTACTCAGTATCTCCCCTTGGAGGTCTCATGGGTAACTCATACTTAATGTTCTAAAATCAAGCCCCTGGCATTCCTCTCCAAATCTGCTCCCCCAGAATCTTCTCCATCTCAGTAAATGGCTTTTCTATTGTTCCAGAGCTCAGGCGAAAAACATTCTTACTTTACATCCTCTCTTTCTCTCACACTCGACACCCAGCCTTTCAGAAAATGCTATGGGTTCTCTCCAAAACATAGATCCAGAACTCGACCACTATTCCCACTGCTACCCTCTGTTCACGCACCATTAAATGTGGCCTGAATGATTTCAGCAGCATTCTAGCTGGTTCCTCTCCTTCCCACTTTGGTCTTTTCTTGACATGCAAGCCAGAGTGATCCCATTCAAAATAAACTGATCGTCTCATTTCTCTGCTTAAAACCTCAAATGGCTTCCAATATCATTCAGAGTAAAAGCCAATGACCTTATCATACCTTATATTCCAAATTAGGACCTGTTTGAGAGTGAAAGGAGACACTAAAAATAATCAACAGGCTTTAACTGATCCAAGTGTACGTTTTATGCCATCTTGGACACCTACTTACAAGGACCCACATTTTCTCCCACAGCTCCCCATTATCCTTGACCTCTGACCTCACCTACTATTTTGCACCTCAACCCCTCTGCTTCAGCACCAGCCTCCTCACTCCCGATGCCACCAGGCACACTTCCTGAGGGCCTTTGCTCTTTCCCTGGATAGGCCCACTGCCCATTTCTGCTTTCCTTCAGCTCTTTATTCAAAAGTCTCAGCGAGGCTTTCCCTGGGAGCTCTATCTAAACACTTACAAACAAAACAAACAAACAAACAAAATCCTTCCCCACTTCCTAGCCCCCTTACCTGCCTTCCACCCCCCTTACACTTATCACTAGCTAACATCTGTATATTTCACCTTGTTTAGCACCTTACATTTAGAATGTCAGCTCAAAGGCAGGAATTTTTTACTTTTTGCCCTGTAGCCCCAACTCAAAAAATAGTGGCTGGTGCTATGGAAGGCAGTGTGGAGGTTCCTCAAGAAATTACGAATAGAATTACCATATGACCCAGCAATCGCTCTCCTGGGTATCTACCCCAAAAATATAAAAGCATTTCTCTATAGAGACACGTGTACTCCAATGTTCATTGCAGCTTTGTTTACGGTGGCCAAGACATGGAAACAACCAAAATGTCCTTCGATAGATGAATGGATAAAGAAGTTGTGGTACATATACACAATGGAATACTATTCAGCGTTAAGGAAAGATGATCTAGGAACATTTCTGACAACATGGATGGATCTTGAGAATATAATGCTAAGCGAAATAAGTCAGACAGAAAAAGCAGAGAACCCTATGATTTCACTGATATGTGGTATATAAACCAAAAACAAGACAAACAAATAAGAAACAAGAACTCATAGACACAGACATAGTTTAGTGGTTACCAGAGGGTAAGGGGGGTGGGGGGAGGGAGATGAGGGTAAGGGGGATCAAATATATGGTGATGGAAGGAGAACTGACTCTGGGTGGTGAACACACAATGGGATTTATTGATGATGTAATACGGAATTGTACACCTGAAATTATGTAATTTCATTAACAATTGTCACCCCAATAAATAAATTAAAAAAAAAAAAATAGTGGCTGGGACATAAGAGACATTTTTAAATATTTGTAGAAAGAATGATTGAATCATGACTACTTTGAAAGGATCAGTACTTGGTAGATGTGTAACATCCAACACAATTAATAGACAGTTTTATTATTGTATAGTCATTTTCAAATAATTCAATTCAACAAATGTACTTTAGACATTTATGCCTTGTAGAGGAGGTGTGTTAGGTGCAGAGCCACAAAGCATATACACCGACAGAGGGGACAAAGTTCCTCAAGAAGCAAACACTACAGGAGTAGAAGAGATAGGGGACATGATGTCATAGTTACAAGTGTGTGACACAGAGTGCGCAGCTGTGCAGAGGATGGAGAGATTATACTCACCAAGTTTTCTGGTTACTTTTGGTATCAGAATTAACCAGACTCTTCTGATCACTGATCAGAAGCAATAACTGCCATGTTCATTGGCGTGATTCATTCTCCACATCTTCCATAGTCCCCAATCCCCCAACCCCCACATTCTGATTTGTAGGGTTCTCCATTCCTTGGTAGGAAGCTGCCTGTGTGTCCAGACAAACCTGACCCCCAGATGCCTACTCCTCACCTGCTCTTCATTGTCCAGCCTTAATTATTCAGTGTGAATCATTCGTTACTAACTCAGCATTTACAATCTGCTGTCTCAAAAGTTCCAGAATATTTTGACCAAATATTGGCAAAGTTACACCATCAAATCAATCAAATACAAAGCAAACAGATGCTAAACAGATTTTTCGTTTTTTAATAGCTAGAAAAGAAGATATTTTGGGAAGAATAATCCACCTTTTGAAATCAGTAAATCAAGTTTGATTTAATCTCTGGGTTCTAATTTTTATGTCGCTTCTTCAAACAATTTTGATTGATAACCACTCTGTGGATTTTCTTTAAACTAAAGGCATTTTTTGGAAACGTGTTGTTATAAATCTCTAGCCCCATCCCTACAGGAAGGCTGTGGATAATTGAAGTACTCTAAACAAATATATACAATATTCTATTTTCAAGGAAGTTCAACAAAATTGTAGCAGAGAACATGCTTCAAAGTGAAACATTAATACATGGGATGACTAACTTAGAAAAATTACTTAAGGCAATTACTAGCTAGATAAAAAGTACTCCCCTTTGAAGCCCCCAAAACAAACCAATTAAATAAAAGTATGCTAAATGGTACTGAAGAACTGTGATACTCATTCCCATATAGCTCGTTTTAAATGATATTGGGTAACCTTAACTGCAAACAATCTTTACTTGTTATAGATAATTTTCCTATCTAATGTAAAAAACTATCAACTTTCTGTATGCAAAATTCATGCAACCATATCACAAATTATCAGTTAAACAGTAAGTTGTATACAATACCAATAAGTACCACAGAAATTTAGTTTTAGTTTAGGTTTTGTGCTTCTTTTTTAACATTTGGAGTTATAATAAAGCTTAATCATGTAAATAATTTCAATGCAAACTAATAATTCCGGTTCCGGCACAGGTTAGCTCATTACTTATTTGACTCTCACCAAGTTACTTCAACTCATGAGGTCTCAGTTTCTTTGTCTGTAAATGAGCTTAATGCTGATACCCAATCAATAGGGTTCTTGGGAGAATAAGGCATGCAGTGCACTTTACAGAACGCCCGGCACATGGGAAGGCTTCAGTGGACATTAGCTGCCACGTGACTCAACTGTTGCTGCTGCAGAAACAGGCATGAGCGGATTTCAATGAGTAAAGAAACAAGTAGCTCACCAAAGAACAGTGCTTAGAAAGCAGTCTACTCCTGCATTGCTTTGTTTTATCTTTTAAGTTAAAAAACCCTAAATATCGCTTAGCACATTATAAATGTAAATACCTGTAAAAACCTGATTAAGTAATTTATCATTTTCTGAACATTTGTGCCATACTGACTTTATCATGAGGTATTACAACATAATCCTTCCAATGGCCTAAAGAGACAAATAAATACTCAAATTTTGAAAGGCATATTATCTGTACAACATGTTGGGGAAATCCATCTTGCACTATCTCATAACAATTAATAAATCAATCCATAAATGATCACGTTTAATCTCTCACCTGGTAGATTGCAAGGACTGCGAAGGAAAGGAATGTAAATAGTTTTTGAATCTTTCACACTACCTGGCTTGGCACAAAGGAAGTTTAACCTAGTCTAGTGGAAATTGCACTGGGCTAGAAGTCAGGAAATACAGATTTCAGCTGAGTAATTGTAGACAAATCACTTAAATCTCTTTAGGCTTCAGATTACTCATCAGTCATGTGTTTTTTTCCATGGATGACATTTAGGTTCCTTTTCAAATGCTCTCATTCTAAGAAACACTAGCCAGAGGGATTTTTACCAATATTTGTCATTTTAATACACAACTTCATTTTCCATATCTACAGATTGAAAGGAATGGGACCCTTAATTACAGATTTTGTTCACTCTTGAAAACTTGCCAGAAACTCAGAGATCTTGTCACTGTGTATTCCATCCAATACAAATCCTTCAATCTCTTTTAAAGACAGCAAGCCCTTCCCTGCCAGCACTCCCATCCCCTACCCTGTTTCATTTTCTCCTTAGTGTTTACTAGTATCAAACTCGGACATACTGTATATTTTAATTTATGTTTTCTATCTCCCCCTTCCCTCCACTAGAACCTAAACTTCACGGGGACAGGAATTTTTCTCTCTTTGGTTAACAGCATCTGCAATGGGATCAGACACATAGCAACTCAAAAATTATTTGATGAATAAATGAACGAATAAACATTCTTTAAGATCCTTCCTTAATTGCCTTTCCCCAGCCACAACGTATCCCACATTACCAACTCAGCTTCTCCGCGTTAACTAGGGTTTCTGAATCTTATCCCCTCCCCAAAGCTTCCATTCATTCCTCCCTCTGTGTCGTTTAAGGATATTCTCCTACCCCACCCGTGCTTATCACAGTATTCATTTGTTCATTCATTCAGTTACAGATTCATTAATTGCCTACTGTGATCCAAGCAATGTGCTAAATGCTGGGTACACAGGCACAAATAAGACGGACACATTCCTTACTCTCTTTAACAATCCTCTTGCCTAGTGCTTCATGTGAGACCCAGTCTCCCTCTGTACTTGGCTTCTCTGTGCTGCTGCCTCCCTTCGAATGTTATAAATTTACAATGCCCTGGAGAGAATAAAAAAAGTCTGTGCGGTTTGGTTGGTTGCTATCCAGTTCTGAATAGAGTTCTTTCAATACTGAGTTAACAGAGCAGGGAGCAGCCATGCTCACTTCTAAGGAGATGACAACTACTAGGTCACTTTGGAGTTGCTTTGGGGCTGTTCGCACAATGCTGCTTCCTAAACAGTGATGACCCGAATTCCAGTTCCTTGAGGCCTGACTGTGAAGGACCTAGACTGGCTTGCGACGTCTCCCCACTTCGCTTTGCATTCTGTACCCCGACGTGATCGTAGGTGCTCCTTTGCATCCTGAAAAAGCCTAATTAACCTGTTACCTTTAGCTTCATGGTTATTATTTTCTCTTGCTCTGACTAAGTAGGAGACTAAGTTCCCAGTGACAGAGAGCCTCAACATCTAACCGTGCCAAGCAGCAGGACTCTCTGCGCCTTTTAAACAAAATAGGGAGGTATATTTGAAAATCAAAAATTGTATGTATTTAAGGTATACAGTTTGATCACTCGCTATACATATACCCTGTGAAATAATCAGCACATTCAAGCTGATATGTCCATCAGCTCCGAGGGCTGCCGCTGTTCGCCTGTGGGCAGTGGGAACACCAAGTTCTACCAACGTTCCAGCAAATGTCAGGTGTACAGGAAAGTCTTGTTAATCATGGTCTCATGGCTGTACAGTTGCTCCCCAGAATTTATTCATCTGCTGTAACTGAAACTTTGTACCCCTTGAACAACATCTCCCCAGTCTGTGCCTTTTACCAGGATTTTGGGAGCACTTCATACCGCCCCCCCCCCCAGCATTTCCCAGGTGGTGCTCTGGAGGTCTCTGGAGTTCTGAGACATAGCAACTGGAGTTCTCCAAAAAGAGGGTTCCAGGGACAAATAAGTTTGAGAACATCATATCCTATATTTCCCACTTGGGAATATAGGACACATAATATGAATACGTATGAGCGCATGTATGTATATTTGTCAATGTTTAATTTTGTTAAACCCAGTCAGTGTTTCGCATCGTGGTTTGGCCATGGAACGGTTTATTCCCAGAATACCACTGACATCTCAGAGGACATTCCTTCTCAGGAGAAAGCTGTTGGCAAATTGGTTTTTACCTTCATGTCACAGCCAAATGAATAGCAACCAGTTGTGAGTGTGAACAAAGAGAGAGGCATACCTCTCTCTGCTAGCAGCTCTTGGTGGTTAACAAGAGAGACCCTAGTTTTATGGAACAAGTACTAGACGTAAGGTCAGAAGACTTGTGATTTAGTCCTAGCTCTGTCACATAACTAATTGTATGTTTTTGGGCAAATCACTTCTCCTCTGAGCCTCAATCTGCTCTCCTGTAAAGGAGACACATTTTAAGGTAACCTAATCCCTTTCTTTGAAACTGCTGGCGGCTTTAGGAAGTTTCTATGTAGCAGACTTAACTGATTTAAAAAAGTGTTCTTCTGGGTGGATTTTTAGCCCTATATTGTTTAAGTCCTCTTTCAAGTGACTAGTGTCTTTAATTCTGAAGATACAGAGATCTGGTTTCTTAGACATGAAGCTATAGGATCTCTAAGGCCTTAAAAGCCCTAAGAAGTATTTTAGAATGAACAGGGGAAACAAATTAAGTTGGGAATATATTTATGTTGGCCTGAGTAGTAGGATAATACCTAGAGAAGTCCTCAGAAGTCTTATATAGAATGGAGCAAGATATAGGTCTATGGTATTACAAATATGTAATAAATGAAATATGAGGAAACACCCTGGAGAAAATATTTGACATTAGGTTCATTGGCTTATTTTTCTGATCCCTCAATTCCCAAAGATGGAGATTGAGATATAGAAGTATACTGCAAAATTAATTCATAACTCAGAAGTAATCCTATATATTCCAAAGCAATACAGGGGAGGCAGGTAATAATCATTGCCAGGGAGGCTTGCTCTGGTTCTTCCTTTGACGGAGATTTTCTTCCACTCTCTAACTCAGTAGGGGGACTCATTCCTAAACCTGTCCTCTAAAGGGAAGAAATTCCATGATGGTTTCTTTAGTGTACACTTGCAAATACTGCTTTAGAGGGAACTAGGTAGCCCTGATGTTTTTCTTGCCTTTGTAATATAAGTCGGCTGAAATAACAACTACAATGAAAAATTTTTTAAAACTGGATAGGAAAGGTGACTGTACATTGAAATAACTATCTAACAAATTTTAGTCTCTATCTGCTTGAAATTTGATGTAAGCATTGATGACAATACGTAGATTGGCTCTCAAGAAGACGAGATTTTGCTTCCCCTATAGATTAACTAAATGTTACCTTAGTCATCTCTAAGTAATTGCTGGGCCATTGGAATACGTTCAGTGCGATATTTGCTAAGCAAGCATGCCTGCCATCTGGTTACTGAAACTTTATTTTTGCTGCTTCATGGATACACATGGCCCAGTAGCACTGAGATGTTAGGGAGCTGATATGAGCCTGTGGATCGATTCCAAAGCAATTTGAGAGTTCAAGCCATTCATTTGTTTGCAACACAAAGTGTTCTCCACATAAGAAAACAATGAGTCCAACTTATCTGTCTCTTTCCTGTCCTGTATCTTTAAAAATGTCCATCACGACCAGGTGCACACAGGTTTACAATATTAAGCCAACGTGAGGGACCATGAAGAATGAGAAACAGTCTGTGTGCTGTTTGTGCCACATCCTTTGTGGCTGGTGCCAGCAGCACTATTCCTGGTCTGTAGAGTGCCCACAGAGGAAGCAGTGGGATCATATGGCAAAAGTCCATATATGGTGGTAGGAGGAAGCAAGTCCCAAACCAACCTTTTCATCAGGCTCCCGGCAAGCACCCCTGCCCCAAAACCAAAGGCAGACTTGGTAGCACCGAGTGCAATGCCTGACACATAGTAGGGGCTCGATAAATGCTTATTAAATATTATCATCTGGAAAGTCTGTGAACAGTGATATAAATGACCGCCAGAAGAGTGCTTATCTTAGTCTCTGTAGCTATTGTACCTCGTGCGTTGCATGTATGCCTCACAACTAGTGTAAGCGTTCTCAGCCTTGGTACTAGTGACATTTTGGGCTAATAACTCTTTGTTGGGAATGGGAGGGGCGTTGTCTTCTACTGTAGGAGATGTAGCAGCATCCTTGGCTCCCACCCACTGGACGCCAGGAGTGTCTCTCCCCCCAGCAAAATGTCTCCAGATATTGCCAGATGTCCCCTGGGGTGGGGGGGGGTGGCAAAATCACTGTGAGTTGAGAACCACCTATTTAGTCTGTGTATTCGTGAAATGTACTAGAATTAGGAAGATTATACTCCGTCTTCTCTTTTTTTCCAAATCGATATTTCTTGATCTACATGTTGAAGATATTGTATTCTCTTACTCTGCTTTCACCCAATGTTCTCTGAATGTTCTTATATATCTGGAGGTACATCTAGGTATATCCATATAAGTTAAAAAGACTTGTTTCCCTCTTAGAGGAGGGAAAATATGAAACAAAGAGAAATCATTCTGCGCAGAAATTGGACTAGTAGCTAAGGAAGCTGTTTTGCAGAATTAAATTGAGATGGTCCTGGGCCCAGGATAGATCTAAGATCCTAAACTGGTGGTGAGTCTATGAATACAGAAAGAGCTTTTGTATCTTAAAAGAAACTATCTTCATTTGTTTGCTATGCACTCTTGTAATATTAACAAAACAAATGCCACTGTTATACAAAGTATTCTTCTGACAAACAGATTGCTTTCTCTCTTGGCTTTATTTTTATTTACTTCCTATTTATGTTAACCGGTTCAGGAAGATACCAGCATGGGCTCCCGGTGCAGGCTGTCTCAATAACTCCTGCCCCTTCAGAAGCACAGTAAGTAGTCCAGCTGACAAAATCTTTAGCCTTTCAAACCTCTAAGGTAAAGTGATGACGTTGAAAAAATGAAAATCTTAGAATTCCAACTTAAACTCAGCCAGTGGGCCACCTGCTGGAAAATGACTACACGTCTATGTCTAAGGGTGAGAAATAATTTATGACAAATAAAGCTCATGAAAAATTCTAATTTCATTCATGTTGCTACAGGTATACCTTCATGCTTTAAAAAAAATGTGGGCTGGTAACATTTTTCTACCTTACTTACAGTGGAGAGTTAAACGTGTGCCCTTACCTCTCCTCCAGTGCACGGAAATGGATTGGAGTATCTAGAAGTGCAAATAGCTCCCTTCTTGACAACATCATCTTCTAGGCCAAAAGTAGCTGAGCAGTTAGTTGCAAAGTATTTGTAAGGCTTCCATGTCTTCCCAAAGTCCTGGGAGCGGTCCAGCACCATGGCTGCCGGCCTGGGGGACTTGAACACCATAATTAGATGAGTGAAGTAGAATTCAGCTTCCAGGTCTAACTGGATCTTTTCTCTGTGCACATCTTCAGCCGACTGCCACCACGTGCGAGGAAACCTGAAGGACGAGTCTGCCATGGCAGCTGGCAGGTGAGCCAGGTGAGGCTGGGCAGCATTGCATTTGTCACATTTGGGCTGCTGACAAGTCAGATCAGTGTTCTCGCTATAGAAGCAGTACAGTTCCGTGGCATTCTGACCACAGGTGGTGTCTGCCCAGAGTTTTCTCCCTAAAGCCAAATTTCCCATCTGAGGGTTACAGGCTTTTTCGCAGCGGGAGCTCACTTCAGCTACTCCATTCAGTCCTAGGGAAGGGAAAGCATATGTTATTGAAGACAAGCCCATCTGGAAAGCTCTTCTGTCCATCTAGTCCATCTTCAATAGTCAAGTTATCCCCCAAAGAACTTGAGACCTTCAGTAAAGAGGAAATTCTACCAAATTTGAGCATGAATACTGTTCTGCATTTACAGAGCATTTGTGTATGCAAATGTGTGAGTGTGCACATGTGTGTGCACATTTCATGTTCAGATGTAAAATGCACATGAAAGAAGATAAAATCACTTCAGGTAAAAGGCAAGAGAAAGGAAAATGGAAACATTGGGGTAAAGATAATGGACCTAAATCTTTTCAAGTACTTGGCTTTCTAAACATTCTCTATATTTGAAATATACTTACCTGTTTTTGACATCATAATATCAAAAAACAATGTTTTTAAGATCACCCAACTTAAATCTTTCAAATATAATTTGAGTCCTTAGTATTATCTCACATATTTATAAGAATGTATTAAGGAGGAAATGTAGAATTTATTATATTTTTAAGCCAAATATGAAGGGACAAATTCCCTAGGGAAAACAATATAAAGAATTTAATCAATCTATGATGGGATCTCATTTAGGGAGGCAAAACTAGAGACCATTGGCGCTCAAATGTGCCATATCTATTTTTAATATTAAGTAAATATAACTTCTAAGCTGCTAAATGGCAGGAAAGCTTATTTGGCATCTCTTCGCCTTCTGAGTGTTTCTACCTGTGATAGGTTATATAGTAGTTACCTTTGCTTAACAGAAGAATGTTTACAGTCTGGCTGCCACTAACAGCACCTTTAAACATTATCCGTGAACTAAAACACCTTCTTAAAGTAACATGCACTCCCAGCCAAACAAAGGTCCAACAGACTTCAATGTTTCAAAATTACTTACAATGATAAACATCACCCACTTATTAACATGCTGACTACATGTTATAATCCTTTAATTTGGGCTTCTCATTTTAATTATGAATGCTTTAAGCAAAATCATCTGTTTAAATGTTAAAACAGACAGGGAAAGAAAGAAAAGTCAAACCCCAAATTCTGGCTAATTGAACATTTCTGCTTCTTAAGAGGGAGCACCTCTGAACTGTTATCACCATACTGTTGGAGAAGCCAAATGACAGCTTAGACTAAAACAGTGACATTTCATTCACTGATGGTCACCAGCCCCACATTGCACCCAAGAGAAAGGGATTCCTGAGGCAGATTTTTAAAATGTCACGTGCAAGTGTGCATGATGCGTGGACTCTGTATGCCACTGCTCTGATGAGCTGAGCAGCGGTTGCTTGTGGCTAGGATCACCCAAACACACAATGTGCTATGACTCACCTGTAAAGCATTTCGGGGAAAATCGTATACTGCCTGTACAAGTATTTTTGACTTGAAACACTTGGCTTGTGATATTTATTTACAACCTCATGGTTGCTTGCATGTTTTTGCCATAACATGGTTTGAAAAGGGAAAGGTTTATTCGAGTTCACTTCGTGATTGGGGCAGCGTGTGTAAGTCCACGCGGGGTACATAAGCAAGAAGAGCTGAAGTAAAATCTTAGACCTTTAACGGTCCCTTGGGGGAAAGTACTGAATAATTTCAAATGCCCCTAAACTAATCAGAAGTCCAGAAAAGGTTGGAGCCGGATGAATAATGGGTGGACAAAACACTTGGACATCCCTAAAGAAGTGATCAGCCAAATGTATAGCAAGGATGCTGTTATGAGCCTGACTCGTTTGGGATGTAGAGTCTAAAGCCTGGCTTTTACTGGCTGCCGGCGTCTCTGGGGGCAGAGTGAAGGAAGCCTGAAGGGAAGGGAGAAGTGATGCTTTCTATCTACCAGTCTGTTTCTCCAGCCCACACTCCCCTTTCTGGAGCGCGATGTGTTTGAGAGACCAGAGGACAGATGATTTCCTCACTTTCTTTCCCCCTCACACACTGAGTTGCACTTAACGCCTAACTGGAAGCCAGGTGACCCTCAAGAGGGAGGGAGAGAAACAGAAGGGGCTCCGGAATTTAGAAAGGGCGAGCTAAGAATGGTTGGCCAAGGGCAGCCCAAGAAAGCCGGAATGGGAGAGGGAGAGAGAGCGCAGCAGACGACGCCTCTGCTGGTAGTCCAGTCACCGGGACGGGGAGCAGACCCGCCTCCGACCTCCTGCGGAGCCTCGGCCAGGGTACCAATTCCCCAGGGGCGGCCAGCCAGCTCTGGGCAACCCAAAGTGATCACCACCGACCGTCCCAGACCCGGGTCTCACTGCGTTCCAGCCACTGACCCGGTGAGAGGGCACTCACCCCGCCCCAGGTGCCCCTACCTGGCTCCCTAGTACCGAGCACGAGGTCGTGGACGACGGCGATCGCTCTCCACCGGAGAGCGGCCCCGGCCCACGCGCGCCCAGGGTCGCTGGGCCACCCCTCCCTATTATTCCTCAGGCCATGAAGTGCCGGGGGATGGCGAGCTTGGTCCTTTGTTCCCTCACAAAGTGGAAAGGCAGTTTTTTACTAGTCCAAACCCAGAAAGAAACTAAGGTCGCGGTATGTCCGGCAGGGCGCACCCAGGATATCGGGTGATCCAAGGGCATGTGCATCGCAGTTGCAAAAAAATCAATAGTATTTTAAACTGCGAAGAGCGGGGAAAGGAGGCGGAACATGGCCACTCATTTCATCCTCGGGAGCTGAGCTCGGCGCTCCCAGCCCGCACTCCCCTGCACCCCCGAGTCCCGAGGTGGAGAACAGAAGGAGCGAGGGAAGCGGGGTGGGGGCCCGGCGGAGTCACCACCCACCTGCGGCCACCGCGGAGCAGCCCCAGAGCAGCAGCAGCGGCGCGCAGCTCCCCATGGCCGGGAGGAGCCGGGAGGAGCCGGGCCGGGCGGGTGCGGGAGGGAGCGGAGCCCTCTCGGCTGCGGGACGAAGCGCCAGCAGTCCTGGGGAGGAACCGGGGCTCCTTATTTCTTCCTCCTCCTGGGGCGCCAGGCTCGGTCAGTGGGCGCCGGTGGCGGGGAGCCGCGGGCCGGGGCCGCGCCGGGAGCTGGGGTGACTCTCGCGCACCGGCCTGGAGGGGCCGGGGCACCTTGGGGGCGGCGGGAGCCCCGGGACCATCGCCGGCCTGGCGGCTCTGCCCCGCGGAGCGGTCCTGCGGCTCCTCCGCCGCTAGCCCGGGGTTCGGCGCCCGCAGCAGCTGCTGAACTCTGCGAGACCTTTCACTTCCCGGCCGCCGCCGCCGCCGCCCGGGCGTCCTCCGCGGCTTTTACCACCTCCTCTGGCTGCTGCGTCTCGGTGCCGTCCTTTTCCATGGGCAGTTCCATGGGATGCATTTTTATTGCACCGACAGCGCGGCGCTCCGGTGCCAGCCCTCCTCCCCAGCACCTCCACCCCTTCCTCCAGCCCGCCCCCCACGCCCCGCGCTCGCCTGACAGCCGGGGCCGCGCAGCCCGCGCTGCAGGGTCGCCACGGCGGCCGGGGGAGACAGGTCCCCGCGCCCGGCTGGCCGCCCCCGCTGCTTCGCGGCCGGCCGGTCCCGCCCGCCTCCGTCCCGGCGCGCGCCCGTCACCTCGGCCCCCAGCTCCCCTCGCGCCCCTCGTGGCGCGCGCCCTGCATCTCCCTGCGTGACCCTGCTGGTGCCCTCCAGCACCCACAGGCCTCCTCTGGGAAGCAATCTACCACCTTCTCCCGGAACATTCCAGAGAGCAGTTGACTCCCTCTTGATCAGGTCAGGGCATGCCAAGGGGCTTAAAAAACCGCGAAGCAGGCTAGCGCCTACTTCTCACATCCCCCAGCAAGACGAGCCCTCCCTCTCTCCCAGCACCCCGGCCACCCCTTCTCCAGGAGTCTCACGACCTGGGGAAGGAAGCCCCCAACCCAGCCCGAGGTGACCGGTGTCCGAGAGCACTAATTGCTAAGTGGTGTTCGCTGCTTCTCTGCCGCCTTTGTGGGCGGGGGCGGACGGTTCAGCTAAACAATCAATACTTTATCCCAGGTGTATCCATTGTGACATAAAACGGATTCCCTAATTCAAACTCAAGGTACTGAAAGAAAGGGGTTTTAGGATTAGCTGGTGGGCAGTTCAAGAACAGCGTAGTGTAGAGACGGGGCGTGACAAAAAGCAGGTCCTTGGCCCTTGTAAGCACTCTCACCCTGTAGGGTGTATTGTACTGTGAAACAATAATGTTGTGAAATAGTTACCGGGAGGAATTTAGTAGCAACCCCAAGTAACTAATTGTGGATAGAATTACTCAAGACTGCTTGCTGCTTATGGAAGGAGATTAAACAGCACTTGAGTCTGGAACTTGTTTGCAAGTTCCATGAAAACATAATTCGATGTACACATCCAGGGAAATTTGCAAAAGTTAAGTAAAAAGCAATTTTTTATTGCAGTGTTCATTTTATGCCGTTGACTATTTTCCAGAAAATTGACTACTTTACAGATATCATTCAGTTGTGTGTGTTACTGATGAGGACAATTCAGAGCTTTGGGGCACATGGAGATATTATTTGTAATGACTCCGCTGGGGATATATAAGAAGTTTCTATCTCCCAGGAGAAACCTGGGGTGAGGTCAGCATCATCCATTTGGGAGACATCAAAATTATACTTCTCGTCAACAGTGGGAAGTGGCAAATGGTATGGGAGTGCAATGTGTATTAACACTTTAGAAAACAAAACTTTTGAGTTTTCAAATATTACCAGTATTAGGACTTTCTTCATAGCTTATAGATAATGTTCCCAATGGAGTCACTGAAACCAAACAACTCCAAATTATTCTTTTTACCAAATAAATGATAGGAAATCATTTCCTTACAGGTAAAGCAGTCTTTTATAATCTGCACAAAACATTATTATGTTTTTCTTATATTCTTCATTATTCTTAACTGAGAACACTTATTTGGTATGTAGTAAATTTTCATTAAATATTTTTGACTGAGTTATATAAAACTATGGCTATATACTAAGAAACAGAGGTTAAGAAAAAACTGAAATCAAAATGATTCTTCATATTCTAAATGAATCTCTCCATTTACACCAATACTTTATATATGAAGCAGCTCAGGAGAGAAAAGTAATTAGCATTCTAATCAATTTCATTTGGTTATATAGTCTAATTTAGTTCTAAATTCTAATTTAATTTAATTCTACTTTAGTTATAAATTCTATTTTCATTTTGAAGAAGCTACCTGGGAAAAATTGGCCTGCATAAGGAAATCTTACTCAGTGATACATGTATCATTGCCTATAATTGTTTTTGAAAATTTCAAAACAATGGATTCAAAATTTCTTTTAAAAAAAATTATGAATTAGTAGGAAGCTTAACAAACCTACGGATTTTCAATAACAAGTTTCCAGAAGCCACATAATTGACAAATTAAATTTAGAATATTCCTGAGAACTTGGAAGAAAGCTAAAAGGGCCTTTAAGAACTAAAATAGATAGAAAAAATTGACGTGCCAAAAACTTTATTCATGGGAGAGCTCTTTAGGTCTTCACTTAAATTATTCATGCAATGTTAATAAGTTTGGTTATGCCATTTTTCTAGGCCACAGCATATTAGAATTAACAAATTAGAACAGAGCAGGATGTTGTTAAAACAAGGAATGAGCTGAAGCAACCTGGTAATAAGGAGGATGAGAGAACTATAAAAAGTAGCCATAAGGACAAAAAACCCCACAGCAGTCTGAGGTCTTTTAGTGCAGAGAAAAAGCACCAAAAGGCTATAAAGCTGTCACTCTATTATAACTTACTACAATATGTGAGGTTCCTAATGGATCATAGGATATTCAACATCAGAAGAGACCTTAGCGATCATTGAGCCCAACTTTTCACCCTATCAGGAATCCTCTCCACAAAATCTCTGTCCAATGGTCATCCAGGTTTTGTTCCAAAAATCTCAGTAAACGAAAGCCTCAGAAGCAGCCCTTTTCATTTTGGGTACTGTTTTATTTAACTAGGACACCTCTCATCTTAAATTTCTACCTATGTTTACAGTTTAGTCGTCTGCAACTAAACAGAATAGGTCCACTTTCTTTCCTAATAGGTATTTAAAGATTTTAAAAATTAAATTCATTGGAGTGACATTGTTTAATAACATTATATAAGTTGCAAGTGTACAATTCTATATCATCTGTATATTGCATTGTGTGTTCACCACCCAAAGTCTAGTCTCCCTCCATCACCAGATATTTGATCCCTTTTGCCCTCTTCATCCTTCCCCAACCTCCTTCCCCTCTGGTAACTATGCTTCTGTTTTCTCTGTCTAGGAGTTTGTTTGTTTTGTTTGTTCATTTGTTATTTTTATTTGTTATAGCCCACATGTGAGTGAAATCACGTGGTTCTTGTCCTTTTGCATATGATTTATTTCATTTAGCATGATACTCTCAAGATCTATCCATGTTGTCACAAATGGCAATATTTCATCCTTTCTTATGGTTGAATAGTATTCCATTGTATATACTATGTACCACATCTTCTTTATCCAACCAATGACACTTAAATTGTTTCCATGTCTTGGTTACTGTGTATAATGCTGTGGGTATTTGAAGATTTGAAGTCAAGTTTTGTTGCTCTTCTTAACTATTGTCTTCTCCAAGTGTTTGTTTAATAACCCATATGGTATGATTTCCAAACCTTTCTTAATCACCCCTTTCAGATATACTACAGTTTGTCAATGTTGCTTTTATACTCTGCATCTAGAATTCAACTCTAGGTTTGTCTGATCAGTGTAGAATAAAACAGAACTAGTAGTTCCCTTTACTTAGGTCTAGGACTTAATTTCTGTAAGCTAAAAATGCATTAGCAGTTTTGTGATGTTGGCTGATATTAAGCTTGAAGCAAACTAAAATCCCCTTTTCATATATTGATGTCTTAAAGAGTCATTAATAAAAGGTAAAATATATTTTGTTTAACCAGAGAAAGAGTTCCATTAAAATACATTGCAGGTAGTAAGCATTCAATAAATATTAATTTAAAGAACAAAAGTTAACAAAGTTAAATTGTAAAATTTGAAAAGTGGTTAAAATTTTGAAAAGAAATTGTTAGTCCTGAATGGGATTAGTACTTGTTTTCTGAATAAAAATCACTTGTGTGGAAAACTTGATTCTTCGACAACACTGTATACACATGATATTCCTGTACACTTCCTTCCAAGGGAAGGAAAGACTTTGAAACAGTGATTTTTTTTTTTTAGTATACCTTTTAGTACATCTTTCTTCCATGGAACTATAAACATGATCCATTTATCCTCAAAGCATCTATGTGTCGGAAAGAACAGGAATATTTGCACTCATTTAAAGAGAAAGAAAGTGATATAAAAGGTGTAAGTGCCAAACTTAGGTCTTTCAATAAGTATACACTGGAGATAGAACATGGATTTTTCATATTTTTTTAAAAAATCATTGCTATCCATCAATTTTCCACAAATATGATCTTACCTCTCCTTGAACTAGAAGAGTATTGGGAGAGAATGAATTGTTTCCATTGACATAATCCTATGTTTAGTTTTCTACCCCGGTCTATGTCCTTCAAATGCCATTTAAAAACATCATCTTGAGAATTTCCTTAAATTTTAATCTAAGCCTTCTGCCACTGGCACCGTTTCTTATTTCATGTGCTTCCTGGCTACAGCTGCTCATTCCTAGGAAGGGAGTGAGAGCTTTTGAAAATACATGTACTCTTCTAAGAAGGTAAGCGGTACTTTTCTTTAAAAAAAAAACACGAAAAACTGCACGCATGCTCTCTCATGTTTAAATTAATTATATGGAGCCTAGAAAGTTCAAACAAACAAGAACACTTTTGTTGTTATTACAGAGATAGCTGCTCTGGGCAGCACTGTATTGACACAAATTTTAAACACTTTCTCTTTTATATAGCTCTTAGCTAAAACTTTCTGCACATGTTGCTATTTCTGACATTGATGAAAAGATGCTTGGAGTCAAATTAGTACTTTCTTTTAAAATGTAGGGAAATAGAAAAAGAAACAATTGCCTATGGCCTGGTGAAGATGAAAGAATAGTAAACAGCATGGGTGATTCCTTTTATTTATATCTTCTATATTGTCGTGTAATAGTTAGGTCATGGACTGTGAGGGCTGACTTCCCAGTTTTGAATCCTGGCTCTGCCACCTACCTACTAGCTGTATGACTGTAGGCAAATTATTTAACCTCTTGGTGCAGCCATTTCCTTATCTACCATATAGGAATAATAATAGTACCTAATGTGAATATTAAATGAATAATATTTAGAAGTGGTAGGAAAGAGCAAGACACAAGAAACACTAAGTTGTGTTAAATACATAAAATAGTGAAATACAAATCTATCAGGTACATATGATCTCTTTTGATCTGCCCTGGGATTTTAGTGTGTGTGTGATTTTTCCCCCAATTTTTATTATTATTTCAAATTTTGTTTACTGATTTTTAAATTGTAGTTGACATACAATATTAGTTTCAGGTGTACGACATAGTGATGCAATATTTATATACCTATGGAGTGATACTGTGTCCCTGAAAATAAGACCTAGCCAGACAATCAGCTCTAATGCATCTTTTGGAGCAAAAATTAACATAAGACCTGGTATTATATTATATTATACTATATTATATTATATTTCATATTATACTCAGTCTTATAGTAAAATAAGACCGGTCTGATATTAATTTTTGCTCCATAAGACGCATTATAAAATAAAATAAGACCGGCTAGGTCTTATTTTCAGGGATACACGGTAAGTCTCGTACCCTTCTGCCACCATACAAAGTTATTCTTTTATTATTGACTATATTCCCTATGATGTGCATTACATCCCCATCATTTATTTTATAACTGGAAGTTTGTACTTCTTAATCCTCTTCCCCTTTTTCCACCATTCCCCCCACCCCATTCCCTTTGACATCCATCAGTTTGTTCTCTGTATGAATCTATTTCTGTTTTGTTTTGTTTGTTCATTTGTTTTTTTCAGATTCCACTTGTAAAACCCTATAGTATTTGTCTTCCTTGGAATTTCATCTTCAATTATACATAGATATTTAATAGGCAGAAACTAAATCATTGTCCCGGCCTAATTTTACATGCTGCTGTACATCTATAAAAGGCATTACACAGGAGATGAAAGTATGAAACAACAAATCTTATCTAGCTAGAGGGAGAGGGGAATTGGCTCTGATGGAACAGCTATAAATTTACCCGGCATGATGTTGAATACTAGCAACGCTTTAAGGTTAAGTTGTCAACCTCTTGATGAGGAAAATGAAGCTCAGAGAATTTGAATAACTAAGCCAGGTTCACACAGCTAAGTAAACAAATAAGTTAGGATTTGAACTCTGGTGTGTGTGTGACTTTAAGTGGAGTATTCTTCCCAATTCTTCTTTTGAGAGAGGTGGCATAGCAAGGCAATTAAGGAGGGGTTCAAAACTAGACTGCCAATGTCCTTATCAATAAAAACACTTCCAAGAATGTTTCTACCTTAATAATCACAGTTTAACACAGGCAGCCATGGGTTTAACCACCACCTACCTTACTTATCTCCAAATCTCACTCGTGAGCTTCAGGGCCTTATATCCAGTTGTCAATGGAGAGCTCTACTTAGACACTTCAAATTCAACACATTCAAAACTAAACTCATTATCTTCCTTCCCTAACACATTATGTCTCCTGTATCCTCTATCCTGTGGAATGTCACAATTATCCATCTACTGGATCAGCACATAAACAGCGCTTTCCAAACCTATGCAAAACTAAGTGTTCTGAGGAAAAAGAGTTCTGTTGTCAAATAACTTGAACACAGTGAAAGAGGACTTCTCAGAAGTTTTAATATGCTAAGTTCATTGCAAATCTCTAAGAAATGAACATAATATTATATGAGGTAGGATTGCATTCAGTTGTATGAACCCAATACAGTAGCTTAACCAAATTGATAGTGATTTTCTTCACGTGACAAGAAGTCAGGAGGCGGACGGTCCAGTACAAGTGCAGCTGCTTAGTGAAGCCATCATGACTTGTGTGGTTTTCTTCTTCTTGGTCACAAGATGCCTGCTTCTTGGTCACAAGATGCTGCTCCAGGACCTGTGTCCCCGTTGTAGGCAAGAGAAATGGAAAAAGAGAGAAGGGAAGAAGATATATGCCAGCTATGTCTGAAAAAGCTTTCCCAGCAGCCTCACCCACATGCTTATATCTAATTGTCCAGAACTGGGGTATGTGGTCTCTCTAGACCATGAGGAAGTCTGAGGAGGTGATTATTTTAAATGGGCCCATCGCCATCCTTAACGAGTTCAGGCTTCAATTTGAAAGAAAAAGAGGTCAATGTCAAGTAGACCACTAACTACATATGTCATCAAAAGTTAGCAATTTCACCAATGTATTTGGCCCAAGCACTCATTAACATATTCTGCAACTTCCCACCATTGACAGATGGAAGTCATTCTGCTTGGCTTGGTACTCAGACCTTTTA
Organism: Rhinolophus hipposideros; assembly: GCF_964194185.1. NCBI lineage: Eukaryota > Metazoa > Chordata > Mammalia > Chiroptera > Rhinolophidae > Rhinolophus > Rhinolophus hipposideros. The sequence goes on along the minus strand of NC_138055.1, from coordinate 21,962,473 downwards.
TGATGTCCCAGTTCCTGCCGCAGGCTTTCTAGCTCCACCCACAGTGAACTACCTGCCTCTGAGATGGACAGCAGTGCTTCCTGCCTCTCACTTCTGCACACTCTCCCCCTTTTCCTCCTCTTCTCTATTCCTTCTGGCTAATTCTGGCAGATCCTCAGAAATTTAGTTCAGACAGTAACTTCCATAACACCTTTCTTTATTACTCTCTCCTCTACCAACAGGATTACTTCCCCTCTTTCCTCCTCTGGATTACTTCATTATCCTCAATTATAGGTTTTTTTTCTTCTATATCGAGTGGTGGAAAAAGCAGGAAACAAAATTATATTTATGCTTTAATTATAACTATGGGAAACATGCATATAAAAAAGACATGGGCTGCATAAAAATATTAAAGATGATTGTTTCTCTGGCTTCTAAACTTTTAGCGATATAATGTTTATGATTACATTTTTATTTTAAAAATATAACAACTTAAGGCAGAATATGAAAAAGCAGTATCTGAAGAGTGACACATAAAGTGGAAATTATAGCTGTTCCATTAGCGCCAATTCCCTTCTCCATTTAGCTGGATAAGATTTGTTGCTTCATACTTTCAGCTCCTTGTAGTGCCTTTCGTAGATATACAGCAGCATTTAAAATGAAGCCAGGACAATGGTTTAGTTTCTGCCTATTAAATATCTATGTATAACTATTAGCTTATACAGCTTCAGAGTATTAATACATTTTGAAAACCTGTAAAATAGTGGTAAAAGAAATTGGAAGTCCATGCCATGTAAGGTTGCAATAAAAATAAGTTCATTTATGTTCTGGCAAACTTCAAAATAACACCTTCAATGTGTTCTAGCTTAAACCTTTTCTACTTATAAATGCTATTTATTGACATAAATGTTTCTTATTAAACTTAAGGAATAAAAACCTTAAAGCCAAAGCTAATATAAAATTAATATGAAAAAAGTCATTGCTCTGGTGAAGTTTAAACTCTTTTTCATGCATGCAAATAGTCTCTTTAACATAACTATAGGAGGTTTCTTCATCATAAAGGAATAGCATATCGTTTTCCCAGTTTCTTCACTCCTTCGGGAATGTTTGAATGAATGCAAGTTTTATTACAAACAGAGAAGAAGGAATCTTCTTTTAAAATTATCAGTTATTGTTAGAATACATGATATTCCTCGTATGGACAGAACTCTTTTTTGGTTACAGAAGCATATAGAACTATATTAACATTTTTAAAGCAATACTAAAATTTATATTAAAAGGAATCCTGAAGCAGCAGGAGATTCTGTCTACTAATGTAATGACCCTCTTGGAAGTTTGTTCTGTGGAACTATCATTTTCTGGCTTCCCACTCACTCAGCAGGGGAAAAGAGGAGGTACAGATTGCTTTCTTTTACTCTGAAAAAAAAAAATCAAAACCTGCAGACTTGAGGTAATAAGTAGCTAAAGCCAGGAGCTTTGAATTCATTTCTCATTCTCATTGGTGTGGTCCTGGGTATAGTACTTTTAAATACACAAAGAGAGTTAAATACACTATGGTTTCCTAGTATGTTTCCCCCCACTCCTTCTTTTGGTATATTAAAGAATATTTAATCGCCCCTTTACGGACTGATAATATTCTGCCATCTTGAATATGCATATAATCCAGAGGTATAAGTAAATAGAGTCCTATATAGAAATAAAAATTCTCCTATGCAAATCTGAATGAACCTATTCTAATGTACTTACTCATGACAGGACATTCTTTTTCCTATTATAGCCAATAACAATAGCTGGTGTTTATTGGGGACTTGGTGTGTGGCAGGGCCTGTGCTAAACGCTGGGCATACATTATCACCTTCTGTCCTCATAGTCACCTTGGGGAGAAACCTTCAGTCATCATCCTCACTTTACAAATGAGAATGGAGACCCACATGGCAGAGCTGAGAGTATAACCCAAGCCACTGGTTTCCAAAGCCCATGAGCAAAACTACTATGTCCTCATTGGTCTTTGGGAAATAGAGAAAAGCCACAAGAAAGGCAAACCCATCACCCCGAGAAACCAGTTTTCATTTTGGTATGTTTCTTTCTGATCTTTATCTATACAGTATTTGTTTTATACTCTTTTCACTCATTATTATTAAGTTATTAGAAATTTTCCCAAAATATCAATTTTCATGGCCATCAACTGTTCCAATGAGTGGATATGCCTCGTTCTACTTAATACCACATTTATTTGGACTCTTAGGCTATTTTCAGATTTTTGCTGCTATAAATAATACTTGTGTAGCTCTCTATGTGAATTAAATATTTTCTTAATATGGGATTATTTCTTTATGATCATTAAAATGGAAATAACAGATCAAAGGAAAAATAGATTTAAGGCTACATTACCAAATTTCTTTTACAGAAGGGCTGTAGGAATTTGTACAACTACCACTAATATATGCTGCCTATTTTACTTTACCCTACCAGCACTGGATATTATACTTTAGGAATATAAATTTCTTAATTAAGTATGTGAAAAGTGATATTTATTTGCATTTCTTTTATTGGATTGCATGTAAAATTGAACATTTTTTTCTATGTTTGCTAATCTGTTTCATTTCACCCTTTTCACTAGTTTGCTAAGGTGGAAACTTAAGTTACTGATTTTCAGACCTTTCTTATTTTCTAACATATGCATTTAATGCTGTACATTTCCCTAAGCAGATTGATTTTGCTGTGGTCCACACATTTTGATTGTTATACTTTTATTTTTCTTTAATTCAAAATATTTTAAAATTTCTCTTGAGATTTCTTCTTTAACCCATTGGTTACTTGAGGTATCTTGTTTAATTTCCAGATATTTGGAAGTTTTTCCACTATCCTTCTGTCATTTATTTCTAGTTTAATTCAGTGTGGTGTGAGAATGTACTTTGTCTGATTCCTATTCTTTTAAGTTTGGTAAGGTGTGTTTTATGGCCCAGAATATGGTCTATCTTGGTGTATATTTCATGTGATTTTGAGAAGGATGTGGATTCTGTGGTTGTTGAATAGAGGATGCTATAAATCTCAACTTGATCAAATTGATTGATCATTCAGGTCATCTATATCCTTACTGTTTTCACCCTTTTTAAATTGTACTTTTAGTAATGCAATGAGTGAACAAGACAACAGAAGAGGAAAGTAAATAAAAATCTAAATTACACGTAAAAGTTTTATTGTAGGAAACAGATTTCCATGCATGCTTTCCATGAAGTTTTTAGTTTTTGTCTATTCCCTCTTTTTAACAATGAAGAGGATGTATGAGAGGAAAAGCTGGGTGAGAGGGTAAGCCAGAAACACAGAAGAACATGTTGAAAGGAAACACCAATCACGTCACTAGTCTGAGATTTTTCCATGTTCTAATGATGGTTTCATGACTATTAAAAAAAAACCCAAAAAACAAAAAAACAAAGCTTATTGACCAAGGATTTTATCTTTATGTCTTCTTGAGAATTCATAACTTTTAATAAAAAAGTAATATTATAACTCTTAAAAAGAGCATCTATAATCTTGTGTTTTGAACTGATCTTTTTTTCACTGTAAAATACCACAAACTCACAGTTAGAGGCTTGGAAAGGTAACTGTAGTACAGAAAGTTTGGCTGATTACACAGGGTTATAGTTTTAAGAACTGCTTCAAAAGCAATCAGACTATTTAGAAAACCTCTTTTTAATATGACAAATGTGTTCTTCCTTTAAAATGTAAACACTGAGCCAATCTTAGAAGCAAACATTGACTGCATACTTATATCAAGTCAATTGTTGTATCTTAGTTATAACAATGCAAAAACGTGAAGCATAGGTTTACTTTTTAACTCCAACGCTGTCCAAAGATCATTTATTGGCCTCTGAAGGAACAGGTGGCATGTCTGTTATAGTTTAACAAGTGGCCTTTGGGTGAGGTATAGCCATTCAGATACCTCAGGATGCTTTCAATGCTCTCATGTGTGGCAGGGCGCACTTGCTAAAACATTCTCCTCTCTAGATCTGGAAACCTAGCATCTGTGTCTTAGGCACTTGGGCAGGTATTCCAGACTTCCCTTCTGAGTCATAGATGAAAAATGCCATGTTGCAACTGAGATAGCAATTCCTTTGTCAAGAAAGCACATTCTTAATTTCCGAATGTTGACATAAATATTCCAGTTCTTGGTAAATAAAATAGCTTTTTTATTTGCAGTATATATTTGAGCATTCATCTTTTTGATAACAGAATTTACAGGTATTTTTTTCCTATCAGAGGTACCGTTAATTATACTAGGCTCCCCAAATACCAGCAACTCAATTCAATTCCCACATCTGTTGGGTTGGGTGAATTGGAATTGTATTACATTTATCATTGATTTTAGGAGTATTTACATCTTTAGGGAATTGAGATTACATTTTAATGAACGTGGTATAACTTTCCATGTATTTAGGTCCTCTTTAACACATTTAAATAAAGTTTTATAATTTTCTTCATAAAAATCTCATCAATATTTTATTAGACTTATTCCTAGACACTATTTTTGGTTGTTTTTATAAATGATTTCTTTTAAAAAAACAATATTTTTAAAATCTTTGTTGTAGGTATATTGGAATTAATTGATTTATTTTATACATTGATCTTCTATATAGCAACCTTACTAAATTCTTAATTTCAATAATATACAGTTTTTTTATTTTCCTGTGTAAACAACCATATCATATACATGTACATACAGTTTGTTTTTTCTTTTCCAATCCTTATAGCTTTTAGTTGTTTTTCGCTGTTAATTACACTGGCTAGAACATTTAGTATATTTTGAATAGTCACAACATTGGAAGACTGGTGATTTTCCTTTTTATTTTATAAAGTAAGCAATGTGTTTAAAAAGATTTTTTTATCCAGCACTAAGTGTTTTATGCTGATAGAATTCAAGCTATCTAATGTGAGCTATTGCTAGACTTATAGCCTGTCATTAATCATTTCCCATAGCTTTACCTTTTCTACTAGTTGAATTGCTCTTTATACACTTTCTAAGTTCATGTTTTAAAATTCATTTTTTCTTATTTCCAGTGGTATATTTTTGTGAACATGAATATTGATTACGAAATCAGTTCCTTACTGAGAAATTATCTTTCTTCATTCAAATTACTTCTTAATCTCATGGCTTCCAGGAAAAACTTAATTACAAGTGAAATTACTTTCAAAGACAATGAGATGACCGTGGATCCACCTAACAGTTCAGTGAAGTTTTCTTTAAATGTTTCTAGTATTTCAAACATGCAGGTTGCTTTGTTGCACAACATCAGAGGCACCACACATATCATTGTCTCTGTGAACGCTACGCCCTGGTGTTGTGCAGTGCACAATTAGCTTGCCTATATATTTCACTTTTCTGTCTAACTAGGAATTTGGGGTCTCTCTCAAGCAAATAGTAATAATGTGCAAATGTCTGACTCCAAAAACAAACCTAAAAGTGTTTCAAAAAGACTCTTTGGCTGCAAGCAGAGAAATATTAACATGTTTCCCTAAAAATAAGACCTAACCGGACAATCAGCTCTAATGCATCTTTTGGAGCAAAAATTAATATAAGACCCGGTATTATATTATAGTATAGTATAGTATACTTATATATTATAATATTATGTATATTACATATATATTATGTATATATTATATTATATATTATATTATATATTATAAGGTCTTATAGTAAAATAAGACTGGGTCTTATATTAATTTTTGCTCCAAAAGATGCATTAGAGCTGATTGTCCGGGTAGGTCTTATTTTCGGGGAAACACAGTATGTCTGCGAGACATGTTACTATAATGTAGCTTTAGTAGGGTCTTCTACCCCAAATCAGTATTGCTTCAATGTTCTTTACTGTAGTATTATGTGATTAAGTGAATTGTCACTTCTGCTTATATAAACACAATTAGAATGAGGTTAAAAAATGTGAAGAGTGGGGAGGAATTCCTGGGGGAAAGAATCAACATAAAACTAATATAGTTATAAATCTCATAGTCATAATAATAATATTTGTAATGAGATAATGATAATAGTAAGGTGGTAATGATAATAATGAATCCTAGTTGTTTGGCTTAGTTCCAAATTTAAGCTGCATTATAGCTTAGTTTTTGTCATAAAAATATTCTTTAAAAGAGAGAGAGACAAGATCACATAGCAAAGCTGCTTCTTTCTCACCAAGGGAAGTCAGTGTTGATGAATGCCAAACATATAGTGACACCAGATTTTCAATTGTAACTTTTTGAACTGCCATCTCATGTTCAAGCAAGGTCAAAGTATATTTTATCTGACTGAAACCATAAAGTTCTCTTTAGAAAGGCAGATATTTAGTTATAGAATAAAAAGGGCATTATATATATTCATTATATATATTTGTGGAATGATTTTGCTCCGTGTTCATTCAGTATTGAATAGCACAGGTCTAGACCTCACAAGTGGTAATACCACAAAGGAAGTAATATGTGCTAGGTGCAAAATAAGTACATGGAACTGGGTTGCACTATCAGAAAAAAGCACTGGATGGAGCCAAAAGAAGAGTGAAAATCAATCGTGACCTTGATAGAAAAGGATCAAGTTTAAATGCTCTGACCTATTTATAAATGATGATGATAGCTAAACAGAAGGCAAAAATAGAAATCAAAGGTTATAAGAAAAAGTTATGAATTGTCACAAGTTCCAAAGCAACTTAAAAAGCAAAGGTAGTCTACATGGGCAACGTATAAGATATCACCAGTGCCGGGCGCAGAATAAATTCTCAATAAATATTTGTTGAAAATGGAGGGAGAATGATCAATTAAATAGCTGTGCAACCTAGTTAAAAATATCCCAATTCACCAACGTCATATGTGGTTAAAGAAAATCTGTTTCTGAGTTGTTTTTGTGGGTGTGGTTCCCAGGCAGCATGGGTGACGCATCAGGAAAGATGGCAAACAGACTGAGAAAAAGTGCTGTAAAAAGTGATCTCACTATAACAGCATGGGTGGGCCTGGTAGGTCAGTTCTCTCTACAAGCACATTCATTCTAGAAAGTTCTAATACGAATAAGAAGAAGCTGACAGAAATTGAACAGATTTCTTCATTAAACAAATAGAAAACATCAAATAGGTAATGGAAAATGTTAATTGAGGACAGGAAGAAACATTTTTACTTTCATTACAATCTCTTGCCTCTTACATTCCCTTTCGCAGACTCAGTTCTCGCCTCCCTTCTCCCTCACCCGCTTCCAACCGTACCCAGTCAAGGCAGGGATGTTTCCCTATGATCAATTCAAGAGCACTGTCTTTGGAGATTAAGTAACTTGCCCAAAATCACCAGAAAAGAGACAGCCAGGATTTGAAAAGTTGGAATCTAGAGCTGTTGGCTATTACCATTCTACTAAATTAGATTATGCTGGATTATGCTGTAGTTGCATGGCAGGTAGAAAGCAATCTGCCTTCAAGTACCCCCCCCATTCCATCTTTAAGCAGCAATTATCTTTCAACTCAATCAAAGATTCTGACCTTTCTTACCGGAAAAAGCCACCCAAAAGTTTCTAAATTACCCATCCATATAAAACAATAACAACAAAAAAACAAACACCAAAGACCCATAAATCTCCAGGAATAAAGAATAAAGGTGAGAGAGGACATGGTGAGCATGTTACCTCCCAATTAACTTCATTCATATAATGGGAATAATAACACGTATTTTTATAGGTTTTGATAGGATTAAATAAATTAATTAAAGCACTTAGAATAATGCTTGGCACATAACATTTAATAAAAGTTAAAACATAATAAAAAAGTATTATATTTCTTTGTCCTTTCAAGTGCTGTGGAAATATTTTTCTTTTTCCTAATTAGCTTAAAGAAAATTTCAATATCATTGAATGTCTTTATATTCTGTAGTCCAAGAATGTGATTTCTAGCATGTAATAATATTTCCAAAAACTCTATACAACTTATTTGGATATTTCTTGTAGTGAAATACAACATACCATAACTTACCGTTCATATTTTAACAAAAGTAAATTAAAAGATTATTTATCATGCTACAAATGTAGAGGTGAAATGGTTATGAGCCCAGACTCTGGCAGTCTAACTCTAGTTTAGAATCCCAGATCTTTTACTCATTAACAGAATGAATTTGCGCAAATTGTCTCTCCTCTGTATGCCTCAGTTTCCTCCTCTGTAAATTGGGATAGTAGTAGTAGTATCTACTTCATATATATGTTATGAGGATGAAACGAGTCATTATATGTAAAGTTCTAAGAATAGTGTCTTGTACATAGTATGCACTTATGTGAATTATTATTTCTTTTATACTTTTTCTATATAGCTGAAAATATATTTTGCTAATTAATTAAAAAAACATATCAGTAAAATGTTCATAAGGAAACATTCAAATGTCCCCACTCTCAAAGCCTGAAATATATTTAATATGTGGTTGAAATTCAAGCCTTTCTAACTATATGACTAATTTTGGTATATTGTAATTATTGCTTTAATTCTATTTTAATCCTCAGATACTTAGTTGACTTTATTGTCTCAGCCTGTTACTTTTCGCAAAACCCATGCATAGGTTTAAATTACAATGTTTATGTAATTTTAGAGCAAATTCCCTGAAAAAGCAAACTGTTAGAATATAGTAAATGTGATAAATACTTACAATTTTTATCTTTTTATACAGACACTGCTAAACATCATAAATCTTAAGACTCAAAGACTAAACAAAATACATGTACATATTTTTCATCTTTATGCTTTTGTTTATGACATATTGAAATTAACAACAGGCTCAAATCAAGCAGAGAAACATGCTAGTGACTCATCACATTTTAATGCTGCTTAATTTTTCAACTTCCTGTGTGCATTAGCTAAGAGATACCACAATTTAAAGAATAATGACTAAAACCTTTACTATTTCCTGTTCAATTTCCTTCTAAAGGAATGTACTGATTTTTAAATATTACTCAGACATTCTCTATGTAACGAAAAGCATGGAATTTGAATTCTCTTAACAAGCATATCTTGTATAGCTAAGAATTTCGGATGAAGGAACAAGTGAATAAAATAAAAGTATTTTCATACGTTTAGAAAGGATGGGTCTATGTAGACTGAGAATTAAAAATTCAATCAAATATTGTCTGTGTTACGTTGACAGAATACTATTTTGTGAATGTTACAATTTTATTCCAAAGTCAGGCATCAGTTACATACCTGCACACCAGGTGGGTATAAGTGGCATTAGGACAGCACAATTGTGATAACCTCCCCTTGGGAAATAAGATGAATAAAGTGCCATTTAGGTCACTCCTTGGAAAATGTCAGAAGCATAATACAAAAAAGAACTAAAACTATAAGTCATTAAAATTTACTTATAAAGAAGTCAAAGGGATCAGCTTTCTTATTTATAATTATGAAAAACATTGCATTCACATTACTAAGGGTGTAGATAAGATTTTATTTAACTACAGCTAAGTCCTCTCAGCAAAGGGAATATTTTCTAATGTTACATAAAAAATTTTAAAACTAGTTATTTAAAATCAATCGACTATCCAAAAACTTGTGTCTTCCTCTCCTTCCATTTCATGATTTATAAGGAATTAGCTTTGGCACTCTTTTTAGAACATAAGTTGAAAAGGCATTTTAATTTCTACCTCAGAGTAATTTTAAAACCACATCAATTATTTTTCATGTGCAGCTGTTTTTTATCCACAAATTATTGCTTTAGGCATTTTTACTTCACCACAAGTTTCAAGAGAAGGAATGAAGCGGAACCAGCTAATCTACAAATATTTCACTAACAGTAGATCAGACTGAAAAAAAAATTTGACAGGGGGTAGTTATGAACCAAAACTTCTTTAGAAATAAGAACTGCTCATTAATAGTCTAAACATTGAATACATAATCTACTTTACTTGCATTTAATGATCACTAAAGAGTTGATTCCCCATTTACTTTCCCTCCTACCTCTTACTCATTCATTAAGTATTTATTTATGTGCTAGGAAACATAAGTGAAGCATAAGACTGTTCTCAAGAGACTTACAGTGTGATTAGGATTACAATAATTGCACATAAGACAATAAGAGAATAATATAAAGCAATAAAACACCAATAGAAACTGGGTTGCCAAGAAGGAGGAAGAGGAGGAGAGGAAGAAAGCTGCATGGAGATGATGATAAGATTTGGATAACCTAACGAGGATAAGGGAAGACACCCTCCAAAGCCATACATGAAGATTTCAAGTTGACTAAGGAATGTTTGGGATACACTGGATAGGCATGTTTTACAGGAGCAGGGTACCCAGAGGCGAGTAGAATAATAGAATGTAGCACTGGAGGGGAGCTTAGAGGTCATCTTTCTGAATGTGCAAAAATCTCTTTTATAGCATCTCTGGATGACAGCTATTTAACATCTACTATGACATGTTTCTTGTTTGTTTAAGCAAAACACTATGCTCTGTATACTGTTATAAAGACTTCACAGATACAAGTCAGGTGGTCTCCTAACAACTCTGTGACAGAGGCATGGTCATCCTCCCCACTTTACAGATGAGGAAATGAGGCGACGAGAGGACAAGTGTTTTGCCTCAGGCCACGGAGCTGGTGAGTGGCCGATCCAGGATCCTCATGCAGACAGTGTGGTTGCAAAGTCCATGCTCTGACCAAGTGTTTACCCTTCTCAGAGTAGTTGGCCAGATCAAATGATGAGACGGGAAGTCAAAAAGCTCCTAAAATGTCCCCTACATTTCAGCATTGTGATGTAGATTTGCCTCATGAAAATTCATATTTCAAGCAAAGAACATGGTGGAACGTAGGATTTGAGTACAAGTGAGTTAAAATAGTCACCAAGTATAGTTACCTAGTACTTGTTTAACACTAAAACCAGTGACATCAATTGCATTTTTAAAATTCTCTTAAAGTGAATCCAACTTGACAAACTTAGTGACACTGCATGTAAAAATAGATGTAGTTGATCTGTTCACTTGTGAAAGTCTTTAAACAACCTAATGGCTCAGGGTACTATAAAACATTAAAGTGTACTAAATACTAAAGATGATGGGATCACTTCAGAGGTAGAATTTTCTCACGAATTGGGAGAATGTTTATAAGTAAAAATTCTTCTTGGTAATCTTACAAAATCACAATGCTATTTGGGGAGTAGAGACTGCAAGAACAGCAATAGGCTTCTTATCCCAAAGCCAGATTCACATAATCCGAAATACTGGATTTTATTCTCTCATTCATTCAGTCAGTATTGACAGTTCCCTCTAGGTGGCAGGCCCTGTTTCAGTCCCTGGGGATTCTGGGGGTTATGAAACAGACAGGTTCCGACTCTCATGACACTTAACATTCTTTGGGGATGAGGGGTGCAGGTGGGGTATAATCAGAAGAAGTTTAACATTATTTTCTGTTTTGCCAAAATTATGCCATATTGGATTCCCATTTGCCCCCAATTACTTCTATTGTGTTACTAAGAAAGAGAGAAGACTGCAAGACCTTGAAATGTGGTTACAACTCAATAAAAAGAAGATATAATTTGAGCTAGAAAGAAAGTCTGTTTTTCCAAGGAGCAGCAGAAGGAGGTGGAGCCAGCTTTCTGGAACACCCGGGTCCAATGCTAACACTCCCAGCAGTCATCACCCAACTTCTCCCCAAGCTGAGAAATTCTACACCTTAAAAAGAAGGATAATAATTTTTTTAAATGTCAAGAATTAAGGTAAAATAAACACTTAAATTCAGCACATGGTGTTAGCATCTAAAAACAAAATACTTTACTCTAGAACCATAAATTGACAGAATAATCAAATGTTATTGCAAGATCTTGGCTATGGAAATAGGAATCTATTGATTAAGCCTGCCATGACTCATATAGGATGGTTTCCTCCAAGGAAAAAGTTGGTCATTCAATTAAGCACTCATGATAATAGTTTTTTTATAAAGAGAAGTCAGATATTTCTAAGTTTAAGGCCAAAGAGAAATAGTTAAAAATCAATCACTGAAAATTTACAGATTTTATCGGGTAAAATACTTTTTGTATTAGTTGTGAAAATACTTTTTTCTCCATAGAGAAAATGCTTACACTGATCATTTTGTTTAAGAAAACATCCTAGGGATAATTGTCAATTACAAAAAAGGATCAGTACTCTGGCTCTTTGCTTTAAGCAAACATAATTTTAATTGCCCCAATAAAACAGCTGTATGGAGTCCTTTATATCTCTGATAAAGGCCTTATGTTCTTCTATAACTTTTAGAAAGGGTTGTTTTGGTGGTGAGATAATTAGAACCCAATATAGATTCTCTTCTCTTACAGCAGGTTCCATTTTTCACATGTAATTTCACAGTAGGGGCTATGACTGACTAGGTCTATATAGTCACTGCATCAAATCAGGACTCTAAAATACGCTTGGTTTATTTTACCATGGCCTAGCACACCTATAGTAGAGTGGCAGAGTACGAGAAAAATAAATTCTGGTACCATTTGGTATCATTCTCATAGCATTAACATAATCTCTATTGAGCAAAACCACAAGTTTAAAAAATTGACCCAATTTATCTGTTGTTAACTATGGCCTAAGTAGTTTAAATAAAAGGGTTGTAATGATAAAGAAGAATTCTGAGGCCTTTTGAATAAGGAAAGAATCTGGAACAAAGAATATAAAAAGTTTTCAAGCTTATTTGATTTTGACTATCTTTACACTATATAGTAAAATTTCACTAACTTATATTCACAGAATCAACTACTATCACCTAGTTTGGGTTAAAGGTTACTTTTCAAATATTTTTGATGCACGAAAATCAATAACAAAATTTTTAAATGTGTACTGATAAATTTATAATATTGCATGTTTTACACTTGATAATAGATGATATCATACTGTATATAAATCCTTTGGCAACTTGATTTTTCTAGTTCAATATGCTTTTCAGATTTATTTACATTGGTCATTAGTTCTCATCATGTATAAAATGAAGACAGTTGAACAAAAAGGCACACATTTTTAATTTGTGGAACAATTCCTGGGATTTAGTTTGCTCTATAGGAAAGAATAAGTTTCCAAATAAATATTTTAGCAAATAAATATGTTATTGCATTTTTCATTTTCTTAAATATTCTGACAGGATAAGAATATATAAATACTTTGACTGGTATCTATAAGCCAAATATTTCCAAAGTAGATATTGCCTATGTTTGGTTAACACCTGAATTTGTAGGATTAGTTTCTGTACCATTCATTCACGTGATCGAATTGTTTAGCCCACATCATGTGTGCAGGCTTCAGGTGCACATTCTGGTTTTTGCCAGAAGAAAAGGAGAGTTTAAGACACTTGGGAAAAGCACCTGGGCTAGTGCTTCTGCCTGACCCAGCAGAGGATCCCAATCTGGGGTCCATGCATGAACTTTAAGGAGGTCTGCAAACCTGCAGAAACACACAAACAATTTATGTATATGAAAATTTTCAGAAAGTCCATGGTTTTCATGATTATCAAAGGTGCTTACCCCCTAAAAGAATAACAATAGTTGATTTAAGCAGTCCTCGCTCGTGGAAGATCCAGTGTCCCAATAAACTGCGATAATAATTTTAGATTAAAAGATCGAAAACGATGTCCTTTTCCTGTTGACCATAAATTGAATTTTGAGATTAGAGTCACAATCTTTCCCTGGCAAATCCTTCCAACACCTAACTGCCATTGACAGAAAAACCATTCTATGTAATTTTATTCATTTTGGTGATACTAAACATTTCTTCTGTTTGTCTCTTGTACCCTTTGTCAGTTCAGCTAACAATATTTTTGCAGTCCTATTGTGTGCAGATGTTGAAGATAAAAATGATGAACCAAAACAGACGTGTCTCTGGCCTTCCCGGATGGATATGTAGCAGAAGGCACTCTCATTTTTCCTCATTTTCTACATCAACTGGAGAGAAAAATTAGAAAACATACTCAAGTTCATCTAATACAGCTAGAAAGCTCTCATATTAAACTAAATGCATGAAGTAAAGTGACATCTAGTGTTGGTAAAGTGGCAGTGAAATAGTGTCAGGACACTGGGTAGCTTTAACCTATTCTTTGGAAATAATGTTAAATTTGGCTTGACCAATTCCTAAAATGACAATTTTGCTTCATTATTTAAAAACATTTTACAGTAATTTTGAAATAATCTGAATTTAAATGTTAAGAATATTGTTTTTTACTTTCTTAAAAACATAAAATAGTGAAAGCACAGAAGTATAAAGAACAAAATGACACTTGAGTATCTATCACCTAATTTTGGCAAATCCTAATATTTTGGTATATTTACTTCAGATAGTTTAAAAGTAAAACATAATAGACACATTTGATGCCCTGTGGACTCTTTCCTGATTTCATTTCCATCTTTTTCTCCTCAGAAGTAACCATTATCTGATTTATTATCTCTGTGACTGTTTTTATATTATTACTACATATTTGTGTACCTATAAAATTTATAACATTGCATTTGTTACACTTAATATAAATGATACTATACTGTCTAAATCCTTCTGCAAATTGCTTTTTCTAGTTCAATATTATGCTTTTCAGATTTATTCATATTGGTCATTAGCTCTCATCATTTATTTGAACTGCTGTGTGACAGCAATCCATTGACTGAATTAGACCACAATTTATTGATCTTACAGCTGATGGAAATTTGGGTTTTTTTCCTAGTCTCTTGCTCTTGTAAATTATGGTACAATGAACACTTTTGCACCTGACCCCTCATGCACACATTTGAGTTTCTCTTGGCTGTACACCTAGAAAACAGTGCTTGGATGTGTACTTTTAAAATATCTGTAATGAGAATTTGCTTTCCAAAGTGGTTGCACCAATTTATACCCTCACCAGCAGTGTAGGAGAATTTCTGTTGCTTCACATTCTCACCAACACTTAATATTATCAGGGTTTTAAATTTCTGACAGTCTGCTTGGTGTAAAATGTTATCTCATTGTTATTCAATTCTCCTTACTCTGATTAGTAAAACTGAGCTTCTTAGAAAATGTTTTTACTACCCACGTTTCTTCTCTGAATTCCTTTCTCTCATGCATCTATTGGATTGCTGACATTTTCCTTATTGCATCGTTTGGGTTTTTTGTACAAATTCTTGATACAGGTACTTTGTATGTTTGATGCATGGCAAATATTGTTCCTCAGTTTATGGCTTGGCTTTTCTCTATGTTCATGGGGTTTTTCATTTCAATGGGATCAACTTTATCAATCTTTCCTTTTTTATAGCTTATTTAAGAAATCCTTCGTCAAGCTTTTCTCCTTTATTTTCTTCGAAAAAGTCTTTATTTCCATCTTTGGGCCTCTATGTTGCTAACTTTTGCAGTGTATGTGGTAAGGAATGTTTTTTCCTATGGTTAATAATTGTCCTGACAGTCATTGAAGAGACTATTCCTTCCTCATTGTTCACTGGAGTCTTACCACCACAGTCACTCAAGAAATTTGTTGTAAAATATCTCTTGCATACCGCTGCATGTATAGCACCTTGAGTTTCCTCAGTTGAGTTTCCCTCATGTGTCTATTGCCTGTACCTGTGGGCGTACCCCAACTCACACTCTGAGACCGGTTTGCCATTTGACTAAGAAATATAGTCAATTTCAGGACCATTGTTTCTAATGTTCCTAGATTTTGTGTCTGTGTTCTGACTACTAGTTTTTTCTTGGGGTATTCTGGGTTCTGAGTTAGGATGACCAACCATTCCAGTTTGCCCAGAACTGAGGAGTTTCCCCAGGGTAGGACTTTAAGTGTGAAAACTGGGACAATCCCTGGCAAATTGTGATGGGATAGTTGGTCTCTTTACTTTTTACTTCCAGTTTCAGCTTCCTCCCCTTTGATTCCATGACTCTTTAATTTGGTCTTATTTCTGTGCTCTGCAATCATCTCTACATTGAACTTAAATTTGTTGAGCACCAAATATATATACATATATGTGTATATATGTATATATATATATTTATCAAAAGCTGTGTGAAGCATTTTCACATATAGTACCTCATTGAACAGTTACAACAGCTCTGTATGTCTTCCTTTAACACATGAGAAATGTATTTAATTGGCAAGGATCACATAATTAGTGACACAAAAGCCTCTTGACTGAAAATATTTTATTTCTACTAAACATGCTATCTTCCTAGCCAGAGGAAAATAACAGCTGTAAGTTTCTACAAGGTATATACACTTGTACTAATTGAACTTCTGGGTGGAACTCCATTATGCCTAGCCTCCCACTATCCATACATTTTTGGTCGAATATGATTCCTGGTACATTTGACATATGATTCCTGGTACATATTTGACAGTATATGAACTCAATTTCGTATGTTATAAAGCACAAGTCACAATTCCATTAGTATGCAACAATACAAACATCTCGAATGTTTCATTATGATAAAAATTAAGAAGAACGATAAAAATGAATATTATTGCATGGCACATCACATGGCCACATCCAATTGTATATCTCCAGTCAAAATGTCACTGTGTGGATATGAGATCTTTTCATTTTAATGCACCTACTTTATAAGTCTTTCCCTTGAGCAAGTGGAATTTATTCCTGGGATGCAATGTTGGTTCAATATCTGCAAATCAATTAATGTGATATACTATATAAACCAAATTAAAGATAAAAATCATATGATCCTATCAATAGATGCAGAAAAGGCGTTTGACAAAATCCAGCATCCATTTATTATAAAAAAAACTCTCAGCAAAGTGCGAATAGAGGGAACATATCTCAACATAATAAAGGCCATATATAACAAACCCACAGCTAACATCATACTCAATGGGGAAAAGCTAAAAGTGTTCTTCTTAAGACTTTTATTCAACATAGTATTGGAAGACCTAGCCATAGCAATCAGACAACAAAAAGTAATAGAAGGCATTTAAATTGGAAAGGAAAAAGTAAAACAGTCCTTGTTTGCAGATAACATGATACTAGATATAGAGAACCCTAAAAATTCCATCAAAAAACTATTAGAATTGGTACATGACTTCTGTCAAGTAGCAGGATACAAAATTAATATTCAGAAATTGGTTGCATTTTATACACCAATATGAACTGTCAGAAAAAATATTAAAAAATATAATCCCATTTAGAGTTGCCTAAAACACACACACACACACACACACACACACACACACAATTAAAAAAAAACTAGGAATAAATTTAACCAAGAAGGTAAAAGCCCTGTACTCAGAAAACTATAAGACATTGAAGAAAGAGAAGAAGACACAAATAAATGGAAGTATATATCATGCTCATGGATAGGAAGAATTAACATTGTTAAAATGTCCGTACTATCCAAAGCAATCTATAGATTCAATGCAATCCCTATCAAAATACCAATGGTATTTTTCACAGAACTAGAACAAATAATCCTAAAATTTATATGGAACCGCAAAAGGCCCCAAATTAGCCACAGTAATCTTGAGAAAGAAATACAAAACTGGAGGTATCACATTACCTGATATCAATGGAAGCAAACCAAGTGCCTGTCAACAGACAGTTGGATAAAGAAGAGGTGTTACATATATACAATGAAATATTGGTCTGCCATAAAAAAGAAAACAATCTTACCATTTGCAACAACATGGATGGAACTACAGGATATAATGCTAAGTGAAATAAGTCAAACTGAGATTTCACTTATATGTGGAATCTAAAGAACAAAATAAATGAGCAAACAAAACTGAAACAGACTCATAGCTATAGAGAATAAGCTGATGATTGCCAGAGGGGAGGGGAGTTAGAGAGGTGAGTGAAAAAGGTGAAGAGACTAAGAAGCACAAATGGGACGTGAAGTATGACCTAGAGAATATAGTCAGTAATGTTGCAACAACTATATATAATGCCAGATGGGTACTAGACTAATAGGGGGATCACAGCATAAATTATATAAATGTCTAATCACTGTACTGTACATCTGAAACTAATATAAAATAATATTGAATGCCAAGTGTAACTGAAAAAAATTTAAAAATTTTTTCATTAAAATATTATTCATCTTGAAAAAAAATCTTTCAGGTTTTCCTCCAAACCCAAAATGTTATTTGTAGACTAATACAAAATATTATTTGTATATTAGTTTCCCAAATATTGACAGGACTTAGGTGGGAAATTAAAAATGATGCAATTAGGGCCAGCCCGGTGGCTCAGGCGGTTGGAGCTCTGTGTTCCTAACTCCGAAAGCTGCCAGTTCAATTCCCACATGGGCCAGTGGGCTCTCAACCACAAGGTTGCCAGTTCGATTCCTCGAGTCCCGCAAGGGATGGTGGGCTGTGCCCCCTGCAACTAGCCACGGAGCTGTGCCCTCCACAACTAAGACTGAAAGGACAACAACTTGACTTGGAAAAAAAAAGTCCTGGAAGTACACACTGTTCCCCAATAAAATGCTGTTCCTCTTCTCCCCCCCAAAAATGATGCAATTAGTTTGGTAAACAAACTTATTTTTTTTATGACCAAATGATTTTTTTTTAATTTATTGGGGTGACAATTGTTAGTAAAATTACATAGATTTCAGGTGTACAATTCTGTATTACATCATCTATAAATCCCATTGTGTGTTCACCACCCAGAGTCAGTTCTCCTTCCATCACCATATATTTGATCCCCCTTACCCTCATCTCCCACCCCACCCCCCTTACCCTCTGGTAACCACTAAACTATTGTCTGTGTCTATGAGTTTTTGTTTCTCATTTGTTTGTCTTGTTATTTTGTTGTTTTTGGTTTATATACCACATATCAGTGAAATCACATGGTTCTCTGCTTTTTCTGTCTGACTTATTTTGCTTAGCATTATTCTCTCAAGATCCATCCATGTTGTCACAAATGGTCCCATATCATCTTTTCTTACCGCTGAATAATATTCCATTGTGTATACATAACACAACTTCTTTATCCATTCATCTATCGAAGGACATTTTGGTTGTTTCCATGTCTTGGCCACCATAAACAAAGCTGAACAAATTTATTATAGAACTTCCCAGTCTTTATTTTGTTAATATGCATTGTGACTTCCCTATACATAGATAGTGTAGCATTTTCCAAATGATTTGACCATGAAACCTTTTTGTTTTGTTTCACTTTTTGTTTTCATAACTTCTCACCTTACTTGGAATATACCTACTACATAAGGAAATGTTGTTTTCATGTGTGACAGCAAAATACCCTCCAGAGGGCAGCAGATCCCCGTGGCATATGGCCAATCACCTATTCATTGAACAGACTGACAAGGGTCGTGGAACATGTTCTATTATTATTCCAGTCATGAATGTAAAATTTCTAGCAAGAACAGGCATTGAAATTTAGCTTAAGGGTGATAATAGAATAAATGCGTGGCACTGAAATATACTAGTCAAAAATAGACCAATTGAGTCTCTGATTGGATTGAAAGGTTCAGATCACAGAACACATCTTTTCCTGCTTATCTTCCTTCTTAACTTCAAACAATAAATATGAATCAAATGTTCCATAAGGAATAAAATGAAGCATTAGAATCAGTTTCCTTCTCAAGGAGCTTACTAAGAGATTGGGGAGATATTTAGATAATGCAGCACATTACCTCATTGCTTTTCAAGCCTAACTGCAAATTAGAATTACTGTGGGACACTTTTAAACAATAATAATGCCCAGGTCCCACCTCAGAACAATTAAATTCGAATGTCTGTATTTGGTTTCAGGTATGGCATTAAAAAAAAGTTCTCAGATGATTTAATGAGTAGCCGGGGTTGAGAACCACTGTACTGATGATAAAACTATGTTTTAGGTAAGTGGTTGTCTGACCTTTTCAAAGAGAAGAAATTTAGGCTTGATTTCCCAGGGGAAATGTTTTAAATGTAGAAAAGTACAAAAGAAAAACAGTCCTTCTTACATCCTCTGTCCAAAGTTAGCCTTTACTAACATTTATTCTTTCTTAGCCATCAGGATTGCATACAACAAATCAAATAAAACCCTCTCATCTTACAGTCCCTAAATGTGACATCAGAAAACATTGCATAGTCTTAGAGCAAAATACATTTTTTTTTCCCTCCAAAAATTCATTATAGCTCACCTTAGTTAACAAATAGCCTAACACATTCCAAATAGATCCATTGGACCCATGGGCCTCATCTTTTTCTCAGATGAGAACTAGAGAAATCATGCTGGTTTCGGGGCTCTTACCTGATAGCAAAAAGTGGCTGTGCAAGTACAGGTTTTCTGGCTACAATCTAAGGCCATCATCTACCTATGTAACATTCCTGGCCTCAGCATCCTTACTTGGAAATAAAAAAACTGAAAGGGATTTTTCGTTAAGTTTTCTGTGTGTGTGAATACATAAGCAATATATACATCTATTTCTGAACATTTGGAAAAAAACAGAAAAATTAAAAACCCATAATCTTATCACCCAGAAGAGAGAGCCATTAAACATATTTCTTTCTAGAAAGAGGAACAGAGAAAGACAGGAGGACACACACACACACACACAGAATGGGATATCCATCAGAAACAGTTTTGGAGACAAAGAGGAAAAACTGAGGGTTGCTAGATGGGGGGGGGGCGGTGGGGATAAGGGGGAAGGTGAGGGGATTAGAAAACAGTCAGTAACCACAAGATGGCCACGGGGTTTTGAAAATTAATTTGGGGAATGTAATCAATAATGTTGTAAAGATTTTGTAGGGTATCCGATGGACATGTGTCCCATTTGGGAGATCAACTCAGGGAAGATGTAGATGCCTGACCATGGCACTGTACACCTGAAGCTGAACAATAATGAATGCCAACTATAATTTTATATATATATGTATGTATATACTTACAAGAAGTGGAGAACAGCATTAGGAATAGAGACAGTGGAAATGTAATGGCTCAGTGCGATGCCAGAGGGATAGTAGATGGGAGGAGGGGGGTCCACACAGTGTGAGGGATATAAATGATAAACGTCTAAGTATTACTTTGTCTTGTGCACCTGAAACTAATAAAAAAAAAAGAATGGGATAGCCGAATAACCAGATGTATAAAAGGAAATCAACAAATAGAATATTTATTATTACTTTATGAAAATAAATTAAAACAAGACATGAATGATTCTTAGGAAAATATAAATTACATTAATTGACAATAATAAACAGCAGAAAACCTGAAGAAATCGATAGCTACAAAAAAACTCTGAAAACATTTGCAGAAGCTTACTTCCATGATGTAGGTATCATTACAATCCCCATTTTATAGAATGGGAAACTTCATGGAAAGTCTACCCATCAAGGAATTAGCAGAGCTGGGAATTGCCAATAGTTCCCATGATCAAAATAACCACACTCAAAGAAGGCCTGGACCCCAACAAGAAAAATCTTATCCAATGGAAGGGGAGTCATTTAACAATCGGTAACACAGCGCCTACACTGTTTAGGGTGCAGGGGATGTAAATATGAATAAGCAGGCAATGGTCCCTGTGGTCAAGAAGTTTCTAGTCGAGTCAAGACAGACAAATAATTATACAAACTATACTGCAATGTGTTAATTGCTATACGAGAGGTAGAAAAAAAAGTGTTAAGAGTGATAGAGCCCAGAGTTAGGAGTGATGCCATGGGAGTCTGGAAAGGGCTCATACTGAATGTACCATTTGGGCTGGCTCTGGAACTCAGGCAGAGAAGGGAGAGATGGGCATTCCATGCAGAGGGCACAGCCTGTGCAAAGACACAACGCTGTAAATAATCTATATGTTGACTTCTTCATTAAATCATCTTTAAAAACAATGCAAAGACATAATGCTGTTTTGACAAAAGGCAGTAGTCCTTAGTATCATCCGTTTCTTCTTCCATCAAGACAAAAACTGCTGTTAGTTCACATTAAAATGGTAGGAATATTTGGCAGGAATCTAGTGTATTCTTCCTTACTGAGTTGTCAGAGATTCTGCCATGCCATTTGTCTTCTGAGCAAGTTATTATGAAGGCTGTCAGTAAAGAGTAAAGATGAGGATAAGCAATATATTCACCAGTCAGTAGGGGGCTGACAATCTCTTCATTCAGAATCAGCAGGGGGCCGTGGGAAAATGTCTATTTAAGCAAGCCTATGAAGGACTATCATTCAAAAGAGAGGGTAGGTTTGTAAGAAGCTAAGAAAGTCTTCCTCTAATTTTAATTCCCAGAAGCTGTCTGTGGGCCATCTGTCTGCTTATGGAGAATAAAATAAAGACATTCTGACATGAGTGATCTTAATTTTGACCACTCACCAAAACCTGATTCAGAGACTGACAGATGAATCTGATAGGATACAGAAGGTCATACGTATGGGCGATTAAGTCAACAGTCACATATCTGAAAATAACTCAGTCTGCAGTATAGGAATTTCATTGTCTTACTGAGGCTGTGAACGATGTGTGGAATTAAGATGCTTTGTTTGTTTTCCCTGAGGTTCTTTTAGTTTGGAATAGAAGAGCTAAGGAGCAAAGTTTGGAGAAAGACAGATCCTGGCTCTGAGGCTTGTTTCTTGTGGCACTTTGAGCAAGTTACTTAGCAACTCTAGCTAATCCTACCTACTTCACAGAATTGCTGTAAGAATTACATGATGAGATCATGTAAAGTACTGGCACACAAGTGCTCAATAAATGGCAGCCATAATGGTGGTGGTAGTGGTGGTGCTGCTGCTGGCTTACACATTATTATATACATCCAAGAAGAGTCTAGACTTTTCCCCAAACAGAATATGCACCTACAGGGAGAAGGAAACTTTTGTTGAGTCTAAATAATTATGGACAAATGAATTATACTATGAATAAAAATATTTTCTGCTGATAAATTTTATCTTTTTCATTGTCGATAATATAATCTAACCTGTTATCTATAATCAGACAGAAACAGAACCAGTTTTAGTTCCCCTTCTTAATTGATCACATTTATAAACCAAGATACAGTCTCAACAACGTCACTGCAAAATCTCATTTTACAGTGTATGGTTTTAAAACAATTATATTTTCTTGCCTAGCATTCTCAACATACATGGAAAACTGAAAGGTTTCATCTACAAGAAACTTATTGTTCCCTAAACTGAAAAACTATTCTATTCTTTATCTGGGAGACAATTATAATTAATATTTATTATTAATAATCAATAAACTAAAATTAATTCTGTAATTGAAAATAGTTACAATGCAAGGGACATTTTTTATTTTAATCTTCATTTTTTCCAGTTATTAATTTAAAATATCAAAGAATAATAGTATCAAAGATATATATAAGATAATCTATTTCAATGCCTTAATTTGACTAATATGAAACTAAGACCTTGAGAGGTCCAGGGTCTGAACCACATATTAATGATACCAAGTGTGATGTTTTACATATTTTGTTTTCAGAATTGCAGCAACTATAAATAACATAGCCTGATAATTGCTAGAACTAATGTAGTATGGAATAAACCTGACTCTCACTCCCGGTGACTCTACAAATTAGTGATGTCCGCAATATCCTGTCCTCAGCAGCCTGGCTCAGCAACCGTAGACTCATGCCTATGGCTTCTTTTATGAATCAGTCCATCTCATAGTTGGTCTCCCTCTTTTCCTGCTTCCTTCTATTTTCCCCCCATTACTGTCTTTTCCAAAGAACCCTGCCTTTCATTATGTGCCTGAAGTAGGACAGCTTCAGTTTTGATATTTTTGCTTCCTGTGATGTTTCAGACTTAATTTGCTCTAGGATCCATAAAAAGTAAGATTAATATTTAACATGAGAAGAAACAACTTTAAATACAACTATCTTTATATAGATTACAGAAATATTTTGTTTCCCTTCACCGAGATAACAGCTTAAAAAATAAGTCAAACTTTTAAAGTATATACCAGGGGGCCGGCCCGGTGGCGCAGGCGGTTAGAGTTCCATGCTCCTAACTCCGAAGGCTGCCGGTTCGATTCCCACATGGGCCAGTGGGCTCTCAACAACCGAAAAAAAAATATATATATATATAAAGTATATACCATGTTTCCCCGAAAATAGGTCTTATATTATTTTTTGCTCCAAAAACATTAAGGCTTATGTTCAGGGAATGTCATCCTTATGTTCAGGGAATGTCATCCTGAAAAGTCATGTTAGGGCTTATTTTCCGGTTAGGTCTTATTTTCAGGGAAACATGGTATTGAGCTTTTGAAAGTGAGCTTTAGAAAGTAGAAAAAGCATAGTTTTCAGGATGAAACCCACTGTTATGGCCCTGCACAAGATGAGCCTGTTTCTCATCTCTAAAAAGGGGTCATAACCACTAAATCAGTCTGTGTGGTAAGATTCCCATGATAACAATTGTGAAGGAGCCTGGCACATAGTAGGAACTCAAAGTCTGTACAAAGGCTAAATATCCACCAAATGATGGTGAAACTTAGGGAAAACCCCACTGAACTTTGGGGTAAATAATTCCAACTGTTTGGCATAAACTACACTAAAACAAAATTACTGTGTTCTGTCAAGTGTTCTCCAACATTCATATGGACATTAAAATCAACATGAACATCTATCTAGTGAGCCCTTACATGGCCACGCATAGGACTAACCTCTTCACATTAATTATTTAATCCTCACAACCTCGTGGGTAGTGTTGTTTTAAAAGCCACTTACAGCTGAGGAAACAAAGGCCTTAGGGGGTTAAGAAACTACCCAACACCATCCCCAACAGATGGGCGGAGGTTCTGAATTCAGGCTGCCTCCAGTCTTACCCACTAATCCATAATGC
This sequence comes from Rhinolophus hipposideros, assembly GCF_964194185.1. NCBI lineage: Eukaryota > Metazoa > Chordata > Mammalia > Chiroptera > Rhinolophidae > Rhinolophus > Rhinolophus hipposideros. Next base: position 21,937,785 of record NC_138055.1, on the reverse strand, counting down.
CTCAATACGCAACCTTTAAGCCTAAATTCCAAAGTCATCTCCTTAGGGTTGCAAAAACGAAACCCAAACCAGCACTACTTAAAGCGTGTATTCTCCAAGAACTGCATTTAGCATTTCAGATCTGAGCGAGCTGAACATCTGTACTGGGGAAAAACAGGTGAGATTCTGATCAATACCGTTTTGCCATCAAGGATTAGCCCGTGATAGCGTAAACATCCCCCACGTCCTTAATTATAAATTACATGTAAAAAGACCGGACTGGGTTTCTGCTGGCAATGCAAAACAGATCGACAGGGAGACCACCATACCGTTTTCTAGAGTCAACTTGACCTCATCTGAAATTTATTCTGTACTTTCTACAGTGCGTTTCACCTCCCTTAGTCTAATCTTGCTTTCCCATTTCCTTTAAAGTGGGTTGAAATAAGCATTACAGAATAGAGGTCAGGTAGAAAGGGGCTGCGGCAGAGGAGCGCCCAAATCACAGAATCTGTGGGAAAAGTGACGATAAAATTCTAGAGCCTCAAACTCGTTCTCACAGGTGTAAAAGGACAAAGGAACGCCCCATTAGCCAGGTAGGCGAGAAATCACGTCCATCTCTCAGCCGACGCCCGGAGGCGAGCAGACCAGATACCGGGCGGGCTCCCAGTACTTGCAGCCTCGCAGGAAACCCTCCGGAGTCCAGTCGCCCACAGCTTCCCACAGGCCCGCAAGCAGCGGCGATGGCACAAACCAGCGCAGTATCGCTGGTTGCCAGAGATACTGCCCAGCCATCTCATCCAATCAGCACATATCTCTTTGCGTCCAATCACAGAAGCGGAAGAGCGGAAGTCGGAGGTAAAAGGGCACGCGGCTTTTTGGCGGCCATTTCTCTCGGAGCACCGCGATTCCGGCCCTGCTGTGGGTGCTCCAGTCACGAGGGACGACAACAGCAGGGTCGGGGACTTGTAACCCGCAGCATTTGCCCGTCATCACAATGGTAAGGAGGAAAAGAACAGCTGGAGTCGCCGAAGAGAGAAGGCGGGTGACCCGCCTTCCGGGCCGTGGTTGGTTCGCGCGTTTCCCATTCATCCGCGGGAGGCGCAGCGCCCCGCGTCGCTACCCGCTTTCTTCCTGCTCTGGGGTCTGGGGCGCGCGCTCCTTCCGCTGCCCTCCGCTCCCCAGGAGTGCACCTGCCCCGTCCCCCCTCTTCGTTTGCGCCTGGGGCATCTTTGCTGGCTGGAGCCCCAGGGTCAGGGGAAAGACTCAGCGGTGTTTCGCGTCCCACTTACCACGCTGCAGAGTCCCCCTTTCGTTCCGTGATGTTGGGACTCGCAGCCCCGCGGCGCTCCGGAACTCTGAGCTCGGGCTTTGGAGCATCCACTTGTTCATTTAGTAGATACTCAGCTCATGCTACCTGGCAGATGCTGTGCTAGGAGCTGGGGACATACAGTGAAAAGTACGGATGCGAACCCAGTCGGCTGTGGGAGGCCTTGATCAAATAGTAACGGAAATACGGCATTGCAAGTAATGTTAAGTGCTAAGAAAGAAGTAGACAGGACGCTGTGGTGGTGCATTAGAGGAGTGGGCAGGGATGGCGTGCCCCGGAAGGGGACAGATGTCATCTGAAACCTGAAGGACGTGAAACTACAGCGCCTCACAAAGCAGGAGGAGTGTACCAAGCACAGGGAACCTGAGCATGGGCCCTAGGTACGGAAAGAAAGCTTGGCCACTCAGAGGAATCGCCGGAAAGCCACAGCTGCTTGCAAGAATAGTGGCTATGAGCCAGGGTCAGGGAGGTCTCTCCGCTCATGGTAGGAGGTCAGCATTCTCCAGGTGCAAGTGGCAGCCGTCGATGCATTTAAGCAGAGATATAAGATGATTAAAAAATAGTGAAAATAATAAGTTGGAGAAAGACAGGAGTGACTCGTTAGGAGGTTATTGCGATAGTCCCGTGTCCTTTGAGATCACTGAATATGCTTATCTTAAATGGGCTTAGTATTCATAGCTAAGTTTCTTGGTTCTCTTCTTTCTTTGGGCTGATGGGTGAGCAGATGAGGGACGGAAGAAATGTCTGAATTCACTGAGGATACTCTGGTTTGCAGAATAAACAAACATTAAGTAATAGCTCCTATGTAGGAGGCACTGCTGAGTCAGGTAAGACCCAGTCCTAGCTCCCAGAATGCAGCGAAAGATTGTCAAATGTGATCTCTCCCCTGCTTCATTCTGTAGCCTCATATATGGGACTCTGACGACACTGAATTGTTTGTATTTCTCTGACATCACTCTGTTGCTTCATTCTTCCCTCTTACATAGGTAGCCTCCCCTGACTATTTTTACCCTCTGGAAATAACTCTCATCCTTCAAATCGGAGGCATTATTTCCTTTCCTTTTCTCTTGATGCTGGATTAGTTTGGTACCCTTATACATAGCATATCTCCTCTTACTACAATGCAATATAAATTGTCTCTCTGTGTGTGTTTTGCCCTTCCCCCTCCCACTGTGAGCTTCTTGAGGACAAGGATTGTCACCTGCATTATTGTTATTATTTTCTTTTTTCTTTTTTTTTTAACTGCCTCTACCTTTGTTTCTTTATAGCCTGGAACAGTGAATGATGCATATTAGGTATTCAGTGTTTCTTAAGGAAATGATACTTTTTTATAAATTTTGATGGGTTGAAGAAGAAGTTGGCTAATTAGGTATTTAAATTTCTCTGGTGCTCTTTAACAAATAGAAGTGAAAATTAATGTGAGGAGGCAAGAGTTTGCTTCATTTGGATACCATCAAAGTTTGGTGCTTTGGTAGCAAAGACAAGGTGGTGGGAGTCTTAGTTCAGGAAAATGATTGACTGAGTTCTTTTTTTGTTCATTTTGCAGAGTTTGCCCCTCAATCCCAAACCTTTCCTCAATGGATTGACAGGGAAGCCAGTAATGGTGAAACTTAAGTGGGGAATGGAATACAAAGGCTACCTGGTATCTGTAGATGGCTATATGAACATGCAGGTAAGTTAAAGCTTTATGAAGATCATTAAATTGTATTTATTTTCTTCACCTTGTTCCTCAAAGGTTTAGTGTGACTTATAAGAATAAAATTAATTAAATTGACAAAGCAAAATTGAGGAATAGAATCAAGGATAGGATATTATAACTGATAAACTACGTATGAGAAAGGTGTTAAACAAAAATTCAGCCACAGACTTGACTCCTAGTGGTTAAAGTAAGAAGAGCTCAGATGTCTGATTCATAATACCATAAGGAAAACACACTGGTTTTCACAAAAAGCAAAACGTCCCGGCACTTTGCTCTGAAAGAAATTTTTCAAGTGAAATTCTTAAGTTTTTTAATGAATGCTAAAGGCACAACATCAAAGTAATTCCATAAAAGCATTTGTTGAGGGAGAAAGCATACCAGCCAAAGGAATTGATTAACTGACTACATGTCTGTTACACTAGCTTCTGTAAATGTTTCAGCCAGGTTTTTAAAAATATATATAACATAAAATTTACCACTTTAACCATTTTCAAGCATACAACTCAGTGGCATTAAGTACATTCACATGGTTGTGCAGCCGTTATCAGTACCCAGTTTTCCCCAGTTTTTTCATAAACCCAAAATGGAAGTCTACCCATTAAACAATAACTCTATACCCATTAAACAATAACGCCCCCTTTCCCTTGCCCCAACCCTTGGCAAATACTATTCTTTCTGTGTATTCCAGGTACCTTATGTAAATAGAATCCTACAATGTTTGTTCTTTTGGCTTATTTCACTTAACATTATTTTCAAGGTTCATCCATGTTGTAGCATGTATCAGAATTTCCTTTTTACAGCTGAAATTAATATTCCATTGCATATATATACTGCATTTTAATCCATTCTTCTGTTGATGGACATTTGAATTACTCCGCTTTTTGGCTATTGTGAATAATGCGGTGAACATGACTGTACAGATATCTGCCAGAGTCTCGGCTTTCAGTTCTTTTGGGTATATATCCAGACATAGAATGCTGGATCATATAGTAATTCTTTGTTTAATTTTTTGAGACACTGCCATACTGTTTTCCATAGCAGCAGTGCCGTTTTACATTCCACCAGCAGTGCCCACAGATTCCAATTTCTTCATGTTCTTACTAATACCTGTTGTTGGTTTTGGTTTTGTTTTTTTTTTTGGATAATAGTCATCCTGGTGAGTGTGAAGTGGTATCTTCATTGTTTTGATTTGCATTTCCCTAATTAGCAGTACTGAGATCTTTTTATGTCCTTAGTGGCCATTTATACAGTCTTCTTTGGAGAAATGTCTAGTTATGCCCTTTACCCATTTTTAAATTGGGGTCTTTGTTTTTTGTTGCATAATTATAGTTTCCAGCCAGGTTTTTGAAGAAACAATTTGAGGTTATATTTTTCTGAAACTCAGGTATTTATGAGACTGGTTAATGGCAGATGGATGAATTTTAAAGGTTACCTAGACAGGTGGTCGATCCAACGATGATTCCAGGTATTCCATGCTGGTAGGACTTTTACTTGTAGGCAGAATACTAACAGGATTACTTGCAGGCAAAAAGCTGAGATTTTCCTTAATTTAAGAGTTTACCCCCTGAACAGATGATGCTCAGGTCCCCAAAATTCTTATAGAGCATGGTTTTGGCTTGGAAAATTCCCCAAGTAGGAATCGTTTATGAAGGCCATAGAAGAATCTGAAGAGTGCCCCTTGTGCTGAAAATGTTCCAGACTTAGAACAACTTCCAGACTTACACAACTTTATGAATATAGTTAAAACCACTGACCTGTACGCTTTAGAAAGTGAATTTTATGTTACGGGAATTATATCTCAGTAAAAAAAAAAAAAAAAAGGGAACAAAGAGTACCCACCAAATATTTGGTTTTAAAATGGAGCTTCCTGGTGAGCCTGCTAGTTAACGGAATGTATCTCTAAGTAACCAACCACATTGATGATGCTTTTGGGTTTGTTCACTCGGCACATATTTATTGAGTACCCATTATGTGCCTGGCACTGTGAATACACCAATGAACAGAACAAAGTCCCTACCTTCAAGGAGTTTACGTTGTATGGTGGGAGATGGTAAAATAATATGATGTGGTATCAGGTAATTATAGATGCTAGGGATGAAAAAAAAGAAACAGGGAAGAGAGTGACAAAAGTGTGCAGTGCCAGAAAGAGCCTCTCAGGAAGTAAATTTAAGCAGAGACCAGAATTGAGTGAGCAACTGAAGAGAGTTGCTGAAAAGATAATAGCTGGAAAGAGAGCACCCTAGTTAGAGGGAACGGCGAGAGCAAAGCCTTTGTGGCAGGAACATGATTGGTCTGTTCAGGGCACAGCAAAAAGGCCAGAGCACAGTGAGGTAGCGGAGAGTGGCACAGAGGTTGGAATGGTAGTCCGAGGGCCTTTTAAGTGATAGTAAGGACTTAGGATTTTATTTGAAATGTGATCAAAGGCTTTGGAGCATTATTGTATGATTTAGAAACCGTTAAATGTTGAATATCTGCCAAAATAATCACCTTTAAAAGTCAGTTGATACTAATACCTTATTTCTGAGAGCTTTTACATACCAAACTAATTGTCTCAACAATCACATGTATTTCACACAAAAACCTTGGGTATAGGTTACTTTTTGTTCTCTATAGGAATCGAGGGAATAGCATCCGGTAGCAGTAGTAATTCACTGACGTGTTCAAATACCTTACTTCATATCCTCTGTAATCCCTAGTTTTCTGGCTCTTTGCTGCTTGCCCAGCTAATGAAGGAAACTTGTCCCTCTCCTTTCTTTCCTGTTCATTTATTTTGTGAGTCCCAGGTAGCACTGGTTGTGGTTTTTAAAATTGTAAGTTTATTACCTATATGTAGAAGGAAAGCTAAACATCTTGATGTAAAATTAGAAATAATATAGTTCCCTAACTATAAAGGTTATTCTTTTTTACTGTTGAAACATGAAAGCTTTCATCAAACTTCAGGTCAAATTTTGTTTTAAAATGGAGCTTCCTGGTGAGCCTGCCAGTTAGGGAATGTATCTCTAAGTAACTAACCACATTGATGATGCCTAAAATATCATAAATAAATGTTTACCACAGGCTAGATGTGTAACCCACCAGCCACAATTTAGTAAGGAAAATGTTGAGTTTCAGTATTTATGAGTGAATTTCAAATGCCAATTCCTAAGGCGTTTTGGGTCAAAAATTTTTAATGAGTTTATTATTATTGTTATTATTACTAAAGTATAGTTGCTTAAAACTATGTATTTAGTTTTAGGTGTATACCATAGTGATTCAACATTTATATACCATACAGAGTGATTACCACAATAAGTCTAGTAACCATCTGTCACTGTACAAAGTTATTATATTATTGACTGTATTCCCTGTGCTGATAATTACATCCCTGTGATTATGTATTTTATAAATGGAAGTTGGTACGGTCGTACTTAATTTTTAACCTTTTAAGAATTTCTTTTTTTGTGTGTATTAGCACATGATTTAAAAAAAATTCTTATTCAGTTCTTTGGTTTGGTTGATGACTAATATAAAAGTATTTGGTATTTTAGCCATAGCTTTTGTATACCCATTGGGTTCCTCAATATGGTACTACAGTGTAACGTCGTTACTCCAAGAAAAGTTAATGTCTGCTTGCTTCTTTGCAATTGAATTTTCAAAAAACTTTTTTTTTTTTTTTTGTTGAGAGCCCACTGGCCCATGTGGGAATCGAACCGGCAGCCTTCGGAGTTAGGAGCATGGAGCTCCAACCGCCTGCGCCACCCGGCTGGCCCCTCAAAAAACTTTTTAATTGAAATTTACTCATAAATTGGGAGACTGCCTTCCTCAATACATTGTTTTAATGGCTAATAGAAAAACGTATTACACAACTTAGAGATTTAAAAAACTGTGTTGAAATTAGCTTTACTATATATTCTATATCCATCAATGTTAAACTTTACTGAATATTTATATGAAACTAAAAAGTACTACAATAGTAATAGAAAGGTAATTTTCTAATATTAATTATAGATAAATGTGAGTTGGTATAAAAAGGTCTCAGTTAATAAGTTCTCTCACCAGTGTTAGGTGTTTTATACTATTTACTTTCTGTATCATACTAATGTATTTTCTCTTTATTTAAAGCTTGCAAACACAGAAGAATACATAGATGGAGCATTGTCTGGACATCTCGGTGAAGTTTTAATAAGGTAACCAAACAGCAGTAATTGTGTATATAACGAGTATTAGAAATAATTTAGTGCTTCAATTTCAGAATTACTTTTTAAGTTCCTATTAATTTAACATAATATTCTACAACTAGACTTCAGGAGTCTTTGAAATTGTTCAAGTTGTCAAAGAAGATTTAAATATTTTGGAGCTATTCATCCTTAAGATTTTTCTAGGATTGATATTAAACTTCTAGCTCTTAGTTGTAACCTTTTTGAATGCTTTTAGTTGTAGGAGCTTGGTTTTGAATTTTAGTTGTGTCTGAATGCATTTTGGGGATTTTTGTTACACTCATTTTCTAGAACTAACTTTACACCTAATTTAGTCATTATTCTCTTTGGAAGATCATGAGGTACCATTTTATAACAACCATGTGGTAAAAAAAAAATAAGTGCCATGTGCTTTTTAAAAAATGGTAGAAACATTTTTTTAAAAGAGAAAGAATAAATGATATATTGTAAATTTAGCATTCAGTATTTTTTATAATGAAAAAATCTAGTAGTAAATCATATCTTATGTGGTTTCCAATTGGAACAACAAAATGGACTGTTTTTCTATTTACAGGTGTAATAATGTGCTTTATATCAGGGGTGTTGAAGAAGAGGAAGAAGATGGGGAAATGAGAGAATAGCATCTTTTGTGGGACATTTTTTATAAAATAAAAAAACTTTTTCATTTGACTGGTGAACTATTCATATTCAGATATTTATGTGCAAAGTTCAAATGTTGAAACAATTGAAAGATTATTCACAGAAGTAATGCTAGAAAAATCACCCAACTTCATTCAAGCTGGTTTTCTTTTGTAAGCCCAATACTCTATTTTTTTCTAAAAGGGAAAATTATTTACATGCTTTATGTTTATAAAGGTGAATTTCATCCCTTTTCTTGTAATTATATATTAACTGAGACCTTTTAAAAGCAACTGGTTTTAAAGTTATTTTGAGCCATTTTTAACATGTATAAAGTTAAACATTTCCTTAGAATTAAATATATAATGTATTTTACTTAGTTGACAAATTACATAATATATCAGTGTAAGCTAAATAATGTACACATATTATAGCTAAAATTGAAACATCACCTGAAAATTTAAATGATTGTGGATGTAGAACACAACAGAAATTGTAAACACATTTAGGCTGAAGACATGGTTTGCTCACTTAAGAGAATTAAGTTTTCTGAATGTGAACTTCTTAATGTGAGTTAAAAACCAGTCTTACAGTTATATTCTAAGAACATAACCTAATGGTTTTCATTTCAGTTTTAAACTCCTCAGAAACCTTTAAGATGTATTAGAGTTGAACATTAAAATCTATACGGTGATAAAATGTATACTGTGAACTTTCCTGTGGACTGGTTTTTTCAACCAGACTTTAAATGGGTCATTTAAAGTCTGATGTTGACAGAGACTGCCACTACTGCAATTTAATGATCGTTCACCATGTAGTTACATCAGTAGACTTTAGATGTGAATCCCCAACTGGGACAACTCAACGTGTAGATATATAATGTTTAGAATAATACTTAAAATATGGATAATAAAAGGCTTCAACAACAAAACAAAATAACTCCCATTCCCAATCCTATAACCTTTAGAACAAAGCCTCTCTTCAAATTGGGTAGGCCAGCATATAGGGCAGAATATTGCCATCATTGAAAGCCAAAATCTACAAAATATACCTAAAACATTACTGCTTCAATTCAAGTGAAAAAATATTCATCCTCTACTGATTTTGTTTTCGTATCCTTGATTAAAAATAGTTCGTGTTTGTCACTGGATGGAGGTTTTGAACGATAGACAAGTCGTCTTCCCAGCTGAAACAAAAGAAAAAATATTTAATATTCTTCAGCATAACCTATTGAACCTCTATTGAAGTGTAAATAAATTACTGATATTAACTTGATTTTTTTCCCCCAAGGAATAATATGGTTTAGAATAGTAAATAATTAGTTACAAAGGGATTGAGAACCTTGTGCCAACATGCTTGGCAAAGTAAAGTAACTGATGGCACGCTAGAGTATGCAGAAGACAAAGCAGTTAGGTTTTATGGGGAAGTGGGGGAGATTTAGGTCGATTCAGACATGTCAGCCTAGAAAAGGACCATGCCTGAGGCCAGCATTTATTTCTCAGTGCCACATCTAGTTTTTCTTCCATTGGTTGGAAGAGATTGCTCTTCTCTGTTGAGAGTGCCTGTTGACTAACATTTTAAAATCCTGTTAAACAAAACTTGAGAAAACCATGTACTGTCTTCAACACTAGTAATCCTGTTGACTCGTGGAAGTGTTCCCACCAGGACAGGCTCAGGGAAATCCCTAATTTCACACCTATTCATTCTCTCTGGGGCATACACTCAAGTACATTGTGCTAATTATTTTTCTCTTTTAGTCTTTTATCCCCCATAATCTTTGTTTTGTTTTGCTTATATATCTGAATTTGTGTAAATTAAATGGATGAGAAAACTATTTATATTCTACTGGACTTCACATTTGATGGGACATTGTGTCTCAAAACTGGCGCTACCCCTATGTGAAAGTGTCCCCTGCATTGGAGAATGTTTGACATTCCTGGCCCAGTGAACTAAACAGTAGTGTTCCTGCCTATCATACCAACAAAAATGTCCTTAGGGGACAGGAATACCTAAATTACTTTTTGAAAGTCAATTTTTTTTCCTACTGTCAGTGATCTCCTTTGGTAACTTTTGGTATTAATATGTCTGAGAAAATCTCCAGTGATGAAGTGTCCCAACTGGGTAAGAACTTCTATCCCAGATCTTCATGTCTTGTCAACTTATCAGATCATTATTTTTTTTTCCAATTTTCTTCCAGTTTTAGTTTTCATTCTCAATTTTAGTTTGTTAATTCAGTAAGCACTTATTGAGTGTTCACTCTGGCAAGCATTGGGGATACAAAGGTCATAAAACTCATTCATGGTCTAGAAGGAAAGATGGATATATTTTTAAATAATCATTTCAATTTTGTGGGTTTATTGAAGAGCATATACATATGGGAGGGTGATGAATGGTTAATTCTTTGGGAAGAAGAGGACAAGTCAGGTCTTAGGAAGAGTTGAACTTTTTAAAAAAGCACAGACTTTTGAAAATGTTTATTTAAATAAAATAATTTATATTTAAATAAATAGTTAAATAAAATAAGGTAATTATCACTTTTTGACATACATATTCAGTTATCATACTTCAGAACTTTTTTCAAGTACTTCAAAAGGCTGGTTGTGAGGTACACAGCATTCACTGTAGGTTAGCTATTTCTATGGTAAGGATCAATGTCCACATTAGCTTTGCCGATAACTATGAAATTGGCTTCCTGGAATATATTTTAGACTCTAACTTAGAGGAGGGAGAGTGGCATCCGGAAACAAAAGGCCCTGCACACACAGTGCGGAGGCATGGACCGTAAGCACTCAGTGACTGCCCAATCCCCAACTTCTTGCTACAGGTGATCGTGTAATATAAAGAACCTTGGCTTCTGGTCTTGCTTCTGCTGCTAAATCTGAAGTGACACTGGGTAAATCATTTTAACTTCGACCATTAATCTCATTATTTTTACAGTGTGAGGATTGGAAGACCCTTCCAGTTAAATGTAATTCTCTGGGTTCACTATCTTCATTGTTAAGTAAAAGAAGCAAAGTTCATAGCTACCATTTATAAGAAGAATATACACAAATATATAGGATATTTTTGGAAGGATGGGGATGAAAGTGTCAGCAATGGTTGCTTCCAGGGAGGGGAATTGAGGATGACTTAATTTTCACTGAATACTTTTGTATCTTTTGAACTTTGAACCATACACTTGTACCACCTATTATTTTTAAAAATAATTCTCTGGTTTCATGAACCTGGAGCTAAAGAAAAAGAGGGAGAGGGTTCAGGTTTCTTTTACTAAAAAGGAGGTCTGATGGAGAACTGTTACCTAGAAATTTGAATGCTAAAAGTAGCAAGGAACCAGAGACCGATTGAAGCTGTAAGCAAGAAAGATTATTTTACTGAAGTTCATCCTGGATAAGTTAGATGGATTTGGCATTTTGTTTTCATATCACAGAAGTACTCACGTTGATGTATCTGGACCTATTAATAACAAAACACAAACCTTTTTCTTTGGTTGTGCTACTGCTCTTTCAAGAGCAGCTTTTAGCCTTTCCTCCTGGTGTCTTTGTTTTTCTTTCATTTTCTCTTCACGCAACCTGGCAAGAGGAGAACATTTTCTTCTAAGTATAAATCACAGTTGGAAGGTAAAAAAACACCTACATCATTACTATTTGGTAGTGAACTATTATTAGATTTCCATTAAGGTTAAGTGAAAATAATAATTTATCTGCAGCCGTAACTATGGCTTTTGAATATTTATGTGAAGTCTCAACAACAGATCCTGTTTGTGTTGAAATGGGAAGAAATTGCATATTGCCATTTTGGTAAAAATCTGTTCTGATCTTGGTCTAAAACAAGCAGTTCAGCCAAAACCTCATTGCTCCACTTAAATTTCAGCATTTCGTAGTTTATCCACACAACAGCCACTTGGATTAACTGGCAGTTATTTCCTCCCCTTTTAAACCTTTTTATTGAACATGCAGAAAAGTACACAAATCATGAGTATGTAGTTCAATGAATTATCACAAATGTGTATTTTCCAGTTAATTTTTTAATGGTATTTTCAAGACCAAGAAATGCTATTTATCTTGTTTTCTTTGGGGTTGTGAAAATAAACTTAGATGACCTATGCAGTCTCTACTCCAATACCTGGTGCAGAATTGGCAGTAAGTGACAGCTATTTTGTGGACATATTTAATTTTAAGTATAACAATGAACATTTTTTTAATGTAAAATTAGTATTAGATGCATCCAAACCATGGGGAAAATAAACTAAAATCCTCTTTTTTGATAAGAATGATAATTACAATTAGAATCATGTATCACTACTGAAAATAAGTTGTAATTATACTTTGATGACAATTCATTTCCTACTATAAAAAAGTTGCAGTGTTGTTAGTGTAATTAAACACAGGTCATGTTATGGGAATCATCTTTCACTTATAATTTTTTAAAAATTTGCTTTATATTTGATAAAATTCCTTCAGGACTACCTTAATATATACTAGACTCCATTTTTATATGGGGGAAACCATATAAACCATCATGCCCCATATATGGATAATGTAAATAAGCAATAATAAAATATCTAATATTAATGGCTAACATTTGAGTACCTATGTGCCAGACACACTTTAGTGCTTTTACATAGATCATTTAATCCTCACAACAACCTTACAGGTTATTACTGCCATTTTACAGATAAAGAAACTGAGACTTGCAAGGTTATGCAGCCTGCTGAAGGTCACAAAAGTTGTACATGGTGGAACCTGGGTTGAACCCAGGCAGGTCGGCTCTCATGCCCCTACTTATAGCCATAGTACTAGTCGGCATCCCAACATGCTTTTCTGCTATGTAACATGAACATTGTTCCACCTGTAAGCATTCTGTACGTGCCATATTATACTAGGGATCATATATTTATAATCATTGCCTCAAAGGTAGTATATACATAAAATCCTTGCTTAACTTGGAACAGAAATTATTGGTAAATCGATGCATTCCCCCAAAAGACCCCAAACTAAGCAAGGATGTGGCAGGGTGTGGCATGTTCCAGGGATGATAATCCTCATGTGCTTGTGAGGAATAGATGAATTGATGTGTAAATGCTGTGTATGGAATTGTTGGCAGTTACACACACAGGAAAACCCTCACTGCATGGTTCTTTCAAACAATTCTCTCATAGATTGAATCTCCCTGCAGTTTTCCAATAAAGGGCTTATAATCTGTGCCTTGGGTTTTTCAACACAACTGCAGTTCTCCTTCCACATGATAGCTCTTCAGAAATCATGTAAGTAGTGAATGAATATTCACCCTTAAAATTCACTTTTCTGGGCTAAAAGAACCCCTTGCCTATCCCAAACTAAGTTAGTTGTCCCTGGTGAACTTGCTATTCACATGGTTCCTTCCTTCACAGTGCCCATGGACCATTGGTAGTGACACATTTGTTTCATAAGAATATTTGGTGAATATATTTCACACTAAAAAATAGCTCTTAGGAGGGCAGGGCTGGGTTTGGTTCCTCCCACTGCATCTCTTGTGGTCATCCTTGCTACATAAGTGTTGATGGAATCCAAGCAAAAACAGCTAGTTATTAAATCATTCACTTATATAAGACATTGTACTTTTGCCGTCGTTCTTTCTGTTTTATCCTTTCAATTGCCTCCACATTTTCTTTAGGAACGGTTTCAATGAGATCACTCAGTTCCACCAGGCGAGACTCTACTTTTACCAACTTTTGAATAGGGTCGAGGCTGCCAACCTCTCCATCTCCAATGCAGACTTTGTAAACTTGATTAATTTTTTTACTAAGAGAGTCTATCAGTTTTTCCTGAGATTGAGAAGGAGAGCAGAAAACATCTCATCACTATTTGCTTGTTCAATGAATGTAAAGTTCTATTTTACATATTATAATGAAAAGGTTTTTATATGCTACAAATATTTCTTTGTTTAAAAGAACTTTAATACAACAGAAGAACGAGGAAAAATGCAGCAATGATAATTTATAGTCAGATCATTACTAGAGTAATGTGTTGGATTATTTTCTTAAAAATATTTCAGTCTAGGTATAAATATAATTATCATCTTTTTGTTTGAATGTTTTTGTATATCTGATTCTCTGAGCATTCAAGTAGAGACAACATACATTTTAAATCCTGTTTTGCTACTCCAGTGCATATCCTGGCAGCACAGCGTATGCGCTCCTTTATTTTTTGCACTTAGCCTAATTGCTAAAACTAATTATACTGTATGATAGTTATTTGCATACATGCCTTGTCTCCCTTTCTAGACCGTAAGCACCTGAAGCGCAGGAACTATTATGTTTACACTTAATATCTAAAACAATGCCTTGCACATAACTCTGCACTTAATAAATGTTTGCTGAATAAGTTAATGCATTCTCTCAGAGGAAAAAGAGTCACAAGCAAACAGATGCCCAGATTTGCCTCCAAAAGCCTTTTGAGGATTTTAATTTTCTACTCTCTCCGTTGGGAAGCCATTGCAAGTACTCTAGTGTAAGCAGAGGCTTAGGCCAAACCTTGCTGATCCCTGTACCTCGCTACTGCGCCGTTTTAAGTGGTGGTGGAGATGGCTGGAGCTTGTATGAAATGTGATTTGGGACCTCGAGAAAACTCCTCTTTCTCCACTGTGTACTGGACATTCACAGTTATAGGGCCTCAGCAAAATGCTGGGCAAAGCAAATCGCTCTCCAGGTAGCATTCTGCCCCAGTGCCTGATTCTGCCCAAGAAGACGAGAAACACCATGAAGCCAAGGACAAATAACAGTCAAGACAGATGCGGCTCCTGGAGCCATGAGAAATCCTTTCTGAAACCACAGACGCCTTATGGAGCCACATACAATTACAAGTCAAGTCCTGTTACCAAGAGTTGTACTTCCAACAGCTTGTCTCTCCCACCTCCTAGTTTAACCACCTTTCTGATGATCCTATTTACCATAAACCCCCCCTTTTTTCTCTAAAGTAATACATATTGTATTTACTATTTATATTTAAAATGCTTTTTAAAGAAAACTTAGAGAAGTACAAAATAATATAAATGGAGAAAGTAAAAAAAGCAAAAGTTGTATTTGCCATAAAGCTCCTTTTTTCTCTCCCTTTCTAAATAACATTTATTGTATTTTCTATTTATTTAACGCATTTCTTTAGAAAACTTTAGAAATACAGAAAAATGTAAAAGGAAAAAAGTAAAAGTGACCCGTTGAGGGCCTGAAATGTACATTGGATATGAACAATATTGCAGCAATGTGAATCATTTTAAAAAATATATTGAACGCTGATTCTGAGGAAAAGCAACTTTAATATGAGAATGGTTAGTACCTGATAGAAATTTCTGAAGACCTCTTGAACCCTTAAGAGTTTTAGAAATTGGACAGGGTCCTTTCAAGATGTCTTTTAAGTTCCCGTCAAGCAGGAGAGGAAAAGACAAGGAGAGATATTTTCCTAAGATAACAAGGTAAGAACTACGTAAGAAATAGGTTTAGGGAATGAGGTTAAAGAAAATACTCATGAAAAAGCGATTGAGGGCCTCACCCAACAGAAGGGCAAAGAAAGGGAGCTCAAGGCACAGGTCTCCTGATGACAAGCCCAGTGTCAGGCCTATCCCTGGAATGGCCACCAGATGGCAGGCCTCGCCCAGAGCACCTCGGAGAAGGCTGCTAGGAAAGGCTTCTAGGATGGGAGAAGCTCCTGCTGCTCTGTGAGGTACAGTGGGGCAGGATTGTGCAAGACTGAAAACCAGGTAAGAATCTCGGATGCCTTCCAACAGTGGATGGGAAGTGATCTGGCCAGAACAATGCGTAGAAGGAAGAATTGAATTAAAACTGGGTAGGGGAGTGGGGAGATGTCTAAATGTCATTTAAATTTCCAACTCGAGGATTCTGTAATTCTAAGCCACGTCACATTCCGTGTGCTTATTATAAACAACTCTCCCAGTTGAACCTGATAAGCTCCCTGTTTGAAAGAAAAGTTAAACCAGAGATGAATACCTTCTGCAAATTGAAGTGGAATAGGTTACATTCCATTCCATTTTCATTGAAAATAACTGCTAGGCAAAACAGCATGGATGAATCTCAAACAGTGTTGAGAGAAGCCAGATTACATGATTCCATTTACATGAAGTTCAAAAACACGAAAGCTAATTGATGGCAACGGAAGTGAAGATGGTGGTTACCTTTGAGGGAAAGAGACTGGAAAGGGGCATGAGGAAGGCTTCTGGAGGTGTTGATAATGGTCTCTTCCCTGATACAGGGGCTGGGACACGGGTGTGTTTACTTCGTGGAAATTCTTTGAGAAATACACTTTCGATTTGCGCACTTTTCAATGCTACATTATACCTGAATTTAAAATTTTTAAAGTAGTATGTTAAATCAATGAAAAATATTTTTAGGGGATTAAGTACAGTTAGAAATGAGGAAATTCAAAGAGTAAAATACCGGTTTTATAGTCATCATAGCTCCAAAGTAACATAATTTATGAATATCAAAATTAGGTGCATCTATGTTTATTTGCTCATAAAGGATTATGTTTTGCACATTTTGAGATCGATCTGAAAGAATGGGAGTGGTGCTGCAAGCAGGAAAAGTCTAAGAATATTTTTCCCTTACCAATTTTCCTGCTCTCCTCCCCCTTTTCACCCCTGCATTTTGTATCTATAGGAGAGTGTTCATCTTCCCAGAGTGTGTAATACATGAATGCCAAAATTATACTTCTGACCCAAATCTCACTCCTTTACAAAGATATTTTCAGATCAATTGTACCATCTCTGTTTAGGGATTCGGTTGCCTCAAAGTTTAAGAGTATTGAAAATGCTACTTTTTTTCATAACTGCCCTAAACTTGCATGAAAGGGGCTTGGTGGGAGGAAGGGGTGATATCATATTTATTTTGTTTTTCATGTCAATCAGCTTCAAAATTATTTAAAATAGAATTGAAGGGTGGAAAGAACCCAAGTGTCCATCAACAAATGAATGGATAGATAAAATGGAAATTAATAGGATATTTTTTAGCCATAAAAGGAATTCTGACACATGCTACAGCATGCACAGACCTTGAAAACATGCTAAGTGAAATAAGCCAGACATAAAAGGACAACTATTGTATGATTCCATTTATATGAAGTATCTAAAGTAGGCAAATTTATAGAGACAGAAACTCGAATAGAGATTTACCAGAGGCTTGGAAGATAGGGGATTGGGGAATTATTGTTTAGTGCATACAGAGTTTCTATTTGGGATGATGAAAAATTCTGTAGATAGTGGTGATAGTTATACAATATTGTGAATATGCTTTATGCTACTGAATTGTACACTTAAAATGGTTAAATTGTAAGATTTATGTTATGTATATTTTACCACAATAAAAGAGAAGTTTAAAAAATCCAGCATTGAAGAAATGAAAGGTGGCTGTCTTCTCACTTCTTCCTCTAGCACTGCATGTCCCTATCCCTTCCTAACTCGGGGTGCTGTACCACCCTAGGAAATATATGTGTGTAAAGGGGTGCCTTTCGTAACCCTACCTATGGGTAGGCAAGGACTATCGTCTAGTGCAGTTCCCCCAAATCTACTTCTGTTTGAAAATCAAGTTCATAACCATAAGTGTGATATTAGCCTCACCTATTAGCTTGAATTTTATTTGAGATTTTTATAAGGAAACCAATGTTAACTGGAGTCATTGGCCTAGAACCTAATCTAATCATTCAACAAACATTTATTGAGCACCTACTTTATAGGGACTAAACTTAGCCAACTAAGATGAGCAAGAAATCCCTGCCCTCGAGGGGTTTGCATCCAGCTGGAAGAGACTAACATGTAAATAAATAACTCGCTACTGTGTGTCCAGGTGTTCTTTAATGAATCTGTCCGCAGGCCCAAAGAGGTCCAAATCTATACAAGCTCAGTGTTGATTTAGTGCTTCCTCTGTTAATTATTTGCTCCATAGATTACTACCAGAATGATCATAGGCAGTGAACTATTTCATATGTTTACACTCTGACTAAAAGAAGTAGGGGGAAAAAATCTCAGCAGCATTTTAAGAGAACCCCCAATGCCAACTTGAATGCTTTCTATCTACTATGTAAATTGACTGTTACATACTAAGAAAGGTAACTCCCAGCTGGTTTTCTGCCTTTATCATTAAGCTGGGACTTCTGGTTTCCTTCCATTCCGCATTCCAATGTGCAGTATCCAGGGAATGCAAATTGTATCAAGAGCCAAAATAAAATTACCATAGGCAAAGAATGATTACCTGGGCATCTGAGTTAAATTGTCCAAAACTAAATAGCCTGGACCTTAATTCCAGTTCTGCTGCTTTTTCCTCTTCTCTCACGCAGTTGGCCTTAAGAATTTCCTTGTGCTCCAAAAGAAACTCTATGTTGCTATTTCTATTGCAAAAGAAGAAAGACCCTTGTCCGTAATTTGTGGTTTAG
Organism: Rhinolophus hipposideros; assembly: GCF_964194185.1. Lineage (NCBI taxonomy): Eukaryota > Metazoa > Chordata > Mammalia > Chiroptera > Rhinolophidae > Rhinolophus > Rhinolophus hipposideros. The sequence continues at coordinate 21,919,551 of NC_138055.1, read as the reverse complement.
TGAAATAAACCATCAGTTAGGAGCTTCAACACTCCTTCCAGATCATGTGTTAGCATCCTATGTCTAGCAAGCCAAATCCGAGTTTATATTTTTAGGACATTGCCAAAATATATGCAACTTTTCAGATCAAAATAAGAAAAATGCACAGAGGCTGCTTTTAACTTCCATCAGGAAGCGTTTCTTCTCCTCTACTACTTTTGTAGTTCCCATGTGTCCCCCAAATAGAGAGCAGCAAAGGTGAGGTGTCAGGAGCCCAAGTTGTGGTGAGATCTATTATGTCTGGGTTGTCAAACTTGGTAATCAGAATATCTGGGGAACCCAGGGGAAAAATAGACTCCTGAGTCCCTCACCTAGAGATTCTGATACAGATCTTCTAGAGATGGATTCTGGCATAGATCCCATTTTCGTGCCCAACTATGCCCACTGCATTCCCCAAAAATATTGTCAGGGATGGGATACCATATGCTGTGAGGATTGGGATTAAAAGGATACATTAGTGGTAACGGGGGAGGGGGGGCAATGAGATCATGGCTTTTAGGTTCTTCTAAACAAGTTAATTTGTTCCAAAGTCCAATGTAGTTTGACCTACTATTTTAAAAGATTGCCATCTGCTGGCCAGAACACTGTTCTGACAAAGGTTGTACACATTTTTAATAATATAATGGGTAGATATAAAGATTTGTTCTCTGTGACTTGAAGCTGTTTTCCAAAATTGACATAATACAAAATTTTAGAGTAAAAAGGAACTTTGTGAGTCAGCAAATCCAGTCTCCTTCCCCTGACAGAAATCCCTTTTATACCAGCCCTGATATATTGATATGTACTTTACAAAATGATGCAATATTTAAGTCACAAAAATTGCTGTTTTGCTGAGGAGAGTCACAGCCAAGAAAAGTGCACTTACTAGCATTATCATCCAAAAGCATGATTTGATTAGCCAGATGGTAGGGGGGAAATTGCAGTGAACAAAAATTAAGGCAGCAGGGGGACACTTCGATTATTTTTAATCTTTTGTTATTGCTAGCTAGGAAAATATTTTGATGAGTGAAAGGAAGTGAGGACTAAAATTAAAACCAGTCTATTCTGTGTAAATATAACTTCTACTCTTTATACTCCGCAATGTAAACTATTATTAATAAAAACCCACCCTAAATCCAGAGAAACCACAACAAAGGGCCACACATGAATGAGTTGGACTCTGTCTCTGGTCAGAAATCACTTAATAGAACAAGTCTACTTGTTTTTAACAACTTACATTTTATCCTGTATAAGTTTTTCTCTTTTATTCACATCTTCAAGATTTTCATCTACATCTTGGGAGTACTGTACCAAAGTAAGATTTTGCTCTTCCAGCTCTGTAAAGACTTGAAGTAACTCCTCTGGTTCTTTGAAATAAAGCTCTGGCTCCTAATCAATAATGAAGAATACAATATGCTCCTTATGCACACGCTTATGACTTCTCTAGGAAAATACAGTGGGGCCAAGGAATACCATTCTGATTATGAGGGAGACATAAGGAGAAAATGACAATGGAGCCTATTTCCATGTGAGAGCTGGCCCTCAGGAGGAGGACATTTGGGGTGTTGGGGGAAAAGAAAGAAGAGGGTGAGGAAAAGAAGCAAGGATGGAGCTAAAAATGAGGCCAGGGCAGGGAAAGGGGAGAGGTGGGTCTAGGGAGAAGCAAAGGAGAAGAAACAAGAAAGATAAAGACAGGGAGCTGAGTGAAGGTCATTTTTCTCCCCGCATTTTAATTATTTTACATTTTCCAAGATTTTAGGAACAAGTATATATTACTTTAATTTTTTAAAAGATGACTTGGGTATTTGCACACCCACATTCATCATATTTGCCAAGAGATGGAAGTAACCTGAATGTCCATCGATGGGTGAATGAATAAAGGAAATGTGGTTTATCCATATACTGGAGTATTAATCACCCTTAAAAAGAAGGAAATCCTGTCACATGCTACAACATGAATGAACCTGGAGGACATTATTCTAAGTGAAATAAACCAGTCACAAAAAGACAAATGCTACATGATTCCACTTTTATGAGAGACCTAAAGTAATCAGACTTTTGGTGAGGAGAGGTGGCCGGGGCTAGAAGGAGGGGCCTTAGGAGAGTTGTTCAGTGGGTCTAGAGCTTCAGTTTTGTAAGATGAAAAGTTAGAGATTCTGTTGCACGGCAATGAGCGTGTTGTTAACACTACTGTACCATCCACTTAAAAATCGGTACGATGGTACAGTTTATGTTTTTTCACCACAATAAAAAAAAAAAGGTGACTTGGGTAAGGTGTGTGATATATAATAACGGATGGTGTTTTAAAGTGGTTTTTTGTTCCTTTTGAGTTTGGTTGTATTCAGGGTGGAGTGAGCTCAAAGTTAGTCTTGTATCCATAAGGGGCTATTTTGTTAAAAGTCAATTTATCTTACAGTTCAGCTTCTCAATATTTCTCAAGCCCCAATAAAATGAGAAGCAATCAGGAAATAGCTATTTTTACAGGAACACTGTAGATGATATATATCTCCTAAATTATTACCATGTTACAGACATTGAGTTTTTCATAAAATGTCTGATGGACAAAGATGAACTATATGTACAACTGGGGCACAGTATCAAAATCATATTTTCTTCTGCAAAGTTGTGGACTATTTGGAATAGGAAATTTTAATTTCAAAACAAGAAATGAGCACCTATACATTTCACCTGACATAATATTTAAATCAAGAAATAAAACCTGGTTACCAGATCATAGTCCATATCATCATCTAAAAAGAATTCCAAACTGTCTTCTGAGCTTATACTTTCAGATAGGCTGAAAAAGAAAAAGAAAATGCCTGATTTCTGAGCCTTTTTCTGTCAACAGATTTGCTTTCACTTCTACATTTTCTTTAGGACCTAACTGTAACATTGTTCTTTTCAATAGCCTGTTTAGCCTTTCAGGGAACTGCTTATTGCAGAAATCAATGGGTTCCATGAGTATGCAAAATGAAATCAGATTCACCCAAACAAGGGTGACATCTGCAAACAATGAGACCACAGGGAAGGGCCATACCATACAGTACCAATTAGTAAGGGTTGTTTTGTTTTGTTTTGTTTTAAGAAACACATGACCATCTACACTGCCACATCGATTTTGTCCATTTTAATGCAGTCTTCTTGAGAGAAACTTAACGTGCTCTAGTCCTCAAAACAAAGCTTGTGCCCCAAGTAATACAATATTTGTCTTTTTAAGAGAAGATTTTACTTTTCAAAGTATCTTCCGATCAGGCTGAGGAAATGTTTGAGGGTATGAGTGATGAGGTACATTCTTAAAGAATAATTACGTGGCTTGCAAAGTGGCTCTGGAAAAATTCTTTAGAAAGGAAATATCGAAAATGATTGGACCATTAAAGGGATAGGAACTTTCAAGTAGAGGGTAGTGATCATGGGAAAATGGGTGAGGGGAGGGAGGAGAACTAGAGATACAGGACAGAATGAAATCATAGGAGAAATCAAGAATAGAAAGAACTACTGGGGCCAGGAGAGAAGCGACAAGCATGACTCCAATGTTTGTAGTCTGTGAGCTGGGAATAATGGAGGTAGCATTAACAGGAAGGAAAACAGTGTAAGGATGGGATAAGAAATACAGTAATATTTGCTTTGTTCATGTTGACTTTGAGGAGACAAAATAGCTACCAGGAGCTGCCTTTTAAACAATGGGAAATAAGGCGTGGGAAAACAGAGAAAGGGCCGTAGGAGAACATGGCTATCTGGGAACTATCCCCCAAGAGAGCATTTCATACTACTGCCCACCCCCTCTTCTCCTGGATTCAGTGACATCAGTTTCTCATCAGTCTTCTCCCACCTCTCTGAAACTTGTTATTAGGTTCCTTTTCTATAAAAAACGACTGCTACCTCAGCCTTCATCCCCTCTCATTCTGTTCATTCTTTGGGGAAAGGTGTCATTATCTTCCCTCTTGGATTCCACCACTGCTAATGTACTAATGACTCCAGCACCTCATCTCTTTCTCTTGAGCTCTAAACTTCCATGTCCTACTTGCCCTGGGCATCAGTAGTCATTTGACTGCTCCACAGGCAGCTAAAACTAACATCCAAAATTACACTCCTTCTCTTTGTCTTTAGGCCTGTTCCTCTTACTGCGTTTCCAATATCACTGAATGGCAGCACCGTACACCCAGTTGCTGCGCTAGAAATTTGGGAGTTATCTTTGACCACTCTCTTTTCCTCACACTTTCGCCGATCTTTATGCAATCCTTTCAGAGCCTGTCAAGGCCACTTTCCAGATATGTCTCAGTCTTTTCTTCTTTGTTCTCATGGCCACTGTCTGGTTGAGACAGTTCATTATCTCTCACCTGAATTGTGACAACATGCTCCTACATGGCCTCTCTACCTCTAGTTTTGTCCCACTCCATTTCATTCTACCACATCATCCATTTTTCTAAAATGCAAATCTGAGTTTGTAACTTTTTTGCTAAAAAGCCTCAATGGCTCCACAGGACTCTTGGGACAAAGCACAGACTCCTTAGGATGGCACCTCCGCTTACCTGCTTATGATACAATACAGGTATAACTCAGAGATATTGTGGGTTCAGGTCTAGACCACCACAATAAAGTAAATCGTTATCTTTTTTGCTAGTGGAGGGTCTTGCCTTTGGTGGTAACAAACACATCTGTGACATGCAATAAAGCGAGGCACAATAAGGCAAGGTATGCCTGTACTTATTTACCCCTCAGGCCTCTCCCACTTTCACCCTGCGAGCCAGCCATTCTGAACACAGCCAAGATCTGCCACTTCTGTGCCCCTCCTTCTTCTGGAGCTTGTCCTCACTGATTTCTCCTCTCACCAGATTCAGCTTAGATGCCACCTGTTCTGCAGAGTGTTCACTGATCCTGCCCTTCCTCTCCCACTGCCTCACCTCTCTGGGTTAAGAGTCCTTCCTTTGCAAGCCTGTGCCACTCTAAGCTTCTCTTTCCAATGGCATTATCATATATGATAATGACCAACTAATCCCTTCTCTGTCTTTATCTCTAGATGGTAAACTACTTGAGGGCAGAGACTGTCTTTTATTTATTGTTGGGTCTATAGGCATTCAATAAATATTTGTTGAGTGAATGGAAGAGACTATGAGAGTGGTGAGCTTTCTGAGGGAGTGAATGTGGTGTCTGCATATTACTATGCATCAACAGGTGCAGAAAAGGCATTTGGCAAAATTCAACACTCATGATAAAACCTCCCTGAAAAAAACAATATAGAGAGAACTTCCTCAACTTGATAAGAGTATCTTCATCTACAATAATCCTACAGCTAACATTTGACTCAATGGTGAAAACTGGGATCCTCTTAAGACTGGGAACAAAGCAAGGATGTTTGCTCCTAGTACTCATTCCACACAAGAAATTCTACCCCCTGCAATAAGGCAAGAAAATGAAATAAAAGGCATACAGATCTTGAAGAAATAAAACTATTTGCAGATGGCATTGTGGTCTACATAGAAAATCAAAAGGAATCTAAAACTCAAAAAACAGAAACATAATTTCTGGAACTAATAATTGAGTTCAGCCAGGTCAGAGTATACGAGATAAATATACAAAATCAATTGTATTTCTATCTACTAACAATGAACACAAGGAAATTGAAGTTGAAACTATAATACTATTTACAATTGCTAAAAAAATAAAAAATGAATACTTAGGTGTAAATCTAATAAAACATGTACAAGACATGTATGCTGAAAATGATGCAAGACTAATGAAAGAATAAAAAATAAAAAATAAGTAAATAAATAAAATAAATAAAAAATAAAAAATGTACGAGCTCAGTCACCTGAGGAGCACGCAGAAACAGCATCCACTACCTCCAGCATCTGTTACAATGGGTGTGAGTATATACTATACATTGAAGAACGGCCAAAAAAGATAGTTGCTAAAAGACATTCACAGTTGCCAAGAGAGTTAATTAAGTATGTACTGTACTTTGATAAGGATGATTTCTTAGACTCTAGCATGACAGTGGGTTTCCTGGATGGTTTTCCTGTTCAAAATGTCCAGGCGAGGTCCATGTCATTGGTGATGGTGATGGTGAAAAGAAATAACATACAATTAGAAATTAATCCTTGTACGTGTGCAAGCTATTTATTTTTCCGCATGGATATGCCCACTACCTTTTTAAATTATTACAATGATGATTGTATAGAAAATGCAGCTCTTTTATTTTACTGCAATTGGGTTCTAAGCATAAGAATAAAATCAAAGGCACACTGATTAGTCGTGGGAGTGTGTGGCGTTTGTCAAAAACATGATACATGTCACAAATCAGAGATATAAATTGTGAAATATAAGCCATGGTTCTATCTTTACCTAATCATGTATATTTCTAATCAGATATCTTAATTGAGAGAAAAAATTAAAATGATGGCCACTTCAGTCATTCCATCTTGTGGAGAAAGCTGCCATGGCCACATTCAAGTCACCCCTGCACTTGGCCCCCACTCATCAATGTCTACCCCGACCCTGAGTCTCAGTCTGAGACTGAGCCCTGGACAATAGTCTTGGATCTTTTTATCCAGCGGTGGCGCCAGGTCCCCCCAGATCACCTTTTCTCACCCCAGCACTCATGACTTCCTGCTCTTCTGTCTTGAAACCATAGCAGGCCTCGCTCTTCCCACCCTCTCTTCCCAATTAGCTTATAGGCCGTTGGTCTCCAGATCAAAACCAGAGGTGGGCACCTTCTCTGGTTTGACTTTTGTTAGTGAAATCCCAAATCCCTTGTGTTACCTTGGCTCCCTCTTCCCAGAGGATGGTCTTCTATAAGTGATGTACCCCTCGTGCCCTCACCACTGCTCTGTTTTTTCTTTGTATTTAATTCTAGAAATGAAAAATAAAGAAGAGAGAGATGGGGTGGGGGAAACCACTTGAGAGAATGAGAGCTTTATCTCGGAATCTTTGTGAAAACGTCCAGGGAAAGAAATATAAGATGGGGACATTGTAATCAGCAAATATCTGATATAGATGACGAGGGCCAGTCTTTGGAGCAGGTGGGATGGATGAAGACCCACCCACAGAGCACAAGGTCCCTGTCTCCCGTGTTCATCTGTCATAGCTTCTAAAAATCCCAGTGGGAGCCATTCGCTCCTTGGACTGAGACTCATTACTTTCTGAGCATCCTCCAGTTAGATGACAAGTGTAGGAGCCCCGAATCTTAAGCTGTTAGATGCAAATACTTCTCACTTTTCTTTTCATTTGTTTTTTCTCTGGTCAAGAACCATGTGTTGAGTTTAATCAAGTGTCCTCACTGTGCTGGCTATTTCACACACCACGATCGAATTTCATCACACCCAGCACAGTGAAAAAAGACACAAGAGAATTGAGCAGGGCAGCCATTTGTGGTGTGCTGGTAAATGTTTAACAACCAGCTCTCCGGGGGGGAAAAATTCTCCCTGATTTTCAGTTTACTGATCTCTGTGATGTAAATGTTCTTTGCCCCAGAGTCTCAGGATCAGCTGTTCAGCTGAGGACTGCAGATCTTCAGAACTCTCTGGGTAGCTTTCTTCTCTCCAGTGCTCCTCTCTAGAAACTGCAGTCACTGGCCTCCCTGCACCCCCAGCTCTGGCTTTTCAATTCATGGGGACTGCTGGGCACCCCTGGACTCTCCCTTCCTAAGCTCCGTCCTGAGGCCATCATAAGACTTATCTCATTCATTTCCTTTCTCTGAAGGATGACTTTGCACTGCTCCTTGATGTGCAATGTATGAAAACTGTTGCTTGACATAGTTTTCAGACTTTTCAGGCAGGAGGGTGTCTCATTCTTGTTATCCCAAAGTTACTAGAAGTGGCAGTCTTCCCATTTGACTGGTGACCCCACTTTGATCACTTATTAAATTGTTATACACATACTGGGATCTATTTCTGGTCCACTGAGCTGACTTCCAAACCCCAGCACCATACTGTTTTAATTCCTGAGACTCTTGTCAGAATATGTTATGTATCTTAAAGGGTTAGTAACACCCCTCTCCATTACCTCTTTGCTTCAAAAGTGTTTATTTTTCTAGATGAACCTCAGACTCATTGTATAAAGTTCTCCCCAACCCAACACCCAACTCCTTGATACATTTTTGGTAACATTTTTATTATAATTCCATAAAACTTATACATTAATTTGAGAAAATTTGGCAGCTTTACAATAGCAATATTTCTGTCTAAAAACACAACATATTTCTCTATCTGTCAAATCTCCAGGTCACATAATTAAGGTTATTGTTGCTTTCTTGGATTTAATTTTCTTGTATATTTTCTAATTAATAAAGAGTTTATTTAGGTTAATAGGTTAATAAAGTATAATTGACTTTGTGTTCCTCTTTCACTCTACAGAACCCTTTAATAAAATCAAAGTTTTTCAGGTGTTTTACAGGTGGAACTACTAGGTATAGTATCATCATCTGTAAATAATATATTTTCTATTTGTCCATATATATGTTTTTATTGTTTTTTTCCTAACATTAACCTGAATTTCCCAATTAATAAGATATACTATCAGAGATAATGGTGATCCTTGTTCAGGTTCTGCTTGAAATGGAAACTGTAATCATTTAACAAGTAACAAATACTGAAGCAAGACATTTCACAATAAAGGGTATTTGCTTAATTGAAATTAAGAGTATATGACTTACTCGTTAATCTTTTTGCAAGACTGCCACTCATACTTTCTTTACTCTTTGACATCTTCGCCCTTTTCAGCGCTTGCTGGATTTGCCAATGTTTTGGAGACAATTTTAGCAGAAAAAATCCATATTTCATATACTCTCTAAGGAGGAATTCTGTTTTTGATATTTCACTACTCAAAGGAAACAAAGGTATGTTTTAAAAAGTATGTTCACATAGATATATGTGTGAAAGCATATTCATTTTTGTAAAAAAGGTTCTACAAAATTCATCCTCTTGATTATGTATTTGCATAACAATTTACTTAGCAAAAATTATAAATATGACCATAAAAATATGGGCATCAATAAGATATGAAATGAGAAGATTCTGTAGGAATGCTATTTGAATAAAACATGCTCCAGGTAGGATAGACTGATTGTAGCTTGACTCTTATACATTTCTGAGGGAAATATTATATTAATTTTTAGACATAGGGAGAAATTAGAAGGTAGCAATAGATGATACTTATGTGAGGAGAAGGAAAACACTGAGCACCTACTACGTACTAGGCAATACACAGGACACACTACAGATATAATTTCATCCTCAGTACAGCACTTTAAAATAGGTATTATCATCCCTATGTTTTGGAAGAAGAAATGAATGACTTGCAAAGCCATGTGTCTGGTAAATGGCAGAGCCAGCACTCAAGACTAGGTCTGTCTGACTCAGATGCCCAGACTCTTGCCAACAATCCACAGTAGCCTGGACAGAAAGCCTTTCCCCAGCCTCACCTGGCTTTCCCATAATCACATGTCAAAGTGGACTCTGAAGAAAAGTTTAATATCACAATGAAGGCCCTCAGGGAGCGAGTTCCACCCTTATCCTTCAGAGCTTTCCTATCCATACCCTCATCAGTACACTTATCAATATCACTCCTATATCAATAGCTTCAGCTTCTGTGCTTCTGTTGGTCAGAGCCTTCCTGAAGCCACGGTGTGTGAGAGATATTCAAGAGTCAAACCTGGATGTTTTTAACTACGGTCAAGTGTATCTCACTTGATTTAATTTTAAATATCTAAAGAAGCTCACATATCACCAGTCATGGATGTTGGAAGCCCCTCATTCTACCACCACTTTCTTTTTAGATTGAAAGCCTCCCAGATGTGCTCTAAAAAACAGGGTTAAAATACCTAGAGTTGCACCGCTTCCAAGCAAAAACTTCAGAACTAGCTCCGGTTCCCTTTGTAAACAGATTTCCAGCCATGCCTGCAGTGGAAGACCTCCAGGGGCCATCTCTAGCCCTTAGAGAATGAAGACGGAAGTAAATAGCAGGTGCCTGCATTCCTTGCTGTGTTACCAGCTTGTTTTCCATTACCTTTTGCACCTTGCTAAGATAACGAGACACACAAACAATCAGCAAGTTCTCTTCAGCAAGGCTGTTTGGAGGATTTAACTGAGTGGCCCTCGTGCATAAATACACTGCTTTGTGTGAACATAGAGGCTACTACTCTAGTTCTGTAAGTAGAACAGAATCATCTAATTACATCATGGAGTCAAGGAGGAAAGGGAATGCTCCATCTTGGAGCACCTTCAACTAGACTCTCAACATAGAAAAGGCTGCTGTAGCCAGAATGTGCTTGAAACATACATTTTGTTAATAACAATTGGTTTCAAAGAAACTACCATCCAGTCCATTTGCTGCATTTTAGACAAGGCTATTGTCCAGCTCCTCAAAAAAGTACAGGAGGAAAGTTTAGGATTTGGTTTTAGAGGTGAGTTAAACATCAAGTCCTCAAAAAGAAAAAACAAATTTTAACATGACTTGATACCAAGATTACAGTGTTTCCCAGGTCATGAAATTACTGCCCAAGGATGATGACAGAAGGGAGCTTCTTTAGATATTTAAAATGAGATTAAGTGAGATATACTTGACCATAGAAAAAAATATTTAGATTTGAAAAAAAAAAAAAGAGCGGCAGGTGGTATAATAATTTTATCTCAACTCTTGCTCATGTATTTTTGTCATTATGGATAGATCCCGGTTTCTAATATCAAGGCTAAATTAAACTAAGTATAAGTAAAAATATAAAGAATACTGCCAATTATAATGTAAGATAATTGTGAAATGAATCCCCTTTGAGGAGATGTTAAAATGTGGGAAGAAATGTGCCTTAAAATAAAAGAAAAAGGACACTTAGAAAATAATTTGTTTACTCCTAACATTGGTTTGCTTTTTTTTCAACTAATTTCTTGGCTTCTGTGTTGACAAGTTAGAGAAACTTTTCAGCCAGAGATCACTGTATAATCCTGATACTCAGGCAGGCATGCTCTTTGATAGGCAGGTTACTCATTTTAAAAATGTGGCCATATTTATGGAATCATCAACTGATAAGGATTATTCTCACGTAGGTCTTGCTCGGCACAAATAAGTTTTAATGGGGCGTGGGCACTTGATAAGGAAAAGATGATGTCCTGTCCTCACCTTTTCACTGCCTGTAACTCCATACTGGCTTTCTTTAGCTCTGCCATCATTTGGAGTTTATTTATAGTTTCTTGTGCAGCACTGAGAAGTAATAGAGATTCGTTAGTTTATTTTGTGTTGTGTTGTGCTTTGAGAAACTAAAAAGAAGAGGGAGGTAAAAAGCAATTTGGTCAGAATGAAAAAACGAACATTTTAAGGGCGTCTACAGATCTCTGGTCATTTTCTCGAAGGAATTCTTCAAATGCGATTGCATCTTCTTGGAGCTTTGTTTCTGCTTTCAGGAGTTGCCGTTCCTTCGTTGCTATGTATTTATCAAACTTTGTGATTGTATTTCTTTTGGTTGACAGAGCATACTAGCGATATTGAAAACAGAAGTGCATTGAGAACATTATTCCACATTTCCAGCACATTTCCAGTACATTTCAACAGTCTGATAATAAAGGGGCGAGCGGAGGGGGGAACTTGCATTGTAAGTGATCATTTGTATTAGAAAAAAAACGGTTTGACAAAATTTGGGGGCCACGGCCTTTATTTCATGAAGAAATTTTATTTTGGGGATAATTAGACGGGAGACTAATTCCTCTCTTTCACTTGTATGAAGAGGTTCAATATTGTTCCAAAATGGCTATGCCCCACAAATCAAAAATAGCTACATATTGCTCCAAAGAACTGGTCCACCTGGTTTTACCCAGCGTCCCTCCAATACTTTCTGAGCATTGGAAAACTGGGCTGTCTGCAGCTAGAGCCTTCTCCCATAGGACGTACCCAGGGAGAATCAGGTTCCATTGCTGCTGTACCAGTGAGGCATGCCTCCAAGCCAGCCCAAGGGTGGAAGTGTTTAACCTCAAAGAGCCCCATTTAGGTCCCCAAATCCAAGTTTGACATCAAGCATCTATATTTTTTTGGTGTAGAATATAAGAATCCACTTGGGCTTTTAATGCCATGCATGGAAAATAAACTATAAATAAACAAAGCCACCTACATGATAAATGAACTAAAAATATGTAAATGAGATCATTTTAAAGAAACACAACCAATAATTAGATACGCCAAATTTATAACAAAAATATATTTCATTTGCCAAGTATTTATTGAGTGTCTACTGTGTGCCAGGACTGTTTTAAGTGACGTTAATAGAGCAATGAACAAAATAAACACTATTGCTTTTATGGGGTATACATTCTAGTACAGGTGGGAGTCGGATAAAGGAGAATAAGGACCCCAGTGGGGAACAGCAGGGGTTGTCATTGTCATTATGATAGCCAAGAAAAGCCTCCCTAATATGGTGAAAATTAAGGAAGTAGGGAGCAACTCATGTGGATATCTAAGGGAAGAATGTTCCTCCCAGAAGGAAGAGCCTCCTGGGCAAAGGCCTGAGGCAACAGCATAATTGGTGCGTCCCAGGAACAGCAAGGAGGCCAGTGTGGCTGGAGCAGATGGAGCAAGGGGAGAGTGGTAGGAATGAGGGCAGAGAGAGAGCTGGGCACCAGATAAGTCATTAGTGGTCTTTAGAGAGAGGCATGTGTGAGAATACACTCCTATTGCTGTGTGGAGAACAGACTGACTGTAGGAAACAAAAGTGGAAGCAGGAGATCAGTGTTTAGAAGTTATAGCAACAATTCATGCCACAGATATTAGTAACGTGGACTACACAATAACAGCAGTGACAGTCAGGAAAAGTGGTGTGATCCTGGAAAAAAATACATTTGAAAGTATATTTGAATGTGGGTTGTAAGAAGATCGAGTTGAGGATAACGCCAGTATTTTTGACCTAAGCTACTGGAAAAATGGAATTAGCCTTTACTGGGTAGGGAACACTGCATGAGATGCAGATTTTTGGGGGTAAGGAAGAGTGGAGCAGGGGCAAAGGTTTAGAAATGTAAAATCTGAGGTGTCTGTTGAGCATCTAAATTGAGATACTAAGAACTATAGTTGCATTTGTGAGTCTAGAGTTCAGGGAAAAGGGTCAAGCTAGAAACATAAGTTTGGAAGTTGTTAATATGGAAGTGGAATCTAAAGCCATGGGCCTGGAGGAGGGTAGATGGAGCACGGGGAGGAGTGAGCCCTGAGGCAGCCCAACATTTGGAGATCAGGGAGAAGAGGAACAAGAAAACGGGAAAGGAGTGAGCAGCTGGTGATGTGGAAGAACCAAGAGACAGTGGGTCCTGGAAATCAGCTGAAAGGGTTTCAAGCAAGAACAAATGGGCCAACTGCTGCTGAAAGTTTAAGTAGAAGGGAGACTGTGAAAGGACAATTCAAATTTGGCAATAGAAAGGTAGGTCATTGGTAACCTTAACAGAAGTTGTTCTGTTGGAATGATGAGGACAAAAGCCAGATTGAAGTGGGTTTAGAGGAGGATAGGAAAGGCAATAGATCTGGGTATGTAATGGAAAAATAAAATGTCAAGGTGAAAATTTGGCAATGCTATGCAAGACGTTTTCTATTTGTCTAACGGGAGAAAAAGTATTTTTACTACCTCAAGCAGAAACCTGTCTCTTTGGTCATTAATGAATTCATGGACAGTCTTTTTTGTGTCCGCACCTTTAAAGAAAATTGAAATTGACTTAGGTTTAGTTCATTATCTCTCAAAAATGTATAAAATAAAAGTTATGTAATTAAATTATAGCATATAGTATGTATGGACTTAAAAACTAATTCAGTAAGAGTAACTCCCATTTATTTTGTGTCCATATAGTCCAGGAATTTTATTAGACAATTGAAATACATCATTTTATTTATTGATGTATAACACAATAACCCCACTAAGGTACTTATTATTTCTCTCCCCATCCTGCATGTGAGGCCCTGAAGCTCAGAGATGTCAGGGATGGGCTGTTCCTTCAGTGCAGGACTCAGTGAAAACACCAAAGTTGACAAATGAATGAGAAGCAAAGCTCTGTTGTTGCAAGCCACTCAAATTTAGGAGTGGTTTATTACTATAATGTGCATTAGCCCGAGTGGATATATTACTATTTCTACGTTATAGTGGTATTGTGAGAAGGAAATGAGGTAACATATTATAAAACACGTAGTAATTTCTTAAGAATGGTTAGCTGTTTTTATTTTAAAAATACAATTGGAATGGGTAATCACTTAATTTTTCACTAATAGTAGTAATAATGATTATAATTATTAATAATAGTTCTGTGAGGGTGGGTGACAAACAAGCAGCTTTGGAGTCAGACACGCATTGATTTGAATTCTCACCCCCTTAGTGACTTTGAATAAGTGACTCAACTTCACTGAGCCATTTTCATCAGAGAGGAGGCAAAATCTAACATACACGAAAGTAATAAGCACCTTGTGGAGGACTGTGGGGACAGAGCCAGGAGAGCAGTTTCCAGGCTCTCGGCCTCACATCAAGAGGTGCTGGCTCGGGTAGTAGATGGCCATCAGCTGTGACTAGTTGGCCATCAGCTGTTACCGGTTAGCCATTAGTCACTGATATAACTGCCGTAGCTGAGCTAGCAAGCACGGATTGCAGTTAGCACGGTGGATTGGGCTAGCAAGTGCGGTTAGCAAGTGGATTGCAGTTGGCAAGGGGTTGGTTGGTTGGCAGAGAAGTGGACAGCGGATTGCAGATTGTGTGGCTCCTGCTTCCTGTGTCTCCAACCCAGCCGCTGGCGAGAATATAGTGGTATGAACCCCCCCATCCATGGCTCCGTTGGTATCCCTTTTTGGCTTCACCGTATCCTGCGTACTTATGCGGGGAGCAGAACTAGAGACCCGGCATGACAACAGGTAAACTTATTTCGATCTATTAGCTTGTATGGCCTGGACAATCAAGACTTGTCTTTAGAAAGTTTCTATATCTCTACATCTAAGAACTGAATTTAAATGGCCAGAGCCATTGTCTTTACTACCATATCATTTTGGCAGTGACTTTCTTCCTTAGAGCCATGAAAACGAGTAACAGTCTATTTCTTGGAAAAGTATGTTTTCTTATTTAAAATAGATTTTATTCCAAATCTCAACCCCCATTTACAAAGACCCCACCCCACACCATATTATGAAACAGCACACCTTATGTTTCTTATCTCCAGAAAAGCCACCAAATCTGATATTAATAGTAAATATTCAAAACGATGTTCTTAAACAAATAATAATTTAGACTTACCTTCTGTTAATCTGAGAATAAGAGTGGGATCTAGTTCAAATTTTTCAAGTGATCCACCAGCCGTGTCAGAGTAAAACACTATTTGACTCAGGTGTGAACGACTCTTCATTCGGGATGAGAAAGTAGACTTTTGGTGGACTTTCATGTTGCGGTTCAAAAAATTTTCCTGCCCAAGTAGAAAAGTTTAAAAGAATTTCTAATATACCATAATAATGTTGTCTTAAAAGTGATCATATATAAAAACTAGCATTTTCAACAAGTTTTTCTCATTACTAATATATTACTAATACATTACTAATACATTACTAATACATTACTAATACATTAAACAAGCAACCTCAAGTTCTAATCTTTGAAGAACTGTGTTTAGTTTTCAGTTCCTTCCCATGTAAAGCTGAACACAAATGTAAAAATATTCTACCTTTATGAAAAATGTACATGACAAATACAAAACTGGAAAATGTTGCTCTGGCTTTATTGTCACAATGTTTTCTTGCCCAAAATGCAGGGAACTTGTAAATTCCACTGATTTGAAAAGAATAGAGTGATCCTGCGAAATCGAAAACTAGAGAGGAAATGCATTTTCCCAGTAGACATAAAAAAAATCAGCCTTCTGACTTTGTGAATCTTTTCTCAATTTAATTTTGAATACATTCAGTCAAACTGTTGAACACATGTGTAAAACTATCACCCCACAGGTGAATCAGCTATGGAGAATTTCTGGATATTCTCCTCAATTTTTTTTTTTTTAAATCCTGCAATCAACCATTACTTCTAGGAATAAGGAAAGAAAACCTCAAGAAATCTGAACCATGCAATGTATGTAGTGAGATTAACTGTAAGGTACAGCTGGAAAGTTAGCCTCATCGCTGACTTAGCTTCCTACCAAGTAATTCTAAAACGACACCCCCTCTTCCACTTCTTCCTTCCTCCACCACCCTCCCCAATACATACATATACAGTCTCTCATCTGTATCTGCCTGGCAAATGTTGACTTATTCTTAATTCTGCTCCTGTTGTCTCCTGAGTAGACTCTTTGCACACACACACACACACACACACACACAAATAAAACCACCACCCTCCTCTCCCACTTCTCGCCAACAACCACTTTCTCTAGATTTCCTTTGTATGCCTCTATTACTATATTTCATCAACTTTAAGATGCCATTTACTGTAAGATGCACTATTTTGTGCACTGCCAGTTATGTATGGCATTCCATCCCTAGAAGCTGGATCCCAATTTCAGGAATGAGAAAATGTATGAAAATGTGGGTGTTAGAATCAATGAAGTGAGAGTATGCTGTACATGGTCGCAAGGGATTGTAATGGTGTGTCTGTCTTAGAAAGACAGGAGGGGGTGATCAGTAGGTCCTTGCCATGAGCTGGATGCTATTCTGTGGTGGGTGTTTACACCGACCCCCAGCACAGTGTGGGGCACATGCATTAACATCTGACCCCATGTCTAAACTCAGCAAAATTCATAAAAGTGATGGAGAAGCAAATATGTTTCTAACATTAATTGGACTGGGATTTTAACAAAACCTTACCTTTTTCTTTGTCATTTCATCTTCTTTGTAAAGAAAGAGATCTTTAAAAAAGATCCTATATGGCCTCTCCTTTTTGAGTGAGTCATCTTTTACTTTCTCTGTTAAGAAAAAAGAAAGAAGGAAAACTTCTGCTATCGCTCCTCTGTTGACCAGATGGCCAGGCTCCCACCAGTCAGGGTAGAGTAAGTGGGATATGTGGGTCTTCCAGGAGGAGGATGAAGTCAGCCTCGCCACCCCAACTGAGGTCGGGATGAGGAGCCTGGATCTAGGGGACAGGAGCCACAGGTCATCTGTTTCCCATGGCACTGGGCATAGTGCTTAGTGATTCGTGGGGAAGGATTCTACATTTGTTATGTAAATAGATACAGGCGGCTATTACAAGATAGTGGGATCATATTTTAAGATACTGATATGTTGATTCTTCCCACCACTACAAATATACCCACCATTACTCTTACACTATCTTTTCCGCCACAATAGACACGGCCAATACTCTTAGGGAGATTCACAGTCTAGACTAGAGAGTCTTAAAAGTCAAAGATAATAACAATTATGTCAAGGATGTGGAGGAATTGGACCCTCACACACTGCTGGTGGGAATGCAAAATGGTGCAGCCACTTTGGAAAACAGTCTAGTGGCTCTTCAAAAGCTTGAGCATAGAGCTGCCATATGATCCAGCCATTCTACTCCTAGATATATACCCAAGAGAAATGAAAACACTTATTCACACAAAAACTTGTACATGAATGTTTATAGCAGTGGCTTAGCTTAGCTCCCTCACGGTTCTTGACAAAGTAATATAAATCCTTTAATAAAAAAGGAACCATTCAATACATACTCTTCTACTGTTCTGAATTTTTTTCAGTTAACAATATATTTAGTTGTTCTTTTCATATATATGTATATGAATATTTACCTCATAAAAAAAATAGCTAACTAGCATCCCAGCATCCCATTTTTTGGATGTATCATATTTTACATAACCAATCCCATACCAATGGACATTATAGTTGATTCCAGGCTTTTCCTATTATAAATGATACTGTGATGAATACTCTTGTACACATCTTTAATCGTGTGCAGATGTGTCTGTAGAATAAATTGCCGACATGGCCCTGTTAGGCAAAATAATTTCTGCTGATTGACATGACGAAGGCCATCTTAAGAAACAAGTTGCTGTCAGTGACTGATAGGAATGTCCTTACATAGATAAGTAAGCCTATTAAGTTGTTTAATGCTTTGGCATATACAGTTCTTAACAAGTAGGTGTCACTTAGCTACAAGCCTTCTGTGTTCCTGGAGGCTGTATGTATTAAGCCTCCATCCCTTTTTGGGTGAGGAGATCCACCTTTTTGTTGACACCTTAAGTTTGCTTAATAAACTCTTTGTTTAATTCTGGAGTTCTCAGCTTCTTTCCTCAATCTCTTGGCCTGTCTTCCTTTGGAAGTCAGTTTCAGTATACGTTGGGAAATTTTCCCAATACCCTATTTAAATGCTTTTAAAATATCTGGTGGCCCGCCAGTACCCATTCTCCCTTCTCCTACAGGAATAGAGCCCTTAAGTCTGGCTTGGCATGTGGGCACCCAGAGTAAAGACTGCATTTTTCAACCTCCTTTGGAGCTGGATATATCCATATGGCTAAGTTCTGGACAAGGGGATGTTAGGGGAAGTGGTGAGTGCAACTTTAGGTCACATCCTACAAGAGAAGGCAGGCTTCTCCCCTCCATTTTCTCCTCCTTGCTGGCAGGAATATGGGTGTGATCACTGGTGTAGAAACAGCCACTTTGGATCAAGAATATAGGCCAGCAACAAGCTAGGGGAAACCTGGGCCCCTCATGTGAGCCTCCACGCAGGCCCTGGAATGCTCATGTACAGACTTTGTTACCTAAGAGAGAAGTAAACTTCTATCATGTTTACCCCACTGCGATTTTATATTTTCTGTCAGTTGCAGCCAAACCTTTTAATTCTAAGTATAGATAAGGCCAAATTTCCTTTAAAGACAATTCCTATAGAGTACCTGTTACCCATAACAAACTCTTGCTGTTATCTAATTTTTAAATCTTTGTCAAATTTATAAGTGGGAAAAAAAGCTATTCTTGTACATTGATAAATACTAATTCCTTGTACAGTCGTGAAGAAGTGGGAGGATAAGGAGAGAGGGTGCTAAAGGAAAGGAGAGGACAGATTTTGATAAAGTATAGTTATTCATGTCCTTTATTATAACAGATATTAATAATTGAGTTGGTTTTTTAAACCTTAAAACTTTATTTCAGATTAATTAGTAAACTAAATAATATACATAACATATCATTTAACATTTAAAAAGCATATCAATGGAGAAAGTATTAGTTCAACCTTAAATCTTTTTTTTATTTTGAGTTGTTTTATGTCTCAAAAGATTCTAGTATCTAGCTAGATATGACAATGCTCCTCTAATTTGAAGACTTTTGAGAATTAAAAAGTAGACGAGAACCTTCTCAGTGGGTAATTTATAAACTCTTTCCATAGAGAGACCATGTCTGATGCTTATTACATAGCATTCTCCTTTTCTTACTGTCCCAACCTACTGTAGAGTATGACCATGCTAGGCACAAAGAACTCATTGATTGATCTCTTCTTTACCTTCAGAAGTCAATGGTATTGGTGAAAAATGTGGTGACATTTTGTCTGCTGGCCCTGTCCAAAGAAAAGAAAGTACATTTAAAATTTTTCTGTGAGCATTGCATAAAGCCATTAAATTCAACCGCCAGTAACTCCCAAATAGGCTCTATTGCTGTTAATTTATTATAAAAGGAGTGCGCACACAGTCTTTGACCCAACATTTCCACTTCCAGGAACTTATCTCAAGAAAATAATCAGATCAGTGGGCAAAAAAGTATGTACAATAATGTTGGTTGCAGAGTTATTTAATAAATAGAGAGTTAATTAAATAACTATAGTATAGCCATAAAATGAATTTCCATGTGGCCCCTTAAAACTATGTTGTAGTCACTATTTACCTTTTTTACTATATAACTAAAAAACAAAATATTTTAAAAGGGAATAGTGTGAATAAAAAAAGAAAAAAACATGCCAAATCAGAGAGGCATTTGAAAAATTGTTCACCAAACATTAATAATGGTTGTCTCGGATTTAGAGCAATCTCTCCTTTACTTTTCATCAGGTTTGGGATTAGGGTTAGGTGGGTGAGGCACTCACCTTAGCTGCGAAATTCGAGGAACTTAGTTATCAACATGAGTAACATGTTAATACAATTAAAAAAGTTTTCAAAATTACTTCAAGAAAAAAGTGAAATATCAAAATTTTAAATATAGATAGGTTCTGACTCTTCACTTATATGATCCAGAGTAAGTGTCTCACTGCCACACTCTTGTCCCAGACCACAGTCTTGTTTTTATTTAAAATTGTGATGTGTTGTTCATTATGGATTTTTTTACATTAATTTTTATTTTTTTAAACAGTGAATTGAAATTTTATTTTGATTCCTGTGTTTTTGTCTCCCCCTTACATTTTGCACACAAGGCAAGTGCCTTACTTGCCTCACCCTAATCCTTGTGTATCTTGAATTTTTATACTTTTTCGTATCATTCATATTTTTCAACAAACTTGTCTAATTTTTACAATGAAAAAAGTGGCAATGGTATTTTCATTTTGGGGGGGGAATGGAATATTCAGGAGTTTATATAAAAAGGTATGCCAACCGCAGGAGCAATGGGATAAACATCTGATTTCGGGCTGCCCATTTCAATTTATGCCTCAGTAACACAAAGAGCCATGCTTAAGTGCTAAGTGTCCCAGAAGCACTGTAGCAGGTGACTAAGAACGCAGACTTTGCAGTGGACAAGACTGTTGGTTTGGCATTTACAGATGTGTGAGCAAGTTCATTTAACATTCAACAAATATTTATTGAGTACCTACTATGTGCCAGGTACTGGTCTAGTGATGGAGATAGGGCAATTAAAAAAGACACACACAAAGGACAAAAACCATTGTCTTAATGGAGATTACATTTTAATTACTTAGCATCTCTGAGCCTCAGGTTCCTATTTCGTAAAATAGGAATAATAGTCCCATTTCTTAAGGCTTTCATGAGGATTCAAGTGAGGCAATGCATGTAAACAACGGAGCAGGGTGCCTAGCATACAGACAGAACTCAATAAGCGGTTGCTATTATGTGCTAATATTTACTAATTTGTATGCGATTTTACTTGCAGTAATTATAAAAATAAAGATGAAAAGGAGAAAATAAATTATACTAAAGAGAAAAATAAAAGAGAAAAATTTAATAAAAACCTATAGCATTGATATTATAGTTTTTCAGATTACTGAAGATTTTTTCACAGGGATTAGGTTCATTCTGACAGGTGGGAAAGAATAAGGCTGATGAAAAATTGATGACCATCTGTTGGGTTGATATGTAAAGTGATGAGGCAGAAAAGTGTTCATAAAAGTGAATCTGAAGGGGGACTGCCCAGACCTGCATCCCCTCCCCAGGAACCACCCAGCCTCGTCCCCTAGAAATAAATAAAAATGTCCAAACCCTCCTAAAAAAAGGAGTTAAGACCCTAACTGGAGTAATCTGGTTTTGACGCCTGCACAAACTGTTAAAACCTGTTCATTAGTTGAAGTCTAGCCTCATTATAATAAAATTAAAATAAAACAAAAATTAAGGCTTCCCCCACTTTGGGTTTTTCTATATGCAGTCTGGATAAGAGCACGCACAGAGAGAAACTAGTTATATAGCCAATATATGTCAATCCAATGACCTCAGTCTATACGTCACATCTCCTGCTGTAAGGAAATTTACCTACCCTTTCCTATATAAGAAAAAGCTAACCTAAAGTTAGGTGCAGTTGTCTATCCTGGCAACTTCTATGCTGGCATCTTTCTTCTTGAATAAACTTCCTTGCTCTCCTCATTTCAGGCTGAGTCTGTGAATTTATGCAACTTTTGCAAATGACCAGGGGTTAATTCCAATGACACAACATAAAGATTTGTAGGAGATTTTCTTTGTAATTATCCCCACCCCTAAGGTTCTGCTAACCTCTTTCTTGTCATACTTCTGCTCCTTCAATCATTCTGTCTATCTGAATTCACTCCTTTCCCCATCCCCACTTCCATTCCCTTTATCCTGAAAGTCTATCTGCAGTAAACATCTTTATTATGGGTTCTGGCACTTTTTCACTCACAGAAATGCCGCAAGTTCCTGCTCCTGTACGCCAACTGCTACTAGCAGATATCTGCTCTTGTTTCATCTCTCCAGTAATTCACAGAACACATAAATGGAATAAATAGTCTCTAGAAGTTGTTATGCTTCTCTAGTTCTGTATTAAAACCCCTACTGATTAATGAAGGATTGGGGGAGAACACAGAGAAGGTGAGAACCAGCTATTCTTAGGAAGGGATTATAAAGTTCTCTGAACTAAACCAATATGATATGCCAACCAGGAAAAAAAAGTCAAAGCTAGTAAATGTCTTTGTTATGCAAAATAAAAAATCACATAATGACTAAGTAAAGGCTTTATACCAAGAGAAGGAAAATGTTGGATTGTATAGCAAATGCCTGCAAATTCACATCTAAACTACATGTTCATATCCAACTTCTGACATGAAAAACCTAAAGAGCTCAGAAAAATCAGGGATTTAAAAATGGTGGTGTGTGATTGCAAGCCTTCGTTTTTAAACATAGCATAGGCTAGTGATTAAGAACATAGGCTGTCATTGTGCTTTTTAATCCTTACACTTCAATTTCCCCATCTTTCTAAAGGGAGGATAAGAATAGCGCCTACCTCGTGGGATTGTTAGGTGAGTTAGCACATGGCCCGCCTTTGGACAGCATCAGGTACACAACAAGTGCCATGTGAGTGTAACCCACGGAGAAAGCATTCTAAGGAGCATAGGTGTAGGTACCTGTCGTGTTTGAAGAACAGCCGGGACACCAGTGGCACTTCAGCACAGTGAATGAAGGGAAGAGTGACAGATGAGGACAAAGAGATAACAAGGGCCCTGGAGGTCGTTTACTCAGTGGGATGGGAATCACGAAATGAGTGACTCTGACTGCTGAGCTCAGAAGACACTATTGAAGGAGAATTGAATAAGGAAAATTGAATAAGGAGGGTTGAATAAGGAGACCTGTTGGAAAACTACAGCTATTAGGAGGTGAGAGATAATGTGGTCTCGGGATAATCGTGCATTGGTGAGAGGTGGTCAGATTCCAGATATATTTGAAAAGTATATATTGACTGATAAGAATTGACTGATGGTTTGGATGTGTGGTATGAGATAAAGAGCTCAGGAAAGAAAGGATGGAGTTGCTATGAGCGGAGACAGAGAAGGCCGTGGGGGAAGGAGCAGTTGGGAAGATCAAAGCTTCAGTTTGGAACATGTTAAGTTTGAGATATCTATTAGCTATCTAAGGGACATGGGTATAAAATATACTGTTCTTCCAAGTGAACACCATGCTGGTTGATTTAATTCTTGCATTCCTTTAACATTATGCAATTATATGTGGTCACTGGGTTAGGTCCTTTGATCTGTATCGTCACAGAAGTGGCATGAAGGCCCTGTGGAAAGACCTGGCTGTTGGGAGCAGGCAGGTTTGAATTCTGCCTCCGACTCTTATCAACTTCTTTTAGGCCTATCGAATTAAATTCAGTACCTTAGGATCTTCTACCAAGTATAAATCTCATACGTTTCTTCTTGGCTTATTGCAATTTTCAAACACAGATAATATGTGCAAAGTGCCTACTCACAGTAAGATGACAGGGAATTAAATAATTGCTTATACTTTCCTCAAAGTACATATCCAGATCTGTCCTCTTTCTAGACCACTTTGTCTCATGAATAACTACCAGCATTGGAAAATAAACTGACAGCTAGTTTTCGTAAGAAATCCTGAATTAAAGTTCTTGAAACCAAATCATTTGAGAGGAATCTACCAGCAACATCAGTGCAAATTTGGGGAACCTGACCCACCTTAGTGCAGATTCTTAAGATCCCAAGCTTTGCACAAGTGGAGAAAGAGGAATGGAGTTTTATAATGCCCAAACCTAAAGCCCTGGACCAACTCAAAATAAAATTAACACTATCTACCAGCTATTATTGAAAGAAGTTTGTGTGTGAATTTCTCAACAATTCTCTCTACAAACTCAATGAAAATCGATTTCTAGATTCTCTCAACACTATAAAGAGCTTTATCTCTCATGCAAATGAAGATTTACACAGATTCTCTCAGACCCAATGCCTTTCAATGTTTTCCCACTTCCTTCCCACCCACTTGGACTAATACTAGGAGAAAGGGTTATGACCCGTGTCCTTGGATGGTGTGTAGAGACCAGAGCTAGCAATTATTTTGTTTACCCATGAGCCAGGAACCCCTAGGTCCTTGGCCTGCCCCGATGACTGCCTTTTTGATTAGGTCAGAAGCAGAGCACAATGATGAGGAAATAACCTTCAGCTTGACTTTTAAGGCACTGCTGGCGTCAAGCTAACGATTTTGTGTGGACTTTTCTGTTGACATTTCTGACTGCACCTTTTGCAAACTTAGAAAAACAAAACAAAACATACGTGGAGGTCAAGTGGAAGGAAAAGTAGGGGAAAAAAAGTCAGCCAATCCAAGTCAGATGATGTGAAAAGTACTTTGTAAACTAAGAAGAGCTCTAGGGATATTGGTTATTACGAAGGAAAAAAATGTGTTGTCCTTACCGCTCTAATTATTTAACCGTGACCAAGGAGGAGAGACGTCCACTCTCATCCTTCTTGCTCTGCAAACCTCTTGTTTGCAGGGGCTTTTCAGGCAATGTTGTTTATCTGGACTGTAATTGAATGCACTCAGTTCACCCACAGATATAAATCCCCATATTATAAAAGTACAATTTTTTTTAGACTTGCCAAGAACTTAGAAGCTTTAAGTACATGGCACATTCTGTGAAGTCAGGAGGGGACCTAGTGCTATTGGCTGAAATCTAACTTAATTGAACAGCAAGACAAATAACAGGATTAAAATAAACTAATCGTAGTAGTAGTAATAATAGCTATGACTTAGTAGAGCTAGGCACTGGGCTAAATGATTTACATTTCATCTTATTTAAAGCCCAAACAAGTCCCTAAAGTAGAAAACAATTATCTCCATGATATGGATGAGAAAACTGAGCCTCAGGGAAATTAATTTCCTAAGGTCAAACAGCTCATAAGTAACAGAAATAGGATTAAGACAAGTATACTGAACCCCAAAGCCTTCTGTTTTCCTATCGTTTCACACCATCTTTTATAATTGGATAGTTTGCAAATATAATTGTAAAATGTAACAGTCTTTAGTAGAAATTTTATCATATAAAACTTTAGTATTTATGAATTAGTGTTTGTGTTTCTATTTCCACTATTTCTACTTCTCTCTATATTATTTCTCTCTATATATTATACCTTTCTTTTTAAAACTGTGTATAGACACATACACAGCTGTTTGTGATTGTAATCTGTGGATTTTTGTTTTTTCTTTTGGGTCTCTTGTACTTACATTGTCTATTGAATTCTTTTCCAATATTCTTTCCTTTCTTTCCTACCTGGCTGGTCTCTCTCTCTTTTACAGCCACAATAAGAAACTAAAAATATATTGTTATTTGTGTTCATCTAAAGGAGTTTTTGCTTTCTGTTCTTTTTTAAAAATGGCTTTAAAATGACACTAAATTGACTTACTTTTGTATTTTATGGTTTTACAGGCCCCAGCCTGCTTTTTATGGTGTGTTATTCATATCCATAAAGTGTCTTCCTTTTGACTGTAGTCTGTGCTGGGCAGGGAAAATGCCCTTCCTGTCTGTATGTTCCACAGGCCTAACACAAAGCTTCTACTAAATGTATGCAGACAAAATGAAATACTTAAGAAACTCCAAGCAAAATCCTGCCAGTTTTCACAGCAATTGATAGGCGGGAAGAGATGTAGGTAAGAATTATAGACTATCTTCTTTAAATAAACTTGATTCTGTCTCCTACGTTGGATGCAAATTGAGGGTAAGCCCCACTGCCCCACCAGATATAGTTGAGGGTGTGGGGGACACAGAGTTGGAACCAGTTTTACCTCAGCGAGTTTGGATCTGGGAGCCGTTTCAACCAATCCTTCAGGACAGGCGTTAGGGGAAATTTAGGCTGAGGGGCCGATCGATTCTCCAGTCTCGGCTCTATCATCCCCCGCCCCGGTCCCCCTTCATCTCGGGGACCGTCTGGTAGGGGATCCCGGAGCGGAGCTGGTCAACCGAAAAGTGCTGGACACCCGCCACTCTGCTTGGTGGCCGCGCGGACTCAGGAGCAACGCCCCCACCGCATCCCCCTCCCCTCTACCCCAGGTCCCTTCAGCAGGCGGCCCTCCGCGTCCCAGGCTGCCGCCCAGTCCCCTGGGCAGAGGCTTCTCCTCGCTGGGTCCCTTCCCTGGGCTCTGTCCCAGATGCCCTCATTTGCCTCTACCAGGTTTCCCCCACACATCGCCCATTAGGGGCCCTGGCCCAGGATGACCCCCTTCCGTCTGGCCACGTGATCGTCGCACACCTTTACCTCTGCAGGTGACAGAGCTTCAGTTTCCTTATCTCTAAAGTAGGGACAATAATCTCTACCACATTTACCCAGAACGTGACAAGGCGACCAAAAAAGAGGAGATTCCATTATAACAGTAATTACTAATCAATATTGTCCTTGTTGGTACGGTACTGTTACTGTCATTGCTATGGTTGGGGGGGAGGAGCTCATTCCTCCAGGGGTTGGAAGGGCCGCCACTGCCAGCGCCCGCCCCTGCTCCACCCTCCTGTCCCAGGGCGGTGCCGCCAGCGTGCCTGCACCCTCATCTGCCGTCCCGTCTGCGGCCCTAATCCAGTGTGACCCGCGGCGCAAGGCGACATGGCGGGCGACCACCGCCTCCTGCTGGAGAACGCGCGGCAAGTAGTGCTGGTTTGCGCCCGCGGCGAGCGCTTCCTGGCGGGGGACGCGGTGCGCAGCCTGGCGGTGCTGGAGGGCGCCAGCCTGGTGGTGGGCACGTAAGTGGCCGCGGGCGCAGGGGGGCTACCGGCGCCCTGGCCGCGGGCTGGGAAGACCCGTAAGCCAGGGCCCGGCTCGTCGAGCTTTTTCTCCCTTGTGCGCTGTGGAAGGAAACCGGGTGAAAGCTTTCTCGCACCCAGGGCGACATTGGCAGGCCTGCCTTTTAGGCACCTGTTGCTAACATGTTTGCTTCGGGTTGGCTGTCGTTTGGTGGAAAAACGCACTCAAGCTGTACATGCCACTGGGACGCATCACGATCGCGCTTCTGTTGATAAAATATCATTGTCCAACAGTCAGAAGGGGCTGGGGTTTTCTCCGATGCTTCTTGAAGTGCGGCCAGGGGACCACCCGCATCAGATGGCCTGAGACTTTTTTTAAAGACAGATTTCTGCTCCCTACACATGCCCCCACCCCCAGATCTTTTGACTCAGCATCTCTGAGATCTGAATTTTTACAAAATACTTCTCCGACCCACTAAAGCTTGAGAACCAAGGAAGACATTTAGATGGTGATAGTTTTGGGTGATAGGAAATTAAGCTTCAGCCACTGGAAAAAGAGGACATTTTCAATAATTTTCATTTCAACTTCTGAGCTTATTGCCAGACGTGAATAAAACAAGAACCAAAGTGTGGGCAGGAGGGCCTGGAGTGGGAGTGGGGATTGGATGTGGATTTGAATCGGAGAGCCCCATGGCACAGCGATTGCACAAGATCAGTCAGTCTCCCCCTTATCTGAGGCTGCTTAGGGTTGTGTAAGAGTCCAGCTTTTAGGGACTTTGTGTGTGTTTGTTTTTAAAACAAAACAAAGGAATATAAACATTCCCACTGTTACTGTCAAAAATGTGTTAAAATCAATTTACGGAATTGCACAGAGGTAGGAATCCAGGCCTAGTTGATGGCCATACTCTATGGAGTCCCCAGGAGCCAGGCCACTACTATCTTGCACTGCTGTGCATAGCCCTCCTTCTCCAGTCACTCCATCATCCACGATGGCTGCTCCATCTCTCCTTATGGTGTCTACATTCCAGCCAGTAGGAGATAGGCAGAGAAAACAATCTTACTGGCTAGACCTCACCCACATGGCTACACCTGGTAATGGGAGACTTGGAAATGTAGTCTTTATTCTGGGTGGTCATGTGTTCAGCTAAAATTTAGGAATCTAGCACTGTGGGAAAAGGAACAATGATCTTGGGGAACAATTAGCATTCTCTGCTACACACGATTTGACTTTTTGCCTTGCATATGGCTAGAGTCACTTTTTCAAAGACACCTTCAAGAAGAAAACATAATAAATGTTGACTGACACCAAAGCACATCAATGACATTTTAAGTCATTAGTCAGATTTCTCACAATGTTTCCCCAAACTTTACTAATTATTTCTTGATTTTTCTTCAGGGATGGGTTTATAAAAGCCATTGGTCCTGCTGATACTATTCAAAAACAGTTTTCTGAAGAAACGTTTGAAGAAAGAATTGACTGTTCTGGGAAATGCATCTTGCCGGGTATTACCCTCTTTTCAGTAAAACCCTGAAAGCAGTTTTAGTGATACAAAGAGGAAGAGTAGTAGCTTGTTTTAAATGGGGTGTCACAATGATGTTAAAATATAATAATAGCTACTATTTATTGCATTTCTACTATTAAATGTCTAGCTGCTTTACAAACATGTTTTCATATTGAATCCTTATGACTGCCCTGTAAGGTAAGTATCATTATCAGTATGTTACAGATTAGAACACTGAAGATTAGGGGTGAAATATCTTACCCAAGATTGCCAAATAGGTAAGGGGCAAGCTGGGAATCAAACCCATTCATTCCACTTCTTCCCATTCACATGATGAAGAGAGACCAGCTGTGTTGTGTTTAGGTTCAAAAACTTTTGGAAGAATTTTATTAATCCATTGCATAGGGGAGGCAAACAAGGCAAGCTGATTGGTATCTTGAGTGATTGACAACAGAATCAGTTCACCTACTATCATCTCCTATGCTGTCAATGTTTTTATTTCTTTCTTTTTTTTTTAATTGGGGAAGAGTGTGTACTTCCAGGACTTTTTTCCAAGTCAAGTTTTTGCCCCTTCAATCTTAGTTGTGAAGGGTACCGTTCAGCTTCAAGTTGTTGTCCTTTCAGTCTTAGTTGTGGAGGGTGCAGCTCAGCTCCAGGTCCAGTTGCCATTGCTAGTTGCAGGGGGCACAGCCCACCATCCCTTGCAGGACTTGAGGAATCAAACCGGCAACCTTGTGGTTGAGAGCCCACTGGCCCATGTAGGAATTGAACCGGCAGCCTTCGGAGTTAGGAGCACGGAGCTCCAACCGACTGGGCCACCGGGCCAGCCCTGCTGTCAATGTTTTGATATTATGTGATACGGCTTCATATAATGATGTGAAACAAGTTTCACAAATTTTGAGTTCTATGGAAACAGAAGCTAAGATTTCTATTTTTAAAGTGTGTACTGTGTATATCTGACAGAGCTTCTACCTTCTGGCTCTTGGGAGTTAGAAGACAAAAATCAGGGTGAAACCTTGTGAGAAACATAAGCAGAATATACTAAAAAGCAATCTGAGTAGGGACTTTTGATATTATTCCGACCAGAGCCGCCAATGTGCCATTTGATCCATCAGGTATTTTGAATATTCTGGAAGGACACACTTTACTGAGTTGTACCTGGATAAACAAACGTTCCAAGTGATTGCTTTATAGTTTCTCTTTAATTAGAATATAATTTCTTTCTTGAAGAAATCTTCCTCTTTCTGATTTCATATTTTTCCTTCTTAAGGTTGAAGGTAGGGATTGTATGATTCTATTTTCACACCCAGATTATTCCTTGGAGTATAGTCCTTGGTTTTGTTCACCTAATAGATTTGACATCCTGTTTTAAAAAACTTGCTTGGTGAACATGGACTTAATGGGCAAAAGGAGCTGTATTTTTTAAAGGAATATTATCATCAGGTTGAGTCACCCTCCTCCATTAGAGCCTTCTAGATTAACTATGCAGAGAGTCCTCTTGTTTTCTCTCTGTCTAGGGAAGAACCATAGAGACAAATTCTCCCTCCCTCATCCCTCCAATATGTCTGACTACCATCATGCTTTCCCAAGAGCGAGATGGTAGAGTCTGACTGCTATCTAAGGGCTTTGTAGTTCTTAACTTTAAAAATGGTTTGATTTATTGATTACAGGTTTGGTGGACGCACACACACATCCAGTATGGGCTGGTGACAGAGTTCACGAGTTTGCAATGAAGGTAACTGCAGTAAATGACGGCAAATCAAAAAGAAGCACAGACATATAGACAAGTCTTTTTCTAAAGAATTTGTAGGCTCTCAGGCTTTGCAACCTGTGCCTACATGTTTTTTTAGTATATGTGCTGCCGAAGCGAGCACTCTACATATCTTTTCAATGGATATTTTTACTGGCCTTGACAATGGAAAATAAATCCCAACAAAACTAATTTATAACTGTCCCAAATCTTTACACTATGCACAGGGCTAGCAATCATTTTAAGTACAATAGTTTTCAAAAAATGTTAAATGAAAATTTCTCCTTTTAATAGAACTGAGCTGCCTTGCTCACTAATCTCTCCTCTCTTTCCCTTTCCCCATTCCACGCCACCACCTTGGTGGCCTTTGAAATAGTTTGAAAATCACCGTTCATTGGTGTCAAACTTGGAAAAATATATTACTAATCACAAAAATGTTTCAGAAAAATGAGACGAAGAAACATAAAATGTAGTCTATGTCAGTCATTAACTAGTCATAGTTAACCCTCAAATCCCTGATTGGAGCCATTTTCACATTATTTATCTGTTTTTAGTAGACTTTATTTCTTAGAGCAGTTTCAGGTTCACAGCAAAACTGAGCAGAAGCTCTAGCGGCATCTCATATGCAACTGCCCCCCACCCCCAGCCTCCCCTATTTTCAACACCCCCCACCAGAGTGACACATTTATTACAATGGATGTGGTACATTTGTTACACAGACACATCATTGTCTCTCAGAGTCCATAGCTTACGTTACCGTTCACTCTTGGTGTTGTACATTCTGTGGGTGTGGGCAAATGTATAAGGACATGTACCCACCATTGTAGTATCGTACAGAGTAATTTCACTGCCCTAAAAATCCTCTGCGCTCTGCCTATTCATCCCTTTCTTTCCCAACCCCTGACAATCACTGATCTTTTTAGCACCTCCATAGTTTTGTGTTTTCCAGAATGTCATATAGTTGGAATCATATAGTATGTAGCCTTTTTCAGATTGGCTTTTTTCCACATAGTAATATGCACTTGATTTTCCTCCATACCTTTTTTTTTTACAATGTTTCTTTTATAGTGTATATCCCAACAGCTAAATTGGATTATTACAGAAAAAGAAAAAAATTCTTCTGATATTGTGTACCTGTCTCAACAAACTGGAGCTGTTTTTAAGACTTCTTTATTAAATCACAGATTTTCAGAGCCAAAAAGGAACCTTAGAGATTTGCAGTCCAGTTCTCTTTATGTGGATGCAGAAAGTGAGGCCCACAGACTGTACAACACCAAGAGTGAACGGTAACGTAAGCTATGGACTCTGAGAGACAATGATATGTCTGTGTAACAAATGTACCACATCCATTGTAATAAATGTACCACTCTGGTGGGGGGTGTTGAAAATAGGGGAGGCTGGGGGTGGGGGGCAGTCGCATATGAGATGCTGCTAGAGCTTCTGCTCAGTTTTGCTGTGAACCTGAAACTGTGAACCTGAAGCTGTTGAGTGAGTTCACCAGCTCACAAGGCAGAATCCAGATGAAAACTGGCAGAGACCGAAGGCCGGTGCATTGTGTTTGCACCACACTCCTTGCTGCTCCAGTAACAAGAGCCCAGTGGGATCCCAGAAAGAGCCTCTTTATTTGCTTGAATGACGGAGGTCAGGCCCCAAAGTCTAGGGGCCAAATACTGAGAAAAAGAACACTCTTCCTCCCCTTTAGTAGAGATGTGAATAACTGCAGTGGAGCTCCCGAATGTCCTAAGCTTTGTTTTCTCACAGGTACTGGGGAACAGGTGGAGACTTAACTGGTACACACTGGGGTCTATTGGGTTGTTAAAATACTGAAATACTTCTGTGGCGGTAAATTGCCGCTGCCCTGAGACCTGAAGTCCCCACCACATCTCCCATTTCTGCCACCCCAGGCCCTTCCTGGGCCCCACCCCACCCCAGCTCCCCACTACCGGGTCGAGGAGAAGTTTTTAGGACTGCGTGCCTCAGCGTCCTTTCTGAACGGCTGGTACCTGACAAACCGATTGTGAATGATTTTGAGTATCCCCCCTGCGGGTAGGCTATAGACCTACCCGCAGCCTCCGCGCATCTGCCGGGGACTGAGGGTGAGCTCTGTGTTCAGTTGGCAGGAGCCACATACATGGATATTCACCAGGCTGGAGGAGGGATCAACTTCACGGTGGAGCGCACGCGCCAAGCCTCGGAGGAGGAGCTGTTCCGCTCCTTCCAGCAGCGGCTGCAGTGCATGAAGAGGGCGGGCACCACGCTGGTGGAGTGCAAGAGCGGCTACGGCCTCAGCCTGGAGGCGGAGCTCAAGATGCTGCGTGTGATCGAGCGCGCCCGGCGGGAGCTGGACGTCGGCATCTCGGCCACTTACTGCGGGGCTCACTCGGTGCCAAAGTAACCTCAGCAGAGGAGGCCGGGGTTTAACTCGGGCGTTGAGGACGAAGGAGGGGCCCTGTGCCGCCTCCGAGGGGGGCTGCGGTCTCCAGAGGGGGAGGGGCCTCAGCACTTGAGTTCTCGCAGCACTGCCTCTCGAAGAGGGTTCTGGTTCTAACGGTCAGTCACCTCACACACGTGGTTTTAGGAAGGCGATCCCCACTAGCCCCATCAGCATGCGAGTCCTTAATGATGAAGGAAGGAGGAGATGTTCGAGACGCTTTTGGTTAACAAAGAGAAATGTCTCCCTATAGGTCCTTTTAAAATGACAGCTATTAGTCTGAGTAGTTTCCCCATGACGGTTAGCGTAGAAGCACATGAGAGTTTGAGAGTAACACTCTAAGAGATAGACCAAATCTTCAAGTCAAGAGGACTCAGAACAGTTTTATTTTTGTTTGTTTTTGTTTGTTTTGCTTGTTTAACCACAGCCACTTTTGTTTCATTGTTGTGTTTTATAGCTTTCTCCTTTATCGAAGAAGTTTCTCCTGTCTGATTTTACTGTAGAGAATTCTGTCCCCTTTTGCATCAGCATCGTACCTGTCCTGGAATTTCTAGACGGGAAAGTCCGCGGTTCTGAAACTAAACGTTCTCAAAGAAATCCAGGATGTGAAAATTCACAGGGCTTTTCCAAAGTTTTAGTGCAGTTTTCAACTTTGATAACCTAGATATATAAATGCTACAGGCTTACAAAAATTATTTGAAAAATAGTTTACACATTTTAATAATGTCTTCAGTTTTGTGAACTTTGAAAAATAAAATTTTAATGGTAATTTTGTGTTCATCTTCAGAGGAACTAAAACAACATTAAAATGCATTAAAATTCACAAAACTAATTAAATAGAAAAGAAACATTAAGATTTCCAATGATGTTTATTGTATGTTTTTAGCACTTATACTTCTGAAATGGCACTAAAACTTTTTGGACATCTTGTCTAAAAGAAAGCAGATTTTGTTTTTCAAATGGAATATAGGGGGTAGTGTTTTTTGCTTGTTTGTTTGTTTGTTTGTTTTCCACAGGTAAAACAGTGTTACATGGTAGAAAAGTCTCAGGCTTTGGAGCAATACCTGGGTTTGAATCCAGCTTATCTATTTTCAGCTGGGTGATTCTGAGGGCATCACTTAACTTTTTGGACATGAATTACTCATCTGTAAAACAGCTAAATAACATCCTATTCTATATGGTTGTCTTGGGAATTAGAAACAACATATATAAGTGCCTGTCTCCTCATAGTCCGTCTCTATCTACCCACCCAAATGGTTGTTGTTGAATGAGAGGCTTCTTCTATGTGCCAAATACACGGCTGAAGTTTTACAGAAATTTTCTCCAACTGCCAATGAGCCTCTGAGATCTGCATCTTGATCCCCAATGACAAAGCCTGAAGCTCAAAGTATGCCAAATTACATTTAAATAACGTGTCCAAAAAGTTACGTAGCCAGCAAGTTACGTAGCCAAGCTCTGCGTATATCTGACTTCAAAAACCCAGCCCCTTCTAATATATAACTACCCCAGAATCTTAGAATTTCGGGGCCTCCTACTATCCTCTTCACCCATGTCCCCAAATGATGAGACAGGAAGCCTTAGGCAGATGCTTCTAGAAACAGTAGGGAAGAAGAAAAAGGCAGGGTGATAGCTGGGGCTTAGGTAAGGGGCCTGCACTTGGGTTGTCAGGAAGCCTCCAGATGCCCTCTAGGTGTCCTTGACAAACAGACTCATTTTTTTCAGCCAGAGACCTTACTGGCATTCCCTAAGGCAATACCAGTGTGCCAGAATGGATGAGCCATTTGAGTCTCTGTTTCCAGGGTCAGTACATCCAGAAGTCTTGTCAGTATCTCTGCTATGTGGGCAAGTTCCAACTGTTAAGAGTCCTGAGTTACAGCTTTGATGATTTCTCTACCTTTCTGTGTAGTTTGAGGTCATTTACCTACAGTTTCTCAGGTTCTCCAAACACCGAAAACCCCTTCTCCATTTAAAAAAATATATATTTGCCCATGGTAATCTCATTTTCTTCAGAGGAAAAACTGCTACTGAAGCTGCTGATGACATCATCAACAACCACCTGCCAAAGCTGAAGGAACTTGGCAGAAATGGGCAAATTCACGTTGACAACATAGATGTGTTCTGTGAGAAGGGTGTCTTTGATCTTGACTCCACCAGAAGGATTCTTCAAGCTGGAAAAGATATAGGGTTACAGATTAACTTACATGGGGATGAACTCCACCCAATGAAGGCTGCTGAGGTACGCTTGACCTCTTGCTTTTCCTTTGTCAACACTCATGCTATGAAAAACTTACTTAGTTTGTTCAAAGACAGGAGTGGCCTGATGAAAAGATAGAGAGCGGGGAAATTTGAACAATGTAAAGATTGGTCTGGTGAGCCTTGGAATCCCTGACCTCTGTTAGAAATGTAGTTTTTTGCTGGTCATTTACATTTTCGTCAACTGCCGATATGTTACTAGAAAAACAAGTACCTTTGTGATCTCATTTACTGAATTCTCAGCCTATTTTGGTTGGTACACAAAGCCGTACTACGTAGCAGACTATTAATTGCACATGCAGCTTCTAGAGTCTTTCTGTGACATCATCCAGATGAATTTTAGTGCCATTAATAACCACAAGGACATGTAGAGGGCATGGTTTTCAAATCTATATGTCTTGTCCAGATTCATTGATTCATGCTTTCAACAAATACTTGAGTGTCTACTGTGTGCCAGGCACTGAGAATTCATCAGTGAATAAGACCGACAAAATCCTGCAGAAGTGAGTCTAGATGTTTCTCTTTTAAGCCCTGGGGAGACATCTAGTAAACAACTACCCTTGGTGCATAAATATAGATGTACATACCCTACATGTGTCTCAAGCATAGCATGTCCTGCTTGATCTCTTAATATCACTTCCGAATTATGTCCTGTGTTTCCTGCCCCAGTGAATGACATTCTCTATCTATTGCCTTCATCGTAAGTCAAAAACCCAACATCATTTGACTCCTCCTTCCTCTTCCCCGACTACATTTCAATCAACCAGCAAATCCTCCCAATTCTCCTAAGTGTCTCTAGATCCATATCTCTTCATCCTACTGTCTCTTTCCAACCACCGTCAGCTCTCATTGGATTCCTGTAACTGTTCTTGCCTCCAAGCTTGCCTCTACTTTAATCTGTTTCTTGAATCCATCCCCCGATGCTTCCTTCCTCTCCATTGCTTAAAACCATTTAAAAGCTTACTGTTGCTCATAGGACAAATTTCAAACTCCATCCATGTAGGCTTGCTAGGATCCTGCCCTTGCTTACCTCTCTATTTTCCCCTCTCTCCTCTCCTTTTTTACCTCCCTCACCCTGTCTACCATGAACCAGCCACAATAAACTACTTTTAGTATATTGAATACCCCGTACCTCTGCACATGCTGTTTCTCTAACTTGAACACTCCCCCTTGTCTGGCTAACTCGAACACACTTCCTTGTTTCATTTTAACTATGGCTTTTTTGGGATCCTTCCAAAACCTCTCCAAGAGTGGCTTATAGCACCTCCCTGTACTTATCCCACTGGGTTAAAATTACCTCTATAATTCCGACTGGACTGGAAACACATGAGGCTTGCACCCA
The DNA here is from genome assembly GCF_964194185.1 of Rhinolophus hipposideros. Taxonomy (NCBI): domain Eukaryota; kingdom Metazoa; phylum Chordata; class Mammalia; order Chiroptera; family Rhinolophidae; genus Rhinolophus; species Rhinolophus hipposideros. The sequence goes on along the minus strand of NC_138055.1, from coordinate 21,883,459 downwards.
TGTCTTACACAGCCCTATCCCTGGAGGTTAGCACTGCGCCTGGCATACTGATGGCCTTCAGTAGGTAAATATTTGTTGAATGTTTGTTAAATGAATGTGAACTGAATGATCAACAAGATGCTTTTGGTGGTAGAGAGTGGTGAATTAAATCAATAGAGGTCAATGCCCAGGATGAGCAAATCACGTTTGGAAAAGTGAGGGTGATTCCAAGGTCAGAAAGGAACTCCCTTGGGGGAGCCTAGTCTGTCCTGTGGATGCAGGGCTCCCCAGAGCCCAGTTCAAAACTGCTCTTAGACCTGAGCCAGCTGCTGATGAGGGGCCAGCTCTTTTGGAAATATTGTCTACTATCCTTACCTTGGAATATGTTTCCTTAACATATTACCTTTCAGCTTGGGGTGTGTGTGTGTGTGTGTGTGTGTGTGTGTGTATGAAAATTTTTCAAGCTCAGAAGAAATCCACTTTAATGCATCATTTCATGATCATCATAGCATTGCCTCCTCTTGGTTTTCTTCTAACAATCTAGACCTAACTTTTCATCTGGAGAGAAATCAAGCTCAAGTAGTATTCTCAAATTATACATAGGATTTCACATTTTAAAAGTTTGTTTTCTTAACTGATCTGTTTTCACTGAGAGCAATGGCATTTCAAGATACCTTTCTTTATTGTTGATTTGATGATGCTCTAATAGATATTATTACCAATATTACTCAAAGTTTTATTCTGATCGATGTCATAACATTTTCTTTTTTTAGCAAATGTCTGAAGAATATCAGTAAGCATTTGTGTTTAGGAATAGTTTTTGAAGTTAGCACACTACCTAATTTTCAAATGAATGTCTATCACAAACTTTTACCCATTTTGGGGCTTGTGCTTACGAGAGGTAGTTGGCAAGAAATCCTCATCATAGAGTGATGTTTATTTTTGTAGGAAAAATCATTTGATGGCACTTTACTCATTTGTTGTTGCTATTGATCAGACTTCTCTCTCTGCACATTCTGCTTAGCTTGGGGCTGAACTGGGAGCCCGGGCAATCAGTCACCTGGAAGAAGTGAGTGATAAAGGCATTGCTGCCATGGCAACGGCCAGATGCTCTGCTGTCCTTCTGCCCACCACGGCCTACATGCTGAGGTGAGGTTATTCTCACCCCCACACAAGAACTGCAAGTACAAGCAATGAAGACACAGACTTCCAAGATCTGCAACTGTTATTTCATTGCCCTTACAAATTCCTTAAAAATGTAGATCAAGAAAACTTAGCTCATGGAAAATGCCATTTCTGGAGTGATGTTTATAAATGAATTATCCTGAGAAAGGAGCTTAGACCCCAAGTGACTTTGAGTGGTGGGATTATTGAGGAGGGGGCACTTCCCCCCCCCTTTTTTCTTAGTTTTTGGAATTTTCCAATTAAAAAAAAATCAGTATGCATTATTTTTGTAATTAGAAAATAATGAAATAGGCTTTATACTTCAAAAAACACGCATGAGATGTTAGAGCTATTTAACAGTATTCATGATCTGCATGAACTGTTTTCTGAGAGGATGTGAGTAGATACTCCTCATAAATCCTGGGGGTGGGAGGAGAGAGGAGGTGTATATTTTATAAAATCTCCCCAGGAATTTTGCTGTATGCCCTCTATGGATTGAATATACTTAGTACATTTTTTTATAGCTGCCATTGTTCTAGTTCTACTAAATATGAGGCTGAGATCTTCTGATTCTTTCCATTGTACCACTTCCATGACAGCCAATGTGGTCGGGGAGGCCAGAATTCCAGAAACAGTTTATTCTCTTAGGACAAAGTGCTTTCTGTGTGGTTGGGATACAGGGTTTTCGGGGCGTGGTTCTGCAGTTATGGCCTTATGGCAGTGGTTGTCAACTTTGGGGTGCTCTTGCCCCTCAGGGACATTTGTCAATGTCTGGAAACATTTTTTTGGTTATCACAACTAAGGGGTGCTACTGACATCTAGTGGATAGAAGCCAGGGATGCTGCTAAACAACCTACAATGCACAGAACAAAAAATTCGCCAGCCCAAGAAATGAACTGTGCCAAGGTTGAGAACGCTGCTTTAGGGATTGAAAAGCCAGGCTTTGAGTAATTGTTATAAGGAAGAAGAAAGAAGTATTTCAGTGCTTTTCTCATAACGATTTTATACACATACATTTATACATTTTTATTATTATTACTATTGTCTTATTTTTAAGAGTAGACATAATGTAGACTACAACCAGGAAAAACACTTAAACTTGAATTTCTGTTTCTTCTTCCAGAAGACAAAAGGGTTGTATAACTTAAGTCTTCTTCCATTCTGATCATCTATTCTACAAAAGCTCCAATTCTGGAGACTGATACCTCTTTTTCCCTCCCTTAGACTGAAGCAACCTCGAGCCAGGAAGATGTTAGATGAAGGGGTAATAGTTGCTCTGGGCAGTGATTTCAACCCTAACGCCTATTGCTTTTCAATGGTAATTATTTTTAATGTGCCTTTCTGAGCAGAGTGTCAAACTGCTACCCAGCATATACATAATTTAAAAATATTTCTGTTAAAATGCATTGATGATCTAAAACTAATTTCCTGTGAAACAAGAAAAAGAGGTACAGATAGTAGTGTAATTGGATATTTCAATACCACAGGCATGCCTCCAGGCATAGAGAAAGTAGAAAAGTCCTACTTGCATGATTTTCTGATTCAGCCCTGGGCATTGTGGTTTTACAATAACCCATTTCCCCTCTTGGAGAATAGCATCAAAGAAGTTTTAGTAAATAAGCATGGAGGGGAGCTTCATTTTATACAGTAAGTGGTCTTGAAACATAAATAAATATTAAATGCACACGTGGTAATCTCTGTAATAAAGGAATCTTTTCTAAAGCATATGAACTTTTATTTATTAACTTAAATTTTCCCATGTCAATTTAGCTATTTCCACCTATACATTTAACCACCATTATTTGTTGTGCTGTGTTGAGAAATGTCCTACGTCGCAGTTGCCGTGTGGTTACTTTCCTCCAGCTCTTTCCTCTTCCTGCCTTAGCCAATGGTCATGCATCTGGCCTGTGTAAACATGAGAATGTCCATGCCTGAGGCCTTGGCTGCCGCCACCATCAATGCAGCTTACGCACTGGGGAAATCTCTCACACATGGATCATTGGAAGTTGGCAAACAGGGCGATCTCATCATCATTAATTCATCCAGGTGAGTGGAGCTGTTGTATTTTATGCCCGTTATACTACGCATGTAGACTTGATTTACATCCCTTTCCACTAATGATTAGTTGCAGACTCTGTGTAGGCTCAGAAGCTATCCTGTCCCCGATATCGTCATCCTTTTATCACCAGAAAGCCTCCCTACAGGTCCTAAACTACAGGGTGGACTAAGTTTTCTGGTCTCTTCATTTGTCTTACATCTTTTATAGAGCTCCAGGCTTCCGCTCTGGACTTTGGACTTTATGTGCCTCCTGGCATGGGATTTTGTTTTTCTGCTTGGCTTCTGACCTCCTGCTCACACTGGATTAGGCATGATCCACCTCTCGTTTGTCACCCTTGTTCTGATTCTTTACCGCTCTGACTTCTCATTCCTACTGGATTCCCAAAATCCTGTCTTCAGATTTCCTGCCCTGGTTTCTTATTATTCTTGTACAATCTGCTGCCACCTGGGCCTCCATTGTGATAATTTGAGTTTTCTTCTAAATCAGAGCCTTGATCCTAGTGGGTCTATCACAGCTTTTGGACCTCAGCTCAACAGAAGCGAGTGGTTCTATGATTCTATTCTCTATGATCGTAAACCACTCTTTCTCTGTTGAAAATAATGCTGATGTTATTATTTATGCATAATTTAATTGAATAAAATATTTGAAGATCAAATACTATGATCATTAACATATCATAGACTAGCTAGTGATATGCTATTTTTTTATTTAAAAAAAAGCTCAATATCAATAAGTAGGTGTAAACAAATTTTTAGAGAATGTATTTTTAAATTAGCATTTAATGACAGTGATAATTTTGACTTACAGGCACTGAAGTAATGTTTGATTTTTTTTCTAGATGGGAGCATTTGATTTACCAGTTTGGAGGCCATCATGAACTAATCGAATATGTTATAGCTAAAGGAAAAGTCATCTATAAAAAATGATAGATCTGAAAGAAAAGATTCTTTGATTGTATAAAATAAGTCAATACAATTATATTAAAAGTTAAAATACCTTAGTCGTTTACCAGAATGATGTCACTTAAACCTAAACGTATTTCAGTGTTTTGTTAACCCACTTATAAAACACATGGGATTGATTTATTTTAATGTGCACCTGGACATATAAACAGGTAAACCAATTGTGATGATAATCTCAAAACATTAAATTATTTCACAAAGATTTGTCACAAATATTCTGACGATTATTTTAATGGAATATCACAAAAATGCCTCTGTGGGGGAAAGCAGATTGGCAATTAGGTAAATGTAGCTTGAAATTCCCATTTTGTTTCTGTTTTTCAAATTTCAGTGTTTAGACTACATTTATTGAAAATTGGGGGAGGGAGGAAAATCCAAGTGATATGCCCCAAATTAAGTTCAATTGTAACCTTCTATAATAAGCAAATAGATTTTCCTATCCCCATAGTGTGTCTTTCTAGATGCTCTTCAAATACATTAGTGCCCCCTGAGGGAGGGTGTTCTTCCATTTCTAATTTCTTCTCAACCCTAGCTCAAAACAGCCTTCACAGCAGAGTTCAAGATCTGTCATTTTATACACGGGGACCCGGGCCTTCCTGTAATGGATGCATTTTGTCCCAATACAATAATATAATTTTTAAAAATTGTTTTTAAGTTTTTACAAAGGTATAGAAAACATTTTATAATTCCCAGTAAATATTTGCTATTATTATTATTACTGTTGCTGTCTCCTTACAGCCCTGAAAGTATATCAGTAGTCTTGTCTATTAGAGCCCCTTAGGAAATAAACAAATTACTTGTGAAGAGTGGATGAATATCTATCTATCTATCTATCTATCTATCTATCTATCTATCTATCTATCTATCTATCTTTCTATCTCTCTCTCTCTCTCTATATATACACACACACACACACACACACACACACACACACACATATATTTCTAAAGCTGCATAAGTTTACTTGAAACCTGTTTAAATGTTTTCATCTTTATAACCACAACTGTGTTATCAAACTTTGTCCTATTTATGAAGAAATGATTTGAGAAGTAAACATTAACTATCCAAATTACCATCCATTTCAGGTTAATAGAGGCTGAATCAATGAGGCTTTACTGTATTCAGTATAAATCAAATCAAGATACCCTTTGTTGGGAGGTTAAAGGTAACATTGCCCATGGCCGTCGCCCCCTAGTAGTATGGGGGCTGTGGAGCAGCTATCCCTCACATGCTTGGGAAGGAGTCTTGAGGGGGTGTGAGAGGTGTGTGATTACTGTGGGTGATGCCTCCTTTATGACCAACCACCTTGTCACCGGTGGGATGCAGGAGATAGATGTAAAAGCTAAAAATAAGTGTTGGATCTGTCCCGGAAGCCAGACCATGAAGATACACACACACACACATATATATACATATATACACATATATACATATATACATATATATATATATATATATCCTTATACCTATGGAATAAGAAGGCAATGCACACCTTATTTTCCTTATAGAAGCCATTCATTCTAAACAAATAGTGTTCATGTCTTTTTTGAAGGAAAGCAGAGGAGGATACCCACCCGGAAGTGCCTTACTCCTCTTAGGCCAGTGTCCTGTAAGCCCTTGCCACTCAAGGGAGCTTTCTAGAAATGCAGAACCTCGGCCCCACCCCAGACCTGCTGAATCAGGCTGCATCTTAAGAAGCGCAGGTGATTTCGGTGCCCATTAAAGTCTAGACTCCAGCCTCACCAACTTTCACCATTCCTCTAAAACACCACCTGCTTTCGTTGTTCCGGGCCTTGTAGCACTGTTCCCTCTGCCTGGAATGTTTTTCCTTTCTTCTCTATGTGGGAAATCAGAGCTAGTTACTCCCCAGCCCCACCATTATTCCAAACCTCTATGACAGTCTTTATAACATTGTAACTTATATGTCTTTCCCTTTAGATTGTGAGTTTATAGAGGGCAGGGACCCCTTGTCATATCCCTAGGATCTTGTATGGGGACTGGTTCATAGCAGATGATGAATAAATGAATTAATAAAGGGCTACACAAACATACAAGTAGTCATAGTGAAAATTGCTTATCAAAATACACTAAGCAGGCCAGCCCAGGGATGCAGTCGTTCTGTGGATTGGAAAGAACATATGAATTCTTTAATATAATGTCAAAGGACAATACTCATGGGGGAGTAAAGTGTAAGAGTAAAACTAAACAAAAAATAGTATCAAAGTTAGGTGGGGGTAGGGTTTGCCATTCTCAGCTTTGGAGGTTGGAAGGATTGTGCTAAGAGGGAAAGGTTCCAGGATGGAACATCATGAAGTGTTTGAAAGATAGGTGAGATGAGTCCTCCTAGAGCAGAGGGTTCAGTGGGGAGCTAGGACTACAAAGTCAGGTCGGATCAGCTTTCACAGGACTTTGAACATCAGTCTCACTAGTTGGAACTTCATTTTAAAATCAGGGAAGCCACTGGAGGGTTTTGAACAGTTTAGGACCAGCACAAGAGTGTTGCTGTAGGAAGAATAACCTGGTTTTAGTGTACACAGCAGGCACGCAAATATTTGTTGTGTGAGTGGACTCTGGCGAGACACCTTGACCAGGTCATTTGGTGGAGAGAGTAGGAGATATCAAGTGCTAGAAGGAGGGGTGGGAATCTTTCGCAGTGGCACGGTGAGGGGTCAGCACGACTCTACACGCCACATCGGGCTAGATCAACGATCCTTTTCTCAACCTTTAAAAATGACCAGGCCACTGTTCCAGGAGAACATTACATTTCTTCCTGAGGGATAAGAGTTTTTCGGATAAGCTTGAGTTTTGGAAAAGCACAAACCATAACAACATGTAAATTTTTTGCCTCCCCCAAACCAATTTCATCCCCTTGGAGGTCAACATTACCCCCCATTGAGTTGAGGACGCTTGCACCAGATGCTGTGGGAGACAGGTGAGGCAATGTGATACGCTGAAGGGAACATAAATCTGGCCCTTGACATCTGGGCTTTGATTCTTCTCGAATGCTTTATTCATCTATAGAGGTTGGATTCCTTCCATCTCTGAAATTCTGGTTTGAAGCTGGGCCCTCCCTTTAGGGAATTTACAACCCAATTAGGGCAGTGAGTCTGACATTAAAGGGTAGAACAAAGGCAGGTAATATTAAGAGCTGGTTGTCTTAAAAGGAACTCTAGGAAAAACAGTAATTTTTAAATTTAAAAATTTTTGCCAGATTTCCCCCCAAAGCGTGAACATCTTGGTCTTTACAACAGTAAGCAGTACGTAGAAGGATAAAGTCAATGCCAGCCTCTTGGAGAGATTTTTTTTTTCTGATGGGAAGTTATTCCAAAATATGAAGGCACATGTTTTCCCATTGGTTCTGCTGAAGCTACTGCAGGCATTGGGAAGCAGGTACCCAGACAGTAGAAACCACCATTGAGCCACAGCCATCTGTCCTTGCTCACGCACCCTCGAGATCTCAGAGGCGGTTAGTGCTGGTGGAGTTTTGCTTTCTTTACTGTACCATTAGCCTGGATGCTCATGCTCTCAATGACCTGGCTTCTATTTACTTCCCAAGCTTCCCATCTTATTGCTACATGTTGTTGTTGTTTAATCCTCCGGCCCTCTGCCTAGGCGTTAAGTCGCGAGGGCAAGGACCAGGACCATGCTGGTCACCATTGGTTTAATGATCGAAATTGACCAAACATAGAATGGTTTCTGGCATAATGCCTTTTGACGTTGAAGTTCAGCTCACATTTCTTCTTTTTCTCCCCTTTCTATCTGACTCCCATCACTCAAAGCCCAGCTTAGTCACCTCTTTCAAGAAGCCCTCCTGATTATCTAAAGGTGCTGTAGTTATGGTGCCTTCCTCCAGGACACATGCTTAGTAAGTAATTGCTGTCTCCTGTCCCCAACTAGATGGACAGTCTTTTACATCTAGTGTTATATGCTATATGGATGCCCCATAGCTCCAGCACAGCACCTCACAAACAGTGACTGTGGTGGGTAGAATTCTGCCAGCTGCAAGAATCAATACCTGACTAAAACTGGCTTAAGGAATGAGGAAGTTTATTGGCTCAGCCTTGGACATTTCACAGGAAGTCAGACTTCAGGAATGGTTTATCCAGCAGCTCAATAATTCTGAAGACCCAGGTTTCTTCCCTCCCGCTGCTTTGCCACCCAGTGTTGGTGTCACCCCAAGGCCAGATTGTTCCTTGGGTTGAGCTGGCTGTCAACAGGCATGAGTGCTCCATGCCTCCTCATCAGCTCCAGTAGGTGGGCGAGAAGGCTGGCTGCTGTGGCTCTCAGGAGAGAATACAGATTCTCGAAGCCTCCAGTAAAACTCTTCTCTGTTTCATTGGCCCAAATCGCAACCTCAGCCCTTTCTTGAACTAACCACCAAGCAAAGAGAACAGGAATACCTTGAGACAAACCAAGCCTACCCTTAGAGCTGAAATGAATTTCCGCCAACTCTTTTTGTTGGGGGTTTTGTTTTTTTGGTGTATTGTCAGTGTTTAATTTGATACATACCTTTAACAGGAGTAGCCTCCCAAGTGCAAAATGATCATGTTATTCATGCGATAATTAGAAGATGTAATAAAAAGATAATAATCCAGTGACCATATCTAGAAGTGAGACACAAGTTTAAAGAAGTTTGAAGTTATCTTCTTTCAAAATTTTTGGGTTATGTATAGGATTTTGTGTATGCTGTAGATTGTTATAATAGCAGTTCCCAAATCATATGCCCATGTCCCAAGTTGTCTTTGACTTTCTTTGGCCAACAGGAACAGCAGAAGCCAGAAAAGCCTCTCTGCTTTTGGGCTTGGCCTATGGCTGCCCTAAGATGGTTAAGAAGTCAGGTGTATCTCAATGCCTCTAACTCTTGCTGCTACTCAATGGGAAAGAGAAAGTATACTGAGTCAATCACATTTTCTAAAGATACTTTTTCATGGGTGAACAATCATTGATAAAATCTTTCAGAAACTTGATTAACTGCAGTTAGAATAGCCTTTCCCTAAGAAGGAGTTAAACTTTGTTATAAAAATCTAAGAATACTGTGACAACCTAAGACAACTGAGAGTCAGTTTATTCCATATTTACCTTGACATTCCCTGGAAGGCATGTGATGTCAGTTACTAAGAGAGCTGTGTGCAAAAGCTCAATGACAAAGTGCCCCAGAGGACCATAGGGGCCTGTGGGATCCAGCATTCCCAAACTGGAGTGAAAAGCAACCATCAGACAGTGGGGTTTACTGGCTCAACTGCAGCTCGTAGGTAAGAATGCATAAACTTCATTCGTGTGTGTGCACATTTTAGCAAATAACAGCATCAAGAATAACCTTTTGGCAAACAAGTTCCTCAGCAGATTTTTTGTTCACTGAACTGCTGTAGGCAGCAGTTTTCACTTCTATCTCCATCTTTCCTGTGGACTGGTTGCAATCTAGAGTGAAAACTCTATTACGAAATATTCTATTAGACCTGTTTGAGGCTGCAATCAGGTAGGCAAGCTGGCAAGTACGTCTGTCTTTTCCTTACCAGTTGCAGGTTTTAGAGCCATGATTTCAGACTCCTGAACTTGGAAGGCCTAGCACATGTTTGAACAGTTGGATGCAAAGTCACGGATCTTGGAAGCCATGAGGCCATCTGACCCATCCTTCATCTGCACAGTTACACTTAAGCCTTCCCGTAAGGTTCTTTATCTTCTTTTGAGTAGAGGACAGATTGGGCAATACATCCTAGGGGCCCCATTTGATCTTTGTCAAAGGGACCTCATTTTAATGGTTATCATTACAGGGAAGGGTTGGTTAACTTCTGAATATCAGATTCTTTGTCTGTGAAATGAGGAGGCTTCTTAATGCAGGGTTATTAAAAGAGTGTGAATCGAGTACTAACACGTAGCAAGGAAGTGATAAAACTGACCTCCAACTCCAGTTTAAGCATCTGAGTCTTTTTTTTTATATGTGTAGTGGTATTTGATAAATATGAAATACACTGTTCAATAAGGGCCACTTCGATAGCAATATTTATATTTATTCCTTAATTCCTTTACACAAAACCTCTTGTTGACCTATTGACCGTTCTTTACTATGACTCAATTAATACAAGAAAGAGCAGCTGAAGGACAAATTATGATTTAAAAAGGGTGGTTGATGAAGACATATTAAGAAACATTAGTCATATCATGGCATAGTACAATCAGCCAAAGTTAATCAGTGGAGAGCTTTTCAAAGCAAAAAAAGATTCACAAAAGTCTAATGTTTTTAGGAAAGAATGTCATCAATCTGTTTCAAGATCTGAGTTCACCTAATGTTAAGAGTAAAAGACGCATGCAGCGTGGCTGCTCTTCTCACCCTTAAGAGTGAATGGCCTGTTGAGATCATCAAAGAAAAACTCCTATAACCTAAAAATGCCTACTGCATCTTGAACCAGGTCCACAAGAAGACGTTGCTAGATTTAGCAATTGTCTGTGCACCCTAACGCACCCTAACGAAAGTAGGTTTTAGAAGGACTGAATTACATAATGAATCGCTCTACCTAAAAAAGTTCTTGGGTCTCTCCTTCAGCACGACACTGCTTGCTGTTGAAGTGCAATTCCAAGACAGCCCATCAAAGATCCCCAGACTCTGGGATTTTGCTGGATTTCCTGTTTAGAGATTCCAGCGAGAAGGCCGTTGGAGAAACAGGTCTTGATTCTGGAATATGCTCCATTCTGTATTTTTCAATGTAGGGTGAAGCTACTTCCCAAACCTGAGAATCAAGGACAAAACAAAGTCAAAATGTTGACAGCATTGTTTTCACATGTCATTAAGCATCAGCTTCATCTGAAGCCGAAACATCATCTATACCTGACAGCTGTCTACTTGCTTTTATTTTAAGCAATGTGACACACAATTAGTCTTTGGTGGCATTCACAGCTTTTCAAATACAAAGTCCAAAACTTTTCTAAAGTTACCATAAATGTTTTTAGCTGCTTACTCTTCAAAAGCAAAACAAGCCAATAAACAAATAAAACCTAGAGAATTCAGTGTGGACAGAATTAAGGAAAGTTGCCCAAGGTCTGACCGTGAGTTTTCTAAAGAAAGTCTTGAATGATAAAAAGCAATGGATTTCCTCATTAGTTCTAAAGCAGGGGTGTCCAAACTGCGGCCCGCGGGCCAACTGTGACCCGCAATCCATTTTTAATTGGCCCGCAGCAAATTCCAAAATATATTTAGTTTACTTAAATAAACCAGGTGAGGCAATACATACTTCACCTCGAGTGAGTAGCCCAGCTGTTTGTGTATTTTACCACATATGGCCCTTGGTAAAAAACGTTGAAAAAAGTTTGGACACCCCTGCTCTAAACCCTGCCACACTTGCTCTGTCTCTTAGGCCCTTGCTACTCGAAAGTGTGGCCCTGAGCCAGCCAGCAGTACCAGCATCACCTGGGGCAAGTCAGAATGTCAGCCCCACCTGAAACCTGCTAAATCGAGATCTGCATTTTAACAAGACCTCCAGGAAATTCACACACATATTACAGTTTGAGAAGCACTGCCTCAGTCAGACCTTTGTTTAGCTTTTACCTCCAACCACCAACCTATTCTCTGTCAAGCATATCTTCTCAAATTAAGGCCCTGTTTTTGGTTTACAGCTGCTTTTTATCTGATTGCCACAAACAGCCAAGGAGCACTTTGTGCTATTCTTTTGTATCACTTTAGAAAATGTATTCTTTCAAAGGCTAACCTCCTCAAAAAGGTATCGCACCCCCATGTTCATTGCCGTTATTTACAATAGCCAAGCCATGGAAGTAACCTAAATACCCATCAATGGATGAAAGAATAAAAATAAATGTTATAATAGAGCTATTGTTCAGCCATTAAGAGAAAGGAAATCCTAAAAAGAAAAAAAGAGAGAGAGAGAGAAAGGAAATCTTGTCATTTGTGACAACACAGGTGGACCTTGAAGGTATTATGCTAGGTGAAATAAGTCAGACAAAGACAAATACTGCATTATCTCACGTATATGTGGAATCTAAAAAATAAAATAACACCAAACTCATAGACACAGAGAACAGATTGATGGTTACTAGAGGTGGGGGGTAGGCATGTACAAAATAGGTGAAATGGTCCAAATGTACACACTTCCAGTTATAAAATAAATAAGTCATGGAGATGTAATGCACAGCATGGTGACTACAGTTAATTATACTGTATTATATATTCGAAAGTTGCTAAAAGAGTAGATCTTAAAAGTTTTCATCACAAGAAAAAATAATTTTGACTGTGTGTGGTGACAGATGTTAACTAGACTTATTCTGATCATTTTGCAATATATACAAACACCAAATCACTATGTTGTACACCTGAAACTACTATCATCTTATACGCCAATTCTATTTCAATTTAAAAAGGTAAACCTTTCACATGCTTCTGTACTAGCAGCAAAGTTGGCAAGTACGGGGCTCCCTTTCAAAGAGTGAAGGGCACTCTTAGAAAGAACAGGTGTGAAGTTCCAAGGGAAAAATCGTTCCCCAGAAGCAGAGCAGAGCAACAATTCCAGGGGAAATCAAACAATTCTACAGAACACAATACCCACAAATTACTAAAAAGGCTTAAAAAAACTTTACAAAACATATTTAAAAAATGAGTCCGCATGCTAGGTGTCTGTCCCTATCAGACAAATCGATAATCAAAGCAGCTAGAGGAAATCAGCAGTAAAGGGAACTGTCTCTCATCTAGGATGGTGGGCAGGACACAATAGCACTAGACAGACCCACAGCCCTTTGAAGCGAAAACCTGGGACTTTGTTTTCTCTTCAGATCTATGCAGGCATTGGGCCAGGTGATCGCCATAGCGTTACAGGAAGAGAAAGTCCTTTTAAACGAAAGAAAGCACGTTCTAGGTAAAGGGGGTCCATGAACCTTTCATCTCATTTTCTCCCCACAAATGCTTGTTCCAAAACTCCAATTAAAATAAATTTCAGCTTCTAATCCTTAGATATTCATTGTCTGGGTGCAACATGGGGTATCAGAGCTTATCAAATAGCTTCTTGGTTGCTTTGCATAAGAAACATTTTTGTTGCCCTCCAAGGAATAGCCAGAAAACAAAAGAATAAGACCATGTTGTTCCACTTCCCACTCCCACTGTACTGTCCCATAATGACCCCAAACTAAGACATAAGCCAAGTAGCCAGCTTGCCTTTTGCTCCACAAGCAGCCTGTGTGCTGCTTCGATGTCTGGGGCCATGAAGCGATCTTTTATCCAGGGCCTACAGAGAAAGCACAGGAAATCGTCAGCCAAACATTAACACTGCCAGTTCACAGTGCTGAAATGGTGTCACTTCCAGGGACCTGTTAGACTTTACCTTACAACAGAGCGCACCAGGTCATAGACCTTCTCCAGGGGCGTGGTTGTTCTCAGGGGCCGGAGAAACTCTATGCCCTGGCAGGCTGCAAGGAGCTCGATGGCCAGCACTAAAACAAGAGAGGTGGAGGGGACCACTGATTAAATCTGACTTCCTGCTCGAGGGCCAGAAATCACACGGAAGTTGACTGCCATTGCCAGCCAACTTACAGATGGATGGTTCTCTGTCTACTGAGAGAATGAAGCTGCCTTGATATTTGGTTACAGTTATAAATCTGCTTTTCTAACCCCCTGTTATCTTTAATGGTGTAAAGGGGAGAACAATCCAGGTAAATGTCTCAGTGCTCCCCTTCTCACCACATCTAATCAAGCCGGATGAGATCTGTTTCCTATTTCCACTTCTGTGCAAATTTCAATTTATTTTTAGACTTGCTGGTCCCTTTGGCCTAAAATACACCGACTTTCATCAAAGGATTTAAGGAGCCAGTGAATGAGGCAAAGAGTCTTTTGTTGCCGTGGGACTGATTCTATAATGTCGGTTTCAAATCTTCAAACTCAAAGGCTCCCAAGTCCACTAAAACTGAAATTCTAGAAGCTGGTGTTTGGATGTCTTCTATCTTCATTGCAATGCATCCCAGAACAATTTATTTTGTGCATACCTCGCTTCCTTTACAAAACTAATATTGCATCCTTCCCTCCAATTAGCTGGCCCTATTCATTCTTCAGGTCTTAATCTTATATACTCTTTCAGAGATGCCTTTTCTCATCCCTTTAGACTACATTAGGTTCATTTATATCCTCCTAGAGCTCTATTCTTTAATCACAGTTTTGTTAAGTGCTACAAAGAGTTGCCAAATTATTGTCCAATGTCCTCTTTTTTGGTTAGACTGTAATTTCCAAGAAGGCAGAGAGAAAGAATATCTCATTCATTGTTTAATCCACTGTGGATTATCAAGTGGTAGCTGTCTTTCCACCCCAACCAGGTGGAATTATTATCTTTCTGTGCTCCCTATGCAATGAAGAATCACTAGGTGCTGTAATAAGCAGGTACTTATATTGTACTTTATATCCAGCACCATTGTATTCCAAGAATTACAGGTATTTGTTTAATATCTGTAATCAAAGCAAACTTAAGTAAAAATGAACATGCTTGAAATACAAACTGCCAAACTTTTGTTTTAAATTGCACCCGCCTGATATGAATGGATAGAACTACATTAGAAGAGCTAGATCTATAATTTGGACCTATAGTGTTAACTTTATTGTTATGCAAACATCTGAACACCAAGTCTGTGCCAGGCACTGTTCTAGGTATTCTAAGTCCATCCAGCCAAGATCCCTGCCCTCATGTAGCTTATCTTCCACTGGGAAAGACAATCAAGCCTAAGTATGTCAGGAATACGAAGTGATATTAGGGAAAAAGGGGGGGGACAGAATGATGGGTGCTGTTTTAGCAGATTAAACAAGGATGGCATCTGAGGTGAAATCTGGGCAACTAGGTAGATGGAGTGAGGAAGTAAACCATGCGAAGTCCTTTGCGAGCAGTGTTGTAGGCAGAGGGACCAGGGAGGACACCGGTGCGCGAGAGAGATGTGTCCTTGGAAGGTACAATAATTGCACTGTGGTTCCAGGGTAGAGAATGGGATGGAGAGAGGTGGCAGTGAGAGCCAGAAGCCAGGTCATGCTCTGCATGGTCCTTGTAGGCTACAGGAAGGGGGTGGGATCTTGTTTTGAGCAATAGGAAGTCACTGGCAAATTTTCAGTAGTGGCACGGTATGGTCACAATTACGTTTTAAGAAGCTCACTCTGGATATTGTACATGGTGACTGCAGAGAAATGGTAGTGAAAACAAGATCAATCACAAGGAGATGAAAGGGCTTGCTTTGGTGTCTTTTGAAGGTAAGGTTGATTTACTGATGAACTGGAGAGAAAATCTGAGAATTGATTAGGGTGGCTCCATAAGCTTTTGGCCAGAGCAACATGTTCAATGGGGAGACCATTTTAAGAATGAACATTAAGAATACACTGTGGTAGAGAGATAATAACAAGTGTTGGTGAGGATGTAGAGAAATCAGAGCTCTTTGGTAGGAATGCTGGTAGGAATGTAACATGGTACAGCCATTTCTGGAAAACAGTCTGGAGGTTCCTCAAAAAAATGGACATAGAGTTACCATATGAACCTGCAGTTCCACTCTAGAGAAATGAAAACATATGTCCACACAGAAACTTGTGCACATATGTCCATAGCAGCATTATCCATATTAGCCAAAAGGTGGACAGAACCCAAACGTCCCTCAACTGATGAATAGACAAACAAAATGTGGTATATCTATACAATGGAATATTATTTGGCCAGAAAAATGAATGAATGCTACAACATGGATGAACCTTGAACACATTTCACTAAGTGAAAGAAGACACTCACAACCTTCCCCCCCCACACACAGATTATATGATTCCATTTATGAAATGTCCAGAATAGGCAAATCAATAGAGAGAGACAGTACATTAATGGTTGCCTAAGCCTAGGGGGGTGGGGGATGGGTAGGGAGTTTGGGAGATTGATAGGTAAAGAGTACAAGTTTTCTTTTTTGAGGTGATGAAAACATTCTAAAATTGGTTGTGGTGATGCTTGCACAACTCTGTGAATATATTTTTTAAAAAGCTGAATTACACTTTTTAAATGGGTGAATTTATGATATGTAAATTGTATCTCAATACAGCTGTTTTATATATATATATATATACATATATATACATATATATATATATATATATATATATACAATGCTCTCACATTTATCAGATAGTGATATTCTTTTGTCAGCCAACTGCTTCCAATACAGTTGCAAAAACCAAAAAACTTAGAGAATAATGCCTAAAGGAAGGCAATTTCCCTTTAAAAAACAAAACAAGCAGTAATTAAGAAAGCAGGGAGAGGTGGGCCTAACCCAGGGTCCACTTATGAAGTATCTTTGCCAAAGAGGTTGGGTCAACTGCAACGTACAGGAAATGCCTGGAACAGAGAGCAAGTTAAAAGTACCACCACCAGGAAGCTAACAGGTAAGTCCAAAATACTGGTCTCTATCAGAAAATTGACCTGTTTTTTAAACTAGTTAATGGCATGGACAAAAAAAGAAAAATGGGGGACATGGGACTGTTCTAGATGAAAAGAAGCGTAAAACCTTGATCACCAAATTTAAAATGTGGGCTTTGAATCCTAATTTGAACAAACCTACTATACAGACATTGAGATAACTGGGAGAATTTGAATATGTACTCAGTGATGATACCAAGACTCATTGGATGTGATAATGGCATCTTGATATTTAAGAGTTAAAGTATGCAGGAAGAAAATAATATGGGGATTTGTTTGAAAATAATTTGAGAAAAGCAAAAGAAAATACGAAGCAAATGTGCTAACTGTTGAATCAGAGTGAAGTGTGTCTGAGGTTCATGGTACTAATTTCCTACTTTTGAATATATATTGAAAGTCTTGTGTTTTAAAAAAGCCAGTGGATGAACCGGCTTAGCCAGCAGGTGTGTGTCTTAATCTTCAGCAAGCATCAGAACCACCTGGAGGGCCTGTTACAACCAGCTTGTTCTGCTGTCCTCCCTACAGTTTTGGATCCAGTTGGTGGGTCTGAGGAGGGGCTTGAGAATTTCTAACAAGTTGCCAGGAGATACTGATGCTGCTGGTGGAGATTCCACTCTGAGGATCACTGGCAGCGTCATTTATCAGCCAGGCCTGCCACCCGAGCTGGCTGAGGTTACCTTGCTCCACGTGCTCAACGACTCTGAGGGCTTTCCTTGCTGACCATCCTCCCATGGAGACGTGGTCTTCCGTGGCCGCGCTGGTGGAGAGAGAATCCACAGACGACGGGTGGCACAGAGCCTTGCTCTCAGAAACTGCAAGAGATCAGTGCAAGAGAAATATGTTCCCAACAGGAAAAAGTGCCCACATGACCTGGGTTTTCCCAAAGTGCTCCATGGCATGGAGTATCCGCTAGTTATCCCAGCACCAGATGGCCCAAAATTCTTTGGGAAAAAGGAAGTAGGTTGTTGTTTTCTTTTCACCCCCGCGAAGCGAAAAGGGCTCGAAAGATATACTGATTTTTGAGATAAGAGTGGGATGGAAATTGTAATATTACAAAACGCTGGAAGCATTGAACATACCAGAGAGACTAGGAAAAAAAGAAACGTGGTTATTTTCAGGTACTGGAGAACAATTTGGTTGTGTCACCAGAGGAGGTGGGGTTGGAAATCAGTTGTGGCATTTGGGGAGTGAGGCTGGCCTTACAGATCTTGGGCAAGAAGTTTTAACAATTTAGTCTGGTCAATGATGACATAAGTGGATGTTCTGAGTTTAAGCAAGAGGTTGATGGCTGCCAGAGATATCTTGGGGAGGTAAGGGAGCTTGAGAGATGACCTAGATTAATGTCTCTCAAACTATAATGTGCGTATGAATTACTACTGGATCTTATTAAACTGCAAATGTTGAGTTTCAGGTGGGGCCTGAGATTCTTCTGTTCTAACAAACTCCCAGGTGGTGGCTGTAGTTTTGGTCCAAGGACCACATTTTAAATAGCAAGGACCTAGATTACAGAGTTCCTTCTCCACAGCGTCAGAAGCCTGGAAATGTTAAAACATCAAAGTATTTTCCCTCCCTTCTGTGACATTGAGAGTGACGCTTCCATTGTTTTCTAGGCTACAAGGGATCCTATCTGAGATAATGTAGCTATAAACTAGGGTGATCAACTCATTCTGGTTTACCCAGGACTTTCAGTTTTAGCACTGCAAGCTCTGGGTTCTGGGACCTTGAACTTGCTGCATGGATCAGCCGGCCGTAGTTGAGGCTTGTTCAGAAACATAAAGTACAAGTGGCCAAAAAATACCGCCAGTTTCATTTTATAATGAAAGCAAGCTGAACGACTTTAGTAGGCAGCCTGGGAAACTATACACATTCAAATGGGGCTTCTCAAAGTCCATAATATTCTCTAGAAATTAATTACCACTCCACCTGCCATATTAATGTGGGAAATCGCTACTCTTTGGAGTGGTATTTTAGTAAGCAGCTAAGTGAGCAAATAGAATATACTGGACAGAGGAGAAGGTTAATTCAGTGGCTCTTTGTTTGTTATCTGTGTTGAGTTTTGGTGTGAGGCTTAGGTATGAAAGGGGTTAGGGATAATATTAACTAATACAGAGGGTGCCAAAAAATGTATACACATTTTAAGAAAGAAAACTATTAAAATTATAATGCTCAATATATACCGATAACAAAAGATGAATACAAGTCATGTTTGACTTCTGCAATTACCAGAGGGGCTCAAAGTGGTTACCATCAGTATCCAGACACTTCTGATTATGGGGAACTACTGCTTGAGCAACATTGACCAAAGTGTCCCCTTGAATACATTTTTTTGCACCCCCAGTATTTATTTAGTGCCAGGCATAGTTCTAAGGCTTTATATGTATTAATTCATTTAATCCTCAAAATGGCCCCACTAGGTAAATTTATCATGCCTGTTTTACACAGGAGTAAACCAAGGGTAAATAGGATTGAAACTTGGTTCATATCACACTGTAAATGGCAGAGCTAGGATTCGAACCCAGAATTTGTTCTCTTAATGAACCACCACACTATCCTGCCTCTTGGGTGGGTTTGCCAGATAGAAATACAAGATGCTCAGTTAAATTTGAATTTCAGGTAAAAAATATTTTTTAGTGCAAGTATGTCCCAAATAATTCAAATTTAGCTGGGCCTCTTGCACTTCTATTTGTTAAATTTTGCAACTATGTTTTAGGATTAAATATTGATTTAAATGAGATCCTCATTAAATAAAATGAAAGCACAGATTTGGGATCCAAAATGCCTGGGCTTCAATTTTGCTCTACTTCTTACTAGCTGTGCACTATTGCATGAGTCACTTCTCAGATCTTCAGGTATTTATCTGTAAAATGCAGATAATATCAGTACCTCCCTCATGATATTGTTGTGACAATTAAGTGACTGAATGTAAGTGAAGCCCTGAGTACTTCCTCTGTGCCAGGCCCTGTTCTGATGAGTTACTTATTTGTCCCTTACAGTCTTGGCTCAGAAATCAGCTAGATTGAAGCTCAATTTTCATAAAGGCATCCTCCTTCTTATAAGCATTATTGCGTGCTGTAATCACAGTGTTCATGGCTAGTATATCTAATGAAATGTTTCCAAAGCGTGATCATTCAGGTCCTTTCAAGTTTCACCATTAAGTATAAACATCTTTGTCTTTTTCTTTCTGATAATCTTCAAATTGAGAATAGGGGGAAAATTACGCAGATTAAGTTCATATGTGATGTCAAATTGCTTCCTACAGAGAAATTGTGGAAACCTTGTTGTTTACAACCTCACTATGTATTCTTGTGTTTCAGTATAATGTTGTTTAGGTTTTATTTTATATTTTTTCCCCTAAAAACAATTAAAGAAGCAACCTGCTTCTTTACAACAACCTGCTGTATTTCTATTGAGAAAAGTGGGATGCTAATGAAGTTAAAAAAGTGAAATCTCACTCAAACAGAAAATTTGGTATTTCAGGTAAAATGGAAAGGACTTTCAATGAACAGGCTTGCATTCTGGGAAAAGACCAGTGTCCTTACCGAGGGCTGCAGCTGTGCAGTGGGCTATCATGAATCCAGAGTTCAGACCACCTTCAGCCACCAGGAAGGCAGGCAGCTCGCTGAGGGAGGGGTTGCAGAGCCTTTCGATTCTTCTTTCGCTAATTGCGGCAAGTTCATGGACACCAATGGCCAAATAGTCCAGGGCCTGAAAGAGTTTCTCAATTCAGTTGGCCTATATTGGAATATGCTTTTAGGGTCAGCAACAATTCTAAAAAGCTTACTTTGGCTGGGTATTCACCATGGAAGTTTCCTCCAGAAATAGTCTCTCCCCTGTTGGCAAACACCATCTTTCAAAGTAGGTTAAGGCTTGAACATACATTTGCTGATTACTTCAAGTATAAGTCTTTTCCAATCTGCTTATTTTTAACATTGAGGTGACAGCTTTTATAAAATGTGGAAGGAGAGTCTCTCCACAAGCAGTTGTTGACATAAAGGGACACACAACACAAGCAAATAAACAAAACCTTAAAGAAGAGTTGTGTATACGCAATTGGGGGCTAAAGAAATATGAGGCATGAAATGATGTTCTCTCTTGAGATTAGAGATTCTTTAGCACCATAACTGTACTAATCTGGTGGTTAGTACTTGCCCTCAAAAAGTTTATAACCTGAAACTAACAGCAGAGACCACGAACCAGTTCAAGAGCAAATTCTATTTTTTCAATGGGCACTGTGAGCCTGTGCTCCATAGAAGAACCTGCTGAATGACCAGACTGTCTGGGACAATTGATTCAGGGAAAACTTTCAAATTCTCTACTCAGTGATCGCAGCAATGGCGGCCAAAAGGTCGTCCCAAACCTGTTTAAGTCAGACTCACTGAATGTTAGTATTCTGAGGGATCATTCCGTTCTTTCATGCACTTCACTGAGACCAACAGGCACCCAGACAAAGGCAATAACAGACCCTCCTTCTAGGTTCCAAAGAGCTAATTTTCACCTACTGAGCTAAAGAATATTCACTACTTATTTACAACGAGATCACTCTGTGTGAGAAATGGTCTGACTTCCAAAGAGCTGGAGCTGCGTGTGTCATATTACCTTAGTCAAGTTTGGAATTACCCTTTTCTGTACATATAACCATGAGCCTGTTAGGCCTCGCTCATGTTCTTCTCCATGAACCCACCCCAACCACAGGACTTGGTCTTCTCTCCATTCTCTGAATCCTGATAGCAAGTGATCTTGGCACCAATTTAGAACTTAAGCACATTCTGTTGTTCTTTAGTTGTTCCAAATTTGTTGGCTATTAGAGTATAACAATTAGATGTTAACTCCCGTAATATCCAACAACTTTGTAATAGGTGCTCTATATCTGCAAAAGAAAATTGAGAAAAATATTCTTTCAGGTAACACCAGTATTGCAGGAGAACTCCCAAAGATTAGTCTATTGGAAATTCATCAGCAATTAAGAATCTTTAATTGAGGGAGTAAAGGATTTTTGGCTAAAATTTTTGCTGAGGCAAGTGGTAGGGGAAGACTTTAGAAGGGAATTATTACCTCCCCAATTTCCCATAATTTAATGTGTTTTTTTTTAACTCTATTTAAGATATCCTTTAAAGTCTAAATTACCCTTTCAAGTCTAAAATTATGTTAAGTGTAGAATGGATACCTCTCTGCAGTCCATGAGCTGAAACTGAGACAAGACTACATGGAGTTCGAGAAAACTAATACTCCATTTTGGGAGTGGGATAGTGTTGAGGTAGGTTAGTGAGCTGAGTATTACTTAATGTGGGTTTGACTTAACTGTAAAACAGTCTGAGAGGACATAAAACATACATCCTGAAGTAAGCCTGTCAGAGAAGCCACACAGAAAAGTTCTTGTGAGAAACCTTATCCAGCTGTTGTGAACCAGTCTTCTAACCCCGGCTGTGAACTGCTTTCAGGGCTGCTGATTCAGCATTTCCCCAGTGTTTAGAACTGAGGCAGACATGAGTTTGCAACAAATAGATTCCTAGGGGGTTTGGTGGTCTTCAGGCAGTATTGTCTCTGTGAAGACTTTGCCAGTGTGACCCTTGACTGATCACAGCAGCTCCTGGGGGAACTAAGTGTTCACAGAACATTCCACAGCAAAAACTGCAAGACCCATGCCATGACAGAAAGAAGAGCTCCACCTTTGAGAAACGGGTGTTGTTACTATTCTTAGTACAAATATGGAAACACTGATTTGAGTAAAGTTCATGTCAGGCACAAAAACTTGGGATAGGGAAAGCCATAAGTCTTTGATTAACACTTCGGTACGTGTTAAGAGGTTGCCTTTTGTTTAATGCAGCATGCAGTCAGTAGAACGAGGAAGGCTTGCCTACATGCCAACCTACCCAGGGTCTACACAGCCACAGTTGTGTTGGAGGTCTTCATCCTTCTAACAACAACCTCAGCAGTGGGTTTTAGGGCAAGTGTTTTCATGAAAGTTCTCAGCCAATGCTGGAAATATCTCCTTTAATCTCTAATGGGTCAATTTTGAAGGCACAGCACATTAGACTCCAAACCTGAGATCAGGTTCAGAGCCAGGCCTCTGCCACTTACCAGCTCCCATCTGGAGAAAGTCACTTAACCTCTGGGCCTCAGGTACTTTGTGTATGAAATGGAGTGACAGAACAGAGAGGCTACAGAAAATGAGCACTTCAGAAGGTCTTAAAATGACCGGCTGAAATTCTATAATCACAGTCAAAAGATACAGGATTATCTGTCGCACTGTTTAGTTCCGTGGTAATGATTTTCTTCACAAATGCTATTGTGTCATTCGCCACACCATGAACCTAAAATATAAGATTAAATAAGTTAATACCTGGAAGACACTCATGGTGCCTGTCACAGAATCTTATATTCTTATTAGAATAGCAAGAATATTTGAAAGTGGGATTTATTTTTACTGTAAATTCTTCAGCAATTCTTCCCCGTAGGCTGTTTTGATCTAACTAAGGAGAATAGGACTTGCTCAGTACTAGGAAGTGAGGGTATTTACTCTAGAGTGGACTCTATTACCCGACAGACTGGAATTTGGCACAAGCTGAGCTATTGTTTCATTCTTAGTAAGTCTATTGATCTCTCATTCAACTAGCTACCATATGCAAATGAGTTGTAACATCTGCCAACACAGGTCATTTACATTTTTTATGTAAAGTTAAGTCTCACAGACAGATTCATTTATGATGATTTATGTCTGCCTATTAAATGCAGATAAGGGTGGCACTTGAATTTTGATTCTTTCCTGTGAACATCCCTGAAAGGCTGGGTCTAGTTTTATCTAACAGGAAGAACAAGTAAAACTCCATTAACCGGTTAGGATGATGTTATTATTAAGAATTTTAAAAAGTGAGCACACTAAATTAACACGGCCAGCTTTCTGTTAGATGTCTCTGCAAGGCGGCTGAGTAAAGCAATTGAAAAGGAAACAAACAGCTTACTACGCAGACTAGAAACTTTACAATAATTGGACAAATGGAAGTATGATCTACATAATTTTTAGTAGAGGCAGTAAGAAATTTGGGTTATAATTGACAATGACATGATTTTACAACGCCTTCCTCTTTTTGGGAGGCGGATGTGGGAGAGAGAAAGGAAGCTTTTTGTTTGCTTGTTTACCTGTGGACAGCAGCGCAAGGTGTATGCGTCCTGAACATGATCACAGAACCTGTGACTTTCTGCGGAAAAGATGAAGAGGAAACATCATGTTATCCATCCCCCCCCCTCAAAAACCAAATAAGCTCACTCACATAAGCATGCCCAGACCTGCTATTTCTGATGGATGGTGATCCGAGTCCAAGAGTGACCGAAATCGAAAAGAAACTTCAATTTGCCCAGGATGAGGGCGAAGACTATGAATGTCTAGAATTGATAAAGGAGAAAAAGTCTGAGCAACTCTTATATTAGAACGAACTACAACGGATGGCTCAGGACCATCCATGGTGTGCTAACACAGCCCTCAAAATCCCAGGGTTCCTTAACCTCCACTTAGAATAAGAAAGCGAACACCAAAAGCAAGATTTTCCTGTTGTCTTTATTCTTTCTACTTTCGGTATCTGAGTGCAAATTATGTGTTGAGGCTACTGGGAATTCACCTGAAGACACTGAGCTACCCTAAAAATATTTAGGCTTATAATGGAAAGGAGCCCTGTAGTGGCTTAATTTAACTAAGTAATTTTTAGACAGTTTTTCTGTCCTACTATATATAACAGTGGAAAGTCTTTCAAACTCACTACATTCTAGGTAAGCTACCACTTCTACAGTTTTCTTTTTCCTTCCAAATTTCTAATGGGGACCAACCTGAGTTCCACTATAATTCTAAAACCCTGCAAACAGATTCCTACAACAGCATATAGTTTGATGGGAGTCAGACCTGGGTGATCTGGGACAGGTCATTTAACTCTCAGGGTCAGCATCTGTCTGTCAAATGTGACCATTTCAAGGACCAAGTGTGGCATAATTTAGATGAAACTGTTGCAGCATTGGGAATGCCATAGGCACTTGGGTGTTCTCCTTCTTTCCTACCACCCACCTCCACCACTCCTGTGACTAAAGACCTCAACCAGCCCACCCTACCAGCTCTGGTTCAAGGAATAGCAGCTGAAAGGAAGAACCACGCTGACCGGTATCGAAGGCTCTGGTGGTGCCTTTCAGCACCTCCAGGGTCAAGGCGGCCACGATGTCAGCCTGCCGAGCAATAGCACTGGCTCTCTCCACAGCTTCGCAGCCCAGGGAGGTGATCATCTGTGTCCCATTGATGAGCGCCAGACCCTTTGGGGAGGGGGAGAGAAGTTTCCTACTGCATTTATTATAACAAGCCTGTGAAGTTGATTTAGTGTCTTTTGCTTTCCTAAGAGAAAAGTTAGGCTGTCAGCTGACGGATGCTGATTCAGGGTTTCTGAAGTACAGTGCAGAAGTGCTTATTTAAGCGCTGGAGGACTAAGTGCCATCCTATGTGAAGTGGTTACTATAAATCTGCCAAATGGAATAGCTAGTAAGTATCCCTGTTCTCAAGGCAGCAGTGTAGCTCCAGTGTACAATGCATATAAAATCTTTAGCTCTTAATTATTCTGCATTTCTTTTTAAACTTCTCATCATTGTAGACAAGACACCTTGAAACATGTGTGGTCCAAAAATCTTGGTTTAGAGCATCCTAAGGGATGCTGGCTTAGAGTATCTCTTAGGGATCCCTAGAGATCCTGGTGTGAAGTTTAAGTTCTTAGGTAAGAGAGCCCCTAAGCACGTGTGGCATGAAGAATCTTTTAAAGGCATATGGAGGAGCCCTTTCTTTGGGGGACAAATTTTAACAGACATGTAAGTCACATTTATTTTAAGAAACTGGTGAGACTGAAATTAAGACTGAAAATAGTGCATAAAGACTTGTTAACACAAGCAGATTTTCCTTGAATCTCCTTACCTCTTTTGGTTTCAAAATAATTGGTTTCAGCCCATGGGCTTCCAGGACCTAAAGAATAATTTAAAGAAATATAAAAAATGGGTATCAAATGAAATACCAGCCTATTTCTAATTTCATGAGGGATCTAATGAAAGATCTTTAAGCCCACAAGTCTGTCTTATAAAAGATTAGACCTACATGCATTGGTTCTGTTCATCATCTCTGGTCTATTCTCTAGTTCTATCCTTTAGTCTGAAAGCAGACTTAGCTCTCATATAATATTCGTACCTAAATCAGGGGCTCTAGTGTCTACAGAGTCAACCCTAAGTTTTGATTTCTATGTGCTTTGTGTTCAGTGCCCACTTTAATGATTCACCTTTCTCCTGCTGCTCCCTGGGCACATATGCCCACCTGTACTGTGCTAAGGCTGGGTTCCTGACTATCTGTCTACACTTCCCTGCCTCCAGAGCTTGACATAAGACATCCTCTCCCCTCCTCCTAGTTATCTAAACACTGGCAGAACCTCAGAGCAGGGCTTCTTACTTGTGGGGCAAATGTGTGAACACCAGTGAAGGTATGGGGTGGGGTGGGGTTGTTGGCCTAACAGATGGAAACACAATCCTGAAGTGAAATGGGCTGAATAATCTTCCTCCAAAATAAAAGAAGTGGAAGCAGTCACTAGGTTAAGGTCTCTATAGGCAAGAAGAAAGACAGAGCAAGCACCATTTACTAGGTCAATTTCACAAATTTATGAGAGTCCCTATTAAACACCCAATTCTGTTCTAGGTGTTGGACTGGGGCTGGGTTAAGAAAGACGAGCTCAAGGGCAATTACAGTGATAGAATATTAAGTGCTGCAGGAGGTAGGAAGTGGGTACAGTTCAGTGGAATACAATCGCATAAAATGCCAGGAGAGCACAAAGGAGGAGCAAAAGGGACAGAACGGGGTGGGGGTGGAGGGCATGTGGAGCCAGAAGAGCAGAGAGGGTAGTTTCCCAGGGGACTTATCAGAAGGAGGAACAGGAGTGAGAAGGGGAGAGAAGAATGGACCTGTGCTGGTCCCTCTGCCTGGGCCACAACACATTCCAGCTGTAAGGCCCCTCCCACATCTGTGATGTTGAACCTTGGCAGGGAGGGATGAAGGATGCCAAACAAGACATCCCTCCTGTAGGCCACTTTGAGTTCTGCCTTTCTTCTAAGGGCAATGGGAAGCATCATGGGTTTTAGCCAGGATACGTTCAGATTTGCTGTGAAGGTGGTTGGAGAATACTGCACATGCAGACATCATCAAGATGGGGCTGCATGGCAGAAAGGTGATCTAGAACCTGTATCCCCATAAGGATTATCTATTGCTTAACTTCTCCCTCCTTCTTAGTCCTCGCCCTCTTGCTTACTGTTTGGGGACTTCCCAGCAATTGATCAGAGATGGCACTTCAAATCATTCTTTGGGCTTCTCTGATGGAATTTGGAGATAAATGAAGAAAATATTAAAGTTTTATCAAAAACAAGCCTTTCTGATTAGCCACCAAGGTGGGAGCTTGGGGAGGGAGGAATGGAACCTGCTTTCCAGAGGCCATAGAGTAAGTGTTACGATGCTTAGCTTTGTACCTGTGAGACCAGCAACTAAAAACTTGCGACAATGTGTGACCTCCCGGATAGGCACTGGAAGTGTTTTAGATGCAGAATAAATTCCTGGATCAATACTGGTAGCTGTATCTTTTCACCAAGGTGATCACTGAGTCCAGAGGCTGACAGGCCGACAGTAGAGTATGGAAGCTAAGAGCCTTGCCTAATTTGACTTCCAAGCTTTGATTTTCTCATCTATAAAGTAAGGACAACAGCTGCTCCCTCCCTGGGCTGCTGTAAGGATTAAGCGAAATGAAGCATGCAATATACCCAATGCCCAGTCTAGGAAAAATACTGCACATGGAAGCTGTTATGAAAGTCTTACGTATTTAGCGTCAGCCCAGCCACTTTTTGGAGACCACATCTTCCCTTCTCCAATTAGCCCAAGGGCAAGGTGAGAGAGTGGAGCCAGGTCTCCACTGGCACCCACGGTTCCTTTCTCTGGAACATAGGGCAGGCAGGAGGCTGGGAAGGAAGTAGGTATCAATTACTTCAGGAGTACTTCATTCTGGCTGTCCCCATTTTGCCAGCGAGACCAACCACCCCCAACAGGATCTAGTATCACTTTACAGCACAAATGGCACAAATACCTGAGGAAAGACAATTCCTCAACCACAACTAATGCTTAGGTGACCTGGCTGAGCTACTATAGAAAGAAAGAGTGAGGGGGAGGATGAGAGAAAGAAAGGCAGGAAGGGAGAAGGGAGGAAACGAAGTCCGGGCACGAAGGGAAGAGGACCCTCCCAGTAACCAAGCCTTCTCTTGTAAGCCTCTCTACGTTTAGACTTTCTCCTAAGGACAAAGGGAAGCAGCAGTACAGGTGTTAGCCAGGGTATGCTCAGATTTGCTGTGTGAAGGTGGCTGGCGGAACATTACATGGAGAAACAATCAAGATGGCAGAAAGCTGATCTGAAACCCATATCCTCATAACGATTATCTGTTAACTTCTTCCTTCTTGGTCCTCTGCCCCTTCACTTACTGTGCATGTTCCAATCTGACCTAGAAATTTCAAGAATTCTAGCAATGCATCTTAAAGACGTGATCAGGAACTAACTGTTGTTCCTTATAGACTTGTCTCTAAGAACAAAAAGTTACAAAAGATCTCAATATGGAATTAAGAGATTTTCCTATGACCAAAAGTTGTGTGTTGCCATTAAAACCTGTTGGAGAATGTCTGGAAACATGTAAATATTTACATTAGAAAAGTAATATAAAATGTTTCAGGCGGATAAGGTTCACCAAAATGTTGATAGGGATTCCCTGGAAAAGAAAGTCATAGGCAACATAATCTCTTCTTTTTGCCAGATTCCTAGTCACCCGGTCTGCCACCTTAGTACCACTTATAAGTGGACATAGTTTTATAGGAAATTCCCAGTAAGTTACAAAAAAAAAAAAAAGGCTTTGTTTTTCTAAGTAAATTCAGATGCCTGAGAGCAGTGTTTTTGCCACTGCTAAATAATGTCAATAGAACAAAGCAGTGCCACCCACAAACCAACTTCCAGATCGAAGTTCAAGTCACCCTGGGGAATTCTCAGAACCCTTAGGGACCCAGGGGTGCCTTAGACTCGCCCATAAAGCATACATATGTGGGTTCATGGCCAAAATTGTACTAGCTGGGATTGTAGGGCAGACCAGGATGGGAGCAGAAATAAACTGGTGCTGGAATCATGACTGGTCTGTTTAGCACAGCCCCATGCACAACAGAGGGTTCATTCAAATTGCTATTCACTGATCAGCATATCACATCTATGAATCACTTGTGTCCGTAGAGTGGGAATTCTAGCATGTGTTTTGGTCTATGTGACTGCCCAGCCCTGCTTCTCCTCCCACTCCTTCACCACAAAGAGTGCCTGAGCCTCTGCTGACCTAAATGTTTATCATTATTTGTGAGAAGGGACAATGGCCTCCCAAGCATTTCAAAGCTTGTCTCCATATTTTAATTTTGCTATCCCCTGAAGTAAGCTCCAAAGAGTTGAACTGCATCATATCCTAGCACTAGATGGCTTCACGATCACAAGCAAGTCTTTAATCTCTTTTCTGTTCTGTCTTTGGGAGAAGTTAGACTTAGTTATTTAAGTCTGGCAATCCTACCACTTGGGGAGCATTATGATTTCAGATTCCCAGGCACCAACCACAACTATTGAGTCAGTCTTTGGGATGGACATCCAAGATTCATGATGTTTCCCAGATGATTTGATGCAACTTCTCTAACTACATTCGGGCACCACTGAATCAAAGTTCTCTCCAGCCCTGAACTTAAGCCCAGACTTGAGGGGCTGGTTCCAGTCTTAAAGATGCCAAATACTAAGGGAAGGATGATAGAGAATGGGTTAAAGTACACAGAGGTAAGCTTCTCTGCCATAATCCCACACCTTGGTATCCTCCTTGCCAAACCCATTTTCCATTCATCTCCATTATTTTATGTCTTCTTGTCTCAACCGATTCTTCACCAACCCATCAATCAAGTCTGCCCTGTGGGACATGCCTCAGTGGACGGGTTGGGGATCCACTGCATTACCATTAAATGCTTCGATAACTTGTTTGAGGGTCTCCAGGGAAATGCCGCTGTATCCCTTAGCTAAGACGTTGATCCTTAAAGCCAAGAGCATCCGACATCTCTCAGGGATTAGTGGTTTCCCAACACCTACAAAACAGAATTGATGTTTTCTAGAAGAGAAACAATATCTTTTCCACCTTCTGACTGCCTTTATCTCTCAAATCTTTCTCCACTTCTTGGGACGGCCAGATGGCTCAGTTGGTTAGAGGGCGAGCTCTGAACAACTGGGTTGCTGGTTCGATTCCCACATGGGCCAGTGAGCTGTGGCCTCCACAACGAGATCAAAGGACGACAACTTGGAGCTGATGGGTTCTGGGGAAGCACACTGTTCCCCAATATTCCCCAATAAAATTTAAAAAAATGTCTTTCTCCACTTCTTGACTCAGGTAGTTGTACTGCTCTCCCTCCTGTCTTGCTTCTTAAAGTCCCATCTTCCAGACAAAGGTGAAACCCCAGTTTTGCCTTCTCAGTTCCCCTTCTTGGAACATTTTTAGTGAGCCCCCACCACTTGCTCAAAACCTTAGACTAGAGTCCAGACTCCTTAGCACAAGTTCCCTTGCAATCTGATGGGAGCTGATTCTTGACACACTGTCCCATCTCTCCTTGTCCTGACCCACTCATTCCCTGACTTTCAGCTTTAATCCATTTCCTGAACGCACCACTCTCTTGGCATGATTGTATCCAGGCTTCGGTCCCAACCCTATCCTTCCACCTGGCCTGTTCCTTTTTTGGAGATTCAGCTGGAAGGTGGTCTTGTCTGATGCTTCCTGCTTCCTTGCCTCCCCTCCAGCAGAACTGGCACCTAGTCCTCGTGGCTGTTACAGGATGTCCCACACTGAGCTGTACTTTATTCATCCAATCCAACAAGACCTAGGAGGTACCCAGTGTTTGGAATGGTTTACCTGCAGAATGTGAACGGACTAGGTTGACCTGGAGCTCCCTAGGAGAGAAAGGAAAAAAAAAAAAACAAACCCTCTTAAACACCTCTTGGTAAAAGTTTCCCTCAGCTGGAGAAATGAAAGGAGGGATAGTTAAACCTTCGGAGGGACAGGATGAGGTAGCGTGAGGCAATGGAAGAAAGCAGCAAGCCTGTGTTTATAATACCAACTCCTGGGCAAGTCAACCCAAGCCTCATCCTCCTCATCTGTAAATTGGGGCAAATATGAATTACTTCCCTTTTTGAAAGAAATCTCAAAGATGGGGGTAGGTGGCATGTGAATGTGTGTGCGTTTGGTGGGGAGGGCAGGACTCCAACT
Organism: Rhinolophus hipposideros; assembly: GCF_964194185.1. NCBI lineage: Eukaryota > Metazoa > Chordata > Mammalia > Chiroptera > Rhinolophidae > Rhinolophus > Rhinolophus hipposideros. Next base: position 21,852,527 of record NC_138055.1, on the reverse strand, counting down.
TACTCTAGCTTATTGATAGGAATTACAGTTCTGGCAAATTTCCCAAAACCAGTGGTAATGCCGTAAACAACTGGAATAAAAAAAAACAACCAAAAACCAGATGTTACACAATTAGGTTCAGGCCATGTTTTTTAAGTCTATGAAAATAATTGTATGACACAAAGGGGAAAAGATACCAGTTTTTTCTTTTATGATGTGGTCTATGACTTCCCTGGATTTTTGCACCTTCTTTTCAGCAACTGGGGTGAGCTAGGAAAACAATTGGTTAGAGCTGAACACACTGAAGACTTCCACACACAGCAGAAAAAAAGGCAGAGGACATCCTTCTCTTCCCGCCCCCATACCTTTATTTTGTAGTATCCCTTGCCCAAATTGACCAGATCCTCTGTGGTCAAGCTGTCCCCATCTAAGTCGATGTACTGCACAAAAGAAGGGAATCTCCATCAGTCCGAACAGCTCAGTTGCTTGTATAAGCGAGAAGGGAAGCCTTAAGCAGAACCAAACTTTGACACTTCAGAGATTTTTATCATTGCTGGGACACACTAACATGCTCATTTAAAAGACAGCGTGCTTAAGAGGAGGCCGAGTAAGGAAAGTTAGAAACAAAAAAGCATAATGACTTTCCCTACTACATAGAACTGGTCAAAGTCCTGTCCTAACTGATAGTGTTTGCTCATAGATTTTGCTGACTCTCCCCACCCACTTCAATGGGGGGTGGGGAAGGGGGCTTAATTTTCTTAACAAAAGAGCAGTTGTTTTTGAAGCTTACCTTTTCAGGCTCTCGGTATTTGCTGTATCTGAAGCCAACCAGGTAAAGAAAAATACTGGGGAGTATGGAAGAGCCCCAGCCCCCAGAGCAGGCCAAGGAGCCTGCAGGAAAGGATACAGGTAAACTCCTTCTGGCTGCGATGGAATGAAGTCAGGCGACATGGCATCCCCTTCTATAACTGGAACAAGAACCCAAGAGGAGACCCCTTACAGATCACAACCGAGAGCCACTTTTGGCCTTGCTGGCAAACCAAGGAAGGACTCTTCAATTGCCTTTGAATTCTATAGACATGGTCGCTTTAAAATGACTTAGATACTATCAAGTGTTCTTAGCGTCTTTACAAAGAAGGAGAGCAAAAGGCAGAGATGTAGGTGACAGGCATTGCCCCGGCTTTAAGTGAAAGTTCAAGATCCAACCCCCACCTCTACCCCTGGCTTTGTTTTAGATATGAACTCCTCTGTGCCACTGGCCTCTAGTGGGTGAAGTTGTTTTGAAGGGCGAAAAGATCTTCACCTTCAAGTCTGTAAAAATAATTGTGTAACACAAAGTAATTCAGTAAGTGCAAAGGGGTTCAGACCTACAGTCCTGAGTTCAAATGTGATCTTTGCTTCTTACTAGATGCCTGAGGAGAGATAAGACCTCCTTTTAGAGTCTATTGCCTCATTATAAAAGGTGGATAAGAATCTGACCTTTCTCGCAGGGCTGTGTGAGAATCTGAGGCACACAGAGGCCTAGCGGTGCCTGCACACAGCCCTCACGCATTTTCCCTGGAGTGGGGATGACAATGCAACCTCCCTCGGAGGGATGTGAGTACTATGTGAGGCCATGCCACGTCACATAAGCTGCTCCCCTCTGGCCACTCACCCACTTCCACGAACTCATTGTCCTCCAGAGCCACCTCAAGTGGGTCCTCATTGTCCAACAGGCCCAGGCCCTTGCAGCGGCGCACGAGAAACTGCACGTCGTCCACTGAGGCAAAGCCACCATTGTCTGGCTTGTTCTTGACGTATCTCCGCACGGCCTCGCGGCCTAGCCAGCCCACCGTGAGCTGCGCATCCCGGCAGGGCACGGCCAGCCATTCTCCACGCACGTGCACTGTGTACCTGGGCATGGCTCCCTGCCTCTCCTGTGGCCCGATGAGGCCACCACAGCCAGGCCGCGCCTGCACCTATACCGGTGACAGTTACTGGTGACAGTCACCAGGAGGGGAGAGTTTTATCTGGCAGGGACTCCTGAGCTGTGGTTGGTGGGGAGGCCAAGGATAGACTTTCAAAATATGCCACCTCCCTTGACTTGACTCATTCACGCGTTGGACAAATATTTATTAAGGGCCCAACGTTGTCTCTTTGGGTTTTTGCAGTTGAGCTAGGGGCAGAAGTGGGGGACCTGGAGTGCAGGCAGGCCAGCCGCCTGTCCACCTGTGACGCAGCCCTGCTGGCAGGAAGGCCTGGGGGTCCTATTGCATGCTGGCCCCCTTTCTTCAGGGTCCCTGATTTCTCCCTCTCCTGGCTCGGGTCTGCATTCTCATCTCTTAGGGCAGCTTATAAACACCATGTTCCTGTCTTTATCTGGAATTACTCAACTGTAAAATGCACCTTGCTGGCCAAGTGTGACACCAGGGAGTGTGGCAATCCTCATTCATTTGTTTATTCCACTAACATGTGTTGAGCAACTACTCTTTGCCACTGCTAAGGTTTTCTGAAGCTGTCCCTCCACAGAGGGAAGCTGCAAAGGCCAGAGATCATTTTTATAACTAAAGGTCATTGTCTGGATGAAAGAGCCACCATGGCGTGGACATTACAGCTCACACAACCATGGCTGGCACTCCAGCTCCAGCAAGTATTCTCCAGAAAGTAAGTTATTAATTAGCCTTTGCTTTCTCTTCAATAGACAAAGATGCTAACTGTCTCACTGCAGTATTTCCTGAATCTACCTGGGATCAAATCCTGGCTCTGCCATTTACTAATTGTGGGACCCCTGGCAAGTTATTTGACTTCTCTGGGCCTCTGTTTCTTCATCTATAAAATGGAGATAATAGTACCTATTTTAAAGGGCTGTTGGGAGGATTAAGTGAGTTCATATGTGTGTGTGTGTGTGTGTGCGTGTGTGTGTGTATATATATATATATATATATATATATATATATATATATATATACCTTAAAGTAGCACCTGGGACATTAGAAATGCTACAGAGTGTTTGTGATTATTATTATTTGGACTTTAATACTCGAGATACCTATATTGCTTTATAAATGTTCTTTAATCTTGGTACATGGATAGCTCTAATCCAATTAAGCTTCTTCAATACAGATAACTGCTCCCTGCACCCAATTCATTATCACTAGTATGAGGGACTCTGAACAGCAGGAAAAAGGAATCAAGCAGCATTTTAGTAGGAAGCCAGTTTCTAGAGATTTGATTATTGCAATAGGAAAATCCTGAGAAAACTGTTTCCACTAAGATAGACTTCTGGGGCTAGAAACATTTGCTCACAGAGAACACCCACACCCAGCATCTATTTGACAGCTTCCCAGAATGTGTACAAATCAAGAGATACCACCCATTCAGCCTTATTGAAACTTGCGCTTGAGCCACCCACACCCTGACCACACTGGAATTTGTCCTCACCTGAATTCGATATCCATAAATCTTAAATTCCAATACTCGACCTTCTGACCATGACCTTATAGCATTCTAGCTCTCCCCTTACTTCACTCATCTCTGCCCTTGGACCTGACTTCTGGTGAGTTCCTTCTTCCATCCACCTCCCACCAGCTTCCATACTTCCTTTCTTAGGAAGCTGGTGCCCTAGTTGCTCACCTGTACCACTTTCTTCAGCACTTTGAAATTCCTTTATGACCCTAAACCTATGCCTACACTCTGAGACAAACAGAGTCCTAACAACAAACTTCTATCTGTGTTCACCCAGCTGAAAGGTTCTGCTACAGAAACTCCTGTGATGGTGTAGAACATGGCATTGGCTGTGTACATGCCACGCCCCCTCAGAGCTTTCCAAACATTTACCCACTCCTCGAGGGCCTTTTCAGTATCCACCTCCCCTAATTCTCAGAGGACAACCTTACCTCCTCCTTCTGAGAAAACTGAGGCCCTGACACATGAAGTACCTTAATAAATAAGATACAGTGTCTGCCTTCATGGTGCTTACTCTCTGGTGATGACATATCAGGTGGACTGATAAGTAGTCCAACATCCCTGTGTCGTAAGAAAACCCAAACTATGCAGACACTCCAGTTGCCAATTCCAGCTGACCTCAGCTTTTGCGTAATCCCAGGCCAGATATCAGAATATGAGGGAGAAGCCTCCAGATGACACCGGCTCCCAGCGGTTTGAATCACAACCAGCCATTTGAGGATTCCAAGCACAGGCCCTAGATACTGGAGCAGAGACAAATTATTTCCACTGGCTCCATCAAGATTCATGACCCAAAGAACTCCTAAGTCTACACCTTTACTTATGTTATTCTTTCTCCACCTAAAACACACTTCCACATTTGCTTGGCTAGATCTTCCTTATTCCTCAAGTCTTAGTTTATGCCTTCTCTTTTCCATGAAGCATTCCCTAAACCCTTTGGTTGCGGTTAAGTGGCTCTTCTCTGGGCTACTTTAGCATTCCTCGTCTTTAACATTCTGCAGACATTACCTATCTTTATTCACCCAGAAATTACGCATACACCCAGCCTGACACCTAGACACTCAACATGTTTATTAGAGGTGAATAAATGTAGAGAGCCAGCCCCAGGTAAATCTGTGTAGACGCTTGTCTTTAGCGCCCTCTACCTTCCTCATAGCACCCTTCAACACCACCCTTCAAACAGCCCTTGCTTTTATTCACTTTCAGTATCGTTCATTAGCAATAACTGAAAAATGACCTTAGCTTAGAATGTAGAATATGCTTAGAGCGCAGGGCAGGAGAAGCCTTCAAAAACATCATTTGGGTCCATGGATCTGCTGAAGTCTAATCACTTAAGAATGTGATTACATACCAGGGATTTGAGGACTTTGTCCTCTGGTATCCCTGGGACAGAAGACAAGTGAGAGCAGCGTCTTGAGAAACAGAATCACATTGCAGTATAGATACGTGTCCAAACAGAGAGAGGGGCTAGGGAGAGTGAGAGCAAGGGGAAATCTCAGGAGTACAGGAATGGACAGGACTCTGTCTCTGGTATCTGCCCTACTTTTTGGGTGATTAGTCCTACCTGTTTTAAGACTTTTGAGGGGTATTTAATGATGGTATACCCCACCCACATTTATACTCTAAAACACGACTCCTCTGTTATGGTTTATTTGGCCAGGGGTGGACCCAACCTGGGTCAGTCTCACCTCTGGAGATTGGAAATTGAGAGAGCCTCTCCATGAGGTAAGAACTATTTGCAACAGTAAAGCCGGGGTTAGCCAGACTATATACAATGTGGACTAGAGAAACAGAAATGAGTGACAAGAGTATTGATGGCTCTGCAGTCCCTGGGTGTCAGTTTCCTTCTGTCTGCCCACAGGTTCTGAAATCTCCCCCTACCCTGTCTCCTTAACATAATCCTCCTTTCTTCTTTCTAACTTCTAGTCATTTGGGTTGCTGCCACTTACAATGAAAGAATCCTGACTAATTCAACAGTGGTTCCCAAACTGTGTGCCAAGATACCCCGGGGCACTACACAAAGGTATTTTTGTTCTTCTTGTACTCGGATCAAGCTGTATTGTTTCCGATATTTCTTTCTATGTGATGTATGCTCATTGTAGATGAAGAATGTTTGCTGACCGCTAAAGAGATGAGGAAGGTTGAACAGACCATCAGGAGACTGATGGGACGTACTGTTGTTCAGGGCGGCCGCCTGACGCTAATGGACAGGAGAGCAGGACCAGTCCCATGGATCTGCAGGTGGATCCAGGCACAAGGAGCAGAGTGCTCCCACTAGAGTTTATTATACATTGTGGTAAAGGAGGTCATCCTATGCCCACCAGCTAGGTGACGAGCAAATCCAACTGAGTGTTCATGTTTAAGGTTATTTAAAAAGCAAAACCCTAATCACGTTGAATTTTTGGTGCATAGCAGATTCAAATGAAAGAACTTCACAGGTAAATAATAAGTTGACATATTTTGTGACCATCATGGGAGAAAATAAATACGAAACTGAAGATTTTACATTGGTGAATCAAAAGATTAAACTGTGCTAAAATTCACTTTATAAAAAACATGGCGTGGGGCGGGGGGAAGGTAACTCAGCTTTATTTATGAAAATCACTGACAAAACAATAAAGAGCCAAAAGTAAAAAAGATAGTTTTAGTTACAATATGAGCTGAGTTTTATATTTATTTATGAATTCAATTTCAAAAAGAAAAATGTCTGAAATCAGCAACAGGCAGGTCCTTAATCCACTTTTAAATCTTTCCCCACCAGCATGGCGGTCACAGGGTGCATACTTGCTCTATGCTCCTGGAAGGTACGTATGGCTTGATCACGGGACTTGTCAAAGGCAGCAAGGTCCCTGCAAAAAAGAAAAAAAAGAAAGAAAGAAAGAAAGAAGAAAGATGGATAGTGACTTATTTTGGCAAATTTTATTACACTTGTGAAGTAAATGAAAAGTAAACCGATTAACGTGAGTGTTTATGTCATGGTTATATATTTTTTGGAATTCCTATCAAATCCATAGTCAAAATAATTTCACTGAAATATTCAAGATACAACTTTTTCTCCTTTTCTCAAGCATTCCTTTGTTATATGTCAAGCAACCTACCTTTCCACCTCATTGCAACATTTAGATCAAAAAGTTTGGCTTTATCTGCTATCTGCTCAATTCTTCTTGCACTTAACTTCAGACTCTTTTCTAGACCATGCCCACCCACCAATTATCTTCTACTTGCTTTTAAAGATCTTTCTGTGTGATCTTTCTGTTTCAAAGAAAGTTTGTTCTTTTTTTCTGTGTGTATAAGATTGTCTTCGATTTATTTCCTTTTCACCAGTGTCTAACCCTATTTGGCCCATATTAGGTAATCCATAGATAATACTAATGAAATTATCCCAAATTTTAAATATTTAGAAGTGTTAATTCTTATTCCAAAATTATACCTATAATCTTTAACAAATGTAAAAATATGTATTATTTTTTAGATTGCATTGTACAAAGTGTTTTAACAACAATAAGAACATTCATTTCAGATTTTTCTTCCCCATTCTTTATATGAATTCAAAGCATAGTTTGATTTGGTTCTTACTTGAATAAGGGTCGTGTAAACTTCATTCGTCCTTGTTCAGTCACCATTTTTAAAGCCAAAGGAATTGCTTCCTCCCATTTCGATTGAATGCAGAGCCGTAACCATCTGAAAGGAGGATTTTAGGGGATATGGGATAGGAAACGAGGAGGAAGAGGCAGGATATGACAGGTACACCTGAAAATTACTTTTGTAATGATGAATAATCCCATTATAGTTACACTGTGCACTATATTATGTCTTTATTTTGAGAATCTCATATAGACATATATATATTTTAACAATTGGAGAAGAAAAGGAAGAGGAAGGAGTTTGTTCTTTTTTAAAAGATCATACGTTTTAAAAGGTCTGGATTATGTAGGTGCTCATGTACCTTATATGTGCAATTTCTGAAGGAATTAAACTTTGGTTTAAGCCTTACACTACAAATCTGAATTAAGAAAGATTAATCACATAACAGAATCAAAGATTTCTAACTATTAACATTCCCATTTCAGAGTAAATTTGGCTAGTTGTGAAAGAATGCCTATTTACCATTGAATCCTTAATTCTAGTATTTTTAAAAGGCAAGAGAAGCTTAGAACAAATTCTAATAAAGAGATTAATACTATCATCTTATCGATACTGCAACTATTCCTTAAAAAACACTATAATTATATAGAAGCAATACATTGGACAAGGATTTTTCAAGACTCATGTATGCCTCATACTTTGCTTTCCCTTTCTCCACCTTTTAAACTAGTTTTCCACTTTCTTCCACAGAGACAAGTTAAAATGATGTACCTGAATCGTATTTCAGAATTGTTAATGGCATTGAAGTTGTACACCTCTTGCATTCGCTTTATGTGCCCCAATGGAAGAGGTGCCTAAGAGCAAAATAAAAACGTATAATGTATCATTTCAACAGGATTCCTTGGAAGAAAGGAGCTGGAGAGAAATTCTTAGCCAGATTAAAATCCTAAATATTTTGTAATAGAGAAGTAAGTTAGATAAAAATAAAAGAAACAAATGCACACCAAAAAAAATTTGTGCAAATTTATTCTGGGTAAGGATGTGCTAATGGGAGCAAAATGATAATTTAATTTGCCGGGTACATAGAGAATTAAATGAGAATTACTCTCCTCAGACTTTTTGGTATATATAAATATTAACTTTCAGACACTTTCCAGAGTTTTTCAAGTTTTTTCTTATACCTTATCTATTTTAAATTTATCCCATTCTCCAGATTAAATCACAGTTCCTTGATTTTTTTTCTCACTAATTACCCCCCCCCCAGGTTTGTCTTGGTGTATTTTCTCTGAAATCCCTTTTAAATTATCAATATCCCTACAAAATAACAGTTTTTAAACTTTTATATTACAGACCCCTTTCAGAATCTGACAAATAATATGGACCCTTTCCTAGGGAAATAAAATATGTATTTACCATATAAACACAAATTTCTATATCCAATTTCATAAACCTCCTGGGCACATCTTAACCCATGCTAACAGGAAGAACAAGTTTGGGTGAAGAAAAGAAAGAAGAGCTCAGTTTGGACAAGTAGAGTCGGAGGTGCCTATGGAGTGCAGGCCGAGGTAGATGGTAACTCTCCTTTCCAGCCACAACCTCATCTTACGAAACTCTTACTCTGCACTCACTAACCATCTTGTCCCTCAGTGATGGCTAGACCTTTCCCAAACTATTTAGTTTCAACTAAACTGCAAGTCCCACCCTGGTAGGTCCGCTGGTTAAGGTCACCTCCTAGGCTCCCCTACTTCCCTCAGTATTTACCATTCCTGTTCCTGAGTCATCGCATCATGTTTTCTTTCTTCCTGATCCTAAGCCACATGGCAGTGCTACAGACATTTATGCAACTGTGATGATTTGATGCGCTAAATAGTGATCCTCGAAGAGCCCCGTTGCCTTAAAATCCCATTGCATTGATTCCATAAAAAATCCTGTTCAAAGGCTTCTCCATCCATCTCAAGGACCTTAGACCTAAGAGCTCCCTGTCATGTAGTAATACTCAGCCATTGTCTCCCTCTCAAAAGGCAGCATCTCCTTTCAGTTTCACATATTCTTTTAATTATTTGGGTTTGAAACCTTAAAATTGGTTTGGACTCTTTCCTGTTAACCCCCTAATCCAGTCATTCACAAAACCTTATGCTTTCCATGTAGTCTCCCTCTCATCTGTCCTGTTCTTTCCTTTCCCACCAGCCCTGTCCCTCATATCCTGCACTCCTTTGAGTCTCCCAACTAACTCCTCTACCAGCGTGCCTCATGTCAATCCAGCCTTCACACTACCCAAAGAGTGGTTTTCATAACCACCATTTCCTCAAATGACTCTCTCGTTCAAAATATTACATCCGTTCCTATGGGCTAGAATAAAATCTAAAATTCTTAGCATTCAAGACTTACCACATCTGACCCGACCAGACTTTCTAGTGTTATCTTCATTCACTTCGTTACCAGAGCTACGACTTACTCCTGCAACACGGGGCGCGCTCCGGCACCTGCTGCTCCCTCCAACTTGAACTTCTCCCTCCCTGCTGACACTGCTCTGCTCAAACAAAGCTTCACTCCTCCACAATCCTTCCTCGATCACGCAAGTGGGAGTCCTTCTTCACTAATTAAGTTTTTCTCAAGTGATATCTAAAATAGACCTCCTTTTATTGCTAAATTTTGCATGTGTGATCTTACTAGCTTTGTAAATTTTTTGAGGACATGGTGTATTTCTTTCTTATATGTTTTTATATTCAGCACAATACTAAACATAGTAGGCATTCAACAAATGTTCAGTAAATGAATGAATTTTATAAATGTTTTTTCCATTAGTTTCCATATTAATATTGTTTTCCAAGTCAGGTCCGATATAAACACTGTGCCTTTCTGCCCATTCTAATTGCTAATGTTTTCAGGTAGTACTTACTCTCTGAAGCATCTGTGCTAAAAATTCATTCAACTGATGAGAAGAGAGATCTTTCAGGTCTGCTGAGTTGAAGGAATTTAAATCATCTTCTTTGGCCTAAGATAAATGTTACCCGGTTATTTCCATTCATGTACAATTTAATAATATTTATTGGTTTATCTGACATAGAAGTAAAAATTAAGAAAAAGACGGAAATACAAGAATGCATAAAATTGTAAAAAATAAGTTTAAGCCTCAGCTACTTTAATATTTCTGAGCTTGTGTCACTATGACTCCTAAAATCTACATTAAGAAAAATCAGACTCTTAATAGTAAGAGTGGAGGAAACTTTTGACATCCTTTATACCATCCACGTTAGTCTGTCTTTTATTACAGGGATCTCAGCTAAGAATTCAGAGGATACAGGGAAAATTCTTTTTCTTCCCCAAACAAGAATCATTCCTAAATTTTTCATTATTTTCTTAGACGTGAACAATAATACTGACAGAACAAAAATGCCTCAATTCTTCCCTAACAGTTGGCATTAGTGGTCACCCAAGATCATTTTAGGTTTATCTGGTATGTGTAATGGCTATATTTGAAGTAGTAGCTTATAAAAGATTTATGAGGAAAAGAAAAAAGGGAAAATGCAAATCATTTTGCATACTTTTTTTTAAGAGAGGAAGAGCAGCAAGAAAAATCAGAACCATCAACGTCTACTTGTTTAAACTTAACTACACATTGGGAGCTGGTATGGTATCACTTTGGAGAAACTTGACTTACAATTAGCCTTTCCAAATACATGAATTCATGAGTAAAATTCCCACAACCCTGGGCCTCACCTCCTTCATAGGTAGAGACATATAGATACAATCAAAACAAGGAGTCAAAAACCATACTACTCACAGTAATCCATCTTTGACTTAAGGCAATACAAGCATTTGTCAGAGTCATATCATAACTGCAATGACAAAAAAAACATTAAATTTTATAAAAATAAATTCTTTTGCATAAATGAAATTTTGAAGTTACAGAGCATATTTAAATTTCAAAGTTCTTTTAAAATAAAGATAAAGAACTCCAGAATGATGGAAATAGGAAATCTTCTACCTGACTTACATGTTATAGGTGTCATCTAACTTGGAAATCCAAGGAATTAACAAATTAATGAGACATCTGATTATCCTTTGGAGAGAATGCTAAAACATCTCCGCCAAGACTGTATAAGCTTCACTAGTGCGTGCTGAAGTAGCTGGGACTCAGCTGAGCACACGTAGTGTGACAGGAGCAGATCTGGGCACTTGGGACAACACATAAACAACATGAAGTCCTTGCTCTCAGGGATCTTCCATTCCGCTGTTCCAATCATCTAACCATCCAACAAATCTGTGAGCACTTATGTGACGGCACTGTTCTAGATGCAGGGGAAATACTGGTGTCATGCAAGACCCTTGGGTGACGGAAGTCCTGTGATGATTTCGTTCCTCTTTGTTCAGACAAAAGTGGAAATAAACTTTGACCATTAAGCCGAGCAAGTTACACTAAGTTTCGTTTGTTCTCACCTTAGAAAATAAATAACTCATATGTTTTACAACAATGGAAAAGACCATGTAATATGTGCGAAATTCTTGCAAAGCATTGTCCTCTGTCTGTACATCACGTTTGTTTTCGGTGAGACGTTTCTATTAGAGAACAGAGGGGTATCTGTCCTTAGGGCCTAAATGAAGTAAGCTTTGATTAGAAGTTGCCATTGAACCTAATTCAAGAGAGTGTACGCCCTAGAGGAGATAATAAAGGGGTCAAAGCAGTGACCTTCTTTGAGTCAACTGCCCGTTTATTTTCATGAAGTCGTCAGGCTGTGGACTGTAGGCAAACCCTTTGTTTGTCTTTAAGATCAAGTGGGATCAGAGGTCCTGGATTTCTCAGGCAGTAAATCACATTCATCTAGAACATTACTTAGCACTGATTTCAAAAGGAATGATAGTACAGTGGCTGATCTGTTTCTTGGTGTCCTGAAACTTCCTGCTATTGTAAGGAAAAGAACTAGGTTGGGATTAGTCCAGGGAGAGAAAGCAACTCTTATTTATGGCAAAGTCCCAAACAAAGGAATGAGCAAAACCAGATATGAGCCCTGCTTTCATGGTGCTTTGATGTAGTAAAGGAGAAATATATTAATAATCACACAAATAAATGTAAAATTACTACTGTGGCAACAGCTACAAAGAGGCAATACAGAGCACTGAGAAACTCTAAAGGGGAGACTTGACCTGGTTACAGAGGTCAAGGACTACATCCCCGAGGCAGCGCGTCTAGAGCTGAGATTGGAATTAACTGGGTAAAGGGTAACTCTACATGGAAGGAACAGCATTCCTGGCTGGAACGTGCAGTTTGCATCCTCACAGGACTCGTGGAAGACCAAGATTCCAGTCCCTGATTGCGAAAGGTGTTTAGTTTCAAAGGCACTATATAGGAGGGTTTGAATCTCAAATCTAATTCCTTACTTGCTGTGTAACCTTGGGGCAGACACTTTACCTAGCTAAGCCTCATTTGCCTCCTCTGGAAATGGGATGATAACTTATGACACTGTTACAATGATTAACATAATACTTACGTTATTTTCCTTATTGCAAAGGTTTTCAAAGAAAGGGCAATATGTTACTCTTCTCTATCTCTCACCATCCTTGTGTAGAAAGGAGGCATTCAATTATTACTTGCAACAAATTGAACTAATTTATATCTATAATATCATATTTTCCTTTTGACCTCAGGGTTGATTCAAAAACACCTACATAAGAACTCTATTCTTCTCACTAACTAGTAAGAGCTTAAGGAAGGCATAAAACCCTTTTAGATATTTTGAGGAGCTCTCTGGATTTAGGAGAATGAGAAAGAAACCATTAACAGAGTAAGTACTGACTTGGGTTTTACAGGAGGCAGTCCAGGAGAGTAGAGCCAGGTATTCCAATCAACTTGATTGAGAATATCAACCTGTGAACAGTAAGAACACCCAGTTTGCTACAGAACAATCTTTTCTATTGAAAAAAAAAATCTAATATAGACTTTTAGGTCCTCAAATCTATAATTTTATCTATACTAACATGTCAAGATAATTTCAAAGTAATCTTTTTGAAAATAAATTTATATTAATCGTGTTCTGTTAAATAATTAAAATAGGAAAATTAAGTACATATAAAAAATAAATTTCTAAAACACTATACAGATCTCTCTGAAATAGGGAAATTCTACACATTGCTTCATGTTGTTGAGATCACAATTTGAATAGGAAAAAATACAATGAAAGATGGACTCTTAATTCAAATCAGCCTAACAAATAGCTATTAAATAAAGATATACTGGGCATGAAAAATAATAAAGCTTTTAAAAGCCAACCTTATCTTTAAAGTGAGAATACAGGAAATCCTTCCAGTCATCAGTGGTTATGCTCTTGTAGGAAAATTTCTCAACATAAGCCTTTAAAAATCCTAGGAAAACCTCTAAGAGTTTAAAAAAAAAAGTCTATTAATGGAATGGTAGTTATTTAACTTCTTTTTTTTCGGTGCTTGGTATTGTACTGTTAACCACAAAGAACACTCAGAGAAGAAGGAAACCAATAAGGGCTTTAGGAGTGAAGAATGTTTTAAAAAGGAGGTAGGATTTCAGTTGGACTTGAATATATGTAATTTGGTGAAAGGGAGAAGATAAATCCTAATTACAGGTAAGGGATAATACAGAAATGGAATAAAGCACACGTTCTGAAAGCAATGATCCTAGTACAACTGGGAAGGAGAAAAATAAGATTGGCCAGGCAGAATGGGTCTAGATGAGAATGCGACTTTGAAGTCTAACAAAGGAGAACACTGAAATGCCCAGCAATGGGGAATGTGACATAACTCAGCACAATTATATAATGAAATATTCTGATGGCATGAAAAAGCATAAGATAGATTTGTATGTTCTGATATGGAGGGATGCATGTGAAATATTGAATTAAAAAAACAAATGTAGAATATATATATAGTGTGATCCATTTTCTGTAATTAAAATAAGTATATATATTTGTTTGTCTATTTGTTCATTTATATTTAGAAAAAGATCTGGACCCAAACACACCAAAGTGCTAACAGAGATTACCCTAAGGAGTGGAAAGGGGCTGAGGGACTCTCACTTATTACTTTTATAAACTTCTACACCACACAAAATTTTTTCAATGAGTAGATAGTATTTTTCTAATTTTTAAAATGCTGATGAGTGGTGTTTTTTCTTTTTAAAGTCAAACAGCACAATTTCAAACTCATCCATCAGTCAAGTTTTAAATAGAGCGTTAACATTAGAAAATGATACAGATTTCTTCAGTAGCTACATACAGAATGAATTGGAAGAACACAATGGAAACAACAGTTTAAAATTCTTCCTTATTCTTCATATTACCCTAAAAAAAAAAATCAGAAAATGCAACGACTTGCCTGGTCCTCCAAGAAGCTGTTCAAGGTAAAACAGTAAAGCAAAGCCTTTCTCATAAGGGACTGAAGAATATGCTACGTCGGGGTCCACATTTGTCAGATCAACCACAAGTTTGGTGAAAGGATGGGTGTCTCCAAAAGTCTTTATCTGCAAGACACAAAATCAGATGAATGTTCTGATTTCATTTGCGAATAAGCTAAGAAGGAAGCATTACTTCATTCAGTGCCACTTAATTCAGTGGCATGACTGTAGGGGAGTCTAGAACTTATGCAAACTTAGAGACTGAAAATTGTAGGATATGTTAACATAAATTGCTGGAACTCTATTAATGGAAAGGCTACTTATGATATTTCTTGCCCAATAACAGGCTTTAGTCTTATAAAAGGCTAGAAAAATATTTCAACGCTTGCTCAGCAAATTCAGCTTTCAGGAGAGAGCACATCAAAATGACATAAATATACCAAATAAAATTCAAATACAGTAATTGACTATTTTAATTGCAAAGATCCAATGGATCTGACTGGTCACGAACACATTTAGGGTTAGGGTTCAATAGAATATTGTACCAGCTTGATTTTCTACACCTGTAAATCTGCTTGATTTTCCACACCTGTAAAAATGATTTTTGTGTTGCTACTTAGGAAAGATGCGTTTCAAACCTAAATTTTTGAACACCTATACAACTTTGGATGACTGATTTTAAAGGTATGACTCATTTACCGAATTCTGTAGTTCTCCCCATCCTCCCAGAGCATGAAAATGCCTGAACTTTTCACCAAATAATCGTCCACAAATGTGACGTTCCAAGTACACAGTATGTCCCTCATTTAACCTGAAAAACAAAACAAAACAAAACAAAAAAACAGTGACATAGTTAAGAGAAAAAGTCATTTTAATCAACAAGATATTTTGGTTTTGGCTTTTCTTAAAGGAAAGCCCCAATTATAAAGCATAAGTACAGTACAGTCAAAGCAGACTGCATAGGTGGCTTTCCTACATTTAATTCAGAATAATGGAAAGTCTGGCCCAGCAGATAGCAGCAGGGAAAATTAAGCCATGCTTCTGGTTTTACACATCCATGTCCTAAATTGTGACTCTATCAGGAAGTAAATAACAAGCATAAACTGACTACCTCTACTCTACCTAACACTGTGGCAAGCGTTGCAGCATTAAAAAAATAAAAATCCCTTTGTATCAAAGAGATGGTATCAAAGAAAAAATGTACACAAGAAAAAATTCAGAGTGGTAGGAAGCAGGGAATGAAATTAATCAATAACAAGAACCAATTAAAAAAAAAATCATACCAAAAATGATCCCAAGTTTTGTTCGTCACTAGATTTCCTGTCCAACTATGAGATATTTCATGTGCAATAACCTAAAGGAAAAAATGGAAGTGATTAGTAGTCAAGTTGATTACCTTACTCTAAAATAACTCATTATGTAAGCATTCTAATTCTTTCAATTTCACATTGTACTTTTTTTAGTATTAACTGAGAGATTCAGGGAGTTACTCATCCATCAAAATAATAATTTAGTCAAAGACAAAAATTTTTTGCATATTTAAAAAATTAGAAACAAAATATCATGTAGAAAATATTAAATGAATACATCACTCCATTAAAAAATATTTCGTGAACATAGGAAGAGATCAAACCATAAAATGTTCTTAAATCTGTTGAATCTAATTGTTAATGTAATAATGTCTTGCAATAAAAATCCTCTGGTTATCTTTTAAAACCGTATCGACATAATATAATGGATTTTTTAAAATCAGTTGACTTAATACTTCTTGAAGGTAAGACCAACACAATAAATTTTTAACTTACATTGGAGAGTGATTTGTCACCTGCCTAAAAAAGAAAAAAAATACCTTAGTATTTCAGTTCTCAAAGTACAGAATGTCTCTCAAAAGACTACCTATAACAAGATAGAGTATTCTGGCATTAATGGTTCACTGTACTTCTACATGGCACTCCAAAGAGTTCAAAAGAGACATGTATTAAGAAAATAAAACAAAAAAAATGCAGGACTCAAAAACAGCATAATTCTTTCTCTTCCTCATCCTAGAGAATTTTTTTCAATACCAGGCGGGCCCATGTACTTGTCTCTAACTTCCAGGAAACATTTCTCCTACTTCCATTTTTTTATATCTGACCTTATTTACCCTTATTTACCTTCTTTCTATCTATTACCCACAATTTATAGTGTCTCCTATGATGTATTTTATCTTACCTATTTAGTTACTAATCAATTATTCACTTGGTTCTAGAAAGGATTTGAGGTACCTTACAACAGCATATAAAATATAGCGATAAACTGTTGCCTAATCCTCTCCTCTACATGGTAAACTGAGGTGGGTTTTTTTTTTTGTTTTGTTTTTTACCAGTACCTATATGCCAAGTGTAAACAGTGTAGTTTCTTTGTCTGGATACATAATTCATCAATGGATTGGTGTTATGGAGCCCCTCCATCCCTAATATCCCCAAACACCTTGTACATAACATTCTTTTCTCCCAAATGGCCAAATTGTTTTCTTTTGTAAAAGGAGAGGATGGTAAAAACCACAATAAGCAATAAAATTAGAAACAAGGGTTCTATCAATAAAAGATTTTTAAAAATATTATTAGGAGTCTAAGGTTCGTCATATCTGGGTTTATGTTTGAGGAGAACTCAATTTCAAATGAAGAAATATTGGCACTTACCAGCAGAGTAGGAGTTACAAAGGTGAGGCAAGGGTTTTCCATGCCACCATAAGGGAAGGATGGTGGCAGAACCAGAAGGTCATACTGCCCCCAGACATATGGGCCTCCCAGATCTTCTGCAATTTTCAGCATAGATTCAGTCTGGAAAATGAATGCATATATATTTGTATGTCTTCATCATTATAATAAACTTCTTTAAAGTATATATTGTTTTCTATGAAGGTTAATGATGCTTATGTTAAATGAAAAGGATACAAAAAATGTAGCAAATGCAAATTCACATAAAACAACACATATTTGATTCTTTTACCATGTCACTTAACACCATCGCATTTCATAATCAAAATCTTAAAACAACTGTCTACCACAGTTATTAAAATGGGTGAGTATATGACCAACCTCAGAAAATTCATAAGCTGACTTTTCCACTTGCTCTTTCTCAGACCAGACCAATGTTCTTGGGCCAATTTGCCTGCAAAATTAAAAAGTCTAATAAGAAAGAAATTCAGGCAAATTATTCACCTGGTTCTAGGAAAGATTTAAAATACTGTACAAAATCCTTACAATAGGAGTGTGATTTACCATGTGCTTACGGGGTAGGAGGAAGGTTAAAAGGCCTCTCTGAGACACAAACCCACTGTTGCAAATGCAGCAATAGATATGAAGCACTGTAGGGAGGCCCAGTCTGGGCTAAATAAAAACTGAGACCTCCAAAAGTGCCTCCAAAGGTTAACTTACTGGCTTATGGTTAAGACCTTTGGGCAACTAGTTTCCTCCCTCAATCTCATAACTGTAGAAACCCAGTTGAGGCTCAGTAAGAGATTATTCCAGAACAGGGTCGATGTAAACTTTGTTATACACTTAAAGGCTGAACATTGTTATATAAAAGAGCAAACAGAAAAGGAAGAAGATCCTGTCACGTGTTACAACATGGATTGAGGACATTACGCTAAATGAAATAAGCCTGTTATAAAAGGACAAATACTCTATGATTCCACTTATGAGATATCTAAAGTAGTCAAATTCATAGAAACAGAAAGTAGAATGGTGGTTATCAAGGGGCAGGAGGAGATAGAAACGGGGAGTTGTTGTTTAAAGGGTATAGTTTTGGTTTCACAAATGAAAAAGTTCTGAAGATTTATTTCACAACAATGTAAATATATATAATGCTACTGAACTGTATGCTTAAAAATGGTTAAGATGTTAAATTTTATGTCTTTTTTTTTAACCACAATTCAAAAGGGAGGAAACAAATAGACCTACATATCACTTAGAGCCTGAACTCAAAAATATTTTTTCATTCAAATTTCATTAAAAAAATTTTATGTAACAAAAAATCCCACGTCTTGCGTTGGTATCCTGCCCCAGAGAGGCCGTGGACTCTAAGGCAGTGCTTCTCAAACTTTAATGTGCATGAAAATAACCTGGGGAGTTTGTTAAAACACAAGTTTTGTTTTAGCTGGCCTGGGACAGGGTCTAAGAAATTACATTTCTAAGCAACATCCAGGTGATGACAAAATTACTGGTCTGTAGACCACACTGAGTAGTGGCGGCAACTAGTCTTATCCAACATAAATTTAATGAGAGCCACAAACGTGAGGTGCATATGTAATTTCAAATTGTCTCGTGGCCACATTGAAAAAGCAAAATGAAACAGATGAAATTAATTTTAATAATATATTTTGTTTAACCCAATGTATCCAAATATTATCATTTCAACCATGTAATCAACATTAAAAATTACGAGTGAAATATTTTACATTTGTTTGTTCATACTAAGTCTTTAGAAATCCAGTGTGTATTTTACACTTAACAGCACATCTGAAGCCTCAGGTGGTTAGAGGCTGCCACACTAGCTAGCGCAGAGCTATGCTTCATGTGTTCAGATGACCTCGGTTTGTTTGCGTCCTGGCGCTGACATTTCCTTGCCACGTGACTCTTACTATGAGGCAGTTACTAAAACTCACTGAGCATCAGTTTCTTCACTGGTAAAATGGGAAAAAGTAATCGTATCTACTCCATAGAATTACAAGGATTCAATGGGATAATGCCTCAGAGTTGGTACATGATAAAACCTTTTAGTTGTCAGCTGCGGTGACAATTATCATTTAGTGAGTCTCTCCATAGGCCAGGAACTTTACATATGTTAGGTCTGTTAATCCTCACAAAAACCCTTTGAAGTAAATATTATTTCTCGTTTTCAGGTGAAAAAAGAAACTTAAAAGAGGTGAGTTGCCCGAGGATGTAGTTAGTAATTGTTGGGGTTGGAATCGGAATCTGTTTGCCTGACTTCTCTCTCACATCCATATTTCTGTCAATTTAAAGAATATGATTATTATAGGAACCTAAATGTTCAGTGGTTTAGAAATAAGAACAAACAAAAAACTTAAGAAGGAAGGGCACTCTATTGGTAAAATTTTAATAAAATCTTATATTTCTCTAATATTTATAGGCTTCCAAGAGCTTTAATATATTTTATCTCATTTATTTCACATAACCACCCTAGGAGAGGCAAGATAGGGAGACATAATTTCAAGGATGGAATGGAGGTGATGAGAAGTGATTTATTTAAGCTTACATTAGAATCCAGGTCACTAACTAAAGTTTAGAACATGCTCGTTCTATAATACTTGGAAAAATCTAGCAGTCAGTGACTGGGAAAGAGTTTTAAAAATTTAAAATTAATTTGTTACTTACATTTTATAATTAGGTTTGAATTTTTCTAGAGCTGTCAACTTGATATCTTAAGAAATACACAAATGATCTACCAATTAATCCAGACAGAGGTTCAAGATGCCTGAGGTTTGATCTTTTCATCAACCTCAAAATTTGTCCAAAAAGCTCACCTGCTTTCTAAAGCTCCAACAACTAAAGCAATCAAGTAGCAGGGGATTGGGACCTAAAGGGGGCAAACAAAACACATCACATGCTCAAATTAGTGTTTGAAAATGTTACAGAGTAATTCAGTGTGTATTTAAAAGTAAGTGAATTCCTTTTGAAATCTCCAGATATTGTATGAATTACTTTCCTTTTGTACTTCTCAAATAGTTCTCATTTTTAAGGGCTAAAATAGTTCAAAATTGTGATGTAAAACATTTCAAAACATCTATTTCCCTTTTATTTCATTAGGAAGGAAAGCTTCTGAAATATGAAAAACATGATTGCACATAATATTACAAGGTACATTTTCAGCATTTCTCAAAAATTAGCTTATAATAAGGCAACTGTGCTTTTCTCTTAGGTTTCTTGTTTTTTCCTCTTGACTTAAATTTTTTTTTTTTTAATTCCTTTCTTAAACCATTCCTGGTATATTTGAAAAACATATAAAATAAACCAGCAATAAGAGGATGCTGAAGGTTTGGGAGCTTGGAATCTCAAGCTAGGGTGGAAGCTACATTGTCCACCGTGGCTCAATTACATGTTATATATTAGGGAAGTTGATTTAGAAAGCATACATAAACACACACACACACACACACACACACACACACACACACACACACTCATTAAAGGTCAAAGATACAAGTCAAATTATTAGGTTGGTACAAAAGTAATTGCAGTTTTTTGCAATTATTTTTAACCTTTTAAACTGCAATTACTTTTGCACCAACCTAACACCAGCTACATAGAAATTTTAACTTCAAGGACTGTAACAGAGTGCTTTTTTGGCCTAAGACAGCTCTTCCATTTGTAAACACTAAACAACCACACCACATTCTGGTCCCAGGGCAGGCGACAGTGTAATTTAGAGGGACAGGAAACCCACTACTAACTGGGATGAGGAAAAATGGGATCTGGCGCACTCCCTACAATGTCTATCCAGCAACCTCTTTCTTCAATACAACACTGTAGGTAGGAGAACATATTTTAAAAGCACAAAAGAAAAAAAAAATGACGAAAGCAACACAGAAGCTGATTTCTAAATTCTGAAATATTTCAAAAGAACTTTTGCTCTCTGGATGGATAAAACTATTTGTAGTTCACTGCCAATGAAAATGAAAATCTAGGCCCTAAGATCTTACTTTTTGGCTGAATCTGTATATTTTCCTGCTCGGGTCTTCGGGGTCAGGTGCTTCTCCATCACGAATGGCACTCATAAGTGCCACCAGTTCTTTAGGGACAGATACCTAATGGAGAAGATGAGTCATTTCCAGTTATAAATAAAAGGTTCTATGTATCTTGACTACTTATGTAAAAAAACCCTTTTCTCCCCTTCGTGACTATCTGTATAATAGACTGTGAACCCAATAAGATCATATGTGTCAGTTTCATAAATAGAATTAACAATATGTAAAACTGACTTCTTTAAAAACGAATGTGAAATATCTACCTATCCATTCATCCATCCATATTAAGAGCATTTGGTAGAAACCAGGTTAAAATCCCAGCTCTGCTACTTATTAACTGCATGCACTTGGGCAAATAATTCTCTGAGCTTCAGTTTCTCTATCAAACAAGAGCAATACTTCATAGGGTTGCTGCAAAGAATAAATAATATAAACATGCTAAGAAGATCCGCTTAGCACCATGTCTGGCAATGGTAGCCACCAACCCCCATACCCCTCTACACCCCAAAACAGATTCAAAAGGATGTCTATTCACTCTAGGACAGAGAATACAGTTTTGAGCAATTTTATACTTAAAACATAAACTTGGGAGTTAAAAATAGAAGCACTTTTTAAGGGTCATAATTGTGAGACACTAAAACTATTGCCAAGAACCGTGAAATAATTTTCACTAGAAATCACTTATGACAATCTATGTGGTCACTTAAATGTGTACCCTAGCTCCATGATTCTGCAAGTTTTGTTTCTAATAAATGCCAGAATCAAGGACTATCCTCTGAACATTAGTGATCTAGCAAGCATCCATTCCAGTAAGTGCCACTTTCATGTTTATCTTGCATGGCCCAGTAACTCAAAGCTATTACTGTGGCAGGCACAGAATCAGGAGCTCCAGAACCAAGTGCTATAGCAACGCCAGATCCTAGCGCTAAAAGTGTTCAGGAAACATTTTGGTTCTGCTTCCTCCCCTCATTTACCCAGCGATATGTTATACAGGTGAGACGCCTGAGGTTGTGAGGTCCTAAGACTCGCCCAAGGTCATGCAGTTCCTGAGTAATGGAGAAGAGCCCAGAAACTGAGATTCTTTGTCTCCAAGTGGAGTTTTCTACAGTACCACACTAGGTATAGTTAGGCTGTGGGGTGATCTGGGAATCAAGAAGGCCCCATAAATACAGATTGGTCCTCAATTCTATTTACGTGGTCTACGAAGGTCTGGCGTCTGGGATAGAATTTATTTATTAGTTATACCCCACCTTTTCCTAGTAGTAACTATGACAAGAAAAAGCTGGAAATGTATGCAGACAAGTCTACACTATATGCTCATTAGAATACCTAAACAGATGTTTATAAGGCTATAGAGTGCATTATAGAACTTTTAACCCTGTAAATGCCAACTTCTAAAAGTGAAAAACAAATTGTTCCCAAATTCTTGTTTTTAGGTCCAGAATTCTACATTCCTTTTAAAATCAGAACGGTACTCATTTCCCTTTTTTATACTTATATTCAAGGCTGCCTTTAAAACAGAAATTCAAAATGAGGCCCACAGTTTCTTTATTCCATATTTCAGGCAGAATGTAATTACATGAAATATCTCCATCTATAAAAATTTAATTATTAGCTCTGCTTATCATTTATACCACATTTATGTATAGGGATCATTTAATTCTGCAAATAATGTGTGGTATTTACCTCTGCACTGTAGGTTAATTTCACAGATGGAGTGTCCTGGCAAGGCAGAATTGCTCTGCAGTGGATAGCCTGGGAAGGGGGAGAAAGAAAAAGAAACAGCTATTCCCATTCTTAGAAACCAAGTCACTCAGAAATCATTAAAATTGCAGCACTGTTTTTAGACACATTCTTTTTAAAAATAAAAATACATCTCACATTTCTTTGGATCTTTTAAAGTAGCAAAAATCGATCTGTAGATTTAAAAAATCTGATTTTCCATTTTAATGCGTGGTTAACACTCCTATTTCAGTTGAAGGATGAAGCGGTGTTAAGCAGTGTTTCCTGCTCTGGGCTTTGAGTAATAGCAGTGCCCAGTGAGAGGCTGTTTGGAACCCTGAGAACAAAGGGCTATTTGGTGGAATACGTTTGGGAACCATCGCATTCAACATCCCTGTCCAGGAACACTGGCCTCCTAAAGGTTCTGAAAAGACCTTCTGTAAAGAAACTGGCCTGATTTCTCACACTTATTTGAACAGGAAACCCATTTTTCTCTGTTATATAGTTATTAACCTCTAATGGGATACCAGTGTTCCGAGGAACACAGTTTGGGAAATGTTGTTAGAGTCTTGATGTTTCTATCTTGCAGCAAATCTAACAGAATTAGGTTTCTTTTTTTTCAGAAGAGAGTTTGATCCTTATCTTTGTGACAGGTTATCTCTAATTATGTGGTTTATTCTTAGTTTTTAAACAGAAAGAGTTTAAATCATATTGTTTTTAAAGGTACATTTCATATATTTACCTAATATATGCATTTGTAAATGTGTAAGAAAAATCTGGAAAGGCTATACACCAAACTCAGTGGTGGTTACCTCTGGGCAATGGTGTCTGGAGAGAATTAGAACATCTGATCTTTCACTTTCCAGTTCTTTATTATTTGCAATTTTTGTAATGAGTACATATTTTGTTTTATTATATTTTCCTTTCATTTTATGACCACTTATTGAATGCCCAATCTATGTCAAGTTCTGTGCTAGGTGCTGGAGCTATAAATAGAAATATGACTTTTATAGTCCAATTTAGGTAGACATGTTTTCAAATTAAAGGAAGTTTCTTTTTTTAAAGTAATATGTGAAAGTGTTAATAGTGAGAGATACAAATAAAAATATATGTTGTTTTTACAATGTAAGACAAATTAAAATGCTATCTTAGCTAAGACCCATGTATCCATAAGACCGCTGTTCCCTTTGCTTCATTCAGCTTCATGAGCTGGGAATAATAAATCATTCCGAATCCTTTTTTACCTGGCACTGACTAAAGAGATATGGATGTTCCTTCCCAGAAGTTTGTTCAGGTGTGAGCCACTGAAGAGCAGAAGATTTTGGAGATGTCTCAAAAGAAATTTCTATAACGACTTCTTGATTTCTATATAAAACAAATAAATGTATTAGTAGAGTATAATTCAATCTAACTAAAATTTAAATTCATAATACATATACTGAATAATATAAATAATATTTTATGAGGCCTTGTTACTGATTGAGAGTAAGCTCTAGGATATTTAGCATTCTAAGTGGGTAAGTTTGCCTCTCACGTTCCTACCTGAATGCCAGCCGAGGTGTTCACTCTACCAGGCTGAGTCCTTATAAAGCCCAAACAGGAACCAGTATTAGCTGAATACCCCACTGTGTGTCATATGCATTTTTCACTTTGTGATACCATGCCATCTTTTATGATAGTGGGAAAGTGGAAGAGATCATTTTGGCCCTTCGATAAACACAGTAATGGGTGCCAGAGCAATAGAGAGCAGTGCTGGTCTGCAAACTGTTACTGGATGAGTCCAGAAATTGAGAATAAGCTTTTAGAAACTTTTAGAGTAATTTTTATGTTTGTGGGACCTAGTGATAAAAAACAATGAGTATTTAGTCTCTTAATCCTAGTATTTCATTTGTATTGCATTTTACAAAAGTATCAGTCTGTGATGAATTGGAAATAACAAAAACTGGTCCTTCGCAGGGATAATTTGAGCAGCACTGATAAAGAGGAAATAGCAAAAGCTCTGGAGACTAGCAGCTGTGCTTGTATTTGAATCCTGACTCTACCACTTATTGGTGCTGTGAACTTGGGCAAATTATTGCACCTCCTTAAGCCGTAGTTTCTTCATCTGTAGAAAGGGGTTAATGATATCTACCTCAGAAATGATGTGGATGTTTCCTTTCTTTTTCATAAGTGGGATGAGAATGTATGAGAACACTGGCTACTGAAAGATGGGGGTAGATTGTCCTTGTTCCAGGCCAATGGTTTTTCTACCCTTTTGCCTTCCCCAATATATCGAGGAATGGGATATGCTCCCAATATGACAATTCTGGCTATTATTTTCTTGAATAAGTTACTTCATTTCTCTGAGGTTCCCTTTCCTCAGGTGTAAAATGCAGATCATACCCCATACAGTTACTGTAAGGATTAGGTAATAAGTTTGCATCTAAAGCTCTTATCTCAAGATTGCTACACAGAAATGGTTCTATGTTGTCATTGTTATTATTCCATTAATAAAATGGAATTTTATTAATGGCTGGCTTCTGGGGTAAAGATGAAAACAGTGCAGTTTGTAAAAGCTTCCCAGGTGATCCTGAAATGCCTCAAGATGGCATGCTCTCACCGTCACATTTTACTAGATATTATGTAGTAAAATGATGAGTAGAGAAGTAACAGTTATCAAAAGTCCTATTCTTGAGTATTTCATACAAAGAATTTCTTTAGTATCTTAAGAACATGTTAGGTTGGTGCAAAAGTCATTGCGGTTTAAAAGGTTAAAAATTGCAAAAACCGCAATGACTTTTGCACCAACCTAATACAATTTTTTTATACAAGCTTCAATCTGAATAGCATATCTGTAGGAGTAGTGTACCAATTACTACATACACACAAACTAAAAATAGGAAAGAAAAAAATGTCTAAATTAATTAAAAATATATTTCCCCCATTATTCAGCTATAAAAGAGAAAGATAACATTCATACTTGCTCAGAGCAATAGGAAGAGAGATTTCCATTGGAGATCCTTTGTAACTTTGTCTTTCCCCAAGAGCGTATTTGACTTCTTGTCCATTGATGACCACTTTTTCTATTGTAAGGTCCTTTGTATCCAAAATCTAGAATTAAATTAATATTTTTCATTGATAAGAAAACTAATAGATATAGGTTAACTACAATGGTTACAGAGAACTAGTGGCTTAGGGAGAATAAGATACAGAGTGAAATTACAGGAATTAAAGGAGTCAAACATTAGCATAGGTGCCATCTCTTGGGACTAAGCTTCCTGAAAATTTTTGGGTTCTAAGATTTGCATATATGTTGTTAAGTAATTCTGGGATAGTCACATAAATTTTGTGCTTTAAGTAAAAGTCAAATCTAAATTAAAACGCTTTTGCTTCTGTCTCCTAAAACTTCTGTGCTATGAAAAAATTCATCTATAACTTAAGTTTCTTTCATCACAACTCCTCAATATGTCTTCCATATGTTTCTTCCTAGAATTCATATAGTCCAACTCCTAGGTACTTCCCTATATCCAAAAATTAAAACAAACCTTGGTACTTGTTAGCCAGATAAACAGACTATAATCACTGCTGTTGTGTATCTAGAAAAAGCCCAACTTAATATGGCAACTCTGAACAAATAATCCTATGGAGGAGTGGGAGAGCATATCTACTTCTGATGGCCGATCAAAGACAAGTGCTTTGGCAGGAAGGGAGTGGCAGCAAATATGAGTATTTTCAATCCCCAAAACCCTCTGACTAAGCCCTAGACACCATACACTTTCATTATCTATGAACTAATTTCTCGTTCTAGAATCTTCAACCTATCTTTACCATATGACTGCCTAAACAAGCCTCCCATATTATTTTTAAAACTTCAGTTGATCCATCTGCTCACTCTGATAACTATTCATTTTTCTCTTTCCTTTCTTAAACTCCAAGGGCAATCTATGGCTGCTGTGTCCACTTCCTCATCAACCTCTCCTTTCCCGCTCTTCATCTGGCTTCTAGCTCCTCTGTTGGTGAAAGGGTAAACCTTTTGATCGACAGGTCTTTTCTGTTCAATAAGTTTGACCTCTGTCCACTCATAGCCTTTATGGACCACAGCATCTGTTTGAAGTCATTTCCTTGGCTTTGATTTTATCCATATATAGCTCTCCTACATGTCTAATGCTTTTTCTTCCCTCTCCTTTCTAACTCCTAAATATGGATATGTCCATATGTTCCAGCCTTGGTCCTTAGATTTTCTTACCATAGTCTTCACTTTCTACCTCTCACTCATGTCCATATTGTCAACTAATACCACTGTGCTGATGACTATCTGTCTATTTCTACAGTTGCATCCCTTTCCCAGGATTTCAGCTGGATCTAATTACCTACTTGACATTTCCATGGGAAAGATTGCCTCATATTCAACAGGCTTCTAAAAATTCTAAAAATGAAGCCACCATTATGTCCCCTGAATCAGCTCTCTCTCCAGATTTCTCCATTTGGTCAAGGGTACTCAAAGTCTGAAACATTCAAGTAATCCACAGTTGGTCCCACTTTCTGATCCCACACAGCCAATTAACAAGTTTTTCTTTCACACGGTCCTCATACTTTCTTTTCTTTCTTTCTACCACCACTGTAGGTCAGGTCCTGCCTTAGAACTGCCTACCATCTGATCTCCCTACCTGTAACATCTTTTCCTTGAAATCTGGGCTGGAACAACATGGGGAGTTAGAAGGCCATTGCCTCTCTTTTATACTCACTAACTGTGGGCAATAAATTCAGGAAAAGTCACAGGGTAATCATTAATTTGATTCTCACCTCTCTAGAATCAACACTATTTGGTTGGGAAGAAATTTCCATCCTGGTTTAATATTTTTTTTTAAGAGCAGCCAGATTTGTCATGAGTACCATCTGTTTGCGTCCTAATGGACAATTATTTCTTTCAGGTTGCTCTCCTTTGGGGGTCTGTTGACTGTTGCCCTTGCTCTAGCTTAGTCGAACTGGTTTATCTCCCTGCACTTGCGTATTCACAATACATGGTTTTATTAGGTTTATTTTATTAAGAGAGTTACTCCTTTGTCCCTTCATATTCTAGAATCTCTTTCTGAATACCTGATTTGTTTTAAAAACTTTATTTGAATATCTGTGTATATAACGACTCATGTTTATACTGCTCTTATAACCACACGGAAGAATTAATTGGATCATTTCCCAATGGAACACATTCTATTTTCTGTATGGCCTAAACTTTTCAAATCTGTTCAGAATCGGAAGAGTCAGGTTATTATTATGACTATTGTTCTCATATCCTCTCTACTAGTTATAGTAGTTGGCCCAGTTCTCTCCTACAGTACTTATTGTGCTGTGTTATAATTTGTTTTCTCCACTAGACTAAGAGTTCTTATAACAGAGAATGTTACTAGGTTTGCATTCCCAGGGCTTAGTACAGTGCCTGAAAAAGAGTAGGTGTCAATATATGAACTCCTGGACCAAGAGAAAATAGAAAATGCAATGTTTAAGCTGTATATCTCAAGTCCTAAGCGTCAGCTGTCATTCCCAAATTAAGAATTCCCCTTCAAGTTTCACTGATAAATGTTATTAAACAGTGATCAAAAATAGTAACAAGAAAGAAAAGCAAAAGAAACTGGATACCTGACGAGTTGGAATTAGTATTTTTCAACAAATACTTATTAAGCACCAACTATGTGTAAGGCTAAGATACCCGTATGTAGTTACAAGAAACGGTCCTACTAATGGTAGGAAGTTACTAAGGATATAATTTACCATATCTCACAGTATCCTCTTTGAATAACACCGGAAGCAGCTGGCCAGTTGCCATGGACTATATAACTGATTCCCATTTTGCACAGGGGAGTTTGCTGGGAAGTTTCACGTAAATCTTGGGGCCCACTGCTGGTTTTGTGTCTAGGGCTTTCCACCATGTATATTGCTTCTCCTATCCTGATTCTCTCTTGCTACAAATTCTTTCATTATTTTTTAATCTTGTCCTAACTGCACATGTTGTTTTAAGCAGTCTCAAATTCTTTCTGCAACAAAGCAGGGTTTAAATAAAAAAGTGTTATGCCTCATTATTATGTCTCTATTTACATTTTTCTAGTTGCTATTTGTAGGGTGCTGTAATGAAAAAAACCATAAGGTTATGAGTCATAACCAAAACTGAAACCAAAAAAACACCTTGATTTGATTCCCAGCTCAGCCATTTACTTAGTGCAGTCAGAAAGATGTGTTCAACTCCTGACTTCTGCCACTTATGATCCTGGCCAAGCTATTAAAACCTTCTTTGAGTCACTAACTGAAAGAACACCTAAAAAGTTGAAAATTTCAATATAATTTCAATAAAAGAAACAAATACTTGAAAGTTATCACAAATGAGTACTAAACTTCAGTGCAAATAACAAAACGCTTTAAAAGGATTTTTAGAGAAGCTGGGAATTAGTATTAGAGTTCCTTCAGCATTCACCAGGATCATGGACAAGAATGGGAGAAGGAAAGAACACCCAGCACTGGTCCTCTCAGTGGATGGTGGTGAGGTATGATGCCATCTCATCTTAAGACATACTCAGTAGTATTATCAGTGCAACCCATATTAAGCTTAGGCACTGCTTTCTACCTGAATTCATTCATTAATTCATCAAACTTTTGCGTGTTCTCTACATGCCAGGTGCTATATACTAAGAACCTGAGCTACACAGAGACATGAAACACCATCATATGGACTCCCTTCAAGAGTCCATAACCTAGTGGTGGAAATAAGCTAACTTTAAATAAAATGAAACTC
This sequence comes from Rhinolophus hipposideros, assembly GCF_964194185.1. Lineage (NCBI taxonomy): Eukaryota > Metazoa > Chordata > Mammalia > Chiroptera > Rhinolophidae > Rhinolophus > Rhinolophus hipposideros. Next base: position 21,822,926 of record NC_138055.1, on the reverse strand, counting down.
TTGGTCTCAGGTTATTGCTACAAATGAGCAAACAATTATAAGAGATGTCACTGTACTACAACTAGGCTTCCTTATATAAAACCTAACATTATTATAATTCCAGGCTCTATTTACTAGACAGACATGCCAACCAGAAATCATAATTTAAATGTTTTCTCTAGATTTTGGGACTGTAAAAACAATCTCCAGGTTTTTAGATTGGGACACTGAAGGGACATTCTTTTCAAATTTAAGCCTCCTGACTCTTGCTTACTCATGGAGCAGAGGTAAATCTTAAAAGGTAACATGATATTCAAGAAGATCAAAGTACAACCTACAAGGAAATAGTTACCTTCTTGCTTATAATACTTACATTTATTTTCTTCCTTTTGGTGACTACATATCAATACATAGAGGAGTCAATCTCTTTTTCAAATCAGAATTAGTCTAGCAAAATGTTAAAGGAAAAACAGTAATGTGCTATATTTGTTCATATTAATGAACTCAAAACACAGACCTATTACACAAGTAAGAAAAGGAATGAAAACTACAAATTCTCATTTAAACTTTAGTAGATATCACCACATTACTTTATGCAAAATACACTGTAGCTGGTCTTTTCTTGTCCCTCTTATTTCTAAAATGCATACCTGTGAAATTCTTCAGGTGAAAGGTACAATCCAAATACCATCAGGCAATTGGAGTAAGAACACTGTAAACAGGTTTTGTTATACAGATAAAAAAAATTTAATAAAATTCCAGAGCTTGTCGAAGTACATCTTTTCTAAGAAGCACAGTAATTACTTACTCCTTGGAACCAACTACTAATACATTTGTATTGCGACATCCCTAGAAAGCTTGAATGGCACACCCGTCCTTAAATTATTCGAAGAGTGATAAGAAAGAATCAAAGGTAGGAAGGACCATGACCCTGGAGAAAAAGAGCTGCATCTCGAGTTAGTGGAGGCTGGTAGCACCGAAGCAGGGCGGAAAGGAGAGTCAGGGAATCCTAAAGGGTTTGAGAACAACTGGCGGGGAGACTGAGGGAGGAGGGCGATCGGTCGTATCCCGCAGACTTGCCGGCTGAAATATAGGCGCCTGGGAGGGAAGAGTGGGTGGGATCAGGGATCTGCAGGATATGGGCCCCAGGCTTGGATGAGAATGTGGACTGAAGAAGGTGTGCTGGGAACTGGACGCACTCTGGGGCCTACGGAGGGAGTTCAGGGCTCCAGGACGAGGAAACGGGGAGGCCACTGGGGGTGTTACCGCTGGGGGTGTTACCGCTGGGAACCAACATTGTGGGGGTGGAGGGGATTCGTTGGCAAATGAAATCTGAGAGTTGGGTGAGGAGCGCGGCGTGGATGTGGCACCAGGATGTGCCCAGGGAGCCTGGGGGGAAGGAGGGAGACACTGAAGTACCCGCAGCGGGTGGGGGAAAGGATGCAGACGCGTAAGTCAGCTAGGGAGGGGGCGCAGTAGGGCGAGTGGGGCTGAAGAGGGCGCGGAGAAATGCGAGGGGGCTACGGAGGAGGTGCAGAATAAGGGTTGAGGCTGCAGAGGAGCACCAGGGATGCAGGAGCAGACCCGGGCGCGGGGCTGGGAAGGGGCGGCAGCAGGGTGAGGGACGAGAGGCCGGTGGCTGGGGAAGAGGCGGGCACTGGGCGCCCGTCCCACCGTACCAGGCTCCGCAGATTGTCCTCCTGAGACTGGACCGTGAGCGCGGCGGTCCCGGTCAGCGCCCGGCGAGTAAAGTCAATGCTGCAGCGCAGGTGCAGATGCTTGGTCCGGCAGACCGAAGCCGGAGAGGCCAAGGAGCACGTATCCACGATCTCTGGCATGGCTCCCGGGAGTCCTGCGGTACACCGATCGGTACACCAACATCCAGCTGCCAGACTGCTCGACTGAGAGGCGAGCGGTGGAAGGAGGCAGATAAAGAACAGGAGGAGGGATTCGCGGCGCCCGCCGGGAAAGGAAGTTTCTTAAGGTCAGAGGAGCGTGGGGAATGGCGCGGGTGGAACTACAGGTTCCGTAGTGCAGCGCGGCAGGGCGTGAGCTGTGCACCTTGGGAGTGCGCGTGGAGGGGTGGAGGGTGGAGGACCGAGATTGCTCCTGAAGCTGGAGGAGTCGGAAGAGGCGAGTGACAGCGACGTAAATAAGTGGAGTGGGGAGATGAAACGGAACGTTTGCATTTTAGTTCTATTTCATTTCGGTAGAAATAGTAATGGCAATAGAAAAATATCAGCTCATTTACAAGTGTATGTAGCAGTCTGGGCAGGGTGAAAAGGGATAAGAGGTTATACAGAAGACCTTCGTTCGTGTAGTTCCTCGTTAGTATAGTGGTGAGTATCCCCGCCTGTCACGCGGGAGACCGGGGTTCGATTCCCCGACGGGGAGGCACGCAGGCTTTTTCTTCCTAAACGTGAAAATGAAAATATTCGACAAATGTAAAAGCTAATGTGACGGAATCTTACCTGTTAAGGTTTACGTTTTAACATGTGTTTTATTGCTGGTTTGTCGTGTTGGCAACCCGGTAACAAAGCTCAGTTCTGTCGGTTCAGCAGGAATTTTTGTTTTTGTTTTTTTACAGCTTATTATGCACATTTCCAAGCCTTGGAGATCTAAACGAAATAAGCCAACATTCCCATCTTGCAAATTTAGGAAGATTATTTCAATATTCTGGCACGAGAGAGTCCTACGATACGAGTGTGCACTGGCCACGAGGGAAACGCAGAGCGGGGGCATCGCCGTCAGGTACGGGAAAAGGCGGAGAAGGACCGATGGATGACTTGCCTGTAGGATCAACCTCAGAGTTGAAACTGGGAAACTGGAAAAGTGCAGATCTCAAAGGACTTTCAGCAGCTGGCCCTTCAATCCTGAACGCATGAATGGGGGACCCACTGAAGAATTTTAAGCAGGGGAGTGGCGTGGTCAGGTTCATGTTATCGACCTGGTAGGATTCAGAGAATGGATATGAGGTATGACAGTCAAAGGCAGGAGAGTTAGGAAACTATTAAAATAGTCCAGGAGGGAGAAGCTGGGGGCCTGGCATTTGTATGCAGTAAGGACACAGAGGAAGGAAGCATTGGAAGGAATACTTAGATAAGTGGATTCTCAGATTGAGAAAGAAGGAGCCTAAAGTGATCTTCAGGGTTTTGGCGTCAATGGCTGAGTAATCATTAACGACTGATAGAGACTTTACGAAGAGGACAAATTGAGGTAGGAAAGATCTAAGTTTAACTTTGGACTTAGGGAGGTTGAGAATGTACCGAAGTCAAAGTGAATATGTCTACGAGTCACTTGGATATTTAAGTCCATAGCTCTGGGGAAGTTTGGGGTAGTTATGGGAGCGTCACATAATGTGGTGGATGAAACTATGACGGGGGGTAAGCTCAGCCCAAGGAGAGTGTGTAAAGAGCAGTGAAAACAAGCTGGAAGCTGGGAGACGACCAGAATTTAATAAAAAGGAGCTAGATGATTGGGGCAGTCCTTTCACAATGTACACGTATGTATATCAAATCACCATGATGTACACTTGAAATAGCTTACAATTTTTTTTGTCAATTATGCCTTAATACAGCTGAGACTTTTTTTAAAGGGGGGGGATTAGAATAAGGAGCTCATGAAATAAACTAGAAAGAGCCGACCAGCAATGTCAAATGCATCCTAAATGTCCATTAAAATAAGAAGTAAAAAGCCTCATTTGGATTTGGCGAAGGATTGGAGGTGGGGAGGATGGTGGTTTTGTTGAGTTTTGTGGTTTAGCTGAAGGTGGGTGCCAGCGAGCAGTGGGTTGAGCAATAAAAAGGGGAAATAGAATACACACTGCTCTGTCAAGACATTGCCAATGTGAGAAGGGAAGATAAAAAAGGAATAGACAGAAATGTGGCATTGAGAAAGTATTTTTTATTTTGTAAGGGAGAGAGAAACTTGAACCTGTTGGGATGTAGAAGTGAAAGGGTTTCTAGAAAAGAGGAAATTGAAGACTTAAAACGTGTAGGGAATAGTTGAGGGATTGAGCATTGGAGAGCGCTGCACAGCTCCATGCTGTATCAAAGTGGTCTAACAATTAAATTTGGCTCCAGCAACAGAAAAAGGTATAGCCAAAGGAAAATAAAACATCTCAAACTATGAAACCCAATACCTTACCCCTACATAAGTCTTAATTTCATAGGGTCTAAGAATCATGACATGATTGATATTTGTAAACATTGTGTGAGGCCTAAAAGTTTCTGGGTATTACCAAACATAGGGTGACAAATATGATGCAATAGAACTGATACCACTGACCCACAAATATAGAGTGTATAAAATTAACAATTCACAAATAATAGGAGTATTATGCATATCCAATGGTGGATTGAGAATAGTTTAAAAAAGGAAGCTTTCTATTGCTTCTGTGAAATAAGGATAACATCAGGGTGTATATACTAACGGAGACTCTGTCAAGGAGGAAAAAGATGATCTATATAAAGTTTTATGAAAAGAAATAGTACATGTATTTACAGAGCCATATGAACAGAAAGTGTTCCAGCACTACTGTTCACCCGGAAAAGTTAGGCCTCAGTCCCCTCAACATAAATTACCTTCTTCCTGGAGTTGGTGAAAGGATGAAATGAGGTAATGTAAATGAAGTGCTTAGCACTAAGCTTGAGTCATCATTTGTCATGTGTTAGCTAGTATTACTATTTTGGTTGGCTTTTATTTTGTTTATTTTAATAATTTTAATATTTTTTCTTGTTTGTTAGCAACAGTTTTTAGGAAGACCTTTGAAATGAGAAGCAACGAAAACATGAGAAATGAGAAGCAGATCATGTCGAATTAGGTCTCTAAAGAAAGTTTTTGTCACTACTAGGGGGGGAGGGGGTGGGGGAGGATGAAGAGGCTAAAGGAAATCAAATACAGAGGGTGCCAAAAAATGTATACACATCTTAAGAAAGAAACAACCATTAAGATTGTAACACTCATTATATACGGATAACAAAAGATGAATACAAGTCATACGTATACAGTTTTTTGGCCCCCCTGGTATATGGTGACAGAGGAGACTAGACTTTGGGTGGTGAACATACGATGCAATATACAGATGATGTATTATAGAATGGCACCCCTGAAACTTATATAATGTTATTAACCAATGTTGTCCCAATAAATTTAATTTTAAAAAATAAACAAATTTTATAAAATGAACCAATGTCAAATAGTGGAGAAAATGGGGAGAAACTGAATCACTCATACATTGCTGGTAGGAATGCAAAATGGCACCGCACTCTGGAAAATAGTTCGGCAGTTTCTTTTGAAACTAAACATGCGTTCACCATATAATGCAGCAATTGTACTCCTGGGCATTCTCAGGGAAATGCAACTCATATTTACAGAGAAAACTATGAATGAAAGTTCATAGCATCTTTATTCATTTAGCCAAAAGCTGGAAACAATCCCATTGCCCTTTAGTGGGTGAATGGTTAAACAAACTACAGTACATCCATAGTACAGAATACTACTCAGCCATAAAAATGAATGAATGATTGACGCATGCAACCACTTTGATGGAGCTCAAAGGAATTAATACTGAGTGAAAAAAGCCAATCTCAAAAGGTTACAGACTGCATGATTCCAATTATATTACCTATTGATACACATGACAACATTGGTGGAACTCAAGAGAATTATGATGAGTGAAGAAAAGCCAGTTTCTTTTAACATCAGGCTCTCAGGCAGGAAACTGAAGAATTTCGTCTATAGAACCTGAGCATCCCAGGGGAAAGAGCCACAGCTATTGCTAACAGGGGCTTCCTAACAAACTTCCAAACTGATCATCCTGTATTGCAGTTCACAGCCAACAAGCTCTACATATGTTCTCCGAGCTTCTAAATCAGCTTTTTTGTCCTTGACTCTTAAACAAGAGTTGACAAGCAAGAGTTTGCCAGCCATTTTAGGAAAGTCTCTAAACCAAAAGGTACTAAAGCTAATAAATAGAAAACAAAACAAACTGTAGGAAAACAAAGACTGCTGGGAGAAGAAAACTTCTCATACAACCACTTACTCAGGGAGACAATGGAATACATTGCACGCATGGAATAAGAACAGGATACTATACAAAAGGAGCAGTCTGGGAATAAGAAAAACCATAGGGATGCAAAAGATGATAGCAGAAATAAATCAAGAGAAGAGTTGGAAGATAAGGTCAAGGATATAGTGTATATGGGTGTGTGAGAAAGAAGGGGGAAAAACAAAGTAGAAAATAGGGTAGAAAGGAGAAGAAATTAAAGGATCAATACATCCAACAGATCCAGAGAAAAAGATTAGAGAAAATGGAGGGTAGGAAACCATCCATGAGATAATTCACGTAGAAGATAAAACATATCTTTACTATAGCAGTTTCAAAGGAAAAAGTACTATGACAAGAATTTATGAGAAATAAACCCATCACAGAATACAAAACAAACAAAAAAGGGAGTTTGCAACATTAGCAATGATCATATGTCTTTGAAATACGTTTACATTTAGGAAATTCAGGAAATTGCACTTGGTGCGTTAACCCTTGCCTTAAAAGGGCAGATAGACTTCTCATTGTTTTTTCCCCTTATTTCACAAAGACCTTTCCTTTCTTTAAATAATCAATGCAATTTGCAGATATTTATTAAGTGCATTTTACTACACTGAACTACCTAGAATAGAGTTGGGGAAGGCTCTGTCCTACCTGTTGGATAATTTACGCACTAGTACACAGTTATACGAATGACCTAAGACAGCATGGTGTTAAAATGAAGGCCGAGGCCCAAGGAGAAATATAAATGATATTCTAGAGAGACAAGTTCTATCCCTTTAGGAAAAGTCAGGAATAATGTCATGGATGATATGATATTTGACATGGAGCTTGAAGAATGAGCAGGATTGTAATAGGAAAAATGGTAGGGGCTATAGCATTGAATGTGAGGTGGGTAGCTTTCCAGGTAGACACAGTAGCAGGAATCCAGGCATGGGATCAGAAGCAAAGATGTGTCTGGGAAAGAAGAATTCTGAGGGTACATAATCCTGCAAGTTAATGCAATGCTTCACATACTTCTTAATATAGCTGGGTTTCTTCCTCTCCAGGTTACGCAGAGACCATTAGTTGTCTCCCCAATATCTATATTTCCTTTTATCCTTAGTAGTAAAACTGTAGGTGTTTAGCTGGACACACGGCCTCCCAGAAGATTATATTTCCAAGCCTTATTTTGCAGTTGCAGCCATGTTACTAAGTTCTGGCCAATGGAAAGTAAGTGCAATTAGCGATCATGATTTCTAGGAAGTGTCTTTAAACGGGGACTTTTTAAAAAACAAACCCTTCCTGTGTTCTGTTATCTGGATGCAGAGTTGATGGCTACAGCTCTAACCGCCATGCTGCTGTATCATGAGGTTGGAACCGTGTGCTGAGGGTAGTAGAATAGCTATGAGCTGGAAGTAGCCAGGTCTCAGGTGATCATGAAACTCCCCGGTGGACTGCCTCCTTCTGGGTTTCTTTTCCTTGAGAGTCATAAAATTCTACTTTGTTTAAGGCAGTGTTATTTGGGGTTTTCTGTCATTCACAGGAAACTCAGTCTTTACTAAGACCCCTGGTCACAGTTGGGTAGGTTTATCAACTTGGCACAGGTACTTACCCTTGTCCATCAATTTGCCACCACTGTATTGTGGACTATCACATGCGTTTGAAAAGTGTTATGTGTCAGATAAGTTTTGTTTCTTTGTGTTTTTTTCAGCTAGAGCATTCTTTCTAATTTAATCATGTCACTACCCTGCTTAAAATCCTTCATGGTCTTACCAATATCTGCAATAGAATTCTCTACCTTTATTGGTAGATGTGACTGCCTGGGAGGAGCTTAGCCAAGAATGTGTGCAAACAGGATGAGAAGATTCCAAAGGTGTGAGAGACTATGAAGAGGTAGAGTCAACGGATTGGAGTTCCCATGGGGGCCAAAGGATGATCAGAATCAGGTACATGTCTGGAAAGATAAGGGGCAGTGTGGTCAGAGTCTGACAGTCTAGGGTTATGGAGGACTTTCTACTTTTGTGTAAAAGAGGGGAGGAGGATATATACACATATGTGTATGTATATATACACACACACATATATATACATATATATAAATAAAATTTGCTCATGTCTATGTAAAATATTTCTGGAAAGATTCTCAAGAAACTTGTGGTGTGGTTTGCCTGTGGGGAGGAGAAGTAGGGTGGTTAAGAAACAGGCGAGAAGTAGATATTTCAGCTGAGTAACCTGTCAACCCTTTTGAATTTTGATGTATGTAAATATGTTACTTATTCAAAACAACTTATTTATTGATATTTTTAAAAAACAAAGGTCACCACAACCGACATCTACAAACAAAAACAGCCTCGTGTGAGTTCCCGTTTACATCAAGCTCTCTAGCACTGACTCCTTCTAGCGCTGCAGTCTCGCCTCCACAGGCCCTGCTGAATGAAACCTGTCTGAGAAAGCGCAGCTTGTCTACTTTTCCCTGCTCTTCCTTCAGCTGGAAGCCTCCGCCATCACCCCCATCACCAGGGACCCCAGTGCTCCTTTGCAGGGTTCTCCTCTCCCCCCTCTGGACTCCGCCCCCTTCCCTGCAGTCTGGGCTGGAGTCTAATAGAATCTCTTTCCCCAGTGGAATGAAGTGTGTGTGGTGGTCCTCTTTCCAATGGGTGAGAAAACAGAAGTTATTTCAGCCACCTTTGTTCATTTGTCTCACAAAATGGTTGAGGCAACCCTGACCCATTTCTCCATTTTTCTGTTCAATCTGTTTTTGCTTGTGTAAGAATTTTATATTCCTATTCACATCTTCAGTGGGTTCTTCATGTTGAGAAAAGCTTTGGGCATCTGAGGAAGCTAGAGATGAAAGAAGCATGAGTCAAAGCTCTTCAAATTTTGTAAAATAGCATAACTGACATCTCCACCCCATGTGCCCCCACTCCTTCCACTCTCTTTCTCTCTCCCTCCCCACCATGGTGGACAGCAGGCAGGGCCTGGTGGAGAAACTGGCCAGTCAGCCAGTAACCCCTGTCTCCTCTCACACAGGTCTGCCTTTTGTTTCTCTGCTTCTGCCCTGGGGAGGGACTGGCCTAAACAAGACAGATTGTGAAGCTGTGCTGGGTTGGAGCCCAAGAATCACTGCTGGTCACATGACATTCTCTCTTTCTCTACACAGAGTGTGATTCCCGGAAGAGCAATATCAGTGTCTCCTAAAAGCCCCACGAGAAACGCAGATCTCAGGCCCTGGCCTGGCCCACTGCATCTGAATCAGCATTTAAATAAGATCCCCAGGTGACCCATGCACACATTAAATTAAACCACTGCCTTAGAGGCTCAAAGGATACTTTGGGGGTTGGAAGAAATTTAGTGCAAGAATTAATAAAACTTGTCAGGACAACTTCTGGAGTTCACAGCTCCGGACCCTCAAATCCGTTCTCCCTTAGCACCCTAATGTTATCCCCAGCACAGCACCTATCACACTACATAAATTCTTTCCTCGTCAGGCTCCCCTACTAGTGGGAGTGTCCTTACTTCCTAGACTGTATATTTTCCCTCTCTGCATGTTTCATGAATGAACAAATGTGTAAATGAATGCATGAAATTTCATGTGAAGTTCCAGGCATCCTTTTATTCAGTGCTTTACTCTGTATTGACCTTGGAGCAAAGAGAACTTTGCTTTCAACATCAGGCTCTCATCACACTTTACACAAGAGGTCTTTGCCTCCTGGGGCTGTACCTTCCACCTTGGCTGGGTAATCAGGGCAAAATTCATTGAGATTGCTTGTCCCATAGAAGTGGAGGAACGAGCAGCCACTGGAAGGCTATCTTTCCAGCCTCAAGCTAGCATCCCTGAGCCTTGAAAGTGACATGCCACCTCTCCTGCCATTTTCGACTGGTCACACAGATCAACTCTGAGACAGTAGGAGGGGCTATACCAGGCTGTAAGTACTAGGAAGTAGAGGTCGTTGGGGGCTGTCTACCTCCATAAGGTAGGCATTATTACCATCCCCGTTTTATAGAGGACACCAAGGCTCAGTAAGTCATTTGCACAAGCCACTCAGTGTGGAATAGGCAGAGCTGTGGTTCTGAACCAGGCAGTGTGACCCCAGAGCACATCCTTTCTGAGCACTGCCCTGGACCCGGGCCTCACCACAGGCCTTTTTCTAACTTCCTTTCTTCCCTGCACTGCACAAAACATTGCAAATAAGAAATATTTCCTTTTGCTTAGACCATTTTGAAAGTCATTGTTTCTTAAGGGTGGAGGTTGGAGGGTTTCCAAAGAATGAAATATAATGAGAACATCTGGCCAAAGTCACTAACGTACACATGAATCAATTAAGAAAATGTAACACGCAGGCTATGAATCAGAAGACCATTGGCCCAATTTCAGACCTTTATAAGATGAACACAAGGCAGAGGGTGTTGTGTGCAAATTCTCTTAAATTCCTTTCCTTTGTGGTGGTTTGGGTCAGGTTGTTGTCTCATGAGGCTGGGTGGGCTAAATTGAGCAACTTTTTGCAAAAATAAGTGTAAGATTGACCTTAGGAAACAAAAGCCGGAAAGAGAAACTACATTTCCTATAAAATGTGCAACTGTGGGATAACAGCTTACAATAGTATGGCTGGATAGAGGGCAAATTATACATGAGAAGGAACGGTATTCTATATGGTGTATGTTACCTCTATAAATGATCACGTGAAAGGTAAAGCATTGTTGTCCTTTTGTTGAGATTTTTTAAAAACCAAATTTGTACTGCATTACACGAAATAATTGTAGGCCATTATTTTAGATTATAGCTCAGCAATAATCAATAAACACATTTTATTTTACTTAATAATTTTTTAGCACCTTCCATGTGTCAGACCCTAGTCTGAGTGCTTTAGACATATTAACACATTTCACTTCATCCTGATAACAACCCTGTGAGGTAGGTACTATTGCTTTTCCCATTTTACAGATGGAAAAACTCAGGTATGAGCACTGCCTTGGTTCAGTAACCAGGTTATTTAAGTTAGTAAGCAATCTAAGATTAAGTAACCAGCCAAGATTATGCAGCTCTTCAGTTTCAGAATGGGGATTAAAATCAGCCATCATGGCCCTAGAGCCTGGCTTTTCATCTGGCTTTTTTGCCTGGTACAAAAATATGGATACATGGTTCATTCTCTTTTGTGGCAGCATAGGCCATTCTCCACTGGGATCCCCTCTCTCCCATTCTCACCCCTTCTCCTGCCTGCCCAGCAAACTCTTGCTCTTTTTTCAAGAGTGAACTCAGGTTGACTCTGCTATAAAGCTTTGTGACTTACATGCAGATTTGGGCACCTGTTTCTCCAAGTTCTCAACATGTCTTCCTAATACTATTGAGACATTTGCTGTTTTTTGTCTACTTAGCTTCTAGTCTCCCTTCTCTGGCAACAGTTCTATGACCCATCTCTCCCCCATTTTAGGAATAGCCTATGTGATTGGAATATAGCCAATCAGAGCACCAAGGAGCCACAGTTCAGAGGCGACATGTGAGCCACGTCAATCTAATCAGAGTGAACCTTGAAACATGACAGAAGCTGCTGGGGAGAAATGTACACATTTCCATTGTAAGCCGGAAGCCGCTGGCAGCCTTCTTGTCTTCACACAGTAGCTGAGAAGAAAGCCAAACTGAAGAGAATGAGAATGAAATGAGAGAGTGGGAAAGAGTCTGTTGGTGACATTGTTTGAGCCTCTGGGACATGCTTCTCCTAAATTCAAAATATACTCTTGGACTTCCTGAGCTAACAAATTCCCTTTTTCAGCTTAAGACGGTTGGAGTTTGTTTTATCAATTTGCAACCAAAAGAATACTATCTCACTATATGTCTGTATGTCTGTTTCATTATACTAATGTGTCTCCCTACTTGACCATAATTCTTTGAGGCAGTAGATGCTCAATAAACAATTGTTGATTAAATTTAGCTGAAGAGTGTTTTGGAGGGGACTGAGCTGAGAGCAAGGGTACCTTTAGGAAGGCTAAGGGACTTGGTGCAAATGTGATCAAGGGACTCAGTCAGGTTGAAGAGTGGGATTGAAAGGGAAGGGACAGATACCAGACACAGAATGAACAAGGCAGTGATACAGAGAGGGATAAAACAACAGCTAGTTTCAGTGCTACCCCATTCTAGACGTTGTGGCAGTGTGCTTTATTAAGCTGCTCTTTAGAAGCCAGCCTAATTAACATTTAATTTTACTTGCTGGTTATTGCCTGCCTAAATCACCCATCTCTGCCAGTTTATCAGATGTGGAAAAATTAATGTTAGAGAGTCAGAGGCTCATGTATGAGCAAATAAGCCTGATTGTCAACAAAAAAAGAGGTTTTATTAAACATCTTTAGGTCTTCACAGGGCTACGGCTGGGAGATCAGAGGCCCACACAGGTCAGTTTGCAGTGACAAGTAGCTTCTGGACAATTGAGTAGGTCATCAACCACGAGCCAAGGCCCTCAGCAAAACAGAGAGTGGGAGGTGAGTTGTCCTTGCTTCTCTCAGCACCAGCCAGCGGAAGGGAGGATCAGGCCCCTCTTCGCTTCCATCACCTATGCCTGCAACTTATTTCCCTATGCACCCCTCTTCCTCTTGCTAAAATAACTCCTGTAGAATGTGGGCTTCCTATTTTTCCAATCGCTTCACATCGGAGCCAGTGCCCTAACCCAGTGGATGCACGAGCCAGTTGAATGTGGCCCCTTTTAGCTGAAGAGGGAGATTCGTGATGGTAAATAAAAAATGGAATCCATAAGGAATAAACAGTATGCTGCCATTTCAAACTAACATTTCACACAACTCCTTTAAACTGCTTATTTCTCTCTTAAGAAGAAACTGGAAGGGCAGTGAATGCATCTGTGAGGAATTTGGGAGCCAGACTCCCTGGTTCAAGCTCTGATTCTCTCACTTTTTACCGTGTTTCCCTGAAAATAAGACCTAGCCGGACCATCAGCTCTAATGCTCTTATTTTGGAGCAAAAATTAATGTAAGACCCGGTCTCATTTTACTATAAGACCCAGTCTTATCTAACATAATATAATATAAGACCAGGTCTTACATTAATTTTTGCTCCAAAAGATGCATTAGAGCTGATGGTCTGGCTAGATCTTATTTTCGGGGAAACAGGGTAGCTGTAGGCCCTTGGGCAAGTTATTGAATTTCTTAGTATTTCCGTTTTTTTTCCTCTGTAAAAAGAGATAATACCCAGAGGGTTGTGGTGAAGCTTAAATCATTATTCTATGTAAATCACATAGGACAGAGCTTGGCACATAGTAGGTGTTAATCAATGTTTACCAATATTTCCCTTTCTTAGCACACTTCTTGTGCCGAGCTGGCACTCAATAGATGTTTGTGGAATGAGTCAATGACTGGATTAAATAGGTTGCCACCAGGTGGCAGTAGTGCCTCACTTGTAAAAACTAAATCAACACATCCGACTTAATCAGATTCATTGCAATTCCCTCTTGAAGCCCCAGGTGCACAGTGTGATGAAAAACAACTGAACCTCTTCTCTTTCCTGCCCCTCCTTTTTCTCTAATCTCTGCTTTCTCTCTACTGTGATTAACATTTTCTTTTTTTCCCACTGTATGAATCTGCTTGGGTTACCATAACAACCGACTGGGTGGCTTAAACAACAGACATCTATTTTTTTCAGTTCTGGAGGCTAGAAGTTCAAGATCACCGTGTCTGCAGAGTTGGTTTCTAGTGGGGCCTCTCTCTTGGTGTGTGGATGGCCATCTTACTGTCCTCAGATGGCCTCTTCCCTCTGCGCGCGCGCGCGCACACACACACACACACACACACACACACACACACACACACCCCTATGTATCTCTTCCTCTACTTATAAAGTCAACAGTCATATTGGATTAGTCTCCCCTCCCCATGATGTCACTGGAGACCAGTGAGAACTGGAGTCGTGAAGAGGGCTGGCCAGACAACAGAAGTTGTGGTCACAAAGGCCAGACTGTAGGTTGAGAAGTTCCCCTAAAGGTGTCTATTATGTACAGTAAGCTTTGATGGTGAAGAATTCTTTATTAAACGACTTTCCCTAAGAAAAGATTCACAAGTAATTTCTCACTCAACCCCTGCAACTCCATTAGACCTACCTGTTTGTGTGTCTTTAATTCTTGTTCTAGCTTTTACTTCATTTTGAAGATGCAAAAATGGTTTTAGTGATAATGACTTACGCGTCTTATTTCAACAGATCGTTTTAATGGAAAAAACACATAGAAATGGATCATAGGGTATAAAAAGAAATGCAGCTATCAATGCGTGCAAAAGCCTATCTAATGGGCAAAAGTTAAAAGCTGAGCACCACCACACGCCTCCATTCGGAGAGCCATATTTCAGGCAAAGTAACAAGGGGAAAATTGAAAGTTCCTCTATTTAATATAGTAATGGTTACCCTAATCACACAAGTTATACCCAGAATCAATTGGGAGAATGTGCAAGGGAGTATGGGTACTTTGATCTTTTCATAGTTTCCTTCGTGGTAAATAAACTTATATTTTCAAGCCAAATCTCATTTTGCAATTTCCTGCCAACTTTAGTTCTCTGTAAAGCGTACCTTGGCTTTTTCCACCTCTGCCCTCAGGCATTCAACAAACACGTTACCTTCTTATTTTTCCAGATTTAAATTAAACATTTTAGAGAAATGAGGCATGTGATAACAGTTCCTGCAGCCCTTCTCTACAGCATGATATTAATTTGGGCCTCTGTTTTCTCTCAAACTTTTAAATTGCCCCGTGATTTATATTAAATACAGCTACATTTGAAGATTTAGAAGTAATCTAAGTGGAAACAGCTTCATTCTCTAGAAAAAAATAATAAAAGTCAGAATAAAATAATTACAAGCATATTGGAAGAACAGACTCAATTTTGTCATCAATAATTTTTAGAATTTGTTAGATTGTCATTTTTTATTACTGTTTCCATTTCTTTAGCCAAAACAAGTCTTGAATCTATTTTTAAAGATGAAGTCAATGAATTTAACATGATAACTTTAAAAAATGTTAAAACCAAGATAAATTATGTAGTGAAATTTCATTCATTTGTATCCTACCCATATTTGCCATGATTTAGATATGAGTTGGTGTAATATTTACTTTTCTAGTCCATGGGGGAAAGGGTTTATTAGGAAAATAATGTAAGCGAGATTGCAATCTACTTAAGTCAAATGTATTCTAAGCATTTGAAAAAGCTTTGATATATTCAATTTATATATAATTCAATTATTTTGACAAATGATAATCTATGTTCCTAACTTCACTGACATTTATAGCGGATTTCGTAGTTTACAAAACATTTTTGAGTCGGAATTTTTGTTCTCTTTCTATAGAGACATTCATTCAATTTATTGAGCACCTACTATGTGCCATGCATTGATCCAAATGCTAAAAAGAAAACTGCATGCTTAAACCAGGACCTACACCCAGGTTATATGCATTTTTTCACCCCTCCTCCCACCCCAGTGCTACCCTATTAGATATTGAACTTGGAGGGCTCTTTAAGGACAGAGTGTATTTCTTAGTTATCTGGCTCTCCAGAATGCCCAGTATCTAGAATTGGCACATAATATATGCTCAACAAATGTTTGTTGAATGAAAAACTTCTGACTCCCAGTTCAGTGCTCTTTTGCTATAACACAGCTAATATTTAATGAGACAGTTATGTGTTTGGTGCTAAGCTAAGGAGTATATCTCATTTAATCCTCAGAATAAGTCTAAGAGATAGATAGTATTATTATCTTCATTTAATAGATAAGAAAAATGAAACTCAGAGGGTTAAAAGTAACTTGTCCAGGGTCACATACCTAATAAGTGGCAGAACCAGAATTTGGGTCCAGGGGTGTTTAATTCTGATGCCTGTCCTTCACTATACCTTACACTGCCTTCATAGCTAACTCTTAACTGTTAGCTAGCCATGTGCTAAAATACAAGGTCTATAATGTCAGGAATATTATACTTTGTTACTGTATTTCCAGAGCCTAGAATACTTGGAACACTTTGTTACCAGGTATGCTCTTAAGACAGGTGTGGAATAAATAAATTATTTAATTAAAGGTACTCTGATAAGACCTCCATTTTGGCGTCTTGTTTATTTCATGGTTGTTCACAGAGGACACTGTTGGTTGCTATTTCCTCTATCACTCCTGTTAGAATCGCTCTGATTCTGTGTCCATCTTTTTCAAATACGAAAGGAACGGGCATCCTAGTAAAATCTTGGTTGATCTAAACCAGGGATTCTCAACTGAAAGTAGTTTGGCAGTGTCTGGAGACATTTTTTTTTTGGTTATCACAACAAGGGGAAGGGTTGTGCTACTGACATCTAGTGGGTGGCGCTCAAGGATGCTGCCAAGCATTCTACAATGCACAGGGCAGATCCCCAAAACAAAGAATTATCCCGTCCAAAAATGGCAGTGGTGCTGAGGAGGAGAAACCCTGATCTAAGCCAATCATGGTGGTGCCATTTCTTATGCAGTGAGAGGTGTAGTCCTGATCATGTGTAGTAATTCTGGACAATGAGACAAAGGCAGAAATCTACTAGGCGAGTGTGGCAGAGAAGGTTAATTACCTCTGCCTACTCACTTTCTCTTTCTTTTCAGTAGCAGCATTCTTCCAGCATTGACTAGTCATATGCACAACTGTAGACTATACTTCCCTGCATCCCTTGCTGCAAGGTGTGGCCATGTGACTAAGTTTTGGCCAATGAGATGTGAGAAAAAATGAGTCTAATTTCCAGATCATGTTTTTAATAAGGTGATGGATGTTCTTTACTTTTTCTCTGTTCCTCTTTCTGTATACTGAAAGGTGGTATTCGTAATCCAACTTGAAGCAGGAACATGACTCCAGGAAATGGCAGAAGTAGAAAGACTTACATTGGGATTGGTACAGGAAAGGAAAGCAAACTTCTTTTTTGTTTGATCCATCATTCTTTCAAGTCTTTTTCTTTTAGCAGCTGAACTTGTACTCTAATACAGAGTCCTTCTGACTAAGGTTTTCCTCTCAGATAAAACACACACACATACACACACATGCACACACACACACAGAGGAAAGGACTGTTTGTCCAAAGGATGTTGTGGGGTTTGTGTGCAATGTCTGGAATCATGGCTGCCATCGTGTCACCATGAGGTGAGGTAGCCAGAACATCAAAGCTGATCTGTTAAGTGAGAATGGCATGGGATGGTTATAAAAAACCTGAATCTTTCTTGACATCGTTGAACCATTGAATTAACTAACTTTGTTTCTCCCTTACTTCAGGACTTCTTGTTAAGCAAATAGCAAATTTTCCATATCGTTTAAGCCATTTAGAGGTTTTGTTTTGTTTTGTTTTTTTAATTATAGCCTTATTCTGATTCAAACATAAAGGTATCACATGTCATTATAAGTATGTTCAGACATTTTTCTTCTCACTAATTAATATTGCCTTCCTTCCTACTTCCTACTTCTTCTCCCAAGTTAATCTGAACCTGTGACATGAGTATACCTGAAGTGAGCATGTTGGGAAAATGTATACCACCAATCCCTTGCAGAAATGAGGGTGCAGGGCAGCGACTACTGGCCCCTGTAATGCTTCCTGCTTAGAAATTAGAAGAACCCCAGTGAGCAGGTAGAAATAGGTTGAATGGGAGGCTCAGCTTCCAAGAAGTCAGGAGTAGGACTGCTGACAATTGTGTGGCCTATGATCTGCAGGAGCCAGGGGAAAGCTATTTGCATGTCAGTGTTGTCCCCTCACATTCTGTAGTGCAAAGCCTGAGTAATTACTGGAGGTCACCCTAGATTAGAGGGTGCCCATGTCCAGAATTTTAAGCCAAGTGTTTCCATCTACTTGCTGCCTCACTCATAGTCCATCCCTAGTTACACTGCCTGGACATTCCCTGAAGCCACTAAGCTCATACTAACAGGTCTGTGATGTAACCAAACTCCTTAGATGATCTTGAGAGCAAAGGCTGCTCCCTGCAGACAGTGGCAAATGCTCTTTGTTCCCCTCTTGGCATATGATGTAGAAAAGAGCGTTTGCTCTCCCGCTAAGTGTTCTGCTTTTCACCATCTGCGGATCCACCGCTGAAGGGCCAGTGTAAAGGTGAATTTCCATTCACTTCCTGCCAGCATCTGGCTCCTTCTTTTTGACTCATATTGAATTGTTTGCCAGAGTAGCCAATTAAGTCTCCTCACCCTTCCTGAAGCTTCCCAGGGAAGCAAACCCCTCATTATCCCACTTCTTCTAAGCACTGTGATTCTAAGTGCCCTCCACGGGAGGGAAACTAGTTTGCACTGGACTCTTTAGCCCTTCCTTGAATGACTTCAATCACACACACACACACACACACACACCATCAGCGACCTGATCTGATCCAAGATAGGAAACAACGTGAGAGTATGAGGCATCTGAGAATATCTTTGAGGAGAAGAGCAAGCCCCTGGAAGAGGCTTTACTGCAGACACACCTCCCTTCAGGAGCCCATGGGCAGCCTGTCTGGCATGAGTCACTGGAACTGAAGCTGTAAGGACTATGTGAGGTACTTGAGAGGCTGCCACAGAACTGAAATTAATCGGCCATTTTATAGGGATCAATACAGATGTTGGTCCTCAAAAGCTACAAATCAGCGGTGTGCAAAATAAAATGTGTTGGCAACCTCTGAGTGAGATGAACAAAAAGAACACGTTTAAAAATGAGATATAATTTCAGATGGACTGTAGGTTAAAGGATCACAACTTTATTTAAGTACAGTGTGGGAGGAAAACCACAGGGACTATATTTTCTGATCCCCATTTCAGGACCCAATAAACACTTTTCCGTTATTTATGGATTTGTAAGTAAGAAATGAATCGCATAAGGGTATAAAACAAAATTGTATTAAATTACACATTATTTTTGTTAGAAAAGAGTCTAGCTACATTGATGTGATCCTTCAGCTCCCAAACCAAGGATGAATGTGTGGGGACAAAGCTCCCAAAAAACAGTTTACAGGCTCTCAGCCTCACATAGAAAGGTGCTAGCTCGGATAGTAAATGGCCATCAACTGTGATCAGATGGTCAGCAGCTGTGGCTAGTTGGCCGTCAGCTGTAACCCGTAGGCCATTGGCCACTAATATAACGGCTGTGGCTATGCTAGCAGAAAGAATGGGGGCTAGCAAGAAGATGGTGGCTGGCAAGCGCGGACTGCTGTTAGGCAGATTATGTAGATCCTGCTTCCTGTGTCTCCAGCCCAGCCGCCAGGGAGAATATATTGGTTTGACTCCCCTATCTATGGCTCCGTGGGTGTTCCTTTTTGGCCTTACCGTGTCCTGCGTTCTTGGGCGGGGAGTGGGAGCTGAGACCCTGCACAACAAATGGCGCAGTGAGCAGGGTCCCCCACACGACACATGGCGTAGTCGGCCAGACTACGGTGCCGGCCAGAGCTCTCCGAAGGGCAGTGGAGCAGTTTGTGCGTATGAAAGCTCAGTCTGAGGAAGACCAGGAGGAGCAGCTGCCGGAGAGCTCGATCCCCGTGGAGGGGTGGAAAGACGTGGATGGTTCCCCAACCAGCAGAGGCCGGAGAAAGCGGAGAAAGCGGAGAAAGCGAAGGTTGTTGCCACCCTCTGGGCTGGGAAGTTCTTGCTGACGCAGCCTGGATGCGGGCCTAGTCCCAGGAGGAAACGCTTGCTGAGTCCTCCTTGGGAGATGAAGGTAAGGTCAAGGTCATCCCTCACCCCCAGGACAGCCCTGGCGAATGACTATGGACTATGAGGAATTGCCTTCCATCCCTAATTTAATGGACGCTTGACTGTTTGGGAACATACCACCATGTAGTGGGACTGGCGGATGTTTGCTTTTGTGTCTTGACTGGCCGCCATTGATAATATGTAAGCACCTTGATGTGAGCCGCTGTTGGTCCAGCACAGTACCCCGAGAGGCCCAGAGAGAGAGTGGCAGTGCCCTGAGAGCCCTGGCTCAGTCCAGGAAGTCTGGCTGTGCCCAGAGAGAGTGGCAGTGCCCTGAGAGGCCCTGGCTGTGTCCAGGAAGTCTGGCTGTGCCCAGAGAGAGTGGCAGTGCCCTGAGAGCCCTGGCTGTGTCCAGGAAGTCTGGCTGTGTCCAGAGAGAGTGGGAGTGCCCTGAGAGCCCTGGCTGTGTCCAGGAAGTCTGGCTGTGCCCAGAGAGAGTGGCAGTGCCCTGAGAAACTCTGGCTGTACCCGGGGAGACTGGTGGTACCCTAAGAAGCCCAGGAAGTCTGGCTGTGCCCAGAAGTACTGTGGTGGTGCCCTGAGAAAACCTGGCTGTGCTCAGAGAGCCTGGCTGTGTCCAGGATATTGCATTCACCTCCAGGCTCCTCGCACAGGGACCCTCGCGGAAGACACTTGTCGCGTAGATTGTGAGATGAGACCCTGTAGGGGTGGAGTGTGGGGACAAAGCCCCCCAAAAACAGTTTCCAGGCTCTCGGCCTCACATAGAAAGGTGCTAGCTCGGATAGTAAATGGCCATCAACTGTGATCAGATGGCCAGCAGCTGTGGCTAGTTGGCCGTCAGCTGTAACCCGTAAGCCATTGGCCACTAATATAACGGCTGTGGCTACGCTAGCAGAAAGAATGGGGGCTAGCAAGAAGATGGTGGCTGGCAAGCGCGGACTGCTGTTAGGCAGATTATGTAGATCCTGCTTCCTGTGTCTCCAGCCCAGCCGCCAGCGAGAATATATTGGTTTGACTCCCCTATCTATGGCTCCGTGGGTGTTCCTTTTTGGCCTTACCGTGTCCTGCGTTCTTGGGCGGGGAATGGGAGCTGAGACCCTGCACGACAAATGGCGCAGCGAGTAGGGTCCCCCGCGTGACAGAATGTTTATCCTCCAGGCCGGGCCAAGGAGATTCTCCCAGTTCTACTCATGAAAACATCAACCTTGTTACTTTACTAGGGTTTTTCACCTATAAACATTTTTGCCTGATGTCCAAAACACACATAGCTAGTCAGGACATCTATTTAAATATTGCTACTTCTCTGATACCTGAGCAAAGTGTCCAGAGGCGGGACAGAGTGGTCAGCTGTTTCCCCTCTATGGACCAGAGGAGCAATGGAGAGATGTCTGGAGTGTAAAGATATCTGTGGGACGGGCTCTGTTCACGGAAGGGGAGACACATTTGTGTTCCTGCAGTTCTCTGCTGCTGTTACCACAACTTTTCTGTGTCCTATGCATGTGGTAAGAGTGGAAGGAGGAGGTTGAATTCTTCTTGATGGCTGGGTGGTTGATAAGGCTTGGACACCAAATGAACCATATGATGGACAAGCGCCCTGAGGTAAGCTTATTGTCACCGAAAAAATCACAGGACTGTTGCACTGCAATGAGTTAATATAAACGAGGCACTTAGAAAAGTGACTGGTATATAGAATGCAATACCTAGAAGTCAGTGGTTAACATTTGCATCTTCTAATCCAATGCCTTGTACAAACACACACTCAATACCTATTGGTTAAGTAGATGACTGTTAAACTCTGTGCCCACCCTGGCAGTTCAAGGTGTCTCAGGAAGATCTTCCTCTTCATTCATTCGTTTTCTTGTGTGCTTTACACAAAAGGGGTATTAGCTCAACACATGACCCTTCCCCCCAGTTTTGAACAAAGGGGACAACCCTTGCAAATCTGTTCAAAGCAGGGAACTTCTAGATTTGTGGTGAGCTGGGAACCCCTGTTGGTAGCAAAAGAATAAAGGAAGCTGGGACCAGCTGGATAATAAAAGTGCTGCAATTCACTGCAGGAAGTAGCAATTGTCTCCAAAAATGCAGTTGCACCAGATTTTATATACAATAAGGAGGATTGGTCCCTCTAGAGAGGAGAGAGTCGAGGGTTCCTTTGAGAAGGAACTAACTTCTTCTGTAAATCAGGAAACTTCAGAGCATTCACTGGCCAAGGGGAAGCCCAACTCCTCCCCACAGTGATTCACTTCCTTCCCCTAAACCTGGAAGCTCAAACCCAATTGGGCACATTTTTGGTGTCTCTTCCCTTGCTCTACTCCCCAAGAATGTGATCTGTGAGCAAGCTTACACCTTTCACGAGACACCCTTTCATGCCCAATGACTCCCTTCCACATTGTTTCACAGCCTGGCAGCTTTGGCCAATTCTCCTTGGTCAGCCCTGCCCTAACATACACCCTCTTTTCTCAACCAGAGACTCATTTCATTTCCACAACTGTCTTTCCAGGGTCTTTTAATTGTGAAACCTTCCATTTTACAAACCAATTAAAGGCATGCAATTAAGCTTGTAGACCAGTCCTGTCTGCAGGCTCCACTTCAGCAAGCATTGCTCTTCCTTTTCTCTCCTTCTCCTCATTCCAGCCTCACTGAGCGAAGCCTTCCATTTTTGAAGAGACCAAAAGTAAGTTGCTGGGGATTGATGGCTTAATGGGTATGGGGCTTTTGTTTGGGGTTATGAAAACCTTTTTGGAACTGAATAGAGGTGGCAGTTGCACAATATTATGAATGTGCTAAATGCTCCTGAATAGTACACTTTAAAATGGTTAATTTTGTATTATATGAATTTCACCTCAATAAAAAAATTAAATTGCCCTTCCCACCAAATATTGGCCCTGATTCTCAGGTAAACAGGTTCAGGGAAATACCGTAAATGGAGGAATGGGGAGATAGCCAGAAAGTGTGGGTGGGGCGTTGCCCCCCTCACAGCTCCAATACAGAGGCTGGGAGGGCCCAGCTGCTTGCTGGGCATATATGTTCCAATGGTGTGGAAAGGGCTGGTCTCAGTGGGCAGTTCGTCACTGTGGCATCAGTTTGCCATGGAGGTAAAGTTACCTGCAGGTTTAATTCTTGTAGAAGGACACATTTTTGTGTGTGTGTGAAGAGTCTCTTTGGCTGCTGGGTTGGTGATAACTGGCCATTTAGGTTCTCTGCATTAAATCATTCATTCCATAAGCAAACACTGCTCAGTCTGACACCCAGCCCATAGAAGAGTTTAAAGGCTCCTCACCAAATAAAGAAGCCGGCATTCCAGGAGGGTTTCCTTTCACTGCTGCCTTCAGTAGAAGCTTCTGGATACATCTTGCGCCTGGGTTAGAGTTGTCAGAGAAAGTACAGGGTGCCTCGTTAAATTTGAATTTCAGATAAAGAACAAATACCTTTTAAGCATAAGGATATATATCCTAGGCAACATTTGGGACATAATTATACTAAAAAGTTTCATTGTTTATTTGAAATTTAAACTTAATGGGACATCCTGTGTTTTTATCTACTACATTGACAACCCTATGAAGGGATCGATCTCTGAAACTCTGACTGGTGGGATTACAGACTACAGCCAGGTTGTGAGTTCCGAGAATGTGTGGTCTCCTCTGGGGCATGTACACCCCCCATCAGCCTTCGCCCTGCAAATACTCAGTCTCTCAGAGGATTGTGCTGCTTCAAATACCACAAGCCTCAAATTTGTGACAAAGGTCCCCAGGCCTGGTTTTGTGTTGAGACCCTATTGGAGGCAATGGTAGCCTCGAGGATTTATACCAGGTGGGAATCAGCATGGAACCTTCCAAAGGGAAGCAAGCAGTGATCAGATGGACAGAGTTGTGAAAGGGGCCAAGCTCAACCCACTAGCCACCTGGCTCCTTAAGATCTCTGCGCTGGCAGAACCCACTTCTGGTAAAAAATTTCCCAGAGAGTTGCTAGAAGTTGGCCATTCTGGATTTTGACTTTCTTCTACTGCTTTTGTTCTCCTGGGTTATTTTAGGGCAATGAGAGTTATGTGAGAAAGAAATCTAACCACAGGGGAAATGACCTTTTTAAATAGTTAAGAACTCACACTGCCTGACTATGTTTCCCGGACTGTAAACTGGACAGCCATTATTTTTTTAATTCCTTTTTTAAATAGAAGTGTAATTGACATATAACATTATATTGGTTTCAGGTATACAACATAGTGATTCAATATTTGTATATGTTGTGAAAAGATCACCATTAGGCTAGTTAACATCTGTCACCATACATAGTTAAAAAGTATTTTTCTTGTGATGAGAAATTTTAAGATTTACTCTCTTAGCAACTTTCAATACAATGCAATACAGCATTGCTAACTATAGTCACCATGCTATACATGACATCCCCGTGACTTACTTATTTATAATTGGACGTTTTTATCTTTTGACGCCCTTTACCCATTTTGCCCATCACCCCTCATCCCAGGAAACACCAGTCTGTTCTCTATATCTATGAGCTGGTTTTGTTTTGTTTTTTAGATTCTACATATAATTGAGATCATATAGTATTTGTCTTTCTCTGTCTGACTTATTTCACAGCCATGATGCCCTCAAGGTCCATCCATGTTGTCACAAATGGCAAAATTTCATTTTTTTTATGGCTGAATAATATTCCATTGTATATATATCATATTTTCTTTATCCATTCATCGATCAGTTGGACACTTAGGTTTTTTCAATATTTTGGCTATTGTAAATAATGCTGCAGTAAACATGGGTGTGTATATACCATTTTGAGTTAGTATTTTCATTTTCTTCAGATAAATGCCCAGAAATGGAGTTGCTGTATTATATGGCAGTTCTATTTTTAATTTTTTGAGGCATCTCTATATTGTTTTTCATAATGGCTATACCAATTTGCATTCCCACCAACAGTATACAAGGGTTCCCTTTTCTCCACATCCTCACAAACACTTATCTCTCTCTCTTTTTTTTTTTTTTGATAATAGCAATTCTAACAGGTGTGAGGTGATATCTTATTATGATTTTGATTTGTATTTCCCTGATGACTACTGATGTTGAGCATCTTTTCATGTACCTATTGGCCATCTGTATGTTTTCTTTGGAAAACTGTCTATTCAGAACATTTGTCCTCTTTCTTTTAGGTCAGATTGTTTGCTTTTTGCTACTGAGTTGTATGAATTCTTTATATTTTTTGATATTAATCCCTTAATAGCTATATGATTTGCAAATATTCTCTCCCATTCAATAGGTTGCCTTTTCATTTTGTTGATGGTTTCCTTTGCTATGCAGCAGCTTTTTAATTTGATGTAGTTCCACTTGTTTATTTTTTATTTTGTCTTTGCCTTTGCAAATCCAAAAAGTTATCACCAGGTCTGTTGTCTAGGAGCTTACTTCCTATGTTTTCTTTTAGAAGTTTTATGGTCTCAGGGCTTACATTCAAGTCTTTAATCCATTTGAGTTAGTTTTTGTGTACAATGTAAGATAGTGGTCCAGTTTCATGCTTTTGCATGCAGCTGTCCAGTTTTCCCAACACCATTTATTGAAGAGAGTCTTTCTTCCATTGTATAGTCTCGGTTCCTTTGTTATAAATCAATCAACCATATCTGTGTGAATTTATTTCTGGACTCTCTTTTCCATTCCATTGGTCTGTGTGTCTGTTTGTATGCCAATACCATATTGTTTTGATTACTATAGCCTTGTAATATAGTTTGAAATCAGGGAGCATGATGCCTCCAGCTTTGTTCTTTCTCAAGATTGTTTTTGCTATTTGGGGTCTTTTGTGGTTTCATACAAATTTTAGGATTGTTTGTTCTACTTCTGTGAAAAAGTGCTATAGGAATTTTGATAGGGACTGCATTGAATCTGTAGATTGCTTTGGGTAGTATGGACATTTTAATATTAATTCTTCCAATCTATGAGCAGAATATATCTTTCCATTTATTTGTGTCTTCTTCAATTTCTTTCATGAAAGTCTTATAACTTTTTTGGTGTACAGGTCTTTCACCTCCTTGGTTAAATTTATTTCTAGGCTTTTTTTTTTTTTTTTTTTTTTTTTGTGCATGGACAACCACTTGCCTCAGCTAAGACCTAGACTCAAGTAGTAGACAACAGAGAACAAAGAACTTTCTGTCGACTTCTAACCCCTAGAAATAACTACTAAGACTGGTGATCAACAGCATCTTTTCACTTTATCAAACCCACCATTTAGTCCCTTTGTTTCACTTGCTTGAAGTTTGAAAGAAGGGGGAAAAAAGGCTTGATCCACGTGGTGGAACTCACACTCATGCCCATCCTGCCCTGCAAAGTTCAAACAAATCAGCTATAGGTAATGGTGGCAGTCTTGTCATATCAGGTATGTCTGCCTTGGTGGAGGCAGTGTGCCAGACCCCCTAAAACACACAATGCTTTGGCTCCCTCTCAAAAACTCCAACATTCATTGCTGACAATGTCCCCACCTACCACCCATCCCTACCCACCCCTTCCTGGAAAATGTGATGGAGGAGAGGTAGTGGGCCAACTCCAACACCACCTGGCCCTCTGTAGCAGACTTGGACCCTGGCCCAAAAGCAGCCCTGGCTCCGTGCACAGACAGCTCCTTGGGGACATGCATGGGGCGGCACATCCTTATTCTCACAGCTTTTGCTTCCTGTGAGGCAGTGGAGTCACCTCTGTTGGCTTGGGTCTCTCTGACCTCAGATGATATGGGAAACGAAGGCCAGTGGGTGAAATTGAGAGGCTGAGCTGTGATACACCATTATCCGGCTTAGGGTGGGACGCTTTGTCCCCCAAGAGGGAGGGTGACTTCCCACCACACCCCGCCACAGCACAGCCTTTCCAGGGGCAATGGGCCCTCCCCGTCTCCCCATGTAGCCCTGAAAATATATGCCACGTACTGTGGCCCAGTTGCCGTCGGAGGTAATCCGAACCTGGCCGAGGAGCTAACACTCATTTCTTTGTCTACTGCTTCAGGAAGTCTTAACTCCCTTTAGAATAGCTGGGTTTTGGAGACTTTTGGGGGTGTGTGTGGAAAGTATAAAAGCATACTTTCAGAGGTTTGCTCACTAAACAGCACCGTGCTGAAAACTCACAATAATTCCAGCAGCACTGACTGAAATCGTACACTCAAATCGATTTCCACTAATCCAGAAATCTCATAAATACGACATGTTTTCCTCAAACAGTTCACACTGGAAGTGACTCTATCACATTTGCCTAGTCAGACACAACACCTGGCAGCCTCAGCCAGATCCCAAAGGGAGAAGACTGCAAATGAAATTTGGCTCACTCAACACGGTCCTTGAAAAGACTAAACAAAACCACCACTTAAATAGTAGGAGAACCTGATGATAAGACAGACTTTTCTTCTTTCATAGACTCAGAAGAGTAACTGAATTTCCTGCTCACACACAACTGTTTAGGGCCATTCAGGTTACTGAAGTGACACAAGAGAGACTATTTATTTATTCTCAGGTTTTTCTCTAGCCTCCCTTTGTGGAGGGTCTCTTATGTGCCACTTGTCAAAGTTCTCCTCAGCCCAGCCTGACACTCCCTATTTGTCGTTCTCCTGTCCAGGAGGCTCCAGGCCTGAAAATCCTTTCTCAGAGAAACTTGTCCGGATCACCTCTTTCAACCTTAGTTAGCTTCTCCTGTTATAATTTCTTACTCTTCTTGTTAGCACTGGAGTATTAACCACAAATTGCATTTACATATTTAATTGTGTGATGATATATTTACTGTATAGCTCCTTCCTAAGTTATAAGCTCTATAAGAGCAGCGCTATGAGTTGAACTGTGTCTCCCGCCCCCCCAAAAGATATGGTGAAGTTCTAGCCCCTAGTATGTCAAAATGTGACCTTATTTGGAAATACAGTAGTTGGGGATGTAATTAGTTAAGATGATGTCATCCTGGAGTAGGGTGGGTTTCTTCTTTCTCATGTCAGTAGTGTCTTCCTTCTGTAATTGTTCCCTTTCTTCTCAGCACATGGTACAGCATTCCTTACGACACTGGGAAGCATATTGTATATTAAAAACAATATATTCTGTAATTGTCACGATATTTTGCAGAACCAAATATACTAAAAACAGTCACACGCATACAAAGCCCTTAATAAGCATTTGTCAACTGAATGAGATCAAATGTCTTAGAGTATCACAGTTATAAATTCTAATATAAAATAGCAAGCTTTAGTTTTGAAAAACCTAAAGGTAAACAAAGTGTGTCAATAATTGATTTTCCTTTTAGAATATGGTCAAGGAAATTATGGCATGCCTCACCTCCCTCCCTCCCTTCTTTTTTTTCTTCTTCTTAGGTTGATAGGAGACAGACTCAGCTAGTTCTGTAGCTATGCTCTCAGCTGGGTAAAAATGGATCTCCATTTCTGCTCCAGTGGCAGAATATTGTGTTGAAAGTGTCTGCCTTTCTTTTAGTTCTATGAAACTAAACTCTGAAAGTTACCTGGATAGTCACATAACACACATTGTCCTGAGTTTGTTGGAGGATGCTAAAGCCAATAGTTATTTGGGTTTTTCTTTTTTCTTTTCTTTTTTTTGGCTTTTAAACTTGCATGGCAGTAAAGGAATGGAATGTAGGGTTGGCCAGGAGACGGATCAGACTAGGTATTTACAAATACCTGAGTGTGCCTCAGGATTAGGGTCTGGCTCTTACAGACTCCAAGACTTTCCAATTAAAGCAAGGAACGCTATCCTGAGTTTAAATTGTTTTTTATTGCTGCTGCCACTCTCTGCAAAGCCATAGTTCATGACAGATTTTTGCCTGTTCTCAAACAAATAAGAGTAGCCAGCACTTACATAGCACCATTTTTCATATATTAGGCACCAGGGACCATTTTTCATATTAACTCATTCAATCCTGACAACAAACTTATTAGGTAGGTTGTATGAGGGTAACGATAGTTGCTGTAACAAAGAAACCCTACAATTTTATTGGCTTAATCCAATAGAAAGTTATTTCTCATTGCACATCATTCATTTGCAGACATTTGGTAGGAGGTTCAGGGACCCAAGTGCCTTTCATTGTGTAGCTTTGTTACACCCTAGAGCCCAGAAGTCCTCCACCAGCCAGCAAATGGAGAACAAAATTGGAGGATCACTCATTGGAGGTTTTTAATGGGTGAGGCCTGAGAGCAGTGCACATCTTCTGCTTGTGCCATTTGCCAGAACTCAGAAACATGGCCTCATCTAACTGCAAGTGTTGCTAAGAAATATAGTCTAGCTGTATTTACAGATAAAAGAGGAAATGGTTTTTGTGAACACATAGATTCTGCTACAGTCCACCCTTTAGTTACCAAATCACCTCACTCACCTAACCTGTCTTCCCACACTTATTCCCTCCCCAAAAGAGACAACCTAACCTCCCATACAATTACTGCTTTCAGCTAAAAATCCAGGATTTCATGGTGACATGTGGCCTTTTACATCAGGATGAGGTGTTTGCTTCATTGTCCATTCACCTCTGAACTGAAAGGACAAGCTGCCTTTCCTGCTCCAATGATATTATTCAGTATAAAGTGGTGGGCAAGGGTGGGATAAAGTGGTAACCCTGCCCGTTTGGAAAGTGAAGAATGAGAGACACAGCACACATCCCTGGCAATGGTGAAGTCCTGATGGGAAGGCATTGTGCAGTGAAGCTGCCTGGGAGTAAGTTCCTTGGCTGCCCCTTTCTTATTGTGCCCTGATTTGTCTCTCTGGGAGAAGCTCTCCATCCTTTGCTCTCTGGTCCCCCTCTGCTGTCTGGAAGGTTCTTCCTCGACTGTTATCCTCCACAGCCACCCATGAACCTATGAGGAGGGTGTTGGGGAGCTTGTCCTCTTTAAGGACTGTACAGCTTTTAACGCCCACTTCCAGCTTGTGTCAGTTTAGAGACTCAAGGCTTAGTTCAAGGTTCTAACCGTCAAAAGGCCTTTTAAATCTAGGCTCATTTTTTTCTTTTTGCCTTTGGCAATGTAATTTCTTAAACACCTAGAAAACTCTAATCTTTTCTTCCCAACAATTTAATTTCATGAGCAAAAGTTCATATCTAAAGTTTGTCCAATACATACTTTGCAAGCTTCATTTGTTCATTTGCTTCCTCACTCATGCCTCTCTCTCTCGACAGTTAACAGCAGCTGTCTTGAGACTCTTTGAAATAATATGATGAGAAGGTCATATCCTTAATCATATCTTTGGTCATGGGCCTGAGTAAGAAAGGGCCTTTGTCTCTCATATAATATTGTTTTACTATTTGGGATCCAGAGGCAGTAGGCTTTTATAACCTTTGAGGCCCTCTGTTTCTGGACTGTCCTTGGACTTTTTCACTTCTGTTTGTGAACTAGACAGCCTTTTCTGAACTCATCTTGACCTTGCTAAGAACAGAGTCATGCAAGTTCTGCCTTTTTAGTTTTGTAACCTAGGTGCCGCACTCATCTCACCCTAGTCCCTGTCCTGGGAAAAGTCAATATATCCTATTTTCTGTCTCTTGCCAATCACTTTCCTCAGAACTACAGGCTTAGTAGGCCTGCTGTCGGCCACTGAAAGAGACAGATTTTGACACTTTATGAAACAGGTTTTCTTCTTTCTAGTTTCTTATATCACTTTCCTCACCAATTACCACTCAACTGTTAAACCAATGCCCTATTATTTTAGGTTATTTATTATGGCAGCACTCCACTTCTGGGTACCAATTTTTGTATTGGTTGACGTAACACTTGATACTATAACAAACCCTGAAATTTCAGTTGCTTAAATTAAAAATTATTTCTTCTCATAGTCAAGCCAATGTAGGCACCTTCCACGTGGTCATTCAGGGCCTCAGGCTACTGCCACCTTGAGTTCTGTCATACCCAGTGGCCATGGAGTCCTTTACTTCCCGGCAATGGATCAGTAAACATACAGAGGACAATCCATGGGAAGATTTTAATGGCCAGGCCTGGAAGTAGCGTACCTCAGTTCTATTCACATTTCACTGGCCAGAACTCAGTCCTGTCTATACCTAATGCAAAGGAGGCTGAGGAATATGA
Organism: Rhinolophus hipposideros; assembly: GCF_964194185.1. Lineage (NCBI taxonomy): Eukaryota > Metazoa > Chordata > Mammalia > Chiroptera > Rhinolophidae > Rhinolophus > Rhinolophus hipposideros. The sequence goes on along the minus strand of NC_138055.1, from coordinate 21,792,227 downwards.
TCTAGGCATGTGCTCAATGAGAAGAGACACCAGACTATGGTGAACACATAATAGCCTCATTGATGACCGCATACAGCACCAAGAAAACTGAGCCACAAACCAGGGAGTCCTTTGTGTCTTCTTAGCACAACAGTCTCTGTATTATAAGGATGTATCCTTATAGAGGTCTAAGTACATGATCACATCTGAGAGTAAGAAGAAGGGCTTTGTTTTTAAACGATGGGTCACTGCAACCACTTCCTGGGGGCAATTTCTATAAGGATGGAGGGAAACCTAGGATAAATTTGACATGTACTTCCCTCTCCAATTTTTGTCTGTGCAGATAACCCAAGCATACCTCATCCCTCTTCTATCATTGTCACATCTAGTGCCAGGGAGTTGGTTCTGATAGACCACAGGGAAGGTGTACCACAATGGGGTGCATTTAGGGCTCTTTCAGTCTAAGGGGCTGGGCAGCCATTTCTTCAGGAATGATAAGTTATGATGGTTCCTCCACAAGCAGGACTTGAGTGCAGATAGTTTTGGGGAGTGATCCCAGAAAGCACAATTAAGGAAGTGTGGGAAAGTAAGTCAGGGAAGAAGAAATCCCCCAAACAGGTCACTGTTGAGGGCAACAGGGATTCAGTCCCAATAGACACCTTCAGAGAAACCATGGGGAACATGCTTCAGAATTGTCCCTCTGTTAGTCAATGAGGCTGGGACATTTTCCCAGCAGCTCCCATCCGTGTTTGTTGAGGGTTGGCCCCAGGAGCATCAGGTAGCCTCTCCCCCACCTATGGGTTGCGCTCACAAGTGGCTTGGCAAGTTCCTGTGACAGGCATAGAGGAGGACAGCTGCAGTGACTTGGGATGGGATTCTGTCAGCCTGATGCAAGAGCTCTCCTCAGTTGCAGGAGAACTCTGGTGGGCCAGGGAACATGGCGGACCTGCTACAGATAGGAAGAGGCATAGGCTGCAAGGATCAGGACATAGCACAGGCTCTCAGAACCTACCTCGCTGCCCTCACAGGTTGTAGTTCTCCCCTGGCTGGAAGCGAACCCTGCTTCCCTCATGTATGAATTAGTATTAGCAGCCAGCATTGACGGAACATCCACTTGCCAGGAACTGTGCTAAAGGCTTGACATAAATCATCTCATTTAATATTCATTGACCGTCTATCAGATACTGTGGGAGAAGCAAGAGATGAGTAAGACTTACTCTCTGCTCTTAAACAAATTAAACTCTGGCAGGAGGGATAAGGTGAACACAAAGATTTTACACAGCAAAAGATGTGATGGGGGACAGAAGAGTTACAAGTAATTATGGGGTCTTTGGGACATGAAACTGACTTCTGGATGGTGGGTCAGGCATCCTTGAGGGAGGAGGAGGCATTTGAACCTACCCTTGAGGAATGGATAGGAGTTTGATGAGCATATTAGGGAAAATCCATCTGTAGACAAAGCAATGAAGTGTTGGGAAGGTGGAGGGGAGGGAGACAGGTTAGAGAGCAAAAGGGAGGATAAGATGGGCATTGCCAGGAAGCTGTCTCAATATGATCATACCCAGGATGAGACAAATTCATAATCCAGAGGTGATGCCAAAGGTGGAGGAAGACAGATCAAGCATTAAACTAAGGGATGGAGAATGTATCCAGAGGAAAGCACCAAGCATGTGAAGAAGGGAAGTTTTGGGGAGGAGCGAGGTACAGGGAATGGAGGCAAGTGACTCAGAAATAATGCCATGATTACTATATGCCTGTAGCAATCCATTCAATCACTTCATACATACCCCTCATTCATTGTTTTCATGCATCCAACAAATATTTATTAATTACTATATTCCAGGCACCCTTTTATAAAATGGGGATACAATAGAATGAAAATCTGTGGCCTCACAGAGCAGACAACATATAAATAAAAGACCTAGTATGTCAAATGATAAATGGCATGAAGAGAGCTAAGCAGGGAGGGGCAACTGAAAGTGCTACCTGGGGAGAGAGGTTGGTATTTTAAAGAGGGTGGTCATGGATAGCCTCACTGAGAGAGGGACATCTGAGCAAAAGAGCAGAAGAAGTGAGGGAGTGAGCCACATGGCTCCCTGAAGAAAAAGAGCAATTACAAAGATTCAGGCAGGAAAGTGCCTTGCATGGTCCGGAAGCCATAGGGAGGTCAGGCGAGGCTGGAGCAGAATGAGTGAAGTACATGATGGTTGGTGCTTAGGTCAGAGAGAGGAAGACAGACCAGATGGTGAAGGCCAGTAGTTTTCAATGTGGTGGCGTCATCTGATAGCAGGTGTGTCTGAAATTCATGGAGTTGTTTTTGTCTGAATGTTTACATATTAAAATATATATTTTATTATGGATTACTTCCTCCTTATTTCTGCTTTATATTTTAGATAGGGCATTATATGATTCTTTTGATTAATTGTGTATGGAGGGAGGTTATACAACCTATAAATTCCATTTCTGGATTGTAAAGGAGGTGTTATATGATATTTGCTACTGCAAGGCAGTTGTAAGTATGACAAGGATGAAAGCTTCTGGAGAAAACCCACAAAGGCCATTGTAAGGACTGGGGATTTGACTCTGTGGCAGAGTGGTTTGAGCAGAGTTGAACCGAGAAAAGTGCCATGATCAGACTTAGGATTTAAAGTTCTCACCAGCTGCTGTGTGGAGAATAGACTGTAGGGGGCATTAGGAGAAGCCGGGAGACCAGGTAGGTGGTTACTGTAGTGCTTTAGTCTGTCCGGGTGACTACAATAAAAATATCATAAACTGGGTGGCTTATAAATAGAAGACACTTATTTCTCACAGTTCTAGAGGCTGAGAAGTCTGGTAGATTCAGTGTCTGGTGAGAGCCCAGATGGCCATCTTTTGGCTGCAACCTAACATGGTGGTAGGGGGCGTGGAGTTCTGTGAGGCCTCTTTTATAAGGGCACTAATCTCATTCACAAGGGATCCGACCTCATGTCCTAATCACACACAAAGGTCCCACCTCCTTATAACATCACATTGAGCATTAGGCTTCAACATATGAACTTTGTGGGGCGGGGAACATGCATCCAAACCATAACATGTAGTAATAGAGTGAAAGATAATGGTGGTTTAGATTAGGATGGTAGCAGTGGAGGGAGAAGTGAGAAGTGATCCAATCCTACAGAAGGAACTGTAGGGTTTTCTGATAGATTTGATGTGGAGTGTGAGAGAAAGAGAGGAATCAAGAATAACCTCACATTTTTGACCTGAGCAACAAAGTATGTAGATGTCATCTACTGAGATGGGAAGCCTATAAGTAGAGTAGGTATTAGGAAAACATCAGAAGTTACAGGACACCAACTATGTGCCAGCCACTGTTTTAGGCACCAGGAACTTTCTCAGATCTGAAATGGAACTTCATATAAAGGAGTTCCAGAGAAGCTGGACCAGGCTTGTTTGACATGCAGGATTCCAGTTAGAGTGTAAGCCCTCGGAGATCAGGAAGCCTGGTCTGGTGGCTTGATCATCTTTGTCATACACTTACTCCCTCTATACACAATGCACTTACTGCATGTTTGTTAACTATGTGCTGAATGAATGATGATTCGCTAGCGGTCTCTAACTCTGGGTGATTCAAGTCAAAATGGAATAAAAGCCCACCCTTATGTGTAACCATAAAATTATTAGAATAACTCTTCTAATGTTAGACAGGGGTTTCTTTTAGCCCATTCTAAATATTCTTAGAATATTGTAGCATCTTGTGGCCAAGCACAGTGTTTTATGTCTGAATCTACAGAGCCTAGCATCTAGGAGTGACTACATTTTTATGTATTTTTTTAAGAAATTTTTTTTAGGTATATTTTTGTTGTGTAATCACAGTTTCCATTTTATGTTCTCTAATTTTTACTTATTATTTTATAATATTATATTAATTATGATACATATATTCCTCATTAAATATTATTTTTATGACTGCATAATAATCTATTATACATGGATAAACTATAATTCTATGATCTATTTCCTTATTGGTCAACATTTAAGATTCTTTTGATTTGTCAAAATGATAAATAAGACATCAATGAACATTTTCTTTAATGTAGCTTTTTATGTAGTTTAGATTATTCCAGTAGGATGGTAAGATTTCTTGATCAAGGATTGTGGTATACATTATTAATATTTACCAACATCTGTTTCTCTGCTCCTTTGGGGCATACAGAAAACTTGATTTCGTAGCCTCCTTGCAATTTCTTAGCCTCCTTGCCATTGGGAGGGCCATGTGACTAGTTCTGTCCAATACAATGTGAGGGAAAGTGACATGTAAACCCTACCTCTCTATCAAACTGAGATAGGTATGTTGAGTGAACAAGAAGTGAACATTTGTTATGGTAAACTACTAGGATTCCAGAGTTAATTTGTTACCACATCTAACCTAATCTATCCTAATACATAGACTTTGAACCTTATTATGGATTAGAGTATATATTAGAAAATTACACACTGGCTGGCATATAGTAGGTATACAATAAATACCTATTAAATGAATCAATGAGACTGTTTGCCAATAATACATGAAAATACAAAGTTCATTGCTGTAATAAGAGCAAAGAATTTATAATTTGATTGTTCTTACCAATTAAATGGGCAAAAATATTGTCTTGGCCAACAAGAAATTGGCCAATTTCTTCGCTTCTTGGTAAAGTTGAGCATTTTTTCATCTGTAATGAGCTGTTTCCTTTTTGGTGTGTTGTTTGTCCAAAATCTTTCAATGATCTCTCATTATTCAATAGTTATTCTCAGTAACTACTTATTGAATGCCTTTACTGTTTTAGATATTGGGGCTATATTGATGAATAACCTTGCTATTATACAACTTTTGTTCTAGGAGTGGAGAAAAATAACATGTAATCAAATGCTTAAATATTTTAGCTAATGGTCAGTGCTATGCAAATAAAGCAAGATCAATGGCTTAAATATAGATTCGGTGTGTTTTTCACATAGGGTGGTCACACAGCATCTTTCTGATAATGAACAAAGGGAATAAGCCAAGGAGATATTGGGAAGAAGGGTGAGGGAATAGCCCATACAAAGGCCTTAAAGCTGGGGCATACTGATATTTGGGGGATATAGCAAGAAGCCAGTCTGGCTGAAGCAGAGTGAGCAAGGGGAGTAGTAGAAAATGAGCCTGAAGATGTAACAGCCTAGAACATGTAAAATCTTCTACACCATTGTTATACCTTTTGACTTTTCTTTGGAGTGATATGGGAGCCATTGGGGGCTTTTGAGCTGAGGAGTGACATGATATGACTTACTATTTAAAAGGATTATTCTGTCTTCCCTGTAGATGAGATGATAGGGGAACAAGTAGTAGAATATTGAAATATTTTGATGGAAGATGATGATAGCTTCGATCAGGGTGACACCGTGGATAAAGTAAGAAGAGGTCATAGAGCTAATAGGGTTTGATGATAGATTGGATATGGGGATGGGTCAGAGAAATGAAGGTGTCAAGAATGATTCCAAAGTCCTTGACTTGAGCCACTAGAAGAATGTAGTTGCCATTTACTTTTTGCTTTATTGAATTACATTTGATGTTTTTAATGACAGAAGAAAAAGCCATGTCAGAAATCAAAGGAATAGTGTACTGGGGTGGACATGGTGCTTGCTTTTCAGATCCAAGGGTAGGTAAATTGATTGATTGATTGATTGATTGATTGAAAACAATCATGGTCTGAGTGGAATCCCCACAGTGATGCAGTGGCTCTTGTCTTCCCGGACTCTACTTGCCATCTCCCTTTCACTTCTGGAAACATGGCCTCAGCTGGCTGTCTCTGATCATGTGATCAGGCATTCAGTGACACGCAGGTGTGCAAGCCGTCGACACCAGAGGATATGAAAAAGCACAACAAGGTAGTACTCTTCTGCCTGAGTGAGGACAAGAAGATCCTCTGGGAGGAGTGCCAGGAGATCCTGGTAGGTGATGTGGGCCAGGCTGGTGACAACTCTGTGCCACCTTTGTCGATGCTGCTAGACAACGATTGCTCCTATGCCCTCCATGACACAACCTAGGAGAGAGCAAGAAAGAGGACCTGGTGTTTATCTTCTAGGCCCCTGAGTCTGTACTCCTTAAGAGCAGAGTGATCTGTGCCAGCTCCAGGGACCCCATCAAGAAGAAGCTGAGAGAGACTAAGCATGAATTACAAGCCAATTGCCAGGAGGAGGTCAAGGATCACCTCACCCTGGCAGAGAAGCTGGGGCGTAGGGCAAGCCTTTGTAAACCTCCTTCAGCCCCCTGTCTGGACTATCTGGCAGCCCCAGAGCTGCCCTCAGGGTTTGCAGGCTGCCCCCTCCCTTTCAGACCAGAAGGGTTGGAGGGATTGCAGTAGGGTGAGGCCAATCTGTTCACCTCAGTTGCCAAACAGACCCTGCACCTCATGGACTTTCCTCCTCCGTCCATCCCGGATGGTTCCAGCTTTCCTAAACCACTTTTGACCTTCTGATTCCTCTTCGGTTGAAGAAGACCAAGTACCCCCGAGGCACTGAATTTTAGGGAAGATGCGTACTTTTTTTCAGTGATACTCCTACTCCTTACTTGTTCCTTCCCATTTCCAAGTTGCCAACTTCTAGCTACAATAGTGACTCTGTGCACATCTGTTTAGCTCTATGTAGAAGTAAAATATCGGGGAAAGGACCCCTTCCTGATCTGACTGGTTCCGTTCCCTTTCTCCTTGGTTGTAGCCACGGGTGAAAGCAAGACCAGCAAGGGATCTTCAGTTAAAAAACATACAACAATTTTAAAAAAACCAATCATGGTTGGCTTATTGTGCACCTACAGGGATTGGTTCATAGGTGGGCATATGACCTTAGATGATCCAATCACAGGCCCAGGACTTTCATTTAATAGCCGTGTTTCCCGGAAAATAAGACCTAGATGGACAATCAGCTCTAATGCGTCTTTTGGAGCAAAAATTAATATAAGACCCAGTCTTATTTTACTGTAATATAAGACCGGGTCTTATATAATATAAGACTGGGTCTATATTATAATAATATAATATAATATAATATAATATAATATAATATAATATAATATAATATAATATAATATAAAACATAATACTGTCTTATATTATTTTTTGCTCCAAAAGACGCATTAGAGCTGATTGTCCAGCTAGCTCTTATTTTCGGGGAAACAGAATTTGAGACAACTACTCCTGTTTCTGCTATAATTGAACAAGGAAGCATGCTCTCTAAGGCTTCTAGAAATCCTCTTATTCCTTTGAGGAGAACCAGCCTTAAGATGAGCTTGACATGGAGAGCAGAGAAAATAGATAAAAAAAAACAAGCCGGGCTTTTTATGACATGGTTGAGTCACTACATATATCCATACTCACCTGAAATCTATCCAGAGACTGTTCACTTACGTGAGCCAAGAAATTCCCCTTTATTGTTTATGCCAGTTTGGACTGTGTTTTCTGTTACTTGCCACCAAGCACGTCCTGACTGATAAAAGCAGCTTTCCAAGTAAACAGATCTCAGGCAGAATGCTCTCACCACCTGGGATTTCAGAACACAGGAAATAGTCACCCCAGAAAATCTGCAAACCATTTGAAGCTTAGGATCGGGGGCTTACATCATGTTCTGGGAGAGGAAAGGCTACCTTCAGAGCATATGCTGTTCAAAATCCTGGAGGACAGAATCCTGGGAGCTGTCAAAGCAGCAGGCATCACATGGCATCAGATGATCGTGGCGGTTCCCCCAGGCACGAGGGCCGAGTGTTCTTCCTAAAACACAGGGTCTCTTTGGCAACCGGCTTCTAGACAGTGAAATGCTTAGGGTCGTATTCACCAATTGCTGGAAGCATGGGGTGGAAACTGATTCTGAATATAGAGTCTCCATGAATACCAACATCCTACTTTAACATTTGTTTCTGAAAATACTTTACCGATCTGTGCTCTTTTCAAGACAATTTAGGTTTGTGGTGAGTAGGACAGGCTGTGGAGTCAGATTTCCTGGACTTTCCTCTTGGCTCCCCTGGGTCTCAGGGCTAAGGCCAGCCGGCAGATGGGGACCCTACATCCTCGTCTCAGTAAATTCTCTGCACAGGGTAGTCATTTGAGATCTTAGAAGGCTGCTGTGTGGTAGGCTTCTGGGGCATGTTCTCCCCTAATTGTCTTGTCATCAAGATTGAAAGGAATTCTAGTCTGGCGACCAAGAGCATCAACAGTCCGTAGCCAGAAGGTGGGAATTTGAATCTTAGATCTACCATCTATAGACTGTGCAAGTTACTAAACCTCTCTGTGCCTTAGTTTCCTCCTCTGTAAAATGAAGGTAATAAAAAAACATCTGTCTCCTAAAGTCGCCGGGAGGATAACTGAATTACTACAGGCAGTCTTAGCCCAGTGCCTGGCATCAGTGACTATTAGCTATTAGGTTGTCTGTAATGTGCTTATAAGTAATTACACAGAGGTGCCAAAGGTACAATGAATTGGAAGAGAAGAAAGAGAAAGGCATATATGGAGCAGGAGTTCCGTGTAGTGTCTGACAAAAAAGAGACTAGTTGGGGTGTCCTTCAATAAGGGCCAATCTTCTCTCTCCAGCCTGGGTGGGGTTTCTGGGCTGGAACCAACAAGACAGTCGAGGAAGCCCAGCCACCTCTTTCCTGTTGCCTCCAGCCTTCGAGACTGGCAGCTGGGATGGTTTTTCCTTTATGCCGCATTAATCCTACTCCTCATCAGAACAACTGTTCCTCACTTTTTAACTTCACTTTAAGTGTACAGAGCACTTTCACATCTCTCTTTATTCCCTCTCCCATTTCACAGCTGGAGAGAACTGACCTGGGGCTTGCCATCCAGCTTCTATAATATTCAAAAGTATGCAAACATTGTGAATTGTTTTTCTTTCCTTTTTTATATTTTTTAGTTTCAAAATTTTGTACAATTAAAAAATGTACAAGAAAAAATTTTTTCTTATGTTTTAATAATAATGAGTAACGGCTCTTGAACATCACGTGTGCTAGGAGCTGTTTTAAGAACTTTATATGTATTAAGTCACTTCTCGCAACAACCCAATTAGATAGCTACTGTTATTTCTCTCCTTTTACAGATGACATCACCAAGGCACAGTGACCTGCCACGATTAGGTTTAAACTCAGGTAGCTTGGTTCTAGAATCAACGCATTTCACTACTATGCGGGTCTACATGTTCATGGTAGAACTTTAATAACACCAACAAAGCAAAAGATAAAAAATAGTTTTTAAAATTATAATGCCAACACTCAGATATAACAGCTACTATTAATACTGGGTGGATATTAATCATTATAAATCAGGTAGGAAAGGAGGGTAGAAGGGAGGGGCATATATCAGAATTATTTGGGGAGCTTTTAAAATATACATATGTTTGAGGCATGCTATCCAAGGGGGAAGGACAAGCATGAGAAATTTGGAAAAAAATAATTTAAATGACACTAATAAACAGACTCCCTTTTCCCCTTCCATGTTCCAATTGCCCCACCCCCACCCCAGGTGAAATCCTCTGGTGTTTCTTTCCAATCTTTTTCTATACATAGCTACATATGCATACACAAATGCACAGTTATAAATGAGAAATCAAAAACTAATACATGGGAGTTAAAAAATAAAATACAAACACAAGGAAGGAAGGACATGCTGGCACATAGGATGATACAATTCCCAATTGCCCTGGATTCTTGCTGTCCCTCAAAAGCACATGAGTGAGACAAATACCAGTTTCCAGGTTGGAACCTGATAGGCTTTTTCAGCATCAATAGCCCTTCTTGTCAGTTTTTTGTAGTGTGTTTGGCAGGTAGAAGTGGCCAAGTTATCCTCCTGCCCAGGTTCTCCCAGAGGCCTGGGGCCTTGGGCTGATTTGGGCTTTCCAGTCTTCCAGACACAGCCCCGTGCCAGGACGCTGGACAACTGCCTGTGCTCACATTATTCCCCATTCAGGCCAGCACAGGAGGCCTGGGGCAAACCCAGCAGGATGCCTGCTGTGTTCCGGAAGGAGTGAGAACCAGAGCCACGGAGGTGAGAGCCAGAATGAGGTGCTTCCTGTCTCTCCTCCCTGTAAAGCCCATCATAGCACCTGTGACACCGCTCTCGGGTCTTGATTTATTCTCCTGGCTCCCTCAGCAGACCCTGTGCTCCTTAAGGGCAGGAAGCAGGTCTGGTGATTTTGTCTGTCTTCTTCTTTGTATCCTGATTGCCTGAAATTGGAATGGCTCCTGGAACAGAGAGGGAGCAGCAGCGTCTTGTTGGAATGAATAACAGGCATAACCATAGCTGACATCCAGGGGCTGTGCTGTGCCTCAAAGGTAGATGAATAAAAGTTTCCATCCTAATCTTGACAACAACCCTATAAGGGTGAGTCTAGATTCTATGATCCCCCATCCCCACCCATTCCATTGTAGAGCTGAGGAAACTAGGGAGAGAGAGGCTGAGTACCTTGCCCAAGGTCACACAGATAAGTGGCTGACAGCGATCAAAACCCGGAAGCTGAGCTCCAGAGTTGAAATTCTTAATCCCAACTGTATGCTAACGCCCCACCCCTCTCTCTCCCTCAATTCAGTTCACCAGTGGTCATGGTGATCCGCTTAAGAGTCTACCTTGTCTCTGTATTCCCTGATCAAGAACTGTCAAGGCCAGACTCCCCAGCGTGGCAAACAAGGCTGCCTACAGTTGTCCCCAAGTCACCTTACCAATTCGGAGGCAGTAGGAGTTTGATCCCAACTCTATTTGCAAGTTGTGTACCCTGGGTATGTCACGTAACCTCTTTCCAACTCCTGCTCCGCAAATGAAAAAGGAGGGTAGTAATGCTACCGACCTCGTTTGGCACTTGGAGAAGCAATAGTTGCTGACCATGGGAACTGCTGAGAACAGGGGATGGCAGCTCTTTCTATAAAGGGCCAGATGGTAAATATTTTCGGCTTTGCAGGCCATCCAGTCTCTGTCACCACTACTCAACTCTGCTGCTGGACTACAAAAGCAGTCACAGACACAAGGGAAAGGAGTGAGTGTGGCTGTTTGCCAATTAAACCTTCCTTATGGATACTGAACATTGAATTTCAAATCATTTTCAGGTGTCAAGAAATATTCCTCTTTTTGTTTTCTTCCCTCAACTCTTAAAACTGTAAGAACCTTTCTTAGGGCATGGGCAGTACAAAAACAGGTGCTGCGCTAGACATGGGCCGTGCACTGTTGTTTGCTTACTCCTGTGGAACACTGCCTGGCACAGCAGACGAGCTTAAGAAATCCAATAGAAGCAGTGTGAAGGAAGGAGACGAAGTCAGAGTTTGTAAGGTGCTGAGGGCGTAGACATAACAAGGATGTGTGGATGGAAGAGACGGGCCAGATATGAGAGACTAATTTGAGGAAGCAACATCTGCTGAGCACCGACTGTGGCCAGGCACCACTTTCTACGTATCTTCCCATTCTGTCTTCACACTGACCCTGCACCTTCTATCCTATTTACAGAGGACATGACTGAGGCTCAGAGAGGTTGTCACATACTCAGAGTCGCACAGCTTTTAAGTGTTAGTCAGGATCTGAACCTGGCTTTTATAGAACACCAAAAGTTGTGCTTTTTCTACTAGACCATCATGTACTGAACACATATTTTTTGAGAACTTATGATGTACTAGGTGCTGTGCCAGGTTTGGGAACGTCATGGTAGAAAAGATTAAGCTTTGACCAAATGAAGAGCACAGTCTGGTAGGAGACCAGGCATACAAATAAGCAATTATAACTGAGAGTGAAAACTCCTGTGATGAGAACACATGGGAGGGGTCCAGAGTTGAAGGTTCTGATTCATACTTGGGAAATCACAAAGGGCTTCCTGAAGGAAGTAATGTTGAAACTGAGACTGCAGGTCCACAGGGAAAGACCCAGTAAAGTACGAAACAGCAAATAATAATACTAAACTGAAGTTTCTTGCCTGTTCAATCAGGTGGTCAGCTGGTGCCCCCACCTGAGAACTCTGGTTCTGAGATTCAGGGCCTTTAATGGTCAGCCCCCTTCCTGGGAGGGCACTGCGTCGCCTGTCCTTAGGATTCCACATCTCATCCTGAAATGCTGTCATTGTTTTGCTCCACAGCTCCCTGGAGACAAGACTCAGCCCCTTCTCTGTTTTCCCTAGTTACTTACTTCAAGTATTCCATGAGTTTGGTAAACTGACTCAAGATTTTGGTGGGTGGAGGGCGTGCCATGGAGAGGGGTCACTTCTGGAGTGCAGGATTTCCGCCCTCTCCTGGCCCCCCACTTCCTCCCAGGAGTTGCAAACAAAATCCTCCCTTTGTCTGGCTGGGAGCGTCCCGCCCACCTCTGGCCTAAAAATCTTGGTCTCTACTTCTAAAGGCACTTAGCAAAGTATTTTTTCAGCAAAGACAAGTCTGCTTTCCTACGAGGAATTCTAATGAATAACATGTCCTCTGTACACATACATTGTCTCCTTTGACCTCTTAGCATGACTCCAAAATAGCTATCATTGTCCCTGTTTTACAGATGGGGAAACTGAGTAACTAGCCCAAGTGATGGCATTGAGAGTTAAGTGCAGGACCCTCTGAATCCAAAATCTCCTTTCTCAGCTACTCTCTGTTCTGCTTTCCTGTAGCACTCTGATTGGATCTGGGGAAGGGAGGGGAAGAGACAGACTGGGAGAGAAGGTAGTGAAGGTGGAAATCGTCAGAAACTGGGTCCATAAAAGAATATTATTTCCACCAGAGATGCTAGTTATGGGCTTCGGTGCTTGGTTCTAGGAGAGAACTGAGACCCGGCTGTGGACTCCCAGAACAGTCCCGTCTGGGGCTCATTCCACTGGCCTGGCCGGAGAACGTTCCTGAAAGTAGCACAGAAGTTCTTTGATAACACAGAGCAGACACTAAGGAGACAGGGAGAAGAGGAAACAGGAAATGAGGAGAGAGGAAAGAAGGCTGAGGAGAGATGGTTCTGTAGTCAAACAGGCAATTTAAAGTGAATCCTGCTATTGCAGCCAGAAATTCTCGGGCAGTTCACATAGGCCAAGGTTTTGGTCCAGCTCTTTGGAGAGCTTGGTTTCAAGTTGGGGAAATGAAGTTACTGTGAAGCCAGTCTCAACATATGAATCAAGGTCTTCTTTTCAGCACCCAGAAGAATTTGGGGACAGAGTCACTAGCAGAGTCTGCTGCAAGCTCTGGATGGGAACATTGCCCACGTGTGGGTATGTGAGAGCCATGGCTAAGCATATGCTCAGAGGAAAGCTTGACGTGCAGCAAAGAGCAGGGAGCCCCGCCTTCAGGAAGCCTTGAGCAGGAGCAGCAAAAATGTGCTTCCTCTTCCTCTCTCTGTCCAGCCCTGAAGGTCACCATGAGCTGATAAAGCCTTTCCCCAACATCCTATGAGTTGAATTCAGCTCCCCTCGCCCCAGCACAGGCTCACCATCCCCACAGCTGAATCAGGCAGGCCAGTCTCTATACCATGTCTCTCCCTGGCTGGATCTCTATCTAGTCTTTGCATGTCTGCTCTCAAAGATGAAGGGAACCAAGTGCTACTATCACAATGGCAGAGGCTGGCTGGCTCCCAATAGGTCCGCTTCTGTTTCATGAGGGTTGCAGTGGGGAGTCCTAGAAGTAGATATTGTTCTTCCAGCATCCAAAGCAAAGATTGCTCAGAACAGCGTCTGGTCTGTAGAGCTGTTAGCTGTTATTCTCCACTCTGTCCTTGCACCTAGATGAGCCCGAGTGAGCCAGCAAGTGAATGAGGTGGGGACTGATGGGTCCTTGAAGGTTAAATATTTGAGAGGCTGGATGGGGCAACTGCATGTACAAAGACCCAAGAGTAGATATTTACCAGGTGTCTTGATAGAAATGTGAGTGAACCAGGTGGAATAGAGAGAAGCATCCCTGTAGACGGTGGGAACAGGTAACAAACACTTAGGGTCAAATTGTTTAAGGCCTTGATTGCCAGGCGAGGCTGTTTGAACTTTATCCTGTTAGCAATGGAGAGTTGGATAATTTGGATTTAACACAGACATTATTTTGCTATCATCGATTAAGACTTGGCCCTTAATTGAACGTCTACAAAGTTCAAAGGAAGTTGAACTCCTACCTTACACTTAAGTTCTGTGACTTTTTCTTCCTTCCTTCCTCCCTCCCTCCCTTTCTCCTCCTTTCCCACCTTCCCATTCTCTTATTTTCTCTCCCTGCATTACCCCAGTTCTAAATGTCTGTGCGTTCTATCTTTCATGGAGTTTGTAACTAATTACCATCTCCTGGGAATCTTCATATCAAGTGGTGAGAAAGTTGGAAATGTGACAAGTTCTTTTTTTTTAAGCAGCTTATTGTACATTCTGTACAAAAGGGAAAGTGTCTAATTTCTCACTTCTGAGGTTGTCAGATCCTGTCCTATTCTATCAGAGACTTAATTTATACTGTCAGATTTGCCATGGGGGAGTCCACATGAAGCTCTAATTTGAGTTACCTGTGAGTCCCACTGTCCTCAATTCTAATAGACCGAACCATTTTGCCCTCAGGGAACATTTGACAATATCTGGTTGTCACAACTTGGGAGGGGCAAGCGGGTAAGTGGCTACTGGCATTCAGTGGGAAGAAGCCCGTTATGCTGCTAAACACCCTACAATGCACAGGAGAGCCCCCACAACAAAGAATCATCCAGCCCAAAACGGCAATAGTGCTGAGGGTGAGAAATCCTGGATTAGCCTGAAACCTCCGACTGAGGAAGGAAAGTGAAGTGACCTGAGTCAGTATCTGTGTGGACAGGATAGGGATGGGGCAGGATGATTGACCTGAGGAAACATCCACAGGGAAAACTGTTCTGAGAGCATTTGGCCTCAGAAAGGAAACCAGAATTTTTTAATAACACTTTTTATGAACAAATGCAGTTTGCCTATTTTTAATTAGCTCCCTGATGGAGATATTAAAATTTCATTATATTGCCCCTCATGATAATTAGACAAACCAAAATTTACCACTAGAAGAAGCCACCACTTGTCCAGTTTCTAATGAAACCTGATGTAATTACCGTTTCTGAAAGGCTACCAGTATGAGTAGCTACAGCTGTGTTTGGGTTTATGTGAAGTCCCTCGTGGCTTTGACTTTCAGGAAACATAGGCAGTTGTCTTGGAAGGGAGCAGGCACCAGATATTCATGTTGCTGAGGGAATAGGTAGCACCTAAACCATTTTTCTACCCAAGTGATAAGTTATTGAACTTGATCCTCTTAGTAAGAAAATGGTTAGTAACTCAGTTCAGAGGAATGAGGACTCTGACCCTAGTGATTCTCTAGATCAATAAGGTCTCTCACACACCGGATGGTCTTGGCTCTCTGCACAATAAGCTCTGCCCAGCAGGCTCAGTCCTCAGCCCCATCCTCTCCCCTCTCTGTGCTCATTCCCTAGTGCTCTCATCCAGTCTGGCAGAGGCATGAATCCTCTCCATATGCCAATGGCCCTTCATGCTAACAGAAAACCCCACTGCAGTTCCCTCATCTTTTGACACTCCTGCTTTCCTGGAGGATCATTTCATATTCCTTCTCCTTAAACCACCATCTCTTTCTCCATCACTCATCACTGATGACGTCACTTCCTATTTCCCTGAGAAAACAGAAGCAATCAGAAGAAACTTCCACTGATTCTACCACACCTCCCAGCATCTCCGTTCTTTTACTTTCCTTTCCCTCCAGTTATCATGGTCCAAAGCTAGAGCCCACCCCACTCTGCCTACTCACAGACATCACTGCCTTCTTTGTCCTGAATTCGTTCTCCCCCCGACCCTCCAACCGCACCTTCCATCAACTGGATCATTTCTATCAACTTATTTATAATATATTGCGTATTTTTTTTAAAAATCTTTCTTGACTCTACATTTCCCTCCAGCGATTGCCCCAATTTTCAGTTCCTTTTAACAGCAAAAAAGAGTTGCCTCCTAATCCTTTACAGCTCTTCTCTCCTGACGCTTTTTATTTACACTTTCATCCCAGCAAACCACCAAAACCTACTATTGTCAAGGTCACCATGACCTCCACTTGAATAAAGTCAATGGTTAATTTTCAGTTCTTATTCAGACATTCAGCAGCGTGCACCCTGTGGCTCACTTTCCTCCTTGACAACTTGGGAGCACGGTGATTGTTTTCTTAGCAGTGAAATGTCCTCAGCATATGGGAGATTTAGAATTAATTACAGAGATGATGGAGTAAATAAAATCTATAGTATTACGTTTTGTATGTTAAGTTTGTAAATAATCTGTGTGTGTGTATGTGTTTGATATTTTACTTGTAACGTTTAAATGAATTTAGTATATTGGAGGACAATATGCTATATTAAGAGACTTTTGTAAGTGACTTACAAAAATAAGTTTGTAATCAATTTTGGAATACTTAAAAGAATTTTGAGCCTGTTACACTATACTTATAAGTTTAATTTTAGTTGTACAATAATGACTGAAGTAGTCAGAATTTTTCTTTTCGGGCAGTTAATTCAAAGTTACCTAATTAACATAGAAGGTAAGAGCCAAAACCTGGATTCTGGAGCCAAACTTTGTGGTTCACAAAGTAGTTCAGATATTATTAGCTATATGACCTTGTGAGAATTACTCTCTGTGCCTCAGTTTCCCCATATACAGTTACCCCCGTATATGAAACAGGGATGATAATGAGATATCTGATAGAATTGCTGTGAGAATTAAACGAGTTAACACTGTAAATTTTTTAGAACAGTTTCTGGATATGGTAAGGGCTGTAAGTGTTAGCTGTCACTGAAAAACAAATCAAATGTATTAAAATTATAAATGCAATTAAAAACATTTAAAGTTGTTTAATTAAGTCTAAGTGGAACCAACCCTTAATCAACGCCTCCCATAAAACAAGTTGTTATGATTTTCCCTGTAAATAGCACAATAAGATATATAAAAGTGATTTAAAAGCTTAAAGGAAGAAATAGGATTTTAAATTTGTTACTCCAATAAATCAAACATGGCTTACACACACACACACACAAAACCCCAAATCCAAAGCACTGTTTTTTGCACAACAAAATTGTCCTCTGGAGCATTAGAAAACTCACAAAGGCAAAACTAGTTTCTAAGAAGCCCTGGCGTCTTCTAGTTGCCCCCAGGCTCCTGAAGGGACTGTGGCGTAAGAGGAGGCACCAGCTCAGTGGGCGTGGCCTGAGCTCAGGCCCCTCCCCACCTACCCTGAGTCCTAGCAATTTCGCTTAGATCAGTTTACTCTGTGGGTTTCTGCCTACGATTTCTGTTTCCAAGGGTTTGGGGTCCAATAAAGTTTCAGAATATCTTGTTTTGTTTGGATTATATCATAATTTTCTTTAAACTTAAATTTTGGAAGTATCCTGAGGATCATTAGCCCAAAAGTAATGTGTCTTTTAACCAAAGTCACAATGCTGAGCTTTTTACAGGACAAGAATAGGAAAGTCAGCGTATACATGATGAGGCTCTGTGATAGGCCCAAGTGCCAGAGCAAGATGGGGCTGTCTCTTATCACACAGTGACTTTTGCAAACCAGAAAGCATTCACTTCCTGGAGTGCTGAGAATCGGGTCAAATCAAGTCACAAAGTCCTTGAGCAATACTCCCCATTGTCTGGCACATAAAATGAACGCATTGACTACGTAATAAGATATGATGCTGAATTCTCATCAATTCCTAAACTTTCCATTTTTAAGAATAGAGGTCTGTAAACTTTTTGTGTAAAGGGCTAGATAGTAAATATTTTAGACTTTGTAGGTCATGTCTCCTCTGTTGCAACTACTCAGCTCTGCCACAGTATCACAAAAGCAGCCATACGTAAATAAATGGGCATGGCTATGTTTCAACAAAACTTTATTTATAAAACAGGTAGTGGGTCACAGTTGGTCTGCAGGCAGTAGTTTGCCCAACCCTACTTCAAAGCAATGCTTCTCAAAGTCTTTTGACTATGGCTAGTAGATTATTGCTCAGTAGTTTAGTTCAGTAGATTATTGTTCCCTGCCTAATTGATGTTGGGCTCTGTCATCTGACTGGCTTTGGACAATGGGATTGTAGAAGTGTACTCTCATCTTGCCTTTCAGCCAATGGGATGTTAGCAGACATGAGGCAAGCAGAGGATTCAGATGTGTTTATGGGGTTAGGCTTGCTCTTTTGTGGCTGTAACATTATGCGGAGAAGGACTACTCCCTGGCCCCAAATTGAGCACGTGGGGAGCAGACCTGGGCGGAACTGTAAGAAGCCAACCTTGGCAGGACCTACAGCTTGATACAAAGCTGTCTGGCTGAGCACACCCTAGATTAGCCAAGGCTCAACTGACCCACAGGTGAGTGAGAGAGTGCTTTACATATATTAAGTCATTTAATCCTTACAGTAACTCTGTGAGGTATGTATTATAATTATTCAGGTGAGGAAACTGAGGCATGGAGAAGTTAAGCAATTTGCTCAATACCACATAGCTATGAAGTGGTCACATAGCGGAGGTTAAAATTCAACAGGTGTGGTTCCAGGGTCCTTGGTTAACTGCGTTTTAATATTGTCTATTCTAATATAATCAATTATAGTTTTTAAAAAATTGATGGTTGTACCCCACTAAATTCATTTCATGACCTTATGATTTTGGAAACCTCCTCCAAGGAGTTATTCTGTGAAAGCAGGAACTAAAAGCCAAACTATTGCTCAAGAATCTTAAAGACAAAATTTACATAGTTGGACTGTGTTCCGAGAGCTTGTCATCACTGTCTTCCCCTTGACCCCCAAGAAAAAGCCCTCTGAACGTGCTTCTTTGTGCCTTGGTAGTGAGGAACTCAGCAGATAGAATAATTCAGGCCAGACATTCTCTCCCCTCACTCACCCACTTCCCCCCAACTCCCAGGTGCTACAGAATCAACAGGAATTCACAACTTCCTGATGAAAAAAGAGTGACTGTCACCAGCATTTCAGGGAAAGTGAATGGCTGCCTCCTAGTGCTTTCAGGGGCAATTTGAACTTTGGCCTCATGAAGAAGAACTTGGGTCTAAACAGAAAAATACAGTTTGATCCAAGGACAGGAGTTTTTGAGGGGTCCAGACCACCCACTGGGTCAGGGCAGGGAGAATCTCTGACAGGTTTAGAACTTGATTGAAATAGAGGCTAGAATTGTAATAATACAAATTTGAGTTGGAGATGGAACCCGTTATACCTCTTAATCCATTGTGGCGAGTATGTAAAAGGCTAACCTTGGGCCATAGAACAACTCCTTGATTCTGGTGGGGTTTTTTTTTCCACACAATAGAACATTTTTTCCCTGTGTTGAGAAATAACTGACATACATCACTATATAAATTTAAGGTATACAGTGTGATGGTTTGATTTACATATATTGTTAAATGATTACCATAATAGGTTCAGTTAACATTCATCATCTCTTACAGAAACAATTAAAAAAAAGAAAAAGGAAAAAATTCTCCTTGTGATGAAAACTCTTAGGATCTATTCTCTTAACAACTTTCCTATATATCATACAGCTTTGTTAACTATAGTAATCATGTTGTACATGACATCCCTAGTACTTATATATTTTACTTACAACTGAAAGTTTGTACATTTTGACCACTTTCATCTTTTCACTCCCACCCACTGCCTCTGGTAACCACAAGTCTCACCTTTATCTATGTGTTTTGTTTTTGTTTTTTTTAGATTCCACGTAAAAGTAAGATCCTACAGTGTTTATCTTTCTCTGTCTGACTTATTTCACTTAGCATAATGCCTTAAAAGTCCACCAATGAGAAAAAATATTTATATAATGTATAATTACAAGTTTCATACGCAAAGAAAATAGATATACAATGTTCAGGTTTACATATATGTGAGCCTCAACTCAAACTAATATCAGAGAGTAGTTATTTGGGGGACGGGGGGCACAGTTAAATGAAGGAAACTAGAAGTATGTTGAAAAGGTGCTTTATATAATAATCTTTCAAAATGTCTTATATAATACAAATATTTTAAGTAAAAGTAATAAATCAAACTCTACCCCCACTGCCTCTTAGGGTTTGTTTTCAGGGATTCTTTAAGGCAGCAGATTAAAACTTTGCTACAGTCAAAAATTAACAAAAAGCTTCTATGCTATACATGGTTCTTTTTCTCTTTTGAAAAGAAAACCCAGAAAAATACATCAGATTCGTGTAAATGAGGGTATGCCAAGAGAGTGGCCAGTTTTGCTTTATGATTTTGTAAAGGAAAATGTGTGACTACATATATGTAAATATATATATTTATATATATATATATATCCATCCCCAACTAGCAATGGGACTTTGTTTATATTGCAAATAAACATATTTTCTTTTATGAAAAGTTTTTAGTGCAAAATAGCAACTACTCATTTTTGATATTAACCATACCTAGAGTCTCTAATTAGCAGTATTAAATTTCAGGGTCTCATGATGTTTCATATTTTTCAGCTGCTGTTTAATTCCCCCTCATAACAACCTCTGTACCATAATTCCATTTTACACCAGTTGCAATAAACTCCAAGAGGAAGGACTGGCCTGGTGGTGGGGATCTTTCAGTTCCAGCCTGTGGTCAGCTATTGACAAATATTTGTTTCCTTGTTCCTTGGACAGTCTTTGTTTGTTTCAGGATCTAACTTTATAAATTAAAAATTATATTGTAGCTGCTTTTTAAGACTGGAAGCAGAATGAGCAAAGCACTCTGGTTGCCAATACATTTTTACCAAGTAATCATAAATCTTCCATCCACTATAGAAGACACCAAAATGAGGATCCCTGTATGGATTGGGAGATGTGAGATACCCATCTTCTTTTTTAATTTTGGAAATTTTTATTTTGAAATGATTTATAACTTACAGAGAAGTTACCAAAAGAATACAAAGAATCCTTGTATGCTCTTCATTCAGATTCCTCAATTGTTAATAATTCCCTAATTATTTTTATCATTGTATAATTGTGTGTGTGCACACACACGTGTATGCGCACATTATTCTTTTCTGAATCATTGGAGAGTTAAGTTCAGACATGAGACCCCTTTACTGCTAAATACCGTAGTGTGTATTTCCCAAGAACAAGGACATTCTCTTAATGTGTGATACCAGTGCAGTTTGCTTATTAGGAAATTGAAATTGATACAATATTATTTTCTAATTTATAGTCCTTATTCAAATTTCATCAATTGTCCAAATAATTTCCTTTATAGCAAAAACAATTTATTTTTCTGGTCCAGGATCGAGTCTAGGATCACAAATCACATTTAGTTATCATGCCTTCAATCTTTTTTAATCTGTAGTGTTCTTTAGATTCTGTTTTCATGACTTTGACAGGTTTTAAAAGTATGGAGTGGTTGCTTTGTAGACTGTTCCTCAATTGGGATTTGTCTGAGGTTTCCTCATAACTAGATTCAGGTAATAGATTTTTTGCAGGATTATCACAGAAGTGATATGGTTTCTTTTCAGTACCTCATATCATGAGACACATCATGTTAATTTGTTCCATTCTTTGTGCTATTAATTTTGATCATGAAGATGGCATTGCCCAAGTTTTTCTACTATAAAATAATTGTTTTCTCTTTGTAATTAATAAGTAATTTGTGACAGACACTTCCTCATCAAACTTTTGCTGACTAATGTTAGAACCCAATTGATGATTCTTTCTGAATCATTTATAACTATGAGAGTTACCAAATGTTGATTTTCTTTTTTTCAGCTTTGTTGAGGTATGATTGACAAATAAAAATTGTATATGTTTAGAGTATACAACTTGATATTTTGGTATCATATACATTGTGAAATGATCACCACATTAAGATAATTAACATATCTATCACTTCCCATAGTTACCTTTTGTGTATTTGTATAGTGAAAGCGTTTGAGATCTACTCTCTTAGCAAATTTCAAGTGTATAATAGGTTATTAATAACTATAATTTCCATACTACACATTAGGTCTCCAGAACTTACTCATTCATCTTATAACTGAAAATTTGTACCCTTTGATCCAATTCTCTCCTTGCCCCCAGACCTCGGTAACTATTATTCTACTCTTTGTTACTATGAATTCAACTTTAAAAAAAATTTTCACGTGTAAATGAGATCATGCAATATTTGTCTTACTATGTCTGGCTTATTTCACTTAGCATAATGTCCTCAAGGTTTATTCATGTTGTTGAAAATGACTGGATTTTCTTCTTTTTTAAGACTGAATAATATTCCAGTGTGTGTGCGTGTGTGTGTGTGTGTGTGTGTGTGTGTGGTGTACAGGATTGATGGCTCATGTGGTAACTCAGTTTTAATTTTTTGAGGATCCCCCTACTGTACCAATTTATATTCCTACAGTATACAAGGGTTCCCTTTTCTCTACATCTTCACCAACACTTGTTATCTTTTGACTTTTTGATAATAGCCATCCTAATAGCCATTGCCTCCTAGGTGTGAGGCAATATCTTACTGTGGTTTTGATTTGCATTTCCCTGATGATTAGTGATGTTGAGCACCTTTTCATGTACATGTTGACCATTTGTTTGTCTTCTTTGGAAAAATATCTATTCATGTCCTTTGCCCATTTTTTAATTAGGTTATTTGGTGTTGTTTGTTGTTTATTTTTTGCCGTTGACTTGTATAATTTCCTTATATACTTTGGATAGTAACTCTTTATTAGATGTACGGTTTGCAAATATTTTCTACCGTTCTATAGGTTGCCTTTTAATTGTGTTGATTGTTTCCTTTGCTATACAAAAACTTTAGTTTGATGTAGTCCCACTTGTTTATTTTTGCTTATATTGCCTATGCTTTTTGTGTCAAATCCAAAAATCATTGCCAAGATCAATGTCTAGGAATAGCTCCTTGTGTCCGATATTTGACTAGACTGACCTGGGACTCACCCTCTTGTTTCTCACTCTAACCTATCAGCCCTTCTCTCAGTCACACCATTCCCCAAACACACACATATGGAACAGTTATCCGAATCTTCAGTTTCTAAATTAAATATCTACTATCTACTCCTGAACTGTCTTGATTTGAAAATCTGTATATCCACTTAAAAGATTTAAAGAATTCTATTAAAAGGTGAGACATGTGCAGAAAGTTTTAAGTACTAAGAAGAAAATCCAATAAAGATGGAGAAGTACTACGTGGGTGGGGGATAGCAGCTGCTTTAGACACTATGTACAGGGTTAACCTCTCTGAGGTGAGATCTGCAGCATAAGAAGGAGCCAGCCAGTGAAAATCAGGGAAAGATGGTTCCATACAAGGAAACTAACGGTGCCAAGTCGCTGAGGCGGCAATCTGCTTGTCTGTTTGAGGAATAAAAAAGCAATGTGGCGAAAGATGCTGAGACAATTCAATAGGAAAAAAATAGTCTTTTCAACAAATGGAGCTGGACAATTAGATATCCACATGTAACAGAATGAAATTGGACTTCATTTTATACCATATTAAAAAATGAATCCAAAAGAAATTATAGGCCTAAATGTAACAGCCAAAATTATAAAATTCTTTGAATAAAGCACGGGAGTCAATTTCTGTGACCTTAAGTTAAGCAAAGCCTTTTCAGATGTAACACCAAAATATAAGCAACAAAAGAAAAAATAGGTAAATTGAACTTCATAAAAATATAAAATTTTTGTGCTTCAGTGGATACCATCAAGAAAATGAAAAGGTAATCCAGAAAATTATAGGAAATATTTGCATATGCATCTAGTATCTACTAGTATATGACGTCTGATAATTACGTTTGTGAACTTGTTGCAGTGATGTTGCTAAACTTTTTTGATGTCAGAGGGATTATTCATTATGAATTTGTACAAACTGAACAGTTAACCAAGTTTACTATTTGGAAGTGCTGAAAAGGCTGCGTGAAAAAGTTAGACGACTTGAACTTTTCGCCAACAATTCATGGCTCTTGCATCACAACAATGCACCAGCTCACACGGCACTGTCTGTGAGGGAGTTTTTAGCCAGTAAACAAATAACTATATTGGAACACCCTTCCTACTCACCTGATCTGGCCCCTAATGACTTCTTTCTTTACCCGAAGATAAAGGAAATATTGAAAGGAAGACTTTTTGATGAAATTCAGGACATCAAGTGTAGGTAATATGATGAGAGCTCTGATGGCCATTCCAGAAAAAGTTCCAAAGTTGCTTTGAAGGGTGGACTAGGCACTGGCTTCAGTGCATAGCTTCCCAAGGGGAGCACTTCAAAGGTGACCATAGTGATATTCAGCAATGAGGTATGTAGCACCTTTTCTAGGATGAGTTCGTGAACTTAATTGTCCAACCTTATATAAAGAATTCTCACAATTTAAAAACATAAAGACAATCCAATTACAAAATGAATCTGAATAGACATTTCTCCAAGGAAAATATGCCAATGAGCACAAGAAAAGATGCACAGTCTTGTTAGCCATCGTGGAATTAAAATCAAAACCATAATGATTTCATACACACTAAGATGACTATAATTAAAAAAAAATAGATATGACAAGTGTTGGTGAGGATGTGGAGAAATTGAAACCCTCATAACATTGGTTGCTGGTGGGAATGTAAAATGCTAAAGCAGCTGTGTAAAAGAGTCTGTAAGTTCTTCAACTGTTAAACATAGATTTATACAACCCAGAAATTCTAATCCTAGGTGTTCACCCCAAAGAACTGGAGACATATGTCCACATAAAAAAGGTATACACAAATATTCACAACAACAATATTCATAAAGCCAAAAAGTAGAAATAACCAAAGTGCCCATTAATTGATGAGTGTGTAAACAAAATGAACAAAATGTGGTATATCCATATAATAGATTATCATTCGGCCATAAACAGAAATAAATTACTGATATATGCTATACATGCTTGAAAACATCATGCTAAGTGAGAGAGGCCAGACACAAAAGACCAGATACTGTTGGATTCTGTTTATAAAAAATGTCCAGAATAGGCAAATCTATAAAGATAGTAGATTAATGGTTGCCTGGGGCTGCGGGGCAAGTGAGACGTGACTGCTAATGGTAGTTTCTTTTCAGAGTGATAAAAAAGGTTCTAAAATTGGTTGTGGTGCTTGTTGTACAACTCTGTAACTACACTAAAAAGTCACTGAATTGCACACTTTACACAGGTGAATTTTAGGGTATGTGAATTATATCTCAATAAAGTTGTTACACAGAAAAAGAAAGAGAGCGGAGAGAGGAAGGGAGGAATGAAAGAAGGAGGGGAGAAAGAAGGAAGGGAGGGAGGGAGGGAGGAAGGAAAAGAGGGAGGAAAGCAGGGAGACAGGCTAAAGCATGGGCAGGCCTGGGGGTGGGGTGTAGGGGATGAGGTCATCACGTCAGAAGGTAGGTAGGAGCAGAAGCAGAAGCAGAAGTGGTCATCTCATCTTGAACCGACTTGTAGGCCACAATATGAGTACAGTCTGGCTTTTATTTTCACTGCCATGGGAAGTCATTGGAGGGTTTTAAGCAAAAGGATATGATCTGATGATAAAAATATAACTCTGGCTCTTGGAGTTGTGCTTGGGGTGGGGGTGGCAAGCATGGATGTGGGGAACTCAAGATGAGAGGTTCTGTGCTATGGACGGGGTCATCGTAGTGGGGAATTACATACTCTCATGGCTGATTCCACCATCTGCAACAAGTAGACTTCATCCTTCTCTCTGCCTTTGACCCACCCTCAGTTCCTCCTATACCCCCGTCAGCAGGGAATTTGATAAAATTAGCCAAGACCATTACCAGATATTCAGTCTATTCACTATGCTTGGTTTAGAAAGGGAGCAATTCTTACTCCACTCAAGAACTCTGTGAAGCAGGAGTGAGGAGAACATGTGGAGAATGGGATTGTGACTTTTCCCAGACAACGTCAGTAGGGACTTCATAGTCACTGTGCTCAGTGCAACCAGAATGTGCCCAAATGAGATTTTGAGGACAGAAAGGCCAAAAATGGAAAAAGGATTTTTTTTCTTGATTTTTGAGTTACCTTTAGACAGGAAGTAACACTGCACATTCATGATGTTTAGAAAGAGAACTGCAAGGGATCAAAAGGAAACACACATTCACTCTCATCACCTCTTGGAGATTAATCACTAACACTCATATAACACACGCTAGCCTGAGCGTCAACTGGTTCTCCAGGGATGCCCCCATTCTGCTTCTGGGGGCTGATAAATGGTGTTTCTCAGAAAGTGTCATGTGACACTTCCTTCATCCATCTTCATCTAAAACACCAACCAAGAGGTGCCCTTCTCACCAAAGTGGATATAAACTCCCTTCCAGGAAAAGAGCCAGGTGTTAGGGGTCCTGCAGCTCACCCACATTTGGAGACCCTCTTTAAGGAAAAGAGTACAAAGTTACAAGCATTTTTCAGGCATAAAATGGGTATTTACAAAGTTTAAAAAGTTGACACCACCACAAAATCCACTAAAATATCATTTTACTTATTAATTAACCACCCAAGAGAGCTTGATAATACTACTTTTTCCTACAGTTTTGATTGCATGCTCTTTTGTTCTCCATATGACAACAGTGTTATAAAATGACTGTCTGTAGAGAACAGGAAGATAATCCTGTCCTCCCTTTTGCATGGTTATTTTTCCCCCTTTAATGTTTGTGGTTTAGAAAGGTTTCTTTTCATTTCAGAATCCTTTGTTGGCAATGCACCATCATTTTACCATCTCTTGCTCAAGCAGTTGGCTTTGGCAGCCGGTCCAACTTGGCCAGGTCCTTGCCACTCCCATGCTCCTACCGGTCATGAGGTGGCCATGAAGCCTGGTCACAATAGTGTCTGAGCAAAGAGAAGAGCAGCACCTCATTCAAACCTTTCTTCTGAGGATCAAAGATAGCTTTGGAATACTCCATGAGTTCCACTGGGGCAGGTTGGCCCTGGATGCTGGGTGGACATGAATATGATACAAGCAGCCAGCTCACCCTGCCCACAGCCCCAGCACCACCACCAGGACAAGAGGGAGACCTTTCGTGTGGGATTGGCTCCGTGCTTCCTACATTGGGCTCCTACAACCCTGGTGGGGGAACCCTTGGAGCCTTAGAAGAGGCCCAACCAAATGAGGGGCCCTAAACTTTAAAGTCCATTGATTTCTCAGTATATCTGCCTCTCCAAGCCCCAGTTGTCAGTAGAGGTGACTGGAGCCAATGGAGAGGAAGATAATTAAACCTTGTCCATAGCAAAGAGAACCCAGATAAGATGGCTCCAATGAGAGAGACAGAGGGCTGCAGCTGTATCTAAACTTTCATTGCCATTGTTTAAGCTTCCTTTAAAAATCAATTTACAAAAATACAATACTACAGTATTTCAGATAGTACCTGGAGTGTGTGCATAAACAAAGATTGAGACTCACTAATAAGGGACTCGAGGCAAGAAGTACACATTTTGGATGAGACATCTGGGTAAGACCCCATGTGAAACATGCAAGTAGATCAAGAGTGGTTAGGACTATTCCATTAGCCACACTTCTGTAATGTTATCCTGGCCAATTAGTGAGGAGGAATAAACAATTATAGCAGTAGTGAACGTTTATTCAATGCTTAGTATGAGCCAGGCAGTATTCTAAGCACTTGACCTGTGTGATCTCATAATCCTCACAACATCCTAAAGAAATAGAAATAAGTACCCCTTTTCTGCAGATGGGCAAACCTGGGCACTCAGAAGTTAAGCTGGGCATTCATCTGGGCATGTGCTCTTTACCACCTCACTAGAAGACTCATTATCACTCTCTCTGTATCTGTTAGTTCATTATACAGAAAAACATAAAGCAAGTCGTACACACAGTGTTTCCTTGAAAATAAGACCTAGCTGTACCATCAGCTCTAATGAGTCTTTTGGATTAAAAATTAATAAAAGACCTAGTCTTATATTAAAATAAGACTCAGTCCATAATACAATGCAATACAATATAATATAATATAACATAATAAATATTAATAACTGGTCTTATATTATATAAGACCCGATCTTATATTAATTTTTGCTCCAAAATATGCATTAGAGCTGATGGTCTGGCTAGGTCATGTTTTTGGGGAAACACGGTAGTTCACATTACGGAGTGTGGAGTGCGTTCTTTACATGCAGTGCTTTGGTGATCTTCACTAAGTCCTTAGTTAATAAATCTCAGGTATTGCTTTTATGTGTGTGTATTCTCCCTCTTTCTCTCTCTGTCTCTGTCTCTCTCTCTTTCTCTCCATATATATTTTCTACTGAATGAAAAAAAAACAAAAAACAACCTAAATTACTGAAGTCAAGGTTCTGGTGCCCAAAAGGTTAGGATATTAGTTAGGCTACCAGTTTGCCTACTTTTATAAAAGTCAAAATAGTAGCTTAAACAAGCAGAAGTTTAGTTTTCTGTCCTTTCACAGTCAAAGCATAAATAGCCCAAGGTGAATGTGGTGCTTCCATGATAATGAAAATTGGAGTTTCTTCCATCTTGATTCTCCATTATCCTCACCAGAGGACTTGTACCTCATGATGTAATGTGGCTTCTCTGGGTCCTGCCATCATGTCTGCATCCCAGTCCACCGGAAAGGGAGAAGGAAGATGTGAAGGGTGGTTTTCTCTTTTCTCTTTAAGGTTAAGGACAAGGAATGGCACATATCACTTCTGTTTAAATCACTTCTGCCCAAGTCCCATCAGTCAAAATGTATTCCCTACCTTATCTAAGTGCGTGGGATTTTGGAAAATGTAGCATTTAGTATAACAGTCATGGGTCTGACAAAAACTCAGAGGCTACGTTATCAAAGGAAGAAGGGAGGATGGGCTGTTAAGGGGACAGCCACAATCCTGCCACAGGGACAAAACCAGGTCAGCAGGATCTTGTGTAGAATTCTGCCTTGACAAAGCTTATTTCTCATTGAATGTGCACCATTTTGTATTCATATCAATGACTTTACTAATTTCCTGTACCTTTTAAGAACACAAGGGATTTACTGTTTACTGGTGTCTCTAATGTGAATATTTGCAGAGGAATAATTTTAGCAGAGAAGCTAAAAACTCAGTGGAAGACAAAGTCAGACTACATTCCTGCTTTCACTTAGGGTGTAAACATAAAAAAATAGCGTCTATGCATGACAGCCCAAGGAAACACATCAGCATGACGCTCCCATAGTACATGACATGAGGCTTCAATGGATTGAGTCCTTTTCTATCAGCAATTCAGTAAATTCACTTGAAAATGGAATGAATTCATTTCTGTACAATGCTAAAAACAGCAGGATCACATCTTCTTTTCCAAACGCCCACCTGCCACATTCAAACTCAGATGTTGGCTTCAACATTAATACACTCTGGCTACAAATAGCACACCCTTGGAGCAAATTGAAAGCCTGGAACCACTTCCCCACCTTTTTCACTCTGGTCTGAATGACTAGATCAGGTTACATTATATTGGTGTGTGTATTGGTATCAGCGTTGAAGAACCCAGCAGCTCATAGAACTAAGCTACTAAACATTATGATCAATGCAAGGCTGACTCAATGACCCACCAGCACAGTACAACTCACAGGTTCATGTCCAAGCTCCATGGGTAAAATAAATATAAAATTACAGGCTAGGTCACAATTACTCTAAAGCCACCAGTCCATTTCATAATACAATCAATGAAAATCCATCAAACATGTTGTTTAGGAAACTTGCTTATATAGGCCAGAGAGGGAAACAACCAATTTTTTTACTCATCAATGAACTAGCTGTGCCCTGTGAAGACATAGGCAAAAAGTGATAAAACCAGGGTGCTCAAGAAGTCACCAGTCCAGTCTCTTGCCTGTAGTCAGGTTGAGACTTAACCTATTTTTAGTAAATTTGAGTAATGGGAATTGAACTGTCTTCCTCTGAAGTCTGTTCCAGGGTCCAATTAGAAAATGCTTTCGTATTCATAACCACCATTGTGCTGCAATCTCAGCCCATTTCCTATAATTTGCTCCTCCGTGGAGATGGAAAACAGCTGGCTATTTTTCTCCTTGTGATAATCTTTCTTGTTCAAATCTTTCTAGTTCAAATCTTTCTTGTTCAAAGCCAAGCACAGTCAGTCCTCTCTTTTTCCACGTTAAGACACCTAAACTCCTTTTGCCTGTTTTCATTTTTGCACTCTTTTTATTTTCCTGCTATTGTGGCTTTTCTACGGATTTCTCCATATCTCTTTTAAAATGCAAAGCCCTACACTGGGGAGTTTTAAATGGCCTTGTTCTGTCTGAGGCATGCTGAAGGATTCTGCCTCAATCTTTGTATCTCACAGACTCAACCACAGGCCATATTTAACTTGTAGTACTCATTTCCATGATGCATAAGCCTTGCTAATTTTCCCCCAATAAGAATTTCATTCTGCTCCTGGAAAACTACTTCTTTTGTTTGTCAAGGTGACTTAAGATATGATTTCCCTCCAAAATGTTAACATGTCCACCAAACTTGGTATCCTCTCTGACCAATAAATATTCTAAATGGATTACTCCAGCCTCAGACAAAGATTGCTAACAGCCCTAAACTAACATATTTGAATTGCCAATGAATATTTCCCCTCACTGGCAGCTTCAAAGCACAAACAGCTCCACATATGCAGTTGGGTTCACTTGGTTTATTGACTAAGATACTGGGGAAGGAAAAATAAAGACCTAACTTTGGACCAGAGCAGGGTTTCTCAAGCTTGGTACTATTGATATTTGGAGCCAGAGAATTCTTTCTTCTAAAAGGCTGTCCTGTGCATTGCAGGATGTTTAGCTGTATCCATAGACTCTATCTATTAGATGCCAGTAGCAAGCCCCTATCCAATTATAATAATCAAAAAATGTCTCCAGTCACTGCCAAATGTCCCCTGGAGGGCAAAATTCAACTCCGGGTTGAGAACCACTATTCCAGATGTACGACTTCCCTTTGCAGACAGAAGGTAAATTGGTTCAAGAAAATTTGCTCACGGCAGGACCTCATTCTTTACTACCAGCATTCCAGGAACTGTTGGACTGAGCATTCACCATAATGCTGAGGAGGTTTTCCATTTTATCTAATTGCATCCGTTGAGATCAACATTATCACTTCCGTTTTATAGATATAGAGTGGTTGAGCTATGAATGCAGTACCACATAACTCCCAAGGGGCATATTTAAACCCAGATCAGTCATGAACCAAAGTCCCTGCCCCTTTCATCATCTGGACAGCCTCTTTCTAGATGGGCAGACAATTTGTAATGACTAGAATTATCCTTTCCCTTTTTACAATATGGAGATTTCATCTTGTAAGAACTCTGTAGTCTTCTTTAAATAAAATTTAACACTGATCCTCTGAGGTGGCTGAGAAGGGAATCCCTGCCAACGTTGACCTTGAAAGAGCTGGGTGTATTAGTGGAGATGGCAGTTCCCCTGCGCATCTTTAAAAAACTGTTCCTTTTTTTATTTCCAGTCTTCAGTTTCACTTCCCTCTTTGCAATATCTCTACTTACACCATCCTCCTATCCAGACCCATTTGGCCCTGTTAGTTGAAGGCAGTGGCTCATTTGAGTCTCCTTTATCAGTTTTCACCACTGTCAGTCGCATTGGCTTACATTTACCTAAAACATCATGATGTCCAAAGCGCTTTCCCATGTGCTGTCTCACTTGATTCCTGGGTAGCAGGATTATCAAGATGAAGAAAATAGAGGTGCAGGGAGGCTCTCAGTCACCCAGCTGGTAAATGGTTGGGGAGGGCCTGTAAGTAGGGGTGAGCCCCAGAGCTGTTTCAAGGGGGACATCTGCTTTGGTTAGGTGGTGGTGGCATTCGTTTGATAAAGTCTGTGCTTTTATAGTTGTTCACGCTGCCCTTTTGTTTCAACGTTTCTCTCCCAGAGCTCTTGTAGCCACTCCTCACTTACTGCGTCTCCTCTATGCCTATCTCACTGGACTGAAGTGAGAATTGGATGGAAAACTGCATGTGAGGTACATAGCCCTATACACAAGAAGGGTATTATGACAAATTTAGTATATGATGTGAAAAGGGCATCCTGTTCGTGCAGACCCTTTGTTCCTCAGATTTCATTCCCATTGGCTTTTTCTTGCCAAAACCCTGAGCTTGAAGAAATGCACCTTCCTGCAGCCTGTTTCTTTATCTCGCTGATTTCTCTCCTTCCTTCCTTTGAACCCTGAATGTTATCATTTTGTAGTCATTTCCACTGACGTTCCCGGGCATTTTGCTTCAAAGATGGGAGAAATATAGATACGTTTAGGGGCTCTGTGCAGGACTTGGGAGACAGGGGAAAGTTTAAAATATAGGAGACAAAAATAATTATTGAAAGAACAAAGTCCTAGAGGAGATAAGAGAAGATGGGGTCCCAAGAACAGGAGCATGGACTCTCCAAAATGGGAAGGGAATAAGATGGAGGTGGTCGTAAACAAGTTGAAAGTGCGATAGAGGAGCATTTCAAGGTCCTAATCTTACTGCAGTAAGAGGCTCAGTGAATTTGGGTGTAGGACAGGGAATTCGTTGGCTCAACACACTCAGTGACCCAGTAGGGTGAAGAGGGGGTTATTGGTTGAGCGAAGGTTGGTGGTTTAGAGGAAAGTATTGGCAGAGAAGGTTGTGAAGGAGCAGAATACACAAGCTCAAACTGATAACCAGGTGAATTCATGCTGGGCAGGAAGGAAGTGAAGCAAAGAGGGTCAGTAGACTTGGATTGAGCCCTCAATAAGAGAGCTGAAAAGCTAGACATTTGTGGTCTAGCCTCAAGATTAGAGTTTGATATTTCTTCCCCCCCCCTCTTCTGCCTCCCCCCACCCTCACTCCGGTTCAAGCCGTTATTTCTCAGTCTAGTTGTGTAGGACATAGCTCCCTGGCCCATGCTGGGATTATGAGCCTTGTGTTTCCCCTGGCTGAGGCAGTCGGTTACCAGTTGTCGGTTGGCTGCTCACAGCAGCTCACGCCAACCTCTGGCTGCTTGTGGCAGCCCAGCTCCAGGGAGAGCCGTTGTTCACAACCTTAGCTGTCGAGGGCACAGCTCACTGGCCCACGTCGGAATTGAACTGGCGACCTCAGTGTTGGAAGCATGGCGCTCCAACCACCTGAGCCATCGAGCCATCGGGCCGGCCCAGAGTTTGAGATTTCTGATAGAGAACACTTCCAGGTGCTCACAGGGCCCAGGATGTGGTGATACAAGTGGCCTGTCTAGGACAATAGAGGCGAGGGCCACCACACAGCTGTGTGGTCATACTTCTGCTTCCATGACCTTGCCGGCAACACATAAAATGGGGAAAACCTTATAACCCCTAGGAATAAATCTTAACAACCTGAGCCATGCCTTGCCCTATCTTGTCTCCACACCTCTATCCTGCTCCAGCTTTCCTTTTGCCTTTACCTCTCTCCTCAGATTTCTTGCATGATTTTTACTCCACTTCCACAAATGGCTTTGACTATTCCCGACAATGATCTCACCTCTCCATCTTGGTATTCATATCCCCCCTAAAAGCCCCCCCTGCATGCCCTCTCCTCAAGGACCCTCCTCGTTGGACATCACTCCAGAGTAGATTACTTTCACCCAGCTGGCCTTGGACTCAGGTGGGATGTGGAAAGGCCTACTGGACATTAAAATTATCCAGACAATAGCAGCCATCTGCGTGGAGAGGAAGACTGCAGGGAAGCTTCTCCATGAATGCGGGGAGCTGACAACGTACAATATTTTCCCCCCACTTAGACTCAAATTCCTACAGGAGCCAGGCAGGTAAATAAACAACTGATGTCCTTCAGTGTCATATGATAGAAACTAGTGGGGCTCAAGGCCACCTGACAGACATATGTTCTATCTATGTGGAGCAAAAGTACTCAGCTCCAAAATTGTTGCCATACAGAAATGTGGGCACAGAAACATAGACTTATTCAAGAGAAGCCAGAAATCTAAGTGTGTAAATAAAATCTCCTTGTTCTCAAACAGTGACAACTCATTCAAAAGAAAATTTTAAGCACTTTGTTGGCCACATCACCTCTAATGATTGAGTTTCAGTTGAGGGTTGCCAGTTGGCCTGAGCCATGTTGCAAACATGGTGGAGGGATACTAGGAGAAAGCTTGTTTTCCAGCCTGGAAATTGGGGCAGGAGTGGGGCTGGGGTATGATGACAAAGAGATTTCCTATGAAGGGTATAATTTTTCTCCCAATTTGGACTCAAGAAACAGAGTTGATGACAAATTTTAAGTTTTTTTTTTTCTCTCAACATTTTATTTCCTATTTTTAACCCTTTGAAAAACTTGATTAACATACAACCTTGGCTAGTGCTATTTTGGAAAACTGAAGGTAAGCAATAAAAGGAAGTAAAATTTCCCCCACAGAGCCCTCCTTTGGGGGAGCTCCACTACATTGGTGGGGTCAGGGGCTGTAGGATTGGAGAACTAGCAAGGGAGCAGCAGGTGAGGGAGCAGAGGTGTAAGGCACAGCTGGGAAAAGAAGAAGGAGCAGGAAATGAGAAGAAACCGCTGAAACAGGGACTGACCCTGCTGAGAACCAGGGTAAATCCTCAGAGAGGATCTCTATGATCCCTGAAGCTGGTCGAGGCTGAGAAATGGAAAGATCTTCACCACATATCGCCAGGTGAAAAAGCAGATCATAAGAAAACACAGAATGATCCCTTTTGTGAGAAACAAATGAATATTTATATGACTATATGTGCATGGAGAAAGGTTGGAGGAATATATACAAAATATTACATGTGGCTATCATTAGATAGGATAGACAGTGAGTTGGTAAGTTTTGTACAACATGCAGGGATTTTTGAGCTGTAGTGTAAATGGGGTTAACATTCTGTGTCTGCTACTTCTTTTCTAAGAGCTTTACACGTATTAACTGACTTCATCCTCACTACAACCTTATGAAGTTGGTACTATTATTATTCCCCATTTTATTATCAATGAGAAAAAGAAGGTGTGAGCAAGTTTAGTCATACTCCTAGCGTGGTACAGCTTTTCCTGGAATACAATTAAAAATGTTAAAATTGTCGTTCTTATAAAGGAAGAAATTGTCTCCACACATGAGCAGTTATTTGAAAATATGCGCCATGCAGTATTGATATTTTTGGTGATAGCTCAGGGTTCAAAATTTCTCACCTGATCCTAACCTAATACAAACCAAAAGTATGAAAGTATCTGAGATGACTCCAAATGCTTTCTTCTCAGTCACTGATGGTCCAGACCCTATTCTTAGTCTTCATTCTTATTCATTCATTTGATGCATTTTTATTATGTGTATAAAATCAGTGTTTATCACTCTTCCGCTTTTATTCTTTCATTGTTTACCTCAATGTATACTTTTTATGAAAAAAATAGGTTAAGATTGAGTTGTATCAGGCAGTAGATTAAGCACCTTTCAGAGAACATCTTATTTAATTCTCACATTACCTTATGAATTAGGTGCTCTGATTAGCCTACAGATGAAGACTGTGAGACACAGAGAAGTTAAGTCATTTTGTCAAAGCCACACAGCAAGTAAATAATGGAGCCAGGGTTTGAACTCCAGTCGTCTGATTCCAGATTTTATGCCTTTAAAGGCTACACTCTACTGCTAGCTCTGCTCATTGGCCAATATTGTGGAGGAATGAATAGGACTCCTTTGTCCTGGACCTCAGAGTATGTGTGGACATCCTTGAGGCATAAGGCTGCCTGCTTTCCCTGTCTGGCACTATTACTTTTGGCTAAAAACCATGGCAACCTGGAATAACCCAGGCCCCTTCGGCCCACATTCTTGGCATGTTTGCCAGGCCACTGTGTCTCACTTTGCTGATTACATCATTACCCTGGTCCTGAGCTAAGTCAGAATCTCCTTCTCTTCAAATTTATGTATAAACCTTTTCAGTCAGTCAGTCTGTCAACATGAGTTTTCCTTTTGCTGTCTTTCCCTTTCACTCCCATTCTGGCCCTGTTCTAACTTTCCATGTCTCTTCGGGAGCTTGGTTTCCCTTTGGGCTTTGAAAACCCAGGGCTGACTTTGACTTGAAACCTTCTGCTCACTTGGTCCTCCAGCCTGTTCCTGAAGACACTCTTCCCTTCTTCAGGATGTAGAACGCTTCTCTCAGATCACACTCCTACAGAGGAACTGGAACGTGCTCCTCCAAACCACTATACAGGGAAACGTGCAGGGTGTGCCTACTCCCTTTCCTTCCTGCTCAGAGATCTAAAGTTCCTCCTGGTGTGCTTGTTCTAGTTAAGACTGGTTAGTATCATTTAGGCAAATACAGGACAGAAGGCAGTTAGTATTCTGGGGAACTATATAGTGGTAACATGGAGCTGGGTATTTAGAGGGGAACTCCTTTCCAGATGCAGTGAGTGATTGGACAACCCATTTTTTCGCCCCATGAACCCTCTGGTTTTCTGTCCTTCTTCTCTGGTAGGAAAAGATACTTGTATGCTATTTAAAAGGCTCCTTTTAATGCCCCACGAACATTTCTTTTTAGCGACACTATTCCAGATTCTAAAGACCCCATCTCTAAACTGAGAACAACTTGATGCAGTGGGAAGAATGATGATCAGAGGATCAAGGTCGTAGAACTGGTTCTGCTGGTTCACTGTGTGTTTTGAGCAGTTGCTTAAATCCTTTGAGCCTGAATTTCTTTTTATGTGACATGCTAGTGATAATCCATACAGTAAAGCGATTTAGGCAGCATCAATGACAATGCAGATGTAAAGTCATATTATCCCATCCAGTTTCTAATTTTGGAGGCCCATGCTGTAAAATTTTCAAAACTGATACCTTGGATTCCAGAAGGGAAGTTAAAATTCTTGGGCAGTTGGTTTTAAAGGTAGGAGCTATAGTAGTGACAGGGTAGGGGTGCTTGAGGCTACCTCAGCCCCTCCCATTCCATGATATGGACAGTTACATGCTTCTTAATCTTAAAAGTGCTATGCAAATGCAGTTTCAAGTGCCACACCCACTTCCCATCTAATTGCCACTTTTAAGTTTCTTCTAAATAGAACTTCTAAAATCACATCAGATTAGAGTCAATTAAATTGTAATGTGAAATGGAACAAAAAGTGTAGATAACACATATTTATGTATATGAGATGTCTGTATGAATAATCATAGTATTCATTCAAGTAGAAATTCATAATGATACTTTGTAAGAAGGAAATATAAATAATGAAGTGTTTATAACAGAACACAGTGAATTTTTGGGCTCTTCCTTAGACTTACTCATACGCTAATGCTCAGTAGAACCCATATTACTAAGTAACAGAAATGTCCCTAACGTGATAAAGCCAAGGAGTAAGAGCTAAGATCAAGGAGTTGTTTGTCACAGGTCTTTCCGGCAGGGATGCTTTCAACTCCAGGGTCAGTAAGCCCAACAAAGTGGTTTAAGCCATATGAACACCTATTATTTACTTAAGAAATCCAGGGTTGATTTCTGCGCTTCAACAGTAAAATCAATCAAGGACCCAGGGCTTTACATTCTTCCACCCAACCATCTTTTGCATGTTGTCCTTACATTTATCAACTCTTATTGGTAGGATGCCTGCCCCTGCTTCAAGTATCATAACTTTACATGACAGCATCCCCATCAAGAAGGAAAGAAGAAGGGAGAAAAAAGTACACAAAACCCTTTTGTCCATGTGACTTACTAGGGAGGAAAATCTTTCAGAAGTCCCTAGTAGACTTTGCATTATTTCTCATAGCCCACATTTGGGTTGTATGTCACCTCTAGTTCAATCATGGGCAAAAGAGTAAAAGGCTTCCATTATGATTTATCCCTGGGTGAATTGCAGCCCTGAGTAGCTTTTGGGTAGACAACCAACAGTGTTAGCCACAACAAAGTAATCCAAATGTGGGTTTACAGAAAACAAGGAATTTAGGTTAAGTGAAAGCACACACATTTTTCTAATGTAAAGTAGATGTATGTTTTATTCATGAGCTAGAAAATAAGAAACAAATGTACAAAAAATGTAGTGGGATGTGCTAGGCAGAGAGTACATAGATCATGTCTACAGAGTGAGTACGTCTGCCATCTTTGAGCAGGTGAGAATTTTGAATGGACAAGACCTACTTTGGTGGAACCCATGGAGACAGGAAAAGTGACAACTGACAAATAAGCTTTTATGGAGATATCTCTAGGGAGCAGAATTGCCATATCCTGACTGGTCTCTCAGAAAAGTGATCACTATGGTGGAATGCAGTGGATGTCTGCCTGGCAGCCATTTCTTTGAGGATCTGCCCTCCTACCTTCCACATGAGGTTCTGCACTGCAACCAACCCCTAGACTCCAACATCACAGCTTCTAGGCTGGGCATGTGACCCTCATTTGAGCCAACTGAATTCTCTATCCTAGGCATGTGACTGGAGCAGAAACACAAAAGGACAAATGCAGCTGGAGTTAAGTCATTCCAGGGCAGTGCCTACTAAGAAATTCAGAAGTTCCTACTACTGGCATTCCCTGTCTCCAGTCACTCATCAGGGCTAATTTTTCAGCTCCTCCTTTGTTTGTACTTATTCATCCCCAAAATATTTCTGAGCATACTGTGTGTGCTAGGCCCTGTCCTAGCTTCTGGAGATAGAGCTACAAACAAGAATGGCAATATCCCTGCCCTCATGGATCGAGCAGTCTAATGAGGAAGACCAATGACAAACAAATAAACAAGAGAATTATCCACTAAACAAGTGCTGTGAAAAATACAAGTAGGATGGTGTGATACAGGCCAGCTGGGGAGGCCACTTCAGATGGTCAAGGAAAACCTTCCTGAGCTACCCATGACCCTCCCCATAATCCTCCTTTTGTGCTTTATGCAGCCAGGGCCAGTTTTATTGTTTGTATTCAAATACTCCTAACAGACACCTGGGAGAAAGGAAATACATCAAACCCTATCACAGCTTTGACACAGAGCCCTTCTTGCTCTGAATCCATAAGCCCAAATAACCTCTTGATAACTGATTTAAGTTACTAAGAAAAAAATCTAGATAATATATATTCATACGTGTTTACCATTAATGTAGGGAAGACTTGTTCTGGATGGCAGATGGAGGTCTTCTTACTACTACATATTCATAAAGGAGCTTTCTTGTACAAATCTGACTTGTCTCAGTCTGGGCAGGATGAGTCAGTTCTCCCAGGGTCTGATCTCATCCCTGAACGATGGCTTCAGACAGACAGAACCAAGAGACCAGTTAGTACCTGTGTAACTCAGCAGAGTACCACAGCCCGTGAAGTCTGGCTCAGGGAGTCTGCACACCTTTTCCATCATCTTTAATACTGGAGGGTAATTTTAAAGTCATCAAGGCCTCATGGTATTAATGAGGAAACCTAGGCCTGAAGAAGTGAGGGATGGCCAGAGATCACGCAGCTAGTTAACTTTAGGGGCCTGCTAGGATCAGGGTGGCCATGCCTCAGCATTTACCTGGGTCAGGAGAAATGTCCTTTTGGTTTGGAGCCCTGGCTATAAACCCCAGCTGCTACAGTCATGGAACAAAACATTTTAAGAAGAGGCCTTTTTTACTCAATGCATGGTGACCGAGGACCTAGCACATAGTGGGAGATGGGGCTGGAAAGGTAGACTTGAGCCAGATGGTGAAGGGCTGTGAATATTTCACTGTAAGATGTGGCCTTGCCCTTAGGGACAGAAACCATTGAAAATGTTTAAGCAAGCGAAGTGAGGTGATCAGATCTGTGTTTTAGAGTCAAGTCTGACGGGAAAAGGAAGAAACTGAATGTACTGCAACAGGATTTGGAGGCATGAAAACAGTTCAGGTAAGAGATGACATCATGAATTAGGGTGATGGGAACAGAAAGAAATTAAAAAAAAAACATTTAAAAGACATTGCAGTGGTATCCATAGGCCTTGGGGGAAGGAGGAGAGGGAAGGATCTAATTTGGGGGTGTCCAGGCAGATGAGGAGAAGGAAGACTAGAAGAGTCATAGTGGCAGTGAGAGCAATTGGGGATGGAGGTGATGAATTGAGTTTTAGCCTAGTTGAGTCCCAGATGTCAGTGGAACATTTACCTAGATGTGTAACCCCCAGACCTGCTAACCCACTGTTTGTAAAGTAGCCTCTGATACTATACACAGGAGAAAGCTGCTGTTTTTCAAAATCCTACTGAGAACAAATGGCAGAGATGAAAGGAGTGGGACAAAAGTGGTTTAAATAAAGATAAATTGATTGGGGGGTGGGGGTGGGGATGGCTGGGGTAGAGCAGAGGAAGGGGGAAAGATGCAACAAGAATTGCAGGAGAGAACAGGTTAAAACAAGCCAGAAAGAGACAAGGGACGAGAGAAAGCGCACAGGAAGGAAGGGGAAAGATGTGAACAGGTGGGGAGAAAAAAAGTGGGAAATGGAAGATTTGAGTGTGGAAGGAACACTCATTTGGAAGGGCTACATGACACAACTCTTTTCAAAGTTTCTTTCCCCCACTTCTCTCTTAGAACTACTTGCCTTATACAGCTATGTGGAAAAGATTTTATGAGAAGGAGCCTTCGTGGATGAGGGCCAGGGGGTGTCTCATGCCTCACTTGTATTCAATAGTCTTTAAAAAGACCACTTCTCCCTTAAAAAAAGTGTTGGGAAAACATGGGATGTATATAAGAGGTATAGATATCAGACCTCCTTCTGGTATTTTTCTTTATCGTCTTCCTCCTCACCTTCCTCTTGGTTTCCCCGGTCAAAAGGGCAGAACTTCCTGTCTGAATTTTAAAATCTCTGTCGCCTTGATTTTGTTCCTGACTCAATGGAGATGAATTCCAAGTTGAAGACAAACAATTGTGCCTTGTGAACAGTCATTGCGTGTTGAAAAGACCCCGAGTGCTTTTTCATAAATCTCAGTCTCAGGGAAAATTCCCAGAAGGGGGAAGGCAGGAGGGTCAAATCCATCCTGGAGGGAGGGACTCCCATTTCTCTGAGAATGGAATTGTCTATGTAAATTCATAAAAGTAAAAAATGTCTAATGAGAAAAGAGAAGCAAAGTTGATTGCTAAGAGAGAAATAGTATTCCATAGAATAAAAAAACCCACCTGAGCTGCAATACTTCTGGATATTAGAAAAGCTGCTCACGTAATTTCAGCCTGTGGGCTGTTGGTTTCTACCCTGGGTCACTGGCTGTCCAAATCTCTTCTGAATCACTAAAGCTGCAGCTTAATAGCTTTCTGGGTAAACTCACGTACAGTGCTTTGCAGACCTACTGTGTTCCCAGCCTCCTGCCTCTTGCCTGGACGAAGAACCAGGTCTGCTTCCACTCTCCTGATTCTCACATTACTGCAAAAAACAGAGGTCCTGGATCTAGGAGAAGAAAAAAAAAAGGTCTCTTGAAATTCCTTTCTCAGGATACAGTGTACCTCTACTCATGTAAGAACTGACGCTCAGCAAGCAATCTTCAATCAATATCAGTCATGTTGAGACCAGCCTGCTGAGTTCCTTTTGCCAAATCTCTGCAGAAATTATTTTCCAGAAACTGAGATCTTCCCCTCTCCTTTGTTCCTGCCTGAGACAAACACAAAACAATGTATTTATCATCAATAATAAATATTTAATGAGTGCTTATTGTATGCCATCCAATTGTGCTAGCCACTGATGTGAAATTATTTTTTAAAAGTCAGAGCCATTTGAAATTAATTTTCTTCCGGATATTTGAAGTCATCTAGAAATGTTGTAAATTCAAGGTTGGATGTCAGTGTCATGGGGAAATATTTTCTTTTTTTTTCTAAAGTAAAAATATTTTAAGGATTCCCTCTCCATGATGCCCTTTTTGGAATTCTCTGTTAAAATACTTACTTATTTAATTCATCCAACAAGTATTTGAAGGGTGTACTATATATCAGGCACTAATCTAGAGTCCAAATAATTCAGTGGTAAACAATGAGAATTATAGTTAGTATATATTGAGTACTTTCTATGTACTTTTTGTGTTAAGCATTGTATTAAAGGTTTTATGTGTATAAAACACTATAATGCCAAAGCAATTAATATTATTATAAATTATTGCATATTAATAAAAATTTTAATGAGGAAACTGGGACACTGAGAAGCCAAGGTACTCGTACGAAGTTACACAGCTGGCTAGTTGGGGAGCTGGGATTTGCATTCTGCAGTGTAGGTCCGGAGTCCCAGCTCTTGTCCACTTGGAGAACCTCTGCCCTCGTGGAGTTTACCTTCATAGAAATTCAAGCATATGCTGGTAAAGCTTCCTTTGCAGGCACACAATGTCTTCCGAGGAGTCCATGCTCCACAGATTGGGGGAACCAACAGAATAGGAAAAATGGTTATGAGATTTAGAGCCAGTCCTAAGATTTGGGCTCAAAATCTCAAGAAATCATTTAACCTTTTTGAGACTCAGTTTTCTCATCGTTAAGTTAAGAATAATACCCTTGACGTGAAGTTTACATGACTGACACATGTGAATTTTCTTTGTGAACGCTGAAGCACTATACACCTACAAGGGACTGTGTCCTTAATTGCTCTGTCCGAGTGGTTGACCTATAATTCTGTCCATCAGACTGGATGCTACTGATGACTCATTACAACGCGTTAGAGCACTGAAGGCAGCCCCAGGTTCGTGCAGTGCCAAGCTGAGCTCATATCGTCCTCCCTCATCTAAGCATTAGCTGTGTGACTATGGATGACATATAGCAGATATAATTTTGGGCTCACACAGGAATGCTTTTCAGGGGGAAGAAAAATTGATTCAAAGATGCTCAAATCCTTGAGCATCTGCTGAACTGTGCACTTTACTCTAGTTAACACCCATGTTATTATAGTAACAAATGTCCCACAGGTCAGAGTGAAGTTGAGGACATTTTTAGACAGTCTCCACGTGGGACTAGAAAGTGTTCCGGTCAGTATTAGCAGTATGACGTTTCCCGTAAATGGTAGGAATAACCTTTGTCACCTATTAAACAGAATTTAGAAGGTAGAGAGTCTTTTGAAAATCCATAAGCCTTTATTCACAAACTTTTATAAACAAAACCTTGTTCTCCTCATCCCAGTTTGGGTAAGTTACACACCTGCCCGAGTCTCAGCTTCCTCATCTGTGAAATGGGGAAATAATATTTACATTGCAAAGCTGTTAGGAGAGTTTGAGATAATACATGTTGTTTTAGTCAGCTCAGGCTACTATAACAAATAATACCATAGACTGGGTGGCTTAAATAAAAACATGTATTACTCACAGTTCTGGAGGCCGGAAAGTCCAAGACCAAGGTGATAGCAGATGTAGTTCTTGGTGAGAGCCTTTTTCCCAGCTTGCAGATGGCCATCTTTGTGCTATGTCCTCACATGGCTGAGAGAGAGAGAGAGCTCTCTGGTGTCTCTTCTTATAAGGGCACTAATCCCACCATGAGGGCCCCACCCTCAGGACCTCGTCTAATCCCAACTACCTCCCAAAGGCCCCATCTCCAAATACCATCACATTGAGTGTTAGGGCTTCCACATATGATTTTGGGGGACACAATTCAGTCCGTAGCACATGTTAAAAACTCAACACAGTGCTCAATAAACAATCATTATTTCCAGCTATGGGGACAAGAAATCAAGATTTTCCCCGTTTCCCAGACATGTCTAGTTGTGCTTCCTCTCTTAGGTTCCTGCTACAAGCAGTTCATACCCCAGTTTGTGGCATATAACACAAGCATGACTACACTTGACTAACGCCTAGGCATATCTTAAAGAAAAATAATTTAAAGGTTTTTTTTAAACCTTTGACTTAAATTATATTTTACCCAGAACTATGTAAGCAAAAAATGATACCTAACCCCCTATGCCACTATAACACCGAAGTGAATTAAGGAAAACCCAAAACTGCTGCATAATCGCTACAATTCAGCATAACATTAGTGGTGTTTGCATTAACCTAAATCATGACCACGAGGAGACTATGGCTCTGACCTCCTGCCACCAGTTCTTTTGCGTGGAGGTCCCCGCTTCTCTTGTTTGTACAGTATTCTGTGATACCACTTGCCTTTTGCAGGCATCACTTATGCATCGCTTAGGAATGAAGTCTACCCATGTGCCTTGTTCATTAGCCCAAGGTAATTACAGTGATACCACGTTGTATGACAGTGAAAGCAAACACGGGCTTGAGCACTGAAACACACAACACGCCCTTTTTATGAGATTAGGTGACCATCTAAATGATCCAGGATATGCTAATATTAACTTTTTAAAGCTATCATTGAAATGAATACATAAAATCACAACATTCTAGAATTATCTCAGCAAACTCTTAGATGTATAGAGATGTGTGGACCTTGGTTTAGAAACGTCGGTGTGATCCTTAGACCTGTGAGCTTTGCCCTCAGACAGTCTGGGTTTGACTTTTGCATTATCACATGGTCTCTGTGTGATCTTAGAGGAGTTCCTGCATGTAGTCTTTCAACAAATATGTAGTGAGCACCTACTTTTCTAGGCACTGGAGCTATAACTGGACACAAGACCAACAAGGTCATACCTGTGTAGACCTTACATTCTAACAGAATGTAGTGAGACAAATCGCTTACACTCCTCCCCAAGCCTAAGCTTCTATATTTATAAAGTGGGGATAATAACTGGGCCTAACTGGAGGGTCCGTGGAGGTCTAGATGAAATGATGCCTGTTTAGAAGGTGTGCTGGATGGTCCTGTTTGTCTGCCAAGTTCCACCGTCCTTCTCACCCTGCTCTGGGATTCTGGTTGGGCTCAGCT
Organism: Rhinolophus hipposideros; assembly: GCF_964194185.1. Taxonomy (NCBI): domain Eukaryota; kingdom Metazoa; phylum Chordata; class Mammalia; order Chiroptera; family Rhinolophidae; genus Rhinolophus; species Rhinolophus hipposideros. Next base: position 21,747,714 of record NC_138055.1, on the reverse strand, counting down.
ATGAGGCCTCTCATGGTAAAGATCACAGGGCGGGAAAATGGGGTTGGGGTACTTATTTCCCGAGGTCCTGGCCTGCTGGACTTCTGCTAGAAGTGGCCACATCTCCCACCATGAGACCCTCTCCTACAGCTTTAGCCCTTCCAGAAAACACTTTCTCCATGCACCTGTCAGGTGCTGGGGGTAGCCACTCCAGGAGCATTGCTGGCTCCAGGTTTCCTCATCCTTTCTAGCTGGTATCTCTTAACTCTGCCTACATCTTTGTACATCATCCCATTAACCCTCCCCCCTTACTCCATTTGAGCAAGCCACCAGTCTCCTGCAGGAACCCTGCTCCTGAATCAGACATAAAGCATGAATCTTATTTCACAAACTTGAATGTGCAAGAAGGGTCATGTAATCTATTTTTTGTTGAATAAAATTAAATTTGCCTCCAATCTTCCCTTCCACTGGGTTGGCAGGATGTATTGCGGCAATTCTCTTCTCTAGGGTGTCTCTAGAATATGCAACTGTACTTTTTGGCCTCTGGTATCTCACTGCTGCCGCCAATTTCCTCATTGTCCAAGCTCATATGCAGGCCAGACTGTGCACCACACAACAGCGTCTCCTCTAAAGGCACACGTTCACATCAGAGACCTACTAAGGTTTCTGGAAAATGTGGGTGGGCATGGCGATTCCATCCTCTCGGCCGAGTCCTGGAGCAGCGAGGTACATACAGCTATGCACACACTCCGTAGATCACGCACACACACTTGCTGTCACCTGGAGCCATGCCCTGCCCCACCTCACTCCAGTAGTTTCTCCTTCCCCTACCCCACAGCCCTTGGAGGCCCCATTCCTATGTGTCCTTCCATCAAACCTGACAGGGTCTCTTCACCTACCAGCAGCACCTGACCAGGTGTATAGCATGTATATGAACAGGAGAGAGTCTTGATGTATGAGCACATAGTCAGGCTGCTGTCCAGCAAAGGCTCTGGAACGGTTAAGCAGGGAGAGGTGTTCCGACTGTACAGTAACTGCATTAGTTCCCTGCGGCTGCCATAACAAAGCACCCGCAGGGTGACGGGGTGGCTTAAACAACAGAATTATTTTCTCACAGTTCTGGAGGCTGGAAGGTCAAGACCAAAGCACCGGCAGGGTTGGTTTCCTCTGAGGTCTCTCTCTTTGGCTTGCAAATGGCCCCCTCCTTGCTGTTTCTTCACATGGGCTTTCTTGCATATGGGATCCTGGGGTCTCTTTGTGCGTCCAAATTTCCTCTTCTTATGAGAACACCAGTCAGATCAGATTACGACCGCTCTACGGCCTCATTTTAACTTAATCACCTATATAAAGACCCTATTTCCAAATACAATCACATTCTGAGGTACTGGGGTTAGGACTTCAACACATGAATTTGTTAAGGGGACACAATCCAGCCCACATCAGTAATGTGTTAACTTAACAAATTATTTTATATGAGAAAGAGGATGCCTTTTTTCTAATTAGCATAAGGACACCATATGGACTAATGGTGGCCCAGCTGGTAGTTCCTTAAAGCTCAGTGATTCCAGGCTTCTGTGTCATGCTTGGGGCACAGAAGCTTTTTCTTGGGCTGGGAACCTAGGGCCTGGGTCCAGCCTTCCTAGGGAAACGAACAACCATTCCCCTCTGGAAATCTTAATAGCCGCCCAGCTGACGGGGGATGCGGTGTTGTTTCCACTACCAAAAGGACTTTCTGACCATGTCCCCTTTTAAATCTGGGGAACTAGCCCCGTTCTCCCTCTCCCCTGCCTTTTCCTTTCTTCTCTCCTCTCCCCTTCCTTGAGACTCAGCACAATCTCCTTCACCAGCTTAGCTTTCTCGCCAAAGTCAAGCAGATATGTTGTTTTCAATCAAATTCAGCTTTTGGCTCTGCAACACCAACCTCCCCTTACACCAGGACCAATAGCCACTTCTCTCTTGAATTTTGGGATGGGGAAAGGGAAAAAGCAATGAGAAAAAAGAAAAATCAACTTCTAATGGATTCACCTGCCAGACATGGAAAGACTTTAGCACAGTGCCTGGCAGAGCAAGAGCTCAAAACCATGGACCATCATTATTTTTATTAATGTAAGTATTGCTGTCACCACAAGCATATATGAAGCACATTCACGGTCTATGGTCTGAGCAAAAGCACCAAGAAGCTGGTGTCTAAAACAGTGCTGTCCAACAGAACTCTCTTCCATGGTGGAAATGTTCTCTATCAACACTGTCCAAAGAGGGCAGTCAGCCATATATGGTTATTGGTCACTTAACATGTGGCTCATGCAAGTTGAAGTCCAAATAACAATGCAGCTAGTGGGCAGTGCAAATTTATAAGATTTTTGTAGCAGCTGACAATAGACCATGTTTGAGCATTTTCATTCCAAATAATGTAACAGTTCCCACTTTATTTCCTAGCCATGCCCTGAGCCCAATTTTGCTCCCTAATCCACTACAAAGACCAGAGCTGCACCCTTGCAGTTTCTAGAAGCAAGCCAAAAAGCCAACAACAACATTTGGAAGCCTCAGGGGGGATTTTTCCATGTCGAAATCTTGACATTCCCAGCTCATTCTGCACAGCAGAAACGTCACCGAATGATGCCATTCTTCTCATGTCCTCAGTTTGTTATACCCCCGTTCCCAAGCTTTATGTGGCATCTTAAGAAACATAGTGGAATTCAAATTAATTTTGTTTTCATGCTTTGATGCAGACTGTCACTCCACCTCTCGAGACCCTCTGAAATGTGGCAAGGCACCTCTCAGCCAGGCCTGGGAGCCTCACATTCCACTCCCGTGTCCAAGCTGCCAAGCTCGATGAAAGTCCTCTGAGCACAATTAGCATTTTTTACTAGATGCCTTAATGGTGTGCCCACTGGAAATGTGTACCTTGGCACCACCAGGCCTCCAGGCTCCTGTCACCTTCTTACGGCAACTGGAACTGGCATGGCAGCTCCTGGAAAATGGGCGCCTCTCATCATTACATTCTGCATGAATCGCTCCGTTCTGTGGAGGGAGGAGCACGGCTTGCCTCAGACGCCTGCAGACATAACAGACGGGCTGCTTTTCCCGAGTCGAACTTTTCCCAAAGGTTGGAAAGGGGCCGAGAATCTCTCCTTGAGCTGCTGCAATTTTTCCTGTCCTCATTCTCTGCCCTTTCCAAATTATATAATTTCCTTGGAGCCACATGTTTTTAAAGTCTCTCATTCACACACCTTTGCAAATATTCTCAAATCACGTGTGTTCAGTTTGTGTGTGTGTTAAAGTCACCCTTGGCTAATGCATGGAATTGAATGAATCTGATGGTCTCTCCCTGTGGGCAATACGTCTCTGACTCCCCATCACTTACTGAATATAGTACAAGCTCGTAAATAATAATAAATGAGGCCCTTTATGATCTGGGTCCTGCTTACGTTCACAGACTCGTCTCCCTCTGGTACATTTAGTCCAGCAATATTGGCCTCCAGTTCCTCAAATAAACCCTGCTGTTTCACTCCTCTATGTATTTGCTTGTGCTGTTCCCCCTCCCAGAATGCCCTCCTTGTCACCAGGGAACCGTCCTCCCCTGACAGTCAGGCCCGCAGCACCTGCTCTGGGACCCTTTTCCTCTTCCTCTTTCTCAATTCCTCCCTCTCTCTGTACTGCGTTGGTGCTCTATATCTTACATGGTTCTTGTGTTTCATGTGTCTCCCCATGTTGTGTTTTGTTTCCTTGCTCATCTTTCTCCATTACTGGACTAGGTGAGTTCGTTGAGGGCTAGATTTGTGTCTTTTTCACCTCAACTTCCAGAACTATGTGAGAGCGCTTAGTTCATAACTGCCAAGCACAGCCCATTGTTGAAATGAATTGAAACAAGTAGAATAAGTACCTGATATGAGAAGGTTGTGTGTTTCCCACACGACATAATCTCATCTAAACAAAGTTTTGTTAAATTGAATCCACTTGGCTTTGGACACAATTTTCACCTGTACATTTAAGGAAAAAGATGCAAAGTACCTAAGAAATACCTTATGCTAAAGCTCAACAAATGAAATGAAGTAAGGAGCTAGGTAGGGAGGAAAAGAGAAAAGAGAAAGAAATAAACATGTGTGAAAACATTTATTCCTGGCTTGTCCTGTGGGCCCCAACCCCAAAGGACAACCAGAATCTGCCTCCATCTCTCTACCCACTTACGTCCATGATGACCTGGGCCGCACCATCTCTTACCTGGGCCTCTCCTCTTGCTGTTTCCAACTGCCCTATTATGGACTGAACATTTGTGTCTCCCCAAAAGTTGTATGTTGAAGTCCTAACCCCCAATGTGATGGTTTTAGGTGGAGCCTTTGAGAGGTAATTAAGTTTAGATGAGGTCATGAGGGTGGGGTCCCCATGATGGGATTAATATCCTCATAAGGAGAGAAAGAGACACCAGAGCGCACGCTCTCTCTCTCTCTTTCTCTCTCTCTCTCTCTCTCTCTCTCTCTCTCTCTCTCTCTCTCTCTCTCTCTCTCTCTCTCCTTCTCTCTCTCTCTCGCCATCATATGAGGACACAGCAAGAAGGTGGCCAGTCTGCAAGCCAGCAAGTGGGTCCTCACCATGAACTGAACCTGCTGGTACCTTGATCCTGGACTTCCCAGCCTCCAGAACTGTGAGAAATACATGTCTGTTGTTTAAGACATCCAGACTATGGTATTTTGTTGTAGCAGCTTGAGCTAAATAAGATATGTCCCGCTATACTCTACTCCCACACAGAAGCTAGAGTCAGCTTTTACCAGTACACCTCGTTTTATTGTGCTTTGCTTTATTGTGCTTCACAATGTTGCATTTTTTTTATAAGTTGAAGGCAAGACTCTCCAACAGCAAGAAGATCAGGGCTTGCTTTATTGCAATGCTTGCCTTAATTTGGTGGTCTGGAACTGAACACGCAATATCTCCGAGTTATGCCAGTATGAACCAGACCAAGCTGTTGTGCCCTCACTGTGCCATTGACTCTCAGTCACTCTTTTTCATTTTTTTAAACATATTTTTAACATTTTTTAAAACATTTTTTATTAGTTTCAGGTGTACAAAACAATGTAACAGTTAAACATCAATCAATTTATATCCCTCACACAGTGATAACCCCCCTCCCCTATCTACCCTTATCTACTACCCTTTGACATCACATACAGCCATTACATTTCCACTGCCTCTATTCCTAATGCTGTACTCCACTGCTTGTGAATGTGTGTGTATATATATATATATATACACACACACACACACATATATATATATACACACATACACATATATATATAAACTTGTAGTTGCCATTCATTATTGTTCAGCTTCAGCTTCAGGTGTACAGTGCAGTGATCAGGCATCTATATCTTCTCTCAGTTGATCTCCCTAATGAGACAAGTGTCCATTGGATACCCTACAAAATCTTTGCAACATTATTGATTACATTCCCCAAATTGACTTTCACAACCCGTGGCAATCTTGTGGTTACCGGTTGTGCTTTCTAATCCCCTCACCTTCCCCCATTCCCCCCCCTCATCTAGCAACCCTCAGTCACTTTTGAACATAACCTGCACTCCTTTCCCAAGCCTACAAAGACCTTCCATGATCTGGCCGCCACCTCCTTTCTAGAATTCTGTCTTCACCCCTCCCCCTTATTCACATTCTGGCTCACATTCCAGCCTCTTGCTCCCCCCCACGGCTAAGCCCATGTGTACTAATGCCCAAATGATATTCCTGCAGCCATTTGGCTGGCTAGCCCTTAAAAGAAAGACATCCTGTCATTGAGACCTTCCCTGACTTCCGCATATCTGAAGTCATTCACAGTCACTTTCCATCATGTCACCCATCTCATTTTCTTCATTGCAGTTTTCAGGACCTGACACACCTTGTTGTTCATTTACTCAGTCATTCTCTGTGTTTCCCATCGAGACTCCTTGAGAACAGAAACCTCACCGGTTTTATTAGCTGCTCTATTCCTAGCACCTAGAACAGAACCTGGCCCAAACATTGCTCAGAAACAAGTGGTTATTGAAAGACTAGTACGTGCCTGGCACTGTGCTAGACACTTCCACAAACAGTATTTTGTGTAATCGTGTCCAGTAGGGTTTCTTGCAAAAATTAGCAGGGAATTGTCAGTGATTTCCAGTGTTTTGACAGACCTGGGGTGAGTTCATTCATAATTAGTTTCTTTGAAGTAGAAGTGAGTCAGAGAGTGTGACTTCATACCCAAGTCCCTCCACATCAAAGGGTTTATGGATGACTGCAAGGGCAGCAAAATTAATGCGACCTTAAAATGAAAGGTGTAGGAAACTGCAACCTAAGGTAATGCAGTGGGTGGTGACAGCACCCTGCCAAGGTCTGCAGTCCAGCTCGTTACCATGCCAGCTCCGAAGCGCCCAAAAGTGGTGTTACAGTTTCGCCACCTTAAAAGCGGGGTTAGTCCTACCTGCCCACCCCTTTAGATTCTGAAAAGATGAATGCAATTTCTGGAACACTGAGTTTCTCAAAAGCAAAGTTAAGTATGAAGGTTAGGTTGGGCTTAGAATTTTCTTCAGCTTTAAAGAGAACACCACACTTGAAATCAAATACCGAGGTTCAGATTCTCGTGCATAGGTGCTCCGTGACTTTGGGCAGGTCACTTAATCTCACCTAACCTATTTTCCCTTCTGGAAAAAGTAAGGCTTGCTCCATCCATCTCAGAAGCTTGTTCTAAAGGTCAGACCTGGAATACCTGTCTGAAGGAAAGTGTAACACTGTAGAGTGCCATGCACCATAGATTGTTACTATAATAGTGATCAAGACCCAGTCCCTATGGAATCAGAGAATGACAGAATATTAGAAATTATTCATTCAAATCCCTTTACATGATATGTATGTGTGTTTATATGTGACATGCGTTATAGAAACAACATGCTTTTGATGGTTTCCCATCCACTTGAGAACACTAATACATATATGAAAAACTGACAGTAGAATAAAGAATCAAATGAGCATTTTGGACAAATTGGACAAATTTGGACAAATATGGAAGTTTGGGATGGTTAGGAGTATTGTAATAGCCTCCTAATCAGCTTTCCTGCCCCTTAAGGCTCTCTCCTCCCCAAGCCACCCCATGTAGTGGCACCAGAGATATTTCTCCAACAAAAGGAAGTATAGTAAAGTGATGAAAAATGTGGACTTTGGATCCAGACTGCTTGGATTCAAATCCCTATGCTACCTAACTAGCCAGTTATTTCAGCTCTCTTTAAATTTGGGGGAGTATCAGTATCTTCCTCTTAGGGTTGTATGGCAGATTAAATGAGTTAGCATATGCATATATATAAGTATTTAGCACCCTGTCTGAGACTTCGTAAATATTTGCTATTGTCATTAAGTTGCTCTCTGATCCTATCACTGGCCTAATGAAAACTTTTTCATGGGGTGTTATTTACTACCAAACAAAGACCATATCCCTAGCAGGTTGTCAAGTTCTTCCCCTTCCCATCTCAGATGCTTTGCCTATTATTTCCCTTCACTCCAACCAAACAGATGAGTTGCATTTCTCAATACACTTCTTGCCTTCAGAGCTTGACTCTGCTTCTCAAGAGTTGGAAGTACCTTCCCTTTTCTCTGAAGTCTTGTAGAATCTTTTCTCTGTCTTATGGCACTTCCCATTCTAGTTCTTGAGGTCGCTTTATCTTCCACTGCTAGACCGTAAGCTCTTGGATGGCAAGGATTATGATTAATTTGACTTGTATACTTTATAATATCCCAAACAGGCCCTTTGACATAATAGGTATTTAGTAAATGTTTGTTGAATGAATGAATGGCCAGATATGGTCAGAAGTGGCATCACAGGAAGTGAGAGTTGAACTGTGTCTTGAAAGGAGAGCAGGCTTTTAAAAGTTATTATTTATTTTGATTGTAGCACAGTGATTAAGAGCACACCTCATGTAGCTGAACCTCCTGGGGTTAAATCCTGATTTTGACACTAGTCCTTGGCAAAGTACCTCACCTCTCTGTCCCTCACTTTTCTCACCCACTGAATAAGGATAATAAAAACACATTCTCCATGGTGTTATATTATGAGGATTATCATGAATTTAGTAACATCCCTGGCACACAGTAAGTGCTCAGTGAACGATAGCCATTATTACTATTACCATAAAAGTAATAAATGTTTCTTGTAAGAGGTCCAGTAATACAGTAAACAGTGGAATCTTACCCCACAGACATAGCCATTGCTATTTCACTATTTCCTTTTTACAAATGAGAACACGGAGGCACAAAAAGGTTAAATAACTTGCCCCAAGGTCACCAAGGATCAGAAGTCAGGCAGTGAGTCTCCAAAAATGGATATGATAGCTAAGGAAAATGGTAGAACACATATTCTAGAACATTCCCCTCCTCTAACTGCAAACCCCTAGCTACCATAATTTACCACAAAAATCTTTGTATTTTAATAAATATTTTTCACCACCAACCCATGCTTCATTAATTCACTCAGTTTTCAACCCAGAGAAATGGCACTACAATGAAAATTCATAGAGCTGACAGATCCATTAATAGGCTTGATCTGGAAGTCTTACATAAAAATTAGCCATGCTGTCACCTTTGCTGAAGACCTGATTTGTTTCTGCTAAATAGTCTGCTTTCATAGTCACTCATAATCTCTTAATGTTTGCTTCTTTCTTTCTTTCTTTCTTTCTTTCTTTCTTTCTTTCTTTCTTTCTTTCTTTCTTTCTTTCTCTGAATACTTTTATAATTTTACCATGAAATATTTCTTTCATGGTGAATTTCTTTCTGCCAGGTCATGGCAGCCTTTGAAACACTCACTAACACTTCTGTACCTTTAAATCTAGTTAATCTTCACTTGACTTCAGGCTAATTAGAGCGAATGATGATGCCCATTCTTGTACTATGATAACCTTCATCTGACACCTGTACAAAATTTTGTAAACATTATTTAAGCCTCACAACACTTCTGTGAAGCAGGGAACGGTAAGGGGGAAGTGCAAATATGAAAATGATCAATATTGCTAAGTGTGTAACGTACGCCGGAAGTGGTACTTCCACTTTATTTTCCATTTTTATCTCTTCAGTGCAGACATAATCAGAGAACTTTTGCATTGGAGACTTGCCTGGTGTCCTGTCCCTGTACCCTTTCTTTTCTAACCTCAGTCGTAAAACCTCAGCGATTGGCACTTGCCCCTCAGGCCTTTTGTGTGGCCCTCTGGATCTTATCTATACAGTACAGGAGAAGCCTTTCCTTAGGGCCTGGGTCCATCCTACTGCCCTTCCCCTAGTGAGGAGGGGGATGGGCTTGTCCTCAGGATGGTTCAACCACACCAGTTATGTGGAAGGCAAGAGAGTGATGAAGGGACTCCACATTGATGAGAAGGGATCCAGGCCAGCTGTTGGTTCAACCTGGTTATATTAATATAATACATTGACTCAACCCAGGCAAAACTTCCACCTTCTGATACCTGTGGTGTGGCCTGAAGACTCCATTTTATCTGTAACTCATTCCATCTTAGGGAAGATGGGGTAAGGATTGAGAGTCTTAGAAGTTAGGAAACTTCTAGGTGTGTGATTGATGTGCCCATGAGAAGAAAGGTGGCTGGGGTATTGGGATTGACACCCTGATGAAATGGAAAGACGAAGGCTGCTTAAAATCCTAGCCCGAGAGCTCAGGAGTACATGAGAACCTCAAGACCAAGCAATTACACAAGATCAAGGTCAAAGTCAAAGGCTAGAAATGCAACACAGGTTAGAATCACTCAAATAGACCACTGGACAAGTTCTGCGGGAAACAGCCTAAAATGCTTCAACATGTCAGAGTGATGTGGTTCCCTTGAGAAGACCAGAAAGTCATATAATTAGAAAGGCTTAGTTGGAGGTAGGGCTTTACCACTATTTTTGTTCAGGGAAAATCTTGAGCTGGTTCCATTCAGCCTTCATTTGTAGACACAAGGGACTTTTCCTTCCATAGCACTACACTGCCAGGTGCCCAAGGGCCCTACGTTCCTTCTTGGGGACTTACAAGTGCCCTTAGATATTGTACATTGGGTTGATCACATGGGGATAATTTCAAATGTGAAAACATCGCTGAGTTTAGGGGCGCAGTCAATTGTTAATCCTGCTAAATAGTCAGTGAGAAGTCCTTACTGGTTGACAGAGGACAAGGCAACTAGTGGAGGTCTGGGCATGGGTGATGCACAGGGTCATATGTGTAGATAATGGGTGGTCTGTGGATGTTGTTTCTGCTCAGGCTTTGTAGCCCCTCAGACGTGGCTCTCTTGTCCCACACCCCACCAATTTTTCTCTCCCCTTTGGCTCTCCCCAGTTCTTGAAGCTCATTTGGTAGGGTTGGTGAGAAATTTTGTTCTCACTCATGATATTTCTGCCAAATGTTTTGTCCTTTCTATGGGTCTGTTCCATTTCCCTAATGGCCTAAGTTTTTGAAACTCAGAAGTCAGGAAGAGTCTTTTCCCGGCTGTTTTCCACTGTAACATCCTTTCTCTGAGGATGTCCTTTTAGTTAGCACAGAAGAGTCCAACTGCTTCAAAGGCAGTAGGGACATGAGGGAAGCACCCAGGCGAGTAAAGAGATATTGGGATTAGGAGAAAGCATTGGTTAATACAATACAAGGATGTTAAATATCTTTCTCCCACAAATCTAATTCATTAGAGGCTAATCTAAAGGTGTTTGTCCCACTTCGGTAGGAAAATGATCTGGGGTGGCTCCTGGCAGATCTACTGAACTTCTGTATGTGAAACATCAGTTGGGTACCCCAGAATGAGCACACAGGGTATGGCTGTCACCAAACATACCCATGGGAGTGGAGGAGTGGGCAGGTCTAGGAGCAGCATGGGCCACCGAAGACTCACAGGAAGAAGGAGTCTGGCGAGTTTCTCCCTGCTTGCAAATGTCTTAACATAGCAGAAGAGCCACAAACAAATACCAGGTGGGCAGTGAGTATGAGGAGCTGGAAGTTCCATAACAAGACTGGATGGGGGCAGAGTCTGATTAGAGGCGGGACCCTAAATTAAGGATGATATGGCCTGGGAAAACCAAGACTCCACTAGAGCAGAATCAAATTGCTTTTTCTGGGTTTTGTGCCCTTGGGGATAGTTAAAAATGGATTGTTTCAAGATTCCATCTAGTAACAGTCTAAGTTCCAAGGTGAAGTGGTGACATTGAAAGGAAAGATTCTTCTGTTTATGGAATATTGTGGTTTATATAATTCCTATGTTTAAACTTTATCTATAGGCAGTAAAACCAATTCCCTCAAAATATAATTATTTGCGGTTGATTTTATGTGAAATAAATAATCTAGATGGACCTTCATTCTTGTCCAAGTTGATTAAATTAGCTGAACAGATTTAAATGAAAAATACTGGGTTAACCACAAACACACTATGATTCTTGAGAAGCTGACTTACCTTCTATCTGGAATCTACATTGCCTATCTGCCTGCCACATATGCTCTCAGACAGCGGTTAGTGTGAACTGTTCTAATTCACGTGAAACTCTGTGCGAAGGACTGTAATTCTGAGTGCCTGTGCCATCGACAGTACACACACACACACACACACACACACACACACACACACACACACAAACTTGGAGTCACTCAAGGTCCACAGCCCCGAAAGATACTTTATAAAGGGTTGAATGAGAAAATAAAACAAATCTGAGATTCTGGGAGGCAATCTACAGCAATTACCAATCCTTAAGCTCCTCATTTTAATTTGATTCATTTCCAGCTTTGAAAGATGTCGTTTGTGTAAATTCAGAACCCATTCGTTTTGGGGTGAGCGGAAATGTCCCCAACTTCTGGTGGTAGCGGATACATCTGAAAAATGGAATCGAATCAATTTTGCTCCCAAGAGGGACAGGTAGAGGACTCCTGTTTCCTGCCAATTCAGTTGGAAACAATGAAGAGAGAAAAAAAAAAACGGAGCCCTCCCTTCTCTTTCTGGCCTTAGACATGAACCCTTGATAAGATCCTGCAAAACAAGCAGCGTTTTTACCAGCCATTTGCCCTCTTCAGCTGAGAAAACAGCACGAGCCAAAACTAGGAACTGGGGCCACCTCTATTATGAATGTGGCCAGGCTGACTTATTGTCGCCAAACAGCAAATCACGAATTGACTGAGATAAGGAATATAATAACATTTTCACATGAACCTTACATTCTTACCTCTTCTATAGGAAAGGATATCCCTGCAGGAAGGAGGAAGCTGGGGGCTCCGCCCATGTCCCACAGCAGTGCTGGGACTGCATTGTCCAGGCCTTTTGTAGGGACACAGGAAGAGGGTACGGAAGTTTCTACAGGAAAACAGAGAAAAGTTCAAACATAAACAGCATCCAAAAAAATTTACCAACAGTGAACTAGATTTCCTCTTTAGGCCTTCCATGCTTCCATGCACCACTGGGCTGGCAGATTTTAATCTTGGATTCTGTTCACCTTGGTAACCTCCAGCGTGTGTGATTGTGCTGTTTCCCTACTTAATAAGTTAAGAGGATGTGTTTTCTATGGCACTGGAGACAAAAACAACCTCTTTCCAGAGACTGTATCCTGGCCTGGCTGGAGTCCGTTCTGTCTTTTCCATTTGTCATTTCTGGGGAGGGCATGGCTTCCCTGAAGTCCCGTGTGGGACAGGGCGGCTCCCTTTTAGGAGGCTTTGAACAAAAGCTGAAAGTGGCTAAATGGCTGCTTCCCACAACAAGGCAAGGGTTTGGGTTTGACTCCCCAGTTTTGGCCAGAGCTGCACCTTGAGAAACTCACTCATTAGGAATGTGAGAAGATTTGTATCCCCACTCTAGTGAGGGCTGGAATTTTCCCTCCCTTACCCCCTGCCGTCCTCTACCCAACAGAGCTCAGAAGAAGCTGCCACAAGAATCTCTGTTGCCCGCCCTGAGGCCACACAACTCTCTGCTTTTAGGGGTGAGTTATGAAAACCACAGCTCTAATGGGAATAATTCTGAAAGAAGATGAAAACAGAGAGCAGCTTTGGGGGATCCTTTCTCCCCATTTCTAGTCCTTGTGTATGAAACCAAAATGGCTCCCCTTCACCTCAAGCTGCAGAGATGGGTGACAAGGAACAATAGAAAAATGTTACCAGGTTCCTGATTGTGGGCTCAAGGGAAAGGGTCTTCTCAAGGGCAACCTCTGAAGTGAAAGGAGTTCTCTCTCCACTTTTCCCACCGATTGAAATGCCTTCAACTCTGACTAGGCATTGTGGATACCACTTCCAAACTGGCTTTAATGGAGCTGCCGGACACTAAAATGAGCCCCTTTTATTTTTCAGACGGAGCCAATCACACACTGCAGAAGCAAATGGTTACAGTGAATAGACAGACTTCCTAGAAGATGCCATTATGGGATATTAAAGCACCCTCTACCACCCCCACACTCCCAAAATAGCTCTTAAGCCCAAGTATCTTTTCACAATCCCTCAGAGGAAAGAGTTCTGAGTGGACTGCTCCAGCTTTTTAGGTGATGCCTTCTTCTGAATTGCTTTTTCCAGGACAAATGGCTTCCATTATATTCAGCTAGGGACCAATTCTTCACTTAAGTGTGTAAAGCAAAATATGGCTTGTGCCCCGGGTGTGATACAACAGAAAGCTTTTCTGACAGTTGCCCCAGACCAGTGATTGAAGCGTGTTATATAAAAGCCCAGGTACAAGTAAGAGGGTGCCCTTGACTTCTGAAACCAATTTCAAATGCTGGTTAAGATATATTTAGAATACTCTGGTGCATGTAAGGGACACCCACATTTTCAGAAAACAATTGATGGAGAAAACTCACTCATACAACACAAATTTATGCAACAACTGTTACCTACATCCTCCCATTAGCTCATTCATGTATTAATATTTATTCATTTGTATAATAAGGTGCCAAGCATTGGGTTACATTTTAAGGACAATCAGGGTGGTTTTCAGTACATTTCACAGCAAAGCATTGGCTCTTGGAGACCTTGCTGGACATTCTGCTGGAGAGCCCCACTTCCTGTGCCCAGGGTTAACCCTTTAGTTGTGCAGTTCCTTTCATTATTTTAGTAGCCCCTATAGTTGTGCTGGTGCATGCCGCTGCATAACAGCCCTGAATATAGTGATATACTAAACACAGTCCCCCATCTCTAGAAGCCAACAGTCTAGGGCCTTTTGCTCTAAATTAGGAGATCCTCACAGAGAGACATGTTGCAAGGGTCTTGAGTCTCAAGCTGACCTGAGCCTAAAGTCCTGCATAAGCCACAGGAGATTCTTAATTCCCACTGAAGGGAAGCAGCAGAAGCCAGAAAGGGTCCTTCTAATCCAAGGCTGGGTAAGAGATGGTGCTGGAACAAGCAGTGGAGTTATGTACAGGTTGATGAACCAGGGGAGGGACCGCCTGGGCTTTCGGTGCTCTGTTTTCCACTTGGCCAAGTAGGGGTGTAGTTGCCTGTGGAAAAGGGCTTGCCACACTCCAAAACCAGCTTGTGCCCAAGCAGGGGGTGGGGGTGAGCAGGACCACTCAGTTTCAAGCTTCCACCTCAATGCTGGGGCTTCTCATTAGATACGAAGCTCCAGTTTTGTTCTTTCTCCATGTAGATACCTGGACCTTGACTCCCATCTTTCCTCCCCACTCTACCTTCCCAGAAAATAAATTCTGAATCCGTGGTACCTGCCAGCCAACTCCTGGTTAACAGACACCCAACATGAGTCTCCCCTGGTCTCTAACGTCTGTGCCTGCCTTCTTCCCAGTCTTCATTCACTCCTTCGGCACTTAAGCATTTATCCAATGAATATTTATTGAGTACCTATCGTGGCCAGGCACACTGCCGTGCTGGGGATATAGCAAGAACCAAGATGGACATGACCTGCCCTCAGGGGGCTAATAATTTGGCCAAATGACAGAAAGGTGTCAAATTGTGCTTGAGTCACTTGAAAATTTCTTATAAAATAATCATGTTTAAATATGCTCTGTGGATGCTGGTGTTCTAAATTGGTGAGATGTTAGGTTTTTTTCCATCTTTTTTATTTTCCAAGTTACTTATAATGCGTTATATGCTTTTATAATTTTATCAATATTTTATATTTAATTGTGCTATGTCATAATTTTATTAATGTTGTTTATATTTAATTGTTAGAATTTTTGAACATATATAGTTAGAAATCCATAGCCTTGAATAGCAAGCCCATCTGAACCAGATTAAGTCTTCCTGAGGATAAAAGAGATTCAAGGCATAACCTTCTCCTGGTAGTGGGATACCTAAAATTAATACTGATAGTAGCATGTATAGAGGGGAGGGTTGCCATGTTTCAGGCACTATGCTAAGCGTTTTGTGTGGATTCTCTCTTTTACCACAACATCTCAAGAGGTAGTTGCTAATATAATCCCCATTTACAGATAAGGAGACTAAAGCTCAGAGAGATTAAATAACAAGTTTTAGGAGAACAAACCTTTGAATGGTTGAATCTGCAACGTATTTGGCTTTGCCACACCTAAGTGCAGAGGTGATAAAATATTTAACAATTGGTGTGGCCTAGACACTAACTAAGCAGAATAGATGCCAGGTCATGGAGCAGAAGGCCTGAAGGCCAGGGGCCACTGGAAGAGAGGCTAGGGTGGTCAGAGGAGCCAAGTCATGGATGGGGTTCGTTAGGATATCATCTATGTATGGACCAGTATGAAGTATTTCAATGTTAACAACACTGACAGCTGCACCTATAGAGCCCTGCTCAGGTGAAATGGAAAAGTCCCCCCTCCTGTGCTCGGCTGAGTGACTACTGGGGCAGTTGTGTTCGTCAGCAAACTGGAGAGAAACTAAGGGTAAGATTGACATTTACAGTCTTAGTATGCTTTGGAGTATGCTGAGAGGTGAGTATAATTTTACATAAACTCTCTTAGGTTACCAAAAGCTTTGTTTCCTGATTCTAGACCACAGTACCCAAATTAGAAGTCTATGGGCCATATTAAGTCTGCAGATGTGTTTTACTTAACCCACACATTGATTTCTAATTTTAAATAACAAAAGCTCCCATTTCTGTAGTACTAACTATAGGCTGGGCATGTATATGCTTTACATATATTAACTCACTTTCTCATCACTTCAAACCTTCAAGTAAGTACTATTATGACCATCCTCATTTTATAGATGAGGAAACTAAGGCACAGAGAAGTTGAGTAACTTGCCTAAAGTGGAACAGTTAGTTAATACATGGCAGAGGTGGAATTCCAACCCAAGTAGTCTGACTTTAGAGTACAAGTTCTTGACTGTTATGCTCCTCTGCTTCTCTGGTATGTTTGAATTATTTGCTAACATTTAAAAATCAAAAGAGGTCAGACAAAAATCCAAATTTACGGCTTGTCAGAATGAAAAATCAGTGGTTCTAATAACCAGGAGCTTACACGCTTCCCACCGTTAAAGTCAGCACCCTTATATGGGGATGTGTTCTTTGACTTTCCCCAGTCCCCACCATTCCCCATTGCCTGGCAACACTGCGCCTGACAGTCATTTGACATTTGTCATTAGTTTTCCACTGTTGTTTTCTTATACTTCACATCCCTCTTCACTCCTTTATGTGAACTGCCTGGCCCCTGTAGACATTTGTGACCCTCAAATAGACTCTTCCTAAAGATAAGATTCACTTTTGCTCCAATAACACATATCTTAGGATTTGCAGAAGTACTTGAGGAGCTCATTTTTCTTGTGAATTGTTACTAAGTGCCAGAAAGTTAAAGGACAATACTGAAGAGACAAACAAAGCAAAGATGGGCAAACTCCAAGCAACTAACAGAGAAAGCTTTCAACAATTGGGAAGGAAATCCTTAATCCCCTCAACCTAAGTCATAAAGACCTACATTTTCTACTTAAAAACAAAACAATCTGATTATTAAGCTAAATTCCCTGTAACTACAAATAGTGTTCTATGAAAGTCTAATATTATACAAAATATTACTATAAACCAATATGATTGTCTTTTAAAACTTATCTACTGGAATTTTTACATTCAGATGCAAACCATCACCTTCTAAGTGGTCCCCTTGGAAGATGTGTACCTTTCCCCATGATGTCCCTGCAAGAAACATTTTGGGATTCCTTGTGGGGGCTAATCTTCAAAGCAATTTATGAGCCATACAGTAAAAGTCAATCTCATTATTTTATATTCACACCTATTTTTGATCCCAAAACAGTAATGCCCACTTTTTCACTATTATTCAAATAATATTCCTATTCAAATTACAATCCATTAAAGAATGAATATTTGTTCATACTGAGAATAAAATAATTGGCAACAACCTTGGAAGGCAATTCCATAAGTGTATTAGCAACAATGACACTCCTGAAATAAGAACATAGCCTCCCAAGGTGACCTCCTTGAATGGGCAACAACTTTTTAAAAATGTATTTTGATATATTTGTTTAAGGAATCTGATAAGAGAAAAATAAATATCTAATTTTACTTTTTAATGTGTGTATACGTGTACAAATAGGAAGTTTATACACTGAATAAATAATTATTTCTGGATAGCACAATTACACATAATTTTTATTTTCTTTATTAATATTCATTCAACAAGAATTAAGTCCTTCACAGCACTATGCTAGGAATACAGTGTAGAGATTTCTTTATAGTTTCATAGGTACTACAATGAGAATGCATGATTTTTTTAATGATAGAAAATGACTTATTTTTATACCTGTCTGCCAGATGAAGAAAATAAGAAGACAAAAGAGGGTCTGTCTCCATAAATTGACCTATTAAGGCAACTATGTTCTCTATGAAATCATATAATTGTGGTTTAGGAGACAGAAGCAAATGATATCTCATTCAAAGGCACTTGGGTGGATTGGAAAATAGTAATACATTGGGAGTAGAAAATGAGAAGTTCAAGATCCACACCTGTCATTATTTGTGTGACTTTCAACAGTACGTTTACTCACTCTGGCCTTAGGTTCTTTCTCCTAAAATAAAAGGATTGGATTAAATGGTCTCTGTGATCCCTGAAAATTTTGACATTTTATAATTGTTTTAAAGTTAAATCATTCGGTTAAATGATGTGACAAGATATATGTGTTAGTCACAAAGAAAACAGTGCTGAGCAGAAGATATATAGAGATAGGCGGCTTCAGCAAAGAATCACAGAAATTGCTAGAATAGGAACTTATTTTTTAAGTATTAAGCTGAGGTGTTTTTTGTTTTCCTGAAAACCAGGCAGCCCCTGCCATGAATGGATGGAGTCAGAGAGGGTGGCTGCCAGCTAGGAGAAAGAGATCCCTGCTCAGTTTTGAGGGTCAGACTTTGTTTTCAAATCCACAAGGCAATAATCCTAAAAGGCGGGCTTTGGGGGATGGGGTTGGGGAGAAACTTGTAAGCTTTGGGGAGAGAGTGGTGGTTAATTTCTAAGCTTGCCTTTGCATATGGAAAGCAAACCTGGATCATGGGCTTCAGGCAGCCTGAGCCATTCTGTAAATCGAGAGACCATATCACAGGGTCGCAGGGACTGGCCAGACAAGAAGGGAAGGGGAAAGCCCTATTCCACTAGGAGGAAGGCACAGGTGCCTCCATCCTGAGCAAACCTCAGGGCAGGGACAAGAAACGTTCAGGACGTGGAGGGAATTGTCACAGGAGACTGGGCACTGCTTTCTGCTTGCAACTTGGAGGAAATTCTCTCTCCAAACACCCCATAAACCATGGAACAGCCACAATGGAGTCAAAATGTGGTGGGTGGCTTTTTGTGGAGGACAGCCTGTGATTGCTCCCCACTTCCTCTTGGCCTGTGTGTGGCATACAGGGGATCTAGACGTTCCTCAAGACATATTCCCAAGATAGCTGAGAATGCCAGCTCGGGAGCTTGCCATAGGAAGCTAAGATGTGGCCTTGTAGCCAAGGGTTGGAGGGTGGAGCTGATCCTCCCGAATCACAGACATGGAGGCAATGGCAGCCCCAGATGTCCTGGGGGTCCCTGGGGCCAGCAAGGGCTGATGTGGTGGGCAGGAGGAGATCCCTGGGCTCTCCCAGAGCAGGGGCTGTGCAAGACCAGCATCAGAGGCCGACACTCAGGTGGGCAGGGGCTCTTCTCCACTAGGGCAGCACTTCGGGGCCCTGCCCAAAGCCTCGAGGGCCCCTCACCCACCCCTCCCTACAGCCAGACCCCATCTTTGGAAGGAGGACTGTCGTAAAGTGAAAAGGAAGCAACCCCGATAGGAAGTTTCAACCTTGAATTAACTGATTATTTGGGGGAAACAGGTTGTTCTAAACTTATCTTTCATTGGCAAGTTTAAGGGTTTTTCTTTTCTCCCTTCATCAGCAGGAGTGGGAGCAAATGAAACCAGTTACAAAAATAACAAATTTAAACTACGCTTTAAAACACCTGAACGTAAGTCTTTTCCACCCTGCTGGGCACGAGTCCTGTGAAGAAAAAGTCCCTGGTGATTTGAATGCATCTAATCAGGGCACCTAACAGAGTCTGGCAGGCAGCCCTCAGGGACAGCCTCTAGAAGGAAGAGATATGGCAGCAGACTTGAAAGAAGAGTTAGGTAAGCAGGGGAGAGCACCAGGTCACCAGGAGGAAGGAGGTGGGTCCACTGGAGGAGTGTGAAGGTAAGATGAGTGGTGGCAGGTGGAGAGGTGGGCTGAGGCCAGTGCCAGTGGGCACTTTTAGGTCCTTTTAACAGTTCAGTGCACTTACAACTCAGTTTAATTGATTTTAAATGCTCCTCTATTTTAAGGGGGAAAACAACGACATTAACAAACTGTGTTTTAGCAGTTAGGGCAACAAAGAAGCATTTAGTGATAGTCTGAGAATAAGTCAAAATAGACAGGGACAGCGAGCCTAAGAAAATGGTGTCGGCATCCACAGCTAAGGCAGCTGGTAGGAGCAGAGACCACCACCGCGGCCTATACCTGCCAAATCCTGCAGCCGTGTCGGCTTTCAGGCATTCCAGTGCTCTGCCAACCTCTCCAAACCTCTGAAGCGCTGGCACAGAGCAGGGCTCTCCTTGGGGGGCTGAGCCAGAAGAAAAGGGGCTCAGGAGACAGTAAGAGACAAGAGAACGTGGGCTCCTGGCCAACTCTGGGTATCTCTCATCTACCACATGTGGGTTTCTCATGGGCACGCAGTGGCATCACTGAGAATTCTCCTGGCGGGGCTGATGGTTCAGAATGGTAGCAAGAGCAGACAGAACGGAGGCTGGTGCCTGTAGGAGCCGCTTTCCTCTCCACAGCCAGTGTCTGCTGTAAGCCACCAGTAAACTTGCCTGAGACCATTGTAACAATCTTGTAGCTGGTCTTTCTGCTCTCACTCCACCCTCCCTACATGCTTTTTAGAGAGCTTTGTTTGCAAAACAAATCAGATCATGTCTCTCCTCTGCATAAAATCCTTTAATGGCTCCCCATTTTGCTTTTAATGAAATCAAGAGTCCTCCTGTGACTGCAGGACTCCAAGTGACCTGGCCCCTACTCACCTCTCCAATGTCATTTTGTCCCAAGTGTTTATTCTATGCAATGCCCATTCTGCTCCTTTCAGTTTCTAAGATAGGCCCCCTTTTTTTCTTGCAGCAGGGGTTTTGTGCTTCCTGTTCCCCTCCTGGAGTCTCTTCTGGACCTCTTTATGCTTTCTATCTAAAATGGTACCCCTTCTACTCACATTCTGCCTTATCACCCCGTTTATTCTTTTCATAGCTCTTAGTAATCTGGTAGTTCTTTGCTTGTTTAGTGTCCATGCCCTTCACTAGAATTTAGGTTCCTTGAGGACAGGGATTTTGCCTTGAATAGAGCCTGGCACAAAGGCACTCAGTCCTTGTTGAATACATACATAAACACATGAGTGAATTAATGAATGAATCTTTAACCAAGCATGGACCCACGTAATGGAATGACTTGGGACCCACAAACATTTTCATTATATGATTGGTACTGGAGGGTGTTGGTGGACAAAAGACAAAATGTGGGGGGTTCTGGCCTGCAAAGAGATTGCTTGCCCTTGATCTCGTGACTGAGAGAGGCGCACTCAGCGAATCCTAATAGAAACACTAAGAGAAGTATTGTAGTCTCCTTTAAAAGCACTGCATTTGTCTTTTGTCCTCTCTGGCTGTTTGAGGGTCAGTCGCCATCATGAATGACACAGTAACTATCTGGACCAAGAAGTTCATGACCAATAGCGTACTTCAATGGAAACAAATGGTCGTGGATGTCCTTCACCCTGGGAAGGCAACGGTGCCTGAGACAGAAATTCGGGAAAAACTAGCCAAAATGTCCAAGATCACACCGGATGTCACCTTTGTATTTGGATTCAGAACCCCTTTTAGTGGTGGCAAGACAACTGGCTTTGCCATGATTTATGATTCCTTGGATTACACAAAGGAAAATGAACCCAAACATAGACTTGCAAGACGTGGCCTATATGAGAAGAAAGAGACCTCAAGAAAACAGCAAAAGGAACAGAATGAAGAAAGCTAGGGGGACTACAAAGGCCAATGTTGTGCTGTCAAAAAGAAGGAGTACTTATCAGAGGGTAAGGGGGTGGGGGGTGGGTGATGAGGGTAAGGGGGATCAAATATATGGTGATGGACGGAGAACTGACTCTGGGTGGTGAACACACAATGGGATTTATAGACGATGTAATACAGAATTGTACACCTGAAATCTATGTAATTTCACTAACAATTGTCACCCCAATAAATTTTTTTTAAAAAAGGAGTACAAATTCATCGGTGACTTTATCTGCGGTGACTGAGCAGATTTTTTTTACAGGAGGAATAATAAACTAACTTTTATGTGAAACAAACAAACAAAACCCACTGCTATTGATGTGGGAATTGAAAAAGTTTCCTAGACCCAAACTGAGTTCAACAGCTCAATAAATAGTATTTGGGCGTTTACTGTTGTGCAAAAGCACAGGGCACATAGAGATGACTAAGACTAATTATTCTGTAAGGCGACAAGTATTGGAGTGGCCAGGGGGAAATCTGAGAAAAGTTCAGAGGAGGAAGTGACGGGCTCCACCTGAAGAGGGTGGCGTCGACTTTCTGGAAGGCGCTGGCCATGAGCTGTGCCCTGAAGTGAATGGGATTTTGGCCATCTGAAAAGGCTAGGGAAGATGAACGCAGAAATAAAAATATCGGCAAGGAGAGAAGAATGGCCAAGGTGTGATGCTGGTTACGTTTATGACGACATCCTGTCGGGAGCTGGAAAGGTAAGGTGACAGGAGAGTACGTTTGGGAATCCTTAGCAGGTGTTGGAGACACCCACGGAAAGGAGGGCAGAAGAGCTCTCAGGTGAAGCACATCAAGTCAGAGGTGAAGAAGGTAGGATCCAAACGATGAGTTGAGCCACGGGTAATGACTGAAGCAGGAGCATTGGTGAGTTTACCACCAGGGAGAGAGGAAAGAAAGAACTATAAGGACAAATCCTTGGCCAATGCCAGAGTTTAAATGGCATATGGAAGAAAAGGAATCAGTAAAGGAGTGGTCAGAGAAATAGGAACTAGAATCTGGAGTTTCAATTTTCAGAAACCAAAGGAAGAGAGACTCATTCACCTTACGGAGGACTTTCCCCACCTCCTTCTTCGCAACACCATCCTGTTGGCTGCTACTTATTCAATGCCTGTCCACCCCACTGGACAGAAAGGTCCATGAGGGCAAGAAATGTTTCTGACTTATTTACTGCTATATCACCTACACCTAGACCAGGTCTAGTCACATAGTAGAATGCATGCATGGATGGAAAAGCATTTTCAAATTAGGCAGCTGAAAAGATTAAGGTTGTAAATGAGTCCGTGGATTTGGCGACTGGACACAAAGGTGACATTTGAAAGATAGTTTTAGGAATGGGGATAGCAATAATACACATGTCATGTGGTAGTTATAAGAATTAAATGAGCTAATACATGAGAATGCTAAGCCATGTGCCTGGATGTAATTAAAGCTCAATAGATATTAGGTGATTATTATTATTCCCTCTAGCTTTCACTTTCAGAAGCTATTTTGGTGACATAATTCTTGATAGTCATATTGTGTCTAGCAGATTTGTTTACTACCTTTCAAGATATACTAGAGATATATTGCCTTAAAAATATCACAACAACAAAGCACTATTTTATTAAATGGCTGTAACAGATCCTAGTGAAATAAAATTTTGGTGTCAAATCTAGCTATGGCCTGGGAGCCTGGTGGGTTCCTGAGGGGCCAGAATCTCCTTTCCTATTAAGGAAACTCAAATACATAGATGCAGCCAGCTGTGAAAACGGGGCTCTTGTGTTATGATTGTGTGGGTCAGCTAACCCAAAGGAGGAAGCCTTCCTGAAAAGTGGAGTAGCTCCAAAGATTGACTCTGTCACTAGGTTTGAGTAAAGAAGACAGAGGCTGCCCGTGGAAGAGGTCCTTGAAGTGTGAAAACATTGGACTGAGATGCAGGAGACCTGGGTTCCCATTCTGGAAGTGCCAGTAGCTCTCTGAACTCGACCAAGCCACTTATTATCTGTGTGTCTCAGTCTTCCCTTTTGTATAATGAGAGGATTACATGAGCCTCCAGTCTTCTGGGATAGATTGTTTGCAAAGATGGCCACAATTTCTCCCATCCCAAATGTTTGCCTCCTTTGCAACGTTACTTTGCTTATTCTCCTATCAAAAGGTAGACTCCAGGGCTGGCCCGGTGGCTCAGGCAGTTAGAGCTCCGTGCTCCTAACTCCGAAGGCTACTGGTTCGATTCCCACATGGGCCAGTGGGCTGTCAATCACAAGGTTGCTGGTTCAATTCCTCGAGTCCTGCAAGGGATGGTGGGCTCTGCCCCCTGCAACTAAGATTGAACACGGCACCTTGAGCTGAGCTGCCACTTGGTCGGAGTGTGTCCTCAAAAAAAAAAAAAAAAGCATCATTTAAAAAAAAAAAAGGTAGACTCCATTTCCTCTCCCCTTGAATCTGGGCTAGCCCTGTGACTTGCTTTGATCAATAGAATGCAGTACAAGTGACATTTTGTTTGTCTAAGCATTAAGAGGTCTTGCAACTTCCACTGTCACTCTCATGGAATGAAGCTGTGGCCATGTGAACAAGCTAGGCTAGCCTCCTTGAGGAGAAAAGATCAGATGGAGAGAGAGGCTCAACCAGCACCAACCACTAGACATGTGAATGAAGCCGTTTTGATCATTCTACCCCAGTTAATTTGGCATATGAACGCAATCACAGGAGCAATCCCAGACAAGACCAACAGAGGAACCACTCTGCTTAGCCCAGCCAGGACTGGTGACTCCCAGAATCATGAACGAATATCATGGTTATTGCTTTAACCAACTGAGTGGTGCTTTGTTACATAGGAGTAAGTAGCTGCTACAGCCCCTCTTATAGCTGATGTTTTAGAAACGGATTGCTCTGAAAAAGAATCAGGCTATATGATCTTTTAGTTGTGTGTTAGAGTTTGCTGCCGAGAACTCAAAGGTTGAGTGACTGTTTCATTTCCTCCCCTCCTCCCCCAGCCCTTGACCCTGAAGGTGCTCTCTTTGCTGCACTGTTGTTTGTGGACTTACTAGAGCTTAAACTCTTTGCCACCTTCCAACTGTTAAGATTTGGCTTGGAGAACACTGAGCAAGACAGGAAGTGGTTTGGTGACTCAGTGGTCCTTCCTTCTGAGTCACTGGTTGTCAGTTCCCCCTCTCTGCTGGTTGCAGGGGATGTTTATTCATTTATTCAGCTGATACCTTGTGAGTAGCTGCCATGTTCCAGGTCCGGCCCAGGAAGCAATATGGTGAAAGTAGGCCTGGCTGTGGAACATGTGGGTGACAGGATCCAAGTGGCTCTCCTGGAGAGGTGTCCCTCATCACCCACTTCTCAGCAGCTTTCCTGTAGCGTCTCATGCACATACTTCTGGGCTTCCCCCCAAATGGCCCTGTCCTTAAAGGCATACAGTTTCAGAGTTGGGAGAACTTTTAAGGCCCAATTAGTTCAACCTTTTAAAAAATTATACATATGAGGAAACTAAGGCCTGAGATGTTAAGGAACAGAGTTAGCTCATGGTAAAATTAGGCCTAGAATTCAGAACTCTTAGCTCCAAATCCTGAGCTCTTTACATCGCATTAAAAGGCCCACACCCTCCTTCCTCCTGATACCTGAGTTCATTCATCCTTCTCAGGTTTGTATTACAGGCACAAAACTAGATTTCTCGTCTGGCTCAAGATTCAGACATTACCTGCAGAATCTTTCCTCAGAAAAATTCCAACCACCCCATAATAATGGTAATGATAACAACAACAACAACTCAAAACATATTTATGGAGCACTCATTATATGCCAGACACCGCCTCAGTTTGGAAGATGCAGTGAATAAGAGAAACAAGACTCTGCCTATGGGGAATTTATATTCTCAAGGGAGGTAGAGCAAAGAATAAACAAGGAAACAAATCAGAGAATGAGAGGCTGGTGTTCTAAAAAGGAAACAGGAAAATGTGTTAGACATAACTGGACTAGGAGATGTGTGGTCAGGAAAGGTCTCTTTGACAACATGACATTTGAGCTGAGCCCTGTGCAGTAAGGAACCAATAACTCTTCAGGAAATGAAGAGAGCAAAGGCCCTGAAGTGGGGACCAACTTATCTTATTTGAGAAAATAGAGGAGAAGAATATGATCTCTTGGATGGAGTGGCAAGGAGAGACAAAGGAGGCAAAGCAGGAAGGGAGGCAGAGGCCCGACCATGCAGGGCCTATAGGCCATGACAAGGACTCAAGGGTCTATGTATTTGAATGGGCTCGTGGGAGGGTTCTAAGTAACATGATATAATTTACATTTTTAAAAGGTCAATCTTGGATGGAGAATGGATGCTGAGGGTCAAGAGTGAAATTGGAAAGATGGTTTATTGAATGATATGTGGGGTACTTTGTGTATTTTAGCTCTAATCTTTGCAATGCTTCAAAGTAGATTTTATTATGCCCATTCTATGGATGCAGTAACAGAGACTGAAAGGATAAAGGAAATTGCCCAAGGTCCGAATTTGAGCCTAGGACCATTGGACTCCATCTTGAGGGCCAGGTCACATGTGGCCTCATGAAGATGGTTGCCCCACCCCTGTGCTAATAAATTTTTCTGATTATCATCATATTTTGAAATGTAAAATTTTAGAACTGGAAGCTATTGATTGGAAGTTCCTTGAAGGCAGGCATCATATATTACCATTTAGTTAGGTCTGAGTCCCTGACACATAGGAGACGCTAATAAATATCTGATGAATGATTGAATGAATGGTGACGGGCTGGAATGAGAATGTAGGCTGTTGAATCCGTTTTCTCCATCAAACCATGCTGTATCCAATTTCTTTGTTTAGGACAGATTTCTTCATTTAACCTACCATTTTAGTTTGGTAAATCCTCAAGGTCAGGCATAGTGTCTGTTTTGCACCATTCATGTTGGGAGTGTGTGGAGCCTAAAGGGAGGTTCAGTCTGGAGCTTGGAAGTAAGTTATCTTCAGAAAACTAAACTGAGAAATTAAATTCACTTGTGATGGGAAACAACAGACATCTTCAAGGTCTCCTGGAACAGCTATTTGACTGGAGTTTAATGTCAAAAGAAAGAATCTTCAGACAGAACAGGGTGTGGTCAGGAGTGAAGCATGAAGAGAAAAGCCATCCTTGGCTTGACTGTCCGCAGAATGTAGAGTGGGAGACATTGTATGTGGGAAATGGGGACTTTCTGGTTTCCATAGAAGACCTCCATGATAAGATATTCACCTCATGGTGCTTTCATTGTTGATCACCAAGCAACAAATTCTCAAATGTTAATTTGGCCTCCTGGTTACCTTAGGAGTCCTCTACACAGGACATGCAAGATTTCAGTCACTTTGAGAAAGGAATGTTCTCCATTATAAGGAAATTCACTTGCAGATGTTCCAAGAAAATTGTGTCACCAAGAATCTGGTCTTCCCTGGGGGTTGGACCTCTCAAAGTTGAGAAAGGCATAGACCACTGCAGTTTTCTGAGGATCTGGGTATATTAAACACTGAACAAATGACAATTATAAATGTTGTGGTGTATTTTAATTGTTAACATACAAAACACAATGCAATATTACTGTGCTAGTATAATCAAGGACCTACAAAAATATTAGTTCTCAGTGCTGTTTAAGCAGTGTGGTTAGAGGATGGGATGTATGTTTAAAGGTATGTGATGAATGCCTTCTACTTTTAGTTTTGTCAGGCTGTCTCTGTACTGTATGAACAAGATCGTCTGGCGATAATATCAGAGCTAAATATGAGGCCTTGTGTGGTGAGGCCCAAGGCCAATGGCCGTCCTTGTGGTATAAGTCCACTGTATGAACCTCTCAGCTCAGGCTCAGACCATCACCAAGGTCATGCTATCCACGGACCACCAGCCAAATCAGCCTTCCCCAGGTGACACCCTGACCTTGTCATGTGCCCCTTCCTTAAAATACTACGTGTCCCACCATGGTAAGTACAGCAGCCGGCTATCTATGTACACAGTGAGTGCTCCTCAAAAAACTTGTTGGCTGACACATCAAGCCAGTGACAAACAACTTGGGAAACATAGGTCCATGAAGGAGGTGGGAACGTGGTTGGGGAGATGGTGGGCAATGTGAGAGTGTAGGGGATGATAAGGACACTGACTCATGCATACACAGCCCAATGCCCTCCCTTTTATATCCTGCCACTTCTTCCAATTGGCTTCATCTAGCTTCTGTGACCCTTTCTTCCATGCTCTGTCCCATCAGTACCCTTCAATTTTGAGCTTTCCAATCTGTGCGTCTCAAACCATCCATGGCCCATGAACTCAAAGTGGTGGGCTGCAACCAACATTTTCTAAACAAATAATACAGGATAGAACATATCAGAGTAGATCACACACAGTAAACATTAAAAAAAAGGAAAAGAATGATTGTCTAGTGAAACATATTTCAGTTTCGTATATGTGTTTATTGGGCTTAGATGGAAACTTAATTTCCTACTGTGGGTTAGAGTTACAGTTTTTAGACCTTTGCTTGAGCTGGCAGATTCAAATGCCCCAGCTTTCTGCTGAGCCAATTCTGCAACCATGGGCTTCCTAGGCAGAAGTGCTATGAATAACAGCAGTGGAAGGTGAGCTCATGATGAGAACCATCCAGGACCTTCACAGCATGTCAGGGTCTTAGACACTGTCTGGTCCAACGCCCTCAGTTTACAGTTTTCCAGGGTAAGAGGCTGAATCTAAAAAAGGCAATAGGACAAGTTTGTGGAAGAACCTGCCTCTCTGCCTCTCCTGCTGGGGCTCTTTCTCTTTCTGTGGTCCTCTATTGCAACACAGCAAAGAATGGTGGAAAGGATTAGAATTTCCCTCAGAAAACCCGGATTTCAGTCCCAACCCCGTCACTTACTGTGTGACCTTGAACCCAAAAATTGCTTCACATCTCTGCTCCTCAGTTGTATCAAATGTAAAACAGGATTTGTACTATTAGGGGCCAATTGAGTTTATCTATTTAACGGCACTTTTTAGACCCTGAGGCATTATAGACATTTTCTAATAATAATTAGTTTTGCTCCTTGAATGTCGATGGCATTTATTCATGAAATATATAGTGCTGTGGAGAGAAAGGGCGATGAATGTAATATTATCAAGTCTTATCTCCTCTTAAGAATATTTGCTGACCCTTGCCAGGGAGAAAATGATTCTCCCCTTCTGTCCTCAGAACTCTCACGAGGGCCTACAGAATTTAGCTAATTTAAAGCTAGTTCAATAACATGGCATTGCCCCAGCTTCCTTTACCTCCAAACCACAGTGCACAATTCCTGAAAGCAGGCTGCAGAATGGGGTTTCTCTTCTCTTCCATCTGGAGTTATATCCATAGCCTCACAGGCCTGTGTATACACACAAGGCCCTGTGTCCTAAGTGCTGCACTTAGGACACGGTTTGATTTTGACCAGAAGCTGGTCAGGACAGTTTCTCAGTTGTATTCATCCTGGAAATTACAGCAGTGACTCACCGTTTTCAGAGTCGTGACACCGTATCACTACGTTTTCATGTTCCTTCCTTTCTAATGATACAGGGTGGATTTGGGGTGAGTGTGGAGGTACAAAATGTTAATGGATTTCAATCAATTTTGAATTTAAAAAATCTGGAGTTTGGCATTGTTTTCAGTTACAGTTGACATGCAATATTATATTAGCTTCAGGTGTACAGTATAGTGGTTAGACATTTATATACCTTACAAAGTGATCCCCCAATAAGTCTAGTACCCCCCCTGGCACCATACATACTTATTATAATAGTATTGACTATATTCCCTATGCCATACTTTACAGCCCCGTGACTCTTTTGTAACTGCCACTTTGTACTTCTTCACTGGAATCCATTTTAATTTCTTCCAAGTGTCATTGATTATTCTCCCTTCTGCTAATTGTCCACATGTCTCAGTTACTACAGTGCAACATCATTTACAAAACTTTACTATACATCATTCCTTTTATTATTGAAGAATTGATTGATTCAACACAAATTTTTCATTCTTTCCTGTTTTTGTCAGGCATTAGGGATATAGACAGGGGATGCCTGGGGGAATGACAATCATATATAATAAACAACGCTAAACCGTAAGGTTCAAACACTATGCTGTGAGGGTGCAGGAGAAACGGGCCGTCTACTTCATCTGGTGGCTCTTGGCACACTTCTTGGAGGAGGTGGGGTTTGAGCTGAGTCTAAAGGATGAGTAAGACATTTACAAGGGTTTCCTGAGGAGAGAGGTCATCTGTGTGGAGCTTTGGAGAAATACAGATTCCTGGAGTCAACCTCAGAATTTCAGGGTGAGGCCTTGGTACGTGTGGTTCTGACATGTCACCAGGGCTGGGAACTGTCAGAAACAAAGGTTCAGGTCTGTCCAGACACCAGACAAAGA
This sequence comes from Rhinolophus hipposideros, assembly GCF_964194185.1. Lineage (NCBI taxonomy): Eukaryota > Metazoa > Chordata > Mammalia > Chiroptera > Rhinolophidae > Rhinolophus > Rhinolophus hipposideros. The sequence continues at coordinate 21,717,899 of NC_138055.1, read as the reverse complement.
CTTGAAAGGCTGTCTCAGGGACTGGGACAGATCAAGCCAGCTATTCTCCACCTCACTGGAAAACCAAATGAGAGGAATTAAATGATGCATGATGACTTGATTGCCTTTGAAGATAAAGGTCCTGGATGTGAAGTTTGTTAAAGACACTAAGATTTTTACCCAATATGGCAAAGAAGGGCCTTCTCTGGAATAAGAAAGAAAATGCAGTTTAAACCACTGCAAAAAGCAGGGCAGAATCTCATTTATTTCAGATGGTCTATGCCAGGGGTTGACATACTTTTCCTGTAAAGAGCCAAAAAGTCAGTATTTTCAGCTTTGTAGACCACACGGTATCTGTCACAACAATTCACTCCTTGTCGTGCAAAAGCCCCGTTAGACAATGCGTAAGACAGCAAGCGTGGCTGTATGTCAATAAAGCTTTATTTATGAACACTGACCATTGAATTTCACGTAATTTTTACACGTTACAAAATATTATTCTTCCTTTGATTTGTTTTTAACCATTTAAAAAACGTAAATTCTTATTGTTCGCAATAACCAAGAGGTGGTAGCAACCCAGATGTCCATCAACAGATGAATGGTTAAAAAAATGTGGTATATCCATACAATGGAATATCATTCAGCCTTGAAAAGGAAGGAAATCCAGTCACATGATACAACATGGGTGAACCTTGAGGACATTGTGTTAAGTGAAATGAGCCAGTCAAATTCATAGAAACAGGAAGTACAATGGTGGTTGCCAGGAGCTGGGGTCAGGGGGAATGGGAGTTGTGTTTAATTGGTATAGAATTTCAGTTTTATAATATGAAAAAGTTCTACAGATCAGTTGTACAAAATCAATGTGCATATATTTAACATGTTACTGTACTGTATACTTAAAAATGATTAAGATGGTAAATTTCATGTTATGTTTTTACCACAAAAGAAAAAAATCAATTCTTCACTTAAAAGTCCTACAGAAACAGGTGACTGGCCCTGTGGGCTGTAGTTTGCCATCCTTGGCAGAGGGATGGCCAGTTGGTGGGCAAAAAAAGATGGTCCAAATCAATGCTTCTCAAATGTCCCCACTGAAAAACCTTTAACAACACAAAAGGGAGGATGCAGAATCCCACAGGGGGTCTGCCTGCAAGTCTATAAATTTCTTTTAAATACTCTTTCAAAAGAAGTTCATGAAAGTTTTTGAATCCTAGTCCATAACATGTTGTTTTAATATAAAATTGGCATTAACTGTAAAAATCCGTAAAAACTGATGCTCACTCAGGCTCAGAGAGGGTGAAATACTTAGTTAAGGTCACATAACTAGAACAAGTCAGTATAGCACTGGATTTCAAAATTTTTTATTCCAAATGTATACTTTGCAACTGAATGGCCTGCCTTCCCATCAGGCTTTGGCTATCCATTCCCAGCTCCTACCCATATCCCCCTAATATTGAGGCACTTCTCAAAGTAATGATGGCAAACTACTTTTGAATTTCTAAAACTCATCAGTTCATAAGTTTAATACAATCAATTCCTAAGTTTCATATCTGTTTTGCTGTATTCTAGAGTATTTTAGTTTGATGTATTTTAAAACTCATTTTTCCCCCTGCCCTGTTTAATCATGCTTCCTCAACCATCTATATATTTTTAAGCTTTCACAGCATCCCATATTGAGGTACATTGTAGAATGTTAAATCATGAGGGAACTGAGAGATGTGTTTTGTATACCCAGCATCCATTTTGTCTTGTATTATTTGTTCAGAAGTCTCCCTCCCTCCCTTCCCCTGTCCTTCTCCCTGTCCCATTGACTTGAAAGTATGTCATATAACTGCTTTCCCCAATGGACTCAGTTCCCCTCTCGAACTGAGAGTGTGCTAGTCCTAAGCAGAGGTTTTAAGAGGCATCATGTGTCTCCTCTCCCTTCTCTTGAGTTCCTGCCCTCCTAGAGAACCACCTGCGCCAAGTCGAGTCTGTTCCTTTAGCCTGGGTTCCTGAACGAGAAAATATGTGAAGCAGACTTGAATTCAGCCAATCCAGCCCCATTTGTTGTTGTAAACCACTGAGTGTTGAGGGATGTGTCTTACATAGTATTATTCCAGTCAAAGCTCACTAATATGCTCCTTCTTTTGGAACCAGGGGTTGGATTTTCTTCTGGAGACCCAGCCCTCCACCGCTCTTCATCCATAGGGTTTAGTTGGGCTGACCATCCTCCACCCGATTCCGAGCATTCTCTGTCACATTGCACTAACTCCAATCTCTGGAAAGGTCTCTGCTGTTCTTATCAAAGCTGAGAGAGCCTCGCTGTCTTTTGACCAGCAGAAATGAATGATGCTAGTCCCTATCACCTGCTATAAAAGGCTGCAGAAGAAATCTTACTTATAATCCATAAATTCCTAACTCCTTTCTGTTTTACAACAAAAGCATAGAAAGAAGAGTGTGGGTCATACAATCCTAAATGCCATGCCTCTTGGCTGCTTATGGATAGTGGGAAATAAAAGCATGGAAAACAAATAGCAATTATTATGGACAATGTTTGTGTCTCCCCAAAATTCACATTGAAGCCCTAACCCCCATGTGACGGTATTAGGAGATGGGGGCTTTGGGAGGTAATTTGGTGTAGATAAGGGAGGTGCTCATTTGGTGGGATTAGTGCCCTTTATAAGAAGTGACACTAGAGAGCTTGCTTCGTCTCTCTCTCTCTCCACCCACTTGTGTGTACTGAGGAAAGGCCATGTGGGGACACCATGAGAGGTGGCCATCTACAAGGCAGGAAGAGGCTCCTTACCAAGAACCAAATCTATTGACACCTTGGTCTTGCACTTCCCAGCCTCCAGAACTGTAAGAAATAAATGTCTGTTGTATAAGTTGCCCAGTCTATGGTATTATAGCAGTTCGAGCTAAGACAGCAGTTTTCCCTTAGAATGTGAAGGACAGAAGCTGCCAACACCTAAAAGTAAAAGTTATTTCTATGCCATGAGTCAGCTCTGAATTGCTCATTCATATGAAGAGCTGGGAGTAGAGGTGTAAAACACCAGGAAAACTTAAGAGGTCTTCATTTGGTCTGGGAATTGCTAGGGCCACCCATAAGTGTTGCAGAAGTGCTTTAGACAAGAAGGCATTTCTTCAAAACAATTAAACAGCCTGATGAAAACATGTATACCTTTTCTCTCTTACGTATTAAGATTCTACAAAGATTTGTCAGGAAAAAAAAAAACAATGAAAAGTGTTAAAGCCACTATTTTAAAATACACTTATCCTTGGCTTTGTCATGTACTTTCAAAAATAAAGCAACGTTATTGTGTGTATGAGATTTTTTTCCCTCTGATAAAAAGTTTACGTTCTCCTAGTCCATAGCTAGCTGGATCATACAGGGACACAGAGTGAGCTCTGCTGAATGACAAGAGAAACCCACTAGGGATTAAAAGGATAATCCCTAACATGGAAAATTAGCTGTGGAAAATCAGGGATTGATAAACAGCCCTCTTCCCCATACCTTTTTCTTCTGCTCTACTCTCCTACCTTGCCCCACCCCCTACACCCCAGGTTTTTCCACCCTTCTCACAGGTCTGGTGGGTCTTGTTCCACCTCTCAGGGAAATACCCACAGCAGCCTAAAAAGCAAATGCTGGGAACTGGACAGTCTTTTGAGTCAGGTGCTGTGACAGGTGCATTGTGGGTGAGGGGCTGGTACTAACTAGACACAAAATACAGCCCTGCCCTTTGGAGGTCCACAGTTGGTAAACAAATAATCTTCCGGAAAGATTTCAAAGGTAAACAAACAAGTGGAAGAAGTCTTAAAATGAGGTCCTTTAGAAAGGGTTCTTGCCCTGCCCCCAGGGAATCTTGATTTAATTGGTTTGGTTTGTGTATGGAGATGATAGTCTTCAAAACCTCCCCCGGTGATTCACACATTAGCCTGGGCTGAAATCGTCCCCACACCTACTGAATCTGAAACTCAGGTGGTTGAGGCCAGGCAACCAGTGTTTTAACAAGACTCCCACGTGATACTGGTGCATGCCAAGTTTAAGAAACACGGCCTGCGCTGCTAAGGAGTGAAGGCATGGAAATGGAGGGCTCCAGAAGGTAAGCTCTTGGGGTTGGAGCACAGGGCTGGGGGTGAAGGACTCTTCCACGGGCATCCTCTTCCCTTCTCTCAGCCTCAGGGCAGTGGACAAGTTCGCCTGTTAGAGCCTGGCCTGAGCTCTGTGAGGTGGGCTGTCCCTGAAGGATACTGCGCGTGGAGTCCAGTTTTGAAACCACAGTGCCTCCCTCCAAAGCCTCAATCACTCGGCCCCGTGGTCGCCTCTCATTTCCCTCCGGAGCTCCTTAGCGGGCAGGAAAGGGTGGACTTGTCGCAGGCCATAGTGAACGGCCAGAAAGGTCTCTTCCTGGAGAATCCCTGCTTCCAGTTAATGGTGTCTCATCCTTTTCCCCAAAGTGGGCCCCCTACTCTGAGGGCTGACTTTTTTTTGTTGTTGTTAAATCCCAGACAGGAACTGTGTCCATCCCGACAGATACCGTGCCTCCTTTTCTGTACTTCCAACATCTTCTCCTAAGCAAACTTAAACAATCACGCCCCCACCCACTATCAAAGCAGCCCTTTGCCCAAAGTAACCAAACCCTGAACCCCACTCCCGTGGGCCCCCTGCACCACAGCTCTTCCATCCCAGCGGACAGAACACAGCAAGTCCAGCGGCCTCCCCACTTCGTGCCTCCCCACCTAAGCCAACTGGGCAGGGCTTGACCCTACTGCAGTGCCCAGCGCAGGGACCCCCGGGGACAGACGAGGGATCCCAAGTTCCGCCGAAACCGGGGGTTATCCCCCTGCGCGTCGAGGGTGGCTCCTCTGGGTTTTGGGCCGAGTTGCACCCCCGCCCCCCCGTGGGAGGGGCTGCGGCCGCTAGGAGTAGCATAGGGTCTGGTGGCTCCTCCCCTGGGGTGGCCGAGCAGGAAGCGGGGCGCGCAGCGGGCGGGGGGCGCGGGGGCGCGCGGCGCGGTGCAGGCGAGCGCGCGGGGCCGAGGCGGCGGAGTATGCGCGGGCCTGGGCGTCCAGCCCCGGCGCACAGCCGCGGCCGGGGAGCGCGGCGCGGGGCGGAAAAGCCTGTTTACACAGACTGCACACCGCCTGGGGAATAATGCAGTAAAGGAAGTGAGCCGGCTCGGCCTGACTGCTCCAACTTCCTGCTCTCACACACACCAGAGGGAAAAAAAAAAAAAAAAAAGAGGAGCGAGAGAAAGAAAAAAAGGGGGAAAAAATCAGGATCTCATTACAAGAGCAACAGACCGTCTGCAGAAGCCTGTCAGCATGGAAAGTCGGGGGCTTTCGCCCGGTTCCTCCTAGAAATTCCCCCGAAGAAGAATCTTGAAAGCTCCCCCACATCTGGGTAGGTAGCAAGGCTTCTGCCTGTTGCTGGGACAGTTGCAAAGTTTCGTTGGGGGTGTTTTTTTCTTTCTTTTCTTTGGCTTGGTGGGGGTGGGGCGGTGGGCGCCGCGGGATGGGCTGCGGGCCTGGGCTGGGGGCGGCAGTGGGGAGGGGGCACAGCTGCGATGCTCCTGCGTCCGCGCCGCCGCCCACCCAGCGGGAGCTTCTTGTCCGTCTGCGCGCCGGACTGGGGGCTGCGGCGACCCTGCTCTGGCAGCACCCCACCTGGGGCTTCGCTGCAAGTCCAGAGGAGGGGCGCGCGTGGGGAGTGGGGGACGGTGAGACTTGGGGTCCCTGGGAAGAACGGTGACTGGAGCAGGCTGCGTGGCTGGAGGCTGGACCACCGCTGACCTGCCCTTTGGGGCTCCCCTCTGCCATTTGGGGGTGGCAGTGGGCACCGATGCTCGGATTCTGGGAGGGAGACGGGGTTGGAGAGGGCGGCGGAGGGCGTGTAGAGCGAAGACCCGGGACTGGGGGCCGCATCCACTCGCTCGGCAGGTGACCCCCATACGGGTCACTGCCCCAGGCGCACGCCCAGCCGGACCTTTAAAAGCCAGCGGAGTCTTTGCTGGACACGGTTTTGGAGAAGGACCCGGCAGGAGATGGTGTTGGCGCTCCCAGCTCTTTAGGAAGGGGCTCTTCAGCTTCCAACGGACTGTTGGCCTGTAATGCTACTGTAACCTTTTGGGGAGGGGGAAAATTAAATTTTTGGAGGGTTAAAAAAAAGGTCTCGGTTTTGTTATGTTTTCTGAACTGAATCATCCTGAGGACAAGCTGCAGTTAGGCGGCGGGTGGGGGTGGGAACAAGAAATGTTATTTCAGAAACTGCAAAAGGGGCTTTTTTGGAAAAAAAAAATAAAACGAGTGTCGGGAGAGTTTCTGGCTTGTCTGGAAACTGCAAGACTAATTGCCATGCGCTTCCGCTTTGAAACTGGCAGCAGACAGCATCTTGAAAATGACTCACTAGAGGAGCTCACAAAGAAACTGTGGTTTGCTCCTTCTCAGGTTTATGTATTTGTGCCTTTTACAGTTTCCTTTGTAGTGTTGGAGGGGTCCCCCGCCCCTTCCCCTCCGGCCCCCTCCCGCTTTTGGAGCCTCTGGCCAGTCTTTAACTTCCCCCATCACCCCATCTGGGAGAGGGGGGCTGGGGTAGGCTGAGTTGTTTTTGGAGTTGGCTGGGGAGAGGGTTAAAGGGATTCTGCTGCTGCAGGGGGAAAAAGTTCCCTGAATTTTCCACTGGCTGCTGCAGGAAGAGAGAGCCCCTTTAGTCATTGCTAAGTAATGTCTGCACACACACCAACTAATCTCATTAGGAGTTTCCGCTGCTCGGCACAGGAGGGGTTTTGTGCAGCCACTGTCAGCCGGGCGAGCACTGAGCCGGAGAGGGAGAAAAGTTACGGCTTTATTTACTTCGAGGTGCAGTCGCCAGACGTACCTTTTCAGGGTAGCGTCTTGAAAACTTGGAAGTCACTTGGGCCATTTTGGATTTCGGACTTACAGGTTTTTCTTTCCCAGTTGTGTGTGTGTGTGTGAAGTTTCTATTGCCCACGCAGCTCAACACACCCATCCTCTGGCGTCTGTGCTTCAGTCTTTGTTGCGGGGGGGGGTTGGAGAGATGAGAAGCCAAGCATGTTCCAGGCATCTATTTAATGAGCTCAAATCGATTTCTGAGTCTCATTGCCTTCTCGCCAAGCAAAATACCCTCTGATCTCTCTCCCTTTTCTCTCTCCGTGACACACATTTATTTGGGAAAGGTCAGTTATGAGTTTCAATTTATGGGGATTATAAAATTACAAATTGTGTTAGGGCACGTGGGTCAGACAGTTAAGAATACTGTCCATAAGTGTTTTTAGAGTTTCCAGTAATGATCCTGCCTGCAAAAACCCCTGCTGGTCTCTCTATGCCAAATACAGCAAGAATCATCTGGCTTTTTTTTTTTTTTTAACACACCTTTAAATGATGGAAATGTATAGTTGATAAAAAGGGTAAAGAATTTGAAGGACCCTGATTGGAACTGTAGGGCTCCTTTATTGACAAGGGCATGCTTCTCTCTTGAGGGTTTGTAAGGTGTTGGTATTTCTTTATGGTGGCAATAAGTGTCCTGAAAACAGCCCAACCAGCCCTACCAGGGTGTGAGTCAGTGGACATGAGTACGGGATGTCCCTACCACTGTGCCTGGCACAGAGTAGATGCTCAACAAATTACTGCATTGAAAGCTATGAGTAGGATCATAGAACTTAACAATAAATAAGAAAAAAAGCTTTGCAAACTAACAGCATTCTGCATGAGCATTCCTTAAGGAGGGAGGTTGGAAATGTTCTCCTCTCAAGACGACATTTCCTTCAAAATAAAAAGGAGGTAATTAGAAGTCTTCATTCTAGTAAGTTATTATTTGGCTTATTTCTTACCTGGGAGTAATTGTACTTCCCAGGGGGCGTTTGACAGTATCTGGAGACATTTTGGTTGTCGTAACCGGAGGGGATGCCATTGGCATCTAGTGGGTAGAGGTCAGGGACGCTGCTGCACATCCAACATTGCATAGGACAGCCCCCCCCCCAAATAATTTTCCAGCCCCCAAAGTCAGTAGTGTCCAGATTGAGCAACTCTTGTTTACATTAATGATGGTAACTCCTTTACCTGCATTCATTCAATGAATAGGACATTTAAAAGTTATCAGTTACACTTTTCTGCCACATGTATAATACAGTATGCATGAATTTTTTTCTCCATTTCTCTCTTTTTGGTCTGTAATGTCCAATAGCATGACATTTAAATGATGGCATTGCGATGGTGTACCTTTGTGAGCTGAAGTAGACTTTTCTGAACCTCACTCACTTGGTACTAATGCTTTTTAGATAGAATGGCAATAGCCCAGGTATGGGAGAGCAGTGATTTTTTTCAGCCCCATTTGAATTTTGAAGTTCCCTAAACATTTTACTAAAGACCTCCTCTTTTTCTTATTTAAAAAAATACTAATAATTCAAAACTTCTAGTATACAGTAAATGTAACTCTGAGATCATGTATTGAAATTTATATTTGTAATAACTTTTTGGAACTTGAATCTTTTCCTGAAATTGATTTTAAAGGACTTCCAGGCAGTGCATATAAATTGAACTATTCCTTTCTTAGCTGTCAGATACTGGATTTTGGGCATTCTGTGCTACCTAATTATATTTACATATTTGTCTGATTCAAAAACCAACATCGTTGCCAAGCATTACCAATTGACAAACCCAAAGCACTTAAACTTACCCAAGGATGTGACTTCCTGGAGTAGAGTCTTTTCTCACTGACGGTGAGTTACAGCTTGTTAATTAACGGCTTTGCTCCTTTGCAGCCCTAGGGAATGATCCAGCCATCTCTGTGTTTCCCAGACCTGGGGTTCCTCATTAAACTTTAAAAGAAATTGGTTCTCTGTCCTTTCAGGCTGTGCCCTGGCTGCAGGCAGTTGGCTTCTGCCCCTTCTTTAGGGCCTGAACCTACACATACACGTGAGTGGCCCAGGTTATTTGAATGAAGGACCCCACTCCAGTCAGATTTTTCTGTATGTTACAGACAAGAGTTTTTTATGTCCTAGTTATCCATAATTCCTCTTTGCCTTCGTAGATTGGTTATCACACATTTGAGATCACACGAGCATGACAAAATTTTCTAAAGGTTAGTTGGTTTTTCTCTGTTATATAAAAATATTAATGTGAATTACCTCAGGAAGATTCAGACAGCCACAGAGAAAAAAAAAATAAACATTTCCCATAATCGCACTGTTAACATTTTGGTGTCTATTTTTCTGTTTTTTTTTTTAAAAGGCATGTGTGTGTGTATACATAACAGACGCACATGCATCACATTTTTAATTGAAATCACACTCTACTTCCTGTTTTGCAACTTAATTTCCACTTAACATATCATATATCACATTTTAATAACGAGTACAATGACCAAAAGTACCACACATAGAGCTTGTATTTATTGATCTAATAAGTGTGTTGACTCAACAGTAGATTGACACAATTTCTACATGGACTTGTTCAGTGTTTTTGTCGCTGTGACTCCAAGTAATGTTCTAAGAATGCTGCCCTCTTGAAAGACTGAACTCATGTGGTGTGAAATTTGGGATTTTGACGAGTTTCTCTATGATTTAAGAATGAGTCATGATTTGCAGGAGAATATCAAGATGTAGTAACAGGAAGTCCAGGGCACTACACATCAAAATAGAATGTTCAATGATGAAAGAAGAGAAACTAGGTTAAACTGAAAATGCACCTTGAACTTGTATATCTAACTCAAAAGAAGGTGCCTCTTGCACCCTTTGAGAACTCTTCCTTAGTACTGTTTCATTTTATATCAGTAGAGTTTTCAGACTTTGAAATTGGTGTTTTAAATGGATTTTCAGCTCAATGTTGCTCTTGCCTATGGCCAGTTTGAATCTCAATCATGCAGTTTTTGGGTTGAAACCATGGCGGTGAGACCATGAAAACTCTGGTTTTGCTACCTCTAGTGCCGCCCCAGTAAATTGAATTGTCAGCATGTGTGCGTGTTAACTTTCTGCTAACAAATCGTAAAGGCCTTCAAAAATGTAGATCATTCAGTTTTTTAAGTAATCATCCTGTAAAGAAATTTGACTCCCCCATACTCCTATCCACAAGCAAAATAAAAATGGCCTTTCATCCATTACTGGAAACTTACATATATGTCAGCACTTTAAAAATATACTTTGAACTGGCCATTTCAGTAAATTGGAATTTGGTTGGAATTGCCACTAGGAATTAGCTCATTGACTGTGTGTTTTAATTTACATTTCCTGGAAAGTAATTATTATTCTAAGAATTGAATGGTATTATTTTATAATTTGGCTATGAAATTTATTTGTATATTAAAGAAATTAAGATGGTGGTTATGCTAATGTATTCTAATTCAAATTGCACTAAAAGGAATTTAATCACACACATGCTCTGAAAAAGGTTCTAAAGCACATATTATAAGTATTTTTAAAGCTAAAGAACAATTCTTAATTTTCCATGCATAAATCTGGGAGTGATGGGCTAGGTATAAAACACACTTCTCGGATGCTTTCCCTTAGATGGATAAGGTTAGGTTAGAGGTCTTTTACTGCAAGCAATAGAGTAAGGAATCTGAGACCATTGGTGCTTTTTTAAAAGTTGTGGTATAATTTACATACATGAAAATGCACAGATTTTGGATGTTAATGTGTATACCTGTGTAACCCCTGCCCCCTCCCTCCAAGCAGAGACTTTTTCCATCACCCCAAAACATTCCCTGACTGTTTTTTTTTTTAAATTATATTATGGCAATTTCATGATTCTACCATGGAGGTTATTAAACCCCAGAACACCTTGGTAAAATAATGCAGTATTTTTATTTAATATGCATGGTTAAAAATCATGAGAATGTATAGATTTTCTCATACGATAAGAGGAAAAGTCCCTTCTGCATTATTTAATATCACTTAAGCTAAACAAAAGTGATATATATGCTGCAGGAAAAAGTAGATTCCCTTAAAACCAAGTGTGTTGAGAGGATATCACTTAATCTTCCCGACCTCAGTTTCCCTGACTGGAGGTTAATGGGAATTAGAAAGGCTTTCAAGGCAAAAGTTCTATTGTACTACTTTTTTGGAGTAAAAAATTTGAAAGTGTAATGTAAATTTTGCTGTCATCCCCAAACAGCTGACTTTTAGACATACACAGCAATTTAAACAAACTGTTTTGTGGTGGGAAAAGGGGTTCCCCATGCATTTCCCTTTGTGTCCCATTTTGGCACCTTATTGAGTTAAGGAATGGCTGAGGTAATGTCAGTATTAATTGCTGTGCTTGCTTTTTGTCACTTTTTTTAGGTTTGTGACAAGTACCACTTATTTCTAATGATCTACAACTGCCTCATTCTTGGGGACATGAATGACTGCCTCTGGGTTGAGTGCTGAATAGGCCTAGATAAGGTTTTCATCACCAGGTTAAGGCCCTACTCATTCCTTCCAATAGTCTTTGAAAACGATCTCCATCCTTGACTGCAGTATCTCACAGGTCCCACGTTCCCTCTGGCCCCTCCAATTCCCTTCTGCTAGAGCAGTCCTTTAAACTCAGCTGACCATGTCACTCCTCTGCTTAAAATCTCTCAGTGACTTCAGCGAGGGTAGAGACCTTAACGTGATCTGCAAGCTGTGAGTGGGGCCAGCCACACGGGTCTTTTCTCAGTTCCTCAAATGTGTAATGCCCCCTTTGACCACTGGACGTTCCCCAGTGCTGTCCTCTCTCCTAGAAATTCCTTTCTCTACCCCCTACTCCCATCAATTTTCCTCACTCTGCTTTGCCTAGCCAATTTATAGTCATCCTACAGGTCTCAGGTCAGCCATCCCTTCCCCGAGGAAGCCTTTGCGGGTCCCCCAGACTAGCTAGCCCACTGTCATCTGTCCTGGGTCTCCAGAGCCCTTGTCATAGGCTTTATTTGTATGTTTCCTCATTACCTGAATTCTCCCTCTCCAAATTCTTACCATCCAAACACAGGTACTGAACAGTTTCAGATACAGATTTCTAGAGAGAGAGCTGATGTCCCTTATTGTTCATTAATACTCTTTCTCCAAAACTCGGCAACCCAGTAGATTTGATAGCACGATATCCCGTATTGTTCCTCACTGTCCAAACCGTTGGAATCCATTAGATTCAGACAGTGAGAGATACCTGTGCATATATGTGTCATGATAGGTTTCCCATCTGTCGTGCACATCAGTCTGCCAGCTCCCTCTGGGCCTGCGTCTGTTTTTCTCATCGTTGTAGTTATCCCAGCATTTTATACAAAGCCTGGCACTCAATGAATTAAAAACAATCTGAAGGGGGAAAAACTTGTCAGTATAGCCCGCACCTCCGCCCGGTTTGCTATTGGACTTGACAAAGCACTTTGTTGACATGCATAAATCCAACTCTTTCCTAGACAGTAAATTATTTGGATTAATAACAGGCATATCTCTTGGTTAACCCATAAAGACAGCCAAGAAGATCCTCTGTGGAGAACATACCGTTTTCCAGAGTTTATATCCAGACTTATAGTAGAAGGAGAAGTACAGAAATCAGGTTAGGGTTGTTAAATATCCAAGGGGACAAACTTTAGCCCTATTGTTGATATCAGTGTTATACTAAGAATGGTTGGTTAATAATGAAGTAATTCATAGGATAATACAGCTTGAAAGAATCTCATTGTAAAGTTCTTTCCACGTTAAAATTAATCGTTTTACAGCAATCATTAGACCTTTATCAAGACTCCATTGATCAAGTTTTTATAGTTCCCTTGGGCTGAGTTCCATAATATTCACAGTTAGAAGTCCTACTTATACTAACACGTGGCTATGTTGCTTCTGTCTGTAACTTTTTGTAATTAATAAAGAACATTTCTGATTGAGTTTTAAAATAATAAAAGACTATGCTTGTGTGATTATGAAAAGGTGAATGGCTAAATACCTAAATTGTTTTTTGGAAGAGGAGGGCCAGATCTGCAGTTAGTTTCAGCTGAGTTTTGCCAGGGGGCAGGTTGATAATCAAATCTTGACTAACCAGAATGTATGAGTAAGGAGATTTTTCTCCTGCACTTAATTGTCAGAAGAGAGAGATTAAAACAACAAAACAAGCCCTGGAATTTATTCCAGGATGTGTTCGGGGTAACTACAGGAGTTCTCTCATACTATCTGCACCTGTTAAGTTCTCACCATCCTCAGGAGAGCATCCTTCTCGTAAGCAAGAGAAGGGGGCATGTAGATGTTAGAACAATTTCCTAACGCTAACAGTTAAGAAGAGCACTTCTCTGGTTAATATTCGGTGAACTGGAAATGTAACTTCCCCACTATCTCCTTTTGTAGTTTGGAAGGTTTGCTTTTCGAGCCAAAAATGTAAGCTCTGGTGGAGTTCATTTGAAAGAGAGAGAAACATTGGCAGCCAGTGAGGAGAGAGAGAGAGAGAGAGAGAGAGAGAGAGAGAGAGAGAGAGAGAGAGAGAGAGAGAGAGAGAGAGAGAGAGAGAGAATGTGTGTGTGTGTGTGTGTGTGTGTGTGTGCGCCTCCATACATGTAGGTGACCACGGGTATGTCTGAGGCTAAGAGAGTGGGAATCATGTGACCCCAGTTTTTACTCCTTCTCTATAGAGTCACTCTTCTCTTGTAGGATTCCAGCTCTAACTCTGTACAGAGGATGGGAGCATAAAGAATGTTAGCTAAACTTCTCCACCTCCAAAGAATCATTGTTTCACTGTGAGAACTCAGGAGGGAACTTGGATTTTTATTATATAATTTTTAGGAGAAGAGAAAGCTGAGATTCCTGATAATTTCACCACGCCCTGATAACGTTCAAGAGTGGACCAAAACATGTAACATTATTTGGAAGACTGTCTGGAGAGACGGCGCCTCAATCTTCTTGTATGGTCTTGCATTTTGAAATCCCCTGGAATCTAGAGTTGGTGAGTGTTGGTAGGGAAGTGATTTCTGCTAGTGCCCTTGCCTGTTTTCCAAGTCTCAGATACTGATCAATTAGAGCAGAGGGTGTTGGATGGTAGAGCATTGCTGTTTTTTTTAAAAAAGCATTGTAGAACAAACATCTCCAAATTCTCCAAGTGACATTCTGGGTCCGGGTTGGAACTCATTAAACCCCAGGCAGAGAGATGTGCTGAGCATCTAGTGGAGGGCGGACGTGCCTGTGGATGGGCTGACTCCGTCTTTCAGAGTGGAGGTAAAACCAAAAGTGTCGCTCAGTCAGTAGCACTCGACATTCCTTGATGTTGCCTAATGCACCTATCGAGGCATTTTAGCACTAATTCTCAATTCTGCATTTATTTAGACTTGGATAAGGTGAGTAATTTTGAAGAGTGTTAAAAATATCTGAAAGTGAATTACATTCATTACCAAAGTATGTGCTGTTAGATGTCTTGAATCACACAAAGTGATCCAAGTGTACTGGGGTTCTCAAAAGCCTGGCTTCCCTGCTCACAAAATATGAGTGTTTCCCTGCTTTGATTCGAATCAGAGCTGAACCACAACGGCCTCCCCCTCCAGGCTTTGCCACATCCTTTGCTTTTTGTCTTTTTTTTTTAACCCAAATATTAAGACCTACTAATTTGTCTTTAGGAAAGTAGAGACTTTAAGACCTTGACTTAGAAGATCATACATCCACCAGATGATTAGAATATAGAATGACTTTCTTTAGCAAGGGAGGAAAGATCATCTAAAGCAGAGCTGGCTGTAATTTTGTGCTGTTAATACAATTATGTTGAACAGTTATTGGACAAGTACGTAGAGTAAAAAGTTGTATGTGACTTTTTGAACAGGACTGAGCCAGGTTAGTGGGTGGCAGATTCAATGGAGATTCAAGGCCATGAGGACACTGTGGGCTGCGTGTCCAACATTTGATGCTAATGCCACCAACAGCTATTCTCTTGCGTCAGATGCTTTTGATGGCCTCTTGAAGGAAATACGTGTGCACAACATCGTGACCCAAATGAATGAACCATCGATCTTCCACTAGATGACTGTTTTGTCATTTTATTCATTTATTCAGTGCATTTTGGGGGTTGATGACAAAATAGGTTTTAAGTGTGAGGCATTGGGAAAAGATTATTTCGTTTTGAGATCATTCACTGTCTACTTTTGCAGCAGTTTTCTTAGAAATAACTGTACTCAACAGGAACACCAAGACATTTTAAATGTGTTCCTCTTAATGGAGTTCGCCTATAAGTCAGGCTTGATTCTCAGTGAAAAATGAGTTGCCTTTCGCTTGCCATTTTACCTTAACTCCCTTATACTTTTACTTCCTGTTAAAAAAGACTTTATTAGAAGTTGTTTACATTTAAAAGAAGCTCGGCATTTGGCACTGTAATCATCACATGTAGCTAGACTTGATATCCATGTACAAAAATGTAAGAGAAACATATGCATGTGGAGAGAGTAAAGATATAAAAGGAGTAGTTACTACCTTCATGAGTTTAGATGCAGCTAAAATATCTCACATATGTCCACCACATGAGCAGGTGATGATATTTTGAAGACTGCAGAGTCACTGTTTTTTATAGATCCCTTCCAAAGTGAATATATTATCACACCAGATTTATGTGTACATGTTTATAGCTAGAATTTGCATTTCCTAAACCATATAAGAGTGTTGCTGAGAAGAGCACCAAAGAAAAGCAGTAAAGCTGGAGTGACCAGAGTCTAGAACCTTGTGAGAGTCCAGTTCTTTGTGAGGTAACCACCCCTATAAGATAGCTCTTTGTGCTTCTGAAAAAGCTCTCAAGATGTCACTCATACCCGAAACTCATAACTGTTTTTGCAAGAATGCTATATATAGTAGAACCCAAAGATTAGTTAATGTCTATATTATCCAGCTAAATCTCGACATTACCAGGAGCCAACATATTTTGGCACACGTAAAATTTCAGAAAAAGAACAGAAAACAGGATTTATAATGCTATTAGCTATTTGTAAATTAGCGGTTCAAATATGCTACATTATAAAGTTTTAACACTGATCATATATGTCAAAACGATGTCAAGATCAGCTAACTAGTATCATTTTGTATATATGCTATTTAAAAAAGACATATAAAATGGTTTCAGTGAATTTATTCCAGAAAGAGGGAAAGATGAGTTTTCCAGGAAGGGTGATGTTGGGGACAGTTTTCTTTAGTGACTTAACCATCCAGAAATTATGGAGGAAATGGTACTTTTATTTTAAGTTTGATAGAGGACAAGAGAGTTCCCACCCAGTTTCTCTGGGAAGATATGGCTTCTCTCCCTCTACGGGCCACTGCCAGGGCTTTCTGTGAAGGAAAGCTAAAAGGAGAGAGGGTCAGGGTCCCTCTTGCTCCTCAGGTTAGCGGTCTGATATGGCGTGCATGCACGAGAGGCACTCATTGGTGATGAGAGACATGTTTTTTTTTTTTTTGAGAGACATGTTCTGATGAGGGCAGTAAATGAACTAGAGACCAGCCGAATGGACCTGTGGAGAGCCTGTGGGACCTGGCGTGGCTTTGGTATGCCAGGGGAGCAGAAGCAGTGCTCACACTGGAGGGAGTTTTGGGGAGGGGGACAGGAGATACGGGCCATGAGGGGTGGAAAGGCTCTGTACCTCTCCCCGGGGTGGAACTGGGGAGGTAGAATTGCTGTGCAGATGTTGGAGGTGGGCCAGAGGAAGGGGAAGGTGCACAGATGGTTACCTTTCTGTCAGGAAATGCCCGACCTTGCAGCGCGACTGGGATTCCAGCACAGCTGTGCAGATTTCCTGGTCCCCAGGGTCCCTTGGGGATCCTTCTGAGAGGAAGGGATCATGTCCCAGCCCACACCTGACTCACCTGGGATTCATTCCTCCCTGCCCCTGGTGTTGGCCCAGTGAGTGTGCACATGTGTGAGAGAGAGGCAGGGCAGACGTGACAATGACTGTCATTGACATGGATGGCCTTTAAGGGTCACCCTGAGGAAGGAGAGCACCGTTGGGAAGCAAAACATATCGCTGGTTGCCATTGATAGAAGAAGAGCAGTGTCCAGATTTTTAATTAGAAGAGCTAAGACCAGAATTTTCTTAAACTTGTTTTATCTTGCCTTTTTTTTGTAATGTTTCCACTGGGTGGTGCTGCAGGAATTCCTACCTTTTGCCTTGGATCTACCCTTCCCAGAAAGACGCCTCTAAAGCATAATAGGAGGAAGTCCTGATTTAGAAAGATTTTACAGTTTCAACACAATAGAAGAGTTTGGAGGATGCTCTGGCAGGAAATGTTTCAGTTTCTGGATGTGGAAAAACCACCATCATTTTGTATCATGCAAAAGTGTTCTTACTAATACTGGGTAGATACTTTTGGCTTGCACCAACTTATTATGTAGCACAGAACAGCTTTCAAGTTTATCTGAAAGATGACAGTTTCATTCTAGTGGAAGTGGCATGTAAGATTTCCTTTAGTTTCAAATTTCCTAAAACTATCTTAACAGAGTACCGAAGCAAATAAACATTTTCTGATGTTAAGACAACACAGATTTTAGTAATATCTCTGTTGAGGCTTTATTGAAGCTGAAGGCATTATTCCCTTCTTATTATAGAGATCATTTGCACAATGTATTGATCTAAAAGCTAACTTAGATTTTTTACTTTCAAAATAGTTTTAATCGTAAAAGTTCTTTTAGTTTGGTAGCACTCGTGAGTAGAGGGGGATAGGGTGAGGCATATCCTTGTTTTACAGATAAAGAAGTTGAAATGTAGAGAAGTTGACATCCCTGCCTGAGATCACCAAACTCTTCAAGGCCCGGGCTGTGATGAGAATTTACATGTTTGACCTCTTTCCTTTGTGCGCAGGATCAAATTTTATTAAAGTACAAAAATTTAGGTAACAGATTTTCCATTCAGAGGCCTATGAAATACGAGAATCAAGGGGAGTATGGGGGGAAAGTACCCATTAGAAATTGAGGAGCTCATCACACTGAAGCTCAAAGGACAGTTAGCAAGATTTTAAGTAAGTTTTACTGCGTGCAAAACAGCTTTTTTTTTTTCATTTGCAAGTCATGATCCTCTGAAAACCTGAAAGAGGGCTTCCTCAGAGGTGTTTGTTCTCAAAGGAAACATTTTGAGCCCCTGATGGGTGCTGGGTGCCACACTAGGTACTGTCATGTGGAATCAGTGGGGTTCCAAGCTTGTTCCTGTCCACAGGTGAAGTCTTTCTCCTGATTCGTTTCATTGTGATGTGGAATGTTCACAGGTGTTGGGCCCCTCCCTGGGGCCAGGCCGGATCACTTTTGACTTTCATCCTCTCATTTTGCTGTCCTGTGTGCAAATACCGAGTGGGGGCATGTGTCTGTCCCATGGAGGGGGAGCGAAGTTACCACAGGTACAGCTCCTGTCCTTGCGTCTTGTCTTCACTGGCAAGAGCCAGCGTCGATTATTTAGTGTTAGGTGAAACTGGAGCATAGCTAAGCCAATATACAGATCTTTTGAAAAGGGAAGTTAGTTTAAAAATGAAGTGGTAGGACAGGTTCAAAGTTTCTTGCTTACAACAGAACCTGTTGGAACCACTGGAGTCACAGATGAGGCAAAGCCAGACACAAACAAGGACATTTCCTGATAGGATTCCTAGTGGGAATGTGGTATCGCCCTTTGGGTTAAAATGAGACTTTCCTCTTAGTACCAGTGAGGTGTGCATATGCGAGACGAAGCGTGCGCTAGAGGAGTTATGTGTGGTGATTAAGAATCTGGACTTTGTAGCCTGAAGCCCCTGGGTAGGAGTCTCTGCCCATACTACTCCAGTGGCCGGAGCGTCTTAATTCACCTTGTTAAGTCGCGACTTCCTTGTGGCGTAGTAAATTTAGATAGCGCGTAGAAAGCACTCAGCACAATGCCTGTTACATAATAAATGCTCATCAAATGTTAGCATTAAAAAAGAAAAGCTCCTATTTAAAGAATTAACGGATTTTTGGGGGGAGGGTATGAGCCTTATTCTTGCGGATTCCATGGACTCAAGGTATTGTTGGGTGGGGGGCAGTGTAACTAGCGTTTCCTTTAGAATGAGGCTCTTTGGTTTGAGATTTATAAATCATCTTTAGGGTTTTATAAACCCTGCTGAAATTAGATACCTTTTATATGAGTATATCTTTTTTCCCCCTAGAAAATTTGAAATTCTTAAGAGTTCGTCGACCAAACACAGGTAGAAGATACTGCCATGGGGACGTGATTGTGTATGAATACATGTGCGTGTGTATCTGTTCTTGGGGTGATTATATGCTGTAGGTTGTCTATATGAGATTGTTGGTATTTGACTGTAAATACTGTAAAACCAACCATTTCACATAGTGATGTCGTTAAGAAACAATTTGGGACAGTATCAGAATGAGAGAGATTGTAAGGAGGTATGATTACAGCATATTTTCTTATGTTATTTTTCAAAGCCTTGTAAGTCAGAAGTTGTCCGGTAGTCTTGGACCACTAGTAATCATATTTATCTAAAATAACTTCTGCTGTGTACAGTATTATGAAATAGTCTTGAATTTTTCCTAAGGACTTATTGGTAGCTTTATCACATCTAATGGATCATTTTTTAGTTCCATACTCTTGATTCAAATGACTACTGTTAGGAGAATTTGCTTAGCTTTTTTTTTTTTTTTTTTAACATTAAAGTACTTAGAATTAAAAAAAAAATGCTTAGAATTGTTTAGTATTTTTTCCCTGTTTAATTCAAGGGGCTAATTACTCTGGGGAGGAAAAAAAAGTCTCAATGAGATTTCTTGGGCAATAAGAATAAGTGTTCTTTTAGAAAGCAGGGTTTGGCTGTGGTGTTGAGGGTTAAAACAGAGCTGACACAAGGCAAAATGAAACCAGAGCTGCAATTACAAAGTGGGACAGATGTAGGAGGCCAGGTTTCCTGTGGCCCATTTTCCAGTTTCCTGCCTGCAACCTGCAGAAGAGGAAGCTGAATGTTCAGTATGAGAACCAAGTATGAGAACTGAAGGGTGACGTGCTTCAAGCCAGAATTAAGATACAAACAACACGGACAACAAAAACAGTTGCAAAGAAAGTGAATGTTTGGGTTTTAGTCCAAAAATGTCTGGGAAGGAACAACATATCTGTTTAAAGAAAAAGTATTGTCAGCAGACCTTGTTCTTGTATGTGAGACTCTATGGGGAGACATCTGGGGGCTGTCCCAGGTTGTAGGAACCTCTGATTTTTACAGCCCTAATCATCTTTCAACACATGGTCTGCTTTTTAATACAGTTGGTTACCTGGGAAGATTTTCCCTGCAGTGCCCAGGACTTCTAAATCTGTTTCCTGGGCATGTTGATATACGAGGGAGGTGGATGTGGTTAACCGAGTGGCTGTAATGAACTACAGCCTCCCTTTGGGAAGGCTGGGTGACCAGTTGGCTGCTTTGATCTAGCAGGCTTGTGTTCCTTTAACTACCCAATAAAATTGTGTCTGATGCTTTCAGAGAAGAGAGTAAATGGAAATGTGTATGTTGAAGACTACAGATCACACACCCGTGTGTTTGTGTGGCTCCCCGATGTGGGGAGATGCAGGCCCAGGCAGTGAGACACTAGAGTAGTAGACAAGTCCTTCCTTCTCCTGGGGGGGAGGGGAGAAAGAGAGAGAAAATTATTCTGTGTTTGGGCTCTTTGATACATTATAGAAGAGTCTGAAGACAGACATTACAATCCCCACCTCAGTGGTAAAGAAATTAAGTTCAGTGGTAAATGAAAATCTGAGGAAACTGAGGTTCCCTGTCCATTCACTGAATGTGCATTGTTTGCCAGGTGCTGTGTTGGAATTGCTGGTTGACGCTAATGAAATGATAGCTAACAATACTAAGTAGTAACTCCATTTGTGGAAGCCATGTTGAAGGCTTCACAGAGGCATAAACGAAGGCAACACATAAGCGTTATCATGAAGGCTTATCATGTACAGGGCACTGTGATGAGCTTTTCCCATACGCCATCTCATTCAAATTGACTTGCTTCTTTGAGATACAGAAAAATAGACTTATGCGTCTGGGACAACCAGTTATTTATTTACCCTGTGGATTGGTTACCACTTCTCCTTCAAGCCCAGGAAGATCAAACTCTGTACCAGGAATGTTAGGAAGTTTGGGGATGTTGCCAAATTGGGGATCTAAGAGGAACCCCCCCCCCCCCCATGTGAGGCAGCCTAGAGTGAGAAGAGGCACTTTTGCATCTCGGAGTAAGAGAGGTTTTGGGTTATGCGGTAGTGTGGTCGGATGGGAAATGGCATGAATATATGCGCCATGTGGGAGGAAGTAGAATGGTTCGAACACACTTTCCCAGCCAGAGTTAATATAACCATCCATTTTCTTTTCCAAAGGAAATTCTCATATAAAAGTCACTGACGAACCAAAAGTTGTTTCTAATTTACCCAGAGATAACACAGTTTCAGAAAGAAAGTAAATGGTTATGTTGTTATTACAGTGGCTTCAGTGATTTCCCCTGAAAAATATTCCTCTTAGATGGAAGAGTTATTTGAAAAATTATATTTGCAAAACTTTGCAAACTATAAAGGGTAAATAAGTAGGCTGAGCAGTGGCCACTTTCCCTCTCTGCTCCTGTTCACCTTGCTCTTTAGAAAAAAATGGGCAATCTGTAGTCACAGAATGAGTGAGAATACAAACATTTGTTAACAGATAAAAAGACCTTTGAGGGACATGAGCTTGACCTCACAGATTAGCATTTTTTAATGCAGTGGTTGACAATAATTAAAATGCCTTTTGAAAATAAATTTTAATAATCTTATTTCCACCTCACAAAAATGATAAAGATTTCAAGGGTGGGCTGCGTAGTTACCAAATGTTATCCTCATTTACTTAATGCCTTGAAATTATTCTGTGCTGAGTTATTGTAAACCTCAAGTAATACAACTTGCTGTTTTACAATTCCTTGACCTAAGAACAGGGTTTGTTTTATATAATGAAATGTTTTCTGCCCTTTCTCTTGGATATTGATCATATAATGAAAAGTACAGAGGAGTTGAACTTAACAATTATGAAGTGTTCAGATCCATCCTCATTTCTCTAACCATGCCAGTTTTAACAAGCAAAAGACAGGTACTTAACGGAGCACCTACTTTATTTCTTACACAGGAGTTGTTCTCCTTTCCTTGGCCTCTCTTATTTCTAATTCTTTTTTAAGTTGGCTGATTTCTTTAGTATCACATAAGCTTTGGAAAATCAAAGATCATAATTCTACCCCCTCAGTTCCCACCTCAGTGTAACTTTAAAAATGAATTCAGGAACATTTAAAGACAAGTGTTAGGTTGCCATCAATAGGAAGAGGAAGAAGTGAGTATTCAGACTTCTAAGAATGGAAGCAAAAACCTCATGCTTTGCATAAAGATTCTGTGCAGCCCCATCTTACATTAAGTCGTCTGGCGCCACCTTGTGGCAGACAGAAAGAATGCCCGCCTCCAAGAAGAGGAAAGCAGCTTTTAGGAGGAAAAGAGGCAGCCTGAGAAGGGACTCCTACAGGGGCAGGTCCAGGTTTTGTGGGGCTTGAAGCTTAAACAATGCGGGGGAACCTTCTTTTATAACCACCCTCTCCCCCGCCAAAATTAGAAGTACAAAATCACTCGGTCCCCTAGACTTGTGCAAAGCAATGGTCCCTGAGGCATTAGCTTCACTGTGAATCTGCCCCAGGGTATAGGTTCCAGATGACAAGGCAATGCTGGTCGTGGGGTGGAATGCCCTTGTCAGCCCAGCAGCTGCTGGAGGTTTGGTGGAGTTTGAAAGGGCACTGTAACCCGTGCTACTGGGCAACTTCTGTTCTTCAGTCTCAGGCTGGAGGTTGTCTCTGGATAAATTGCAGGTCTGTTGCATTCCAGGTCCCCCCTCCGCCCCGTTGATTCCTGCTTTTCCATTTGCCATTGCTGCCCCCACCCCTGCCCTGCCTGCTGTGGGGACTGTCTGTCTCTGTCCTCTCACACTTTTCAAATGTTACCCACCCTTTAGATTAAGGCTGTGCTCAAGCTCACTCCTCTAGAAAGTCTTCTCCAACTAGCCTAATGTTAATCCTAAGGCACATTCCATGCTTTGGGGGGAGGGGAGGCGGGGAGGGCTGTAGTACAGAGTGGTGAAGGGCATAAGCCATGGCACTCTCTGACCTCAGTGTTTTGTATTCATTCATTTGTTTGACAAATGTTTATTGGGTGCCTACGGTGACCTGGCTCTGATCTAAGAGCTGGGGAGACATCAGCCAGCAAAACAAAGGTCAGTACTCAGAGTCAACATTCGAGAGCAGTGCTTCTCAAGCCATCTGTAGAAAGGGACCAATTTTTCAAAGTTTCCAACATATCATGGATAATTTTGTGAATTACAGTAAAGTACTAGGAAAATAAAAAAGATTCTAAAACACAATCCGCAATTTCTTTTTATTATATATTTAATAGGCATAAAATTGTATTTCAAGAAATATAATTCAAATAAACATAATGGGGAAAATAAGTACAAAAACTACATATTCATTGAAATTGTGTGTAAAGACAATTAATACAGAAGATCACTGTTACTCCTGGTAGTGGTTTTGCCCTTCGGTAACGGTAACCAAACAATAAAGTTCTAAGTAAAATAGAGAATCCCCATAGTAGGTGCCCATAAACACACTGTAAACAAACACCATATTTATCAATATTCACTTTTAAGGTGGCAAATGAGCTTCCTGCCGACTAACAAGTTTAGGTTGGAAACAAAAATGGGACTCGTAGGGGAGGACGTATAGAAACTATTTCTATGTTTGGTTTTAATTACACGCAGAAAGAAGCCAGTCTCACAGAGATATGTTGACAGGAATGGAGGAAGGGATTTTCAAACACATTTCAGCAAACTCAGGATATTAATTTTTTAGCCTTCATCCAAAATGAAGCAAGTATTGCTGCATTGAAAAAATTCATCTGTAATCCTTCATTAGTTGCCAGTTCCAACAATTTAACCTATAAAATTGTACGTGGTTACATTTCAATCATCTTTTAATGGAATCAGTGTAACTTTTGGGTTACAGTTGAAAAGCTAACCTTAAAAAAAAAAAGAAAGGAAAAGAAAAGCTAACCTTGAATATTGCATGTTTTTAGTGTGGTCCTATTGCATGTGACTGCCTAGGCTATAGCTTGCGCTGACAGATGAGCCTGCTGATCCCATACTTGCATGTGGTGACAATGACAAATTGTAACTAGAAGTCTCTCTATACTTTTGATTTCTATACCTATGTTATCATAGACTGGTGACCAATAGTTTGCAGTGGTATGTTGGCCAAACATTGAGTAGACTATTCTACAGGGCCCCTACTCTTCCACTGTTAGGCCTCAATTGCCTCATCTGCAAAATGGGAACAGTAATTATTTGATTCATAGGGCTGTTGTGGGAATTAAATGAGATAATATAATACAGGAAAGTGCTTAGTATGTGGCAAAGACTTCATAAATAATACCCACCATGTCCAGAGAAGACAAAGCTAAGGCTCTTATAATTGGAAAAGACAGCTTAATGAATGACTAACACTGTGAGACAGTATGCTAAGTGCTAAAAGGAACCGGGGTATGAGTGTGTTCACGTGTGTGTATATAAATTACTTCCATTCCGGAGGAATAGGATGGCCTTTTGATCTTCTCTGTCCTGCCCATTGCGCTGATTATTCGAACTGTCTGATTGAGTATGAGGATGGTGACCACATTTTACTGCTTTTACCCTGTTTCATGACTGTTGTTCCTGTTTCCCACCCCTGGGGAGAGAGCAGCTTTCATTTTTGTGCAGGTTGTTGATTAGACCCCCGGTGGTCAGAGGAGATGGGCCTGGCTTGAGTTAGTGTGCTCTGGGGATTGGTGGTTAGTGCCCTTGACCTAACGGGACTGCTGTGTGGGCTCATGGCTGTCAAGTAGATAGAGGAGGGCCCCCCACCCAGGGAATTATCTGGGCGATCATTATCATCAGTCTACAGCCTCCTTTTCTTTGAGGCTTCATCCAGATGAAAGAATGAATTCAATGATGTATTTTGCATTCTTTAAAAACAGGAAGAGTTGAAAACACAGAACGAGAGTGGAAATGAACCACTCAGTCCATCTGTCTGTCCCACTCTGTGTCAGAGACCAAATTCTTTACTCTTAGGCCGCCCCACCCATCTTACCTCTGTATCTGTTGTCCTGACTAGCGCAGTGAATTTACCCTTGTGGGTTCCATCTTCAGTCATAAGCAGGATTGTCCTAGCTGTCCCTTGGGTTGTCATGTTAGAACACTTTGTCTGACATAACGCTCTCATCTACTACTTGCCTCCCCTCCTTGCTCCAGGGGCACAAGAGAGATGCAAGTAGAAGTAGCCCCAAGAGAAGTGTAGGCACCAAAGAGCCATCTTTGCTGGAGGCACAAAAGCTTGACAGCCGTAAGCTAATAAGCATTTTTAAACCAGTGTTTCTTAAGCAGGAGTCAGAGGCTATGTGCCCAGGAATTCTCTCAGCAAGAATTTTTTAAAATGTTCTTTCATTTTTGATGATAAAAAATGAATCAAAAATAAACAAAGCATATTCCAAGTCACCTTATAAATAAGTCACTGAATAGCTGAAAGTCTCCCTAGATTTCAGAGCCTGTATTGGGGTCATTGCCTAATGAAAAGAGAACCATGGTGATACAATATCTAAATGATACTTCAGGCCAGGTGAAGACCAAACCACTTCACAACATGCTCTATGGAGATCTTTCCCTGGTGCTTAAAAAGTAAGCATTTGAATAGCACTCACAAGGTGTAGTTCAAGTGCATTATTAGTAACTCATGTAATCCTTACAACAGCTCTGTACGGGAGATACTTTTATTTTCATCATGCCCATTTTACTTATGAGCATAGGGAGGCGCAGAAAGGTTGAGTAATTTACCCATAGTCCCAAAGCCAAGCAGGGCCAGCACTTGTATTTGAACAGTCTGTCTCCAGAATCTGCTGTTACCCATTATATGGCCTTCTAAATAGACAAAAATGGTTCACTCTCTCACCTGCTGCAAACTGTAGAAAATAACGGTGCTTCAGTGAAAAACTGCATTGTCTAGACTCTAGAGAGAACTCTGGATGATGTGATTCTGACTTTATGGAAGCTATTTTACAACCCTATCAATTATATAAAGTATAACTGATAGCAAAATAATTCTTGTCAATAGGTATGCAAATTCTGTTCTTACGGTTGACTCCTCTTTCGCCCCATTTTGTCTGACTTGTGCATTCGTTTCAATGTTCCTGATCTAGAAATGCCTCTGTTATTCAGATTCTCTTTTGACTTGTTCTAATGTCTGCCTAGTGCCGTCCTTGATTCATGAGTAAAATTAAACCTTTCACATGTCTTTATTTTTCTATCTATAGGAGAGCCATGATTTTACCCATTTTGAAAATTACTTTTAACAAAGGAATTGCTCAACTCTCAGCTTCTCAAAGAAGCCATGACCTCCTCTTGTTTACGTAACCCAGGCTCCCACCCCTTTCACCTGCTATGGTTGCATTTTTCTATAACGCGATTTTCCCAACATACTACCTAATTTAATAGTCATATGTTTGTTGTTTATGACCTGTCTTCTCCGCCTGGAATGTAAATTCGAGGACAGTGGTCT
This sequence comes from Rhinolophus hipposideros, assembly GCF_964194185.1. Lineage (NCBI taxonomy): Eukaryota > Metazoa > Chordata > Mammalia > Chiroptera > Rhinolophidae > Rhinolophus > Rhinolophus hipposideros. The sequence continues at coordinate 21,691,400 of NC_138055.1, read as the reverse complement.
TTACCTTTTTGGTTCACTGATGTGTCCCCAAATACCCAGATGGTGTCCTGACATAAAACAGACATTCAAAAAATAAAATTAAATAAGCAAGCAAGGAGAGCATTGAGTCTTCCGAGAGTATAGTAATATAAACACATTTTACCTGAAAGAACCTATGGAGGATCAGTCATTGCCATAAGCTTTTGGTGACTGCATTTGTTGGCAGAATTCAACAAAACATCATCTGTCACGTGTAAAATTAATCATTAATTTGAGTGGAGGGAGGAATGTGTTTTACCTGTGAATTTCATTTTATCATTATATGATTATAAACCTTGAGGAACTTATATCCAGTTTTGTTGTTTATCTTGAAGGGAAACTATAATAGGTTTTAATGAAAATAATTTGTCAGCATGGGGAACCTATTAATTTTCTTCCCTGCTCCTTTAAAAGGAGGCATGTGTATTATTCAAATTGGACAGGATGTTTTAGATGATCTCCTCCACTGTGGCAAGATCTAGGATATAAATTACAAAGGAAGAGAAGCCATTGGGACAAATAGCAGGTAGACTTGTTCTCTGGAGAGGCCTGGAAGTGGGTCTGCGAGCTGCTGTGACTGTTGTGTTTGGTCAGCTCCTGTGGAAATGTTGAGAAATCATCCACTGCAGGCGGCACCACTGAGGTGCAGTCAGAGGAGCAGAGAAAGTTTCAGACGCTGAGAGGCACCTCTCCCTGTAAGAACAGGGGTGGCTTTAAAAGTGGACTGATCCTAGATAGAAACGTGCAGAGTTTGGTTTTGCGTAAAGAATGGCATCACAATACCTGACAGAGTTTCATACATTCAAAATAAGGTCTGGGCGGCGAGGAGGGGAAAGAGAAGCATTTTCTAATTAGCAGAAATTTGACTTTGGGGAATATTTTTAAAAGATTTATAACATTTTTTTTTTCCATGTGCTCAATGTATTTTAAGTGGAGAGTTTGGAAAATCAGCTAAATGAGATTAGGCTGATGAAACATTTTGACTTAAAGCAGGCCTCCATTTACATGGTAGTGTATCAAGCATAAATATCAAGTATCTACACCTTCTTGAACTTGTTATTTAATAGGAGCTATAGTGTGCTGTCTGAATTACTCCCATTCCTTCTAATGGCTGCCAGATAAATTGGACTTTATTGTACCTGCATGCTAAGATATTGTGCTTCACTGAGGATTCTAGGCATGTAAGAATCAATTTAGAAAAAAAACACCCACTTAGATTTTTTTTTTTTCTGGTGGGAGAGCTATTGATTTGGATGAGTTTGCTAATATGTTCAGTGTCGGCAGTTGGTAGAAGGGCATGCGCCCCAAAAGATGTTAGAATCTTTGTCTTTTCCAGTGTCTCCAAGGGGACAAAGTTTGTAGCTGGTAGAGGTGTGATAGAATGCAAAGCATGATTACTGTGTTTCCCCGAAAATAAGACCTAGCTGGACCTTCAGCTTCCATGCGTCTTTTTTGGAGCATATAATATAATATAATACAATATATTATAATATAATATAATAATATAATATAATATAATATAATATAATATAATGAATATAATATAATGTAATTAATATAATATAATATATAATACTGGGTCTTATATTAATTTTTGCTCCAAAAGATGCATGAGAGCTGATGGCCCGGCTAGGTCCTACTTTTGGGGAATCACGGTATATGTGTAAATGATGCTTAATTTAATCACAACTAAAACAAACTAAAATTGGAACTAAAAGAAGCACAGTAATGCCCTTGAATGGAGAGAACCACAGCAGCCATGTGAGCGGGTGGTCCCCTCGCTCCTGTTTCCCATGGTCCTGTTCTCCACATGTGCTTACGAATTTTAATCCCACTGATGGCTCTGGCCAGAGGGGCTGGGAGGGTCCAGAGCTGCCTTCGGGGCCCACTACATCCCAGAATTACTCTGCTGAGTGTAGAATGGGGTGACAGATCTTTGTAGATGCGATTATAAGCTCACAAGGAAATATTTTTGAGACTCATCTCTGAGTAATGTGTGCCGGGGATTTCCCACAGTGAAGATTTATTTGTGTGCTGCACAATCATCGAAACTGGTGACCAACCAGGGCAGGGGAGTGGCTGGAGAGAGCTGGAGAAGAGGAGAATGAGGCCTCTGCACTGGGCTTGCTGTGCATTCTGCAGGAATGGCTTGATGATGCCTTAGTCACCTACAGTGAAGTGCTCTTACTAACACCTAAGCCTTCTGAGTAACCCTCCAGTACTCAGTTGTATCCTGGCAGTGACACCTCGGCGTGGGCGAAGTGAGGGGGGAAGGGAATGTTCCACAGCCCACCCAGCCACCACCCCAGCTCTGCTGGAGTCTAAGAGCATGCAGGGCAGCCCTGTGTTTCCTGATTCACAGATGCTGACCTTCCCTTGCCTCAGTTCCTCCACTTCAGAAGTCTGGAAGGCCCCTGATCTGGGGGTCCCATCCCCACCATTTGCTGCCTTTTTACTTTTTACTCATTTACCTCTCTCTTCTTTTCTGTTTCCTTCTTCTGCCTTTGTCTTAGGCCACGGTCATAGCATTCACAGCCATCAGTTAGCTCACTTGTGGCCCTCTGAGTGAAGACATGATCAGCCAGTCCCCCCACATCTTGTAAAATGCTTTCTCCTGTCTAGATACACCTCACGATTGTGAATGAAAGCTCTGTAGTGTAAAGACATCACACCCCAGTGAAGAGAGAATCTTTTTCAACAAAGCCGTTGGGCACTGTAATAGTCAGCTTTTGCTTCATCAGTACTGTGTAACAAACCACCCCTAGACTCACTGGCTTACAACAGCATTTATTTTTCCCCTGAGTTGGCTTCAGGGATTCTGCTTCAGACTGTGGGTTGTGGGGCTTGGCTCCAGGCTTTGGGCTGAGTTCATGTTGGCTCCACGTGTCTCATTTTGGGGCAGCAGCTTCATGGCAGTACCAGGAAGACAGGAGGAAAAGTGCAGACGTGCAAAGCCTCTCCAACCTCGGGTCAGAATCGGCATGTTTTAACTTCTACTCAGCATTCCATTGGCCAAGTCAAAGCCCATGGCGAAGCCCAAACTTCAGTGAGCTCGGGAAAAGTACACCATCCATTCTAGTGCACTGCTGCACTGTCACTTGAGTGGGGGAAGGAGGGAAGGCTTAAGAACATTTTTCCAGTCTTCCATATAGGTCCTCTGAAGTGGAGAACATGACTCCCTTACATGGGGTGGGAATGCCATGAGAAGGGATTCCAGGAAGCACAAGAAGCTCTGAGGATTCCTGGGTAGAAGAAGCACCAAGTGTAAAATCCTTGGGGGTGTTCCTGTTGTCCTCCTGCCCATCTGGAACATAGTGGTGCACGTCCGTTACAGGTGGGGGAGGAGAAGGTGTCTGACCACTTTCTGACCTGGCATGTGAGCCACAGCTCCTTCCATCCAGACTCCACAACCACTGGCAGCCTTCTGTCTTTCAAAGCAGGTTCCTCTGGGCATCCCCTTCAAGTCCCAAAGATATTTTAAAGGTTACTGTGTGAAGTGCTTGGCCAAGAAAACACCAAAAAATTGGAGACAACTGTTAGCAATTCTTAGTGTCAATGATGAGAAGAAAGTGTGTGGCTCGTCCTCAAATAATCGGAAGGGTAGTTGGTGTTAGGAGTTGGAGCTGGCAAGCTGCTGCATATCCCAGCAGTTGTGCTTACAAGATTCGTGAGATGCAAAGGCAGTTTTGATTCAACAGCGAAATGATTTACTGTCCCACAGACTGAGTGGCCATGGCGGTGAAGGTTGATTTCTGTCAAGAAGGTCTCCTTTAAAGAGCCATAAATAAAACACCGAATGGGTGTTTGGAGACCATTCCTAATCTGCTTTCCTTTAACTGAGAAACCCACGTTGCTCAGGGCAATGATAAAATCTGTCCTTTTGGCTCAACCTATGAAAGGAAATGAAGAAATGAATACTTATTGGGTGGCTAGGTATTTTCACATCCATTCCCGTGTGGAAAGGCCGAAAAATAATTGGTCAGTCTGAAAGCTGCCCTTTTAAGAGGAATGCATGAGAGGAGTTGTGGAGCTGGCGATATTCTTACAGATAGCTCCTGCTAAAGCAGTTACTCTGGCTTCCAAGTCTCCCAGAGTCTAGCTCCGTTCTCACCACTCTTGTTCAGGGCACGCCTGGCTGCCTCGTAGGACTTCAGCACCCACTCCTGCTACCATAGTTCTTGCTGGCTTTGCCCCCACCTCTCAGCTTACCTTTGAGGCTTCTGTCCTGCCCTGGCTTTCTCAGCCCAGCACTGGAATGTCACCCCCATCTTGCCCACATCAAAACCTAGGGCATGTCACATGTCCAGTCATGGCAGATCACCTTTTTTTTTAATTAAATGTATTGGGGTGACAATGGTTAGTAAAGTTACATAGATTTCAGGTGTACAATTCTGTAATGCATCATCTAGAAATCCCATTGTGTGTTCACCGCCCAGAGTCAGTTCTCCTTCCATCACCACATATTTGATCCGACAGATCACTTCTTATCCGAGGCGAAGCTTTTGAGTCCAGCCCAACGGTACCTCTTCTTTCCTAATTTAATGAATGTTGATAAGACAAATAGATTATTATTGCTAGTATTTTTAGTATCAGAAGCCATTGCCATGAAAATCCTCAAATGTTTGAAGTTGGGAAACTACCTGAGGGAGTGGGGGAACATTTCTTCCAGAAGGCCTCATTGTGTCATGATGGACAAGTAGGAGTTCACCCAGCTCCGAAGCTAGGGAACAGCATTTTGGGCAAGAGGAACAGCACTTGCAAAGTCTACACCAGAGTCAAAGGAAAAAGATAACATTTTGTATGCTTTCCTCTCATAGGGGAGGTACAAATGCTTTCCCCATCTCTGCACTTGTGATGGTGCAGTGTGTTCTGCAGTATGACAAAAGCCTGGGAAAGTGAAGGACTGTACAAGTGTCTATGATCAATTCTTTGATTCCTCAAACATCTGTAGTTTGGGTGTATGCTACATTCAGGCCTTGTGCTGGGTTATCAGAGTGCTGGGAACACAAAGAGTAATCCAACAAAGTCCCTTCCTTGTGAAACTCATTCTGTAGCCACACTGACTGATATACCCCAACCTCATTATCCCAGACCCCACATAAATGTACTTCTCATGGGGTTCTCATTCATAGCAGTTAATGGACTAGAGATTGACCACCAAAGGAGTTGATAGGATGGGTGGGAACAGACACTCCTGTTAAGTGGGGAATTGTTTGAATGGGGACTAAAGTGGGCAGTTGATTAATCATGTTTCCACTTTATTCCTGATGTAACCCTGTCACCTGCGGGGATATGTCACAGATATAAGGATCACAGGGCTGCCTGCTATTTCTGAAGGGTGGCTGTTTAGAAAAACGCATCCAGAAGGCCCCTGATTCAGAGCGGCCTGTCGGGATGGACGTGCACACGACTTTATTAGGTTCACTGGGAGAGGGGCCAGAGGGAGCTGAGGCGCTCACCCCGCAGCCCCCACCCCTCCAGACTTGGCATCTGCACTGATGCTCTGACCTGCCCCCCTTCTTCCCCAGGTATGGAGAGTGCAATCACGCTGTGGCAGTTCCTGTTGCAGTTGCTGCTGGACCAGAAACATGAGCATCTGATCTGCTGGACCTCCAACGATGGTGAATTCAAGCTCCTCAAAGCCGAAGAGGTGGCCAAACTGTGGGGACTCCGAAAAAACAAAACAAACATGAATTACGATAAGCTGAGCAGAGCCCTGCGTTACTATTATGACAAGGTGAGCGCTTGCCTTACGTAAGTCTGTCTTGGGGCGGTGGCGCGCCACCTCCATATTTCATTGTTGAAAGCAGGTAACAGTGTACTCTGAAGCGAGCTGGAAAATGAAACAGTGGCAGTTTTTGCAGTTTGCGGTTTTTGTTTTGTTTTATTTTGGTGGTTTTTTGTTTTTTTTTTGAGAAAAACTGTCCTATAGGTATTTTTGTCAGGAAACTTTTTAGGTGTTACTGTGGGTCAGATTTTGTTCCTCTGCATTTTCCTCTGTAGTTGCTGCAAAACTTTGCCAACAGCAGAAATTAGATATAGGGAGGTTCTGGGGCTTCCCTCATGGTTAGTTGCTTGAGTGGCAGAATGGATGTTAGAATCTGAAAAATTTGTTTATCTCATCTGGTTTGTAGTTCATGCAAATGGGCCTTTTCCTGGGGGAATGGTAGCTTAGGCAAGTTACATAAGCATTTGGTACTTCGTACCCTCATTTCTAAAATGGGGATCCTAAGAATACTGGCTCAGGGTTGCTGTGAAGACCAAACGAGTGTTAATTAACATGGTCAGTACTTAGAACAATACTTGGGACGTGGGGTTTGCAGCTTCATGGGAAACATCCCTAATCAAAAGAAAAACCATTTTCATTTTTAAAGTCACACAGATGAGTCAGCGGTCTGTCTTAAGTGATAACATAGCATCATCGTTGCCAAAGCCAGGACCGTTGGGGTGTGTTTTAATGCAATTCTGGAAAAGCAGTTAATGACAAAATTATTGCTATTTAGGGGCCGTCACTTCAGGCCTGTTTTTGTTGACCATTTCTGTGTTGTTGCTGAATATTTAGCCTCATGGACATAAAGACTTAGAGTCCTAATAAGTGTAAGCTTCTGCTCTGGTTTTACTGTTCATTTTGAAAAGTGAATTGAAAACTGATTTAAATATTCGTTCCTGATCTATATTTAGTGCCTTCCTTCTGCCAACCTCTTAGGAATTCAAGACAAAAAGATTACACATTTCAGGAAGTGGTGGCATACTTAATTATAAAATGTTCCTTCATATGATCATAATTGCATATGATTATGCCATTGAAATGTTAAAGGTGCTTTCCTTTAATGTGGCAATTAATTAATCCTGGCTTAATGCAGAGTCCTACTAAGATGTAAAAGCACTTCTTGCACATTGCACTGTCTGAAAGCCTGGCAGATGGTTTATTGTTTTGCATTTTCCCTAGGCTCTAAGTTGTACAGTGGGAATTGGAGCCCTCTGAAGGAAAACAGTCATCTTGCCTTCTGGCAGGGTGCCTAAAAGCGTGGCTTTGAGACGTGAAAAAAAATTTCATTGTTTTTAGTTAAGGTGTCAAAGAAAAGGAGTCCTGCCTCAGTGTCTGTGACTTGGTTTCATCTCTTCGCGTGGCCTGTGTATTGGGGCTGAGGATTGTGTGTCATTAGCACAAAGGGAGATCATGGGCTGCAAATGACACCGCAAAGACTGGCAAAGCCATTGCTGTTTAGACTACACCTGATCTCTCTTGAGCAGATTTTTTAAATCTCCAGGGAGAGCAGTTTCGGAGGCTTCAGTCACCCAGCATGTTTTGGTCCTTTGTGTCGAGGGTATTGTGCTGAGATCTTCTCCTTTAAACTACAACAGTCCCTCTGAGACAGTCCTGCTAGCAAAGCACCTTCTCCTTTTATAGATGAGGATGTGGGGCTTTGATGAGAAACCTGCCTAAGCTCCTGCAGCCAGGAAGTGGTAGAGTCAGGATGCCCACATTCTTGGTGAAAGGGCACACACCTTGCCTTCTGGGCCTTTCATTGCCTTTGCCTCTGAACACCTGAGTTCTAGGTAGGCAATCAGGCAGCACAATGGGTATTGCCACCTTAGGAATTTTTGTTTATTATCAAGCAATTCAGTACTAAAACATCCAGCATATACTGGGTGTCAGGTTGAACCCAAGGCCTCGGGTCCCAGTGGCCAGTGTGGCTTACTCCCCGAAATTGTCCCTTTCCTCTCTTGCAGACTCCAAGCTCTGACTGCATGAGTTTTGAGCAGACAGCTGGCACTAAGAGGGCAGGAGCAGCTCTTGCAGGAGCAGCTTCTCCACCAGGAGAAGGTGCCCTTTATCCTTCCTTGGACACATGTACACTATGTACATGGATATGTACACAATACATAAGCACGTATACACAATACACATGCATGTACACATGGCAGTTTGAATCTTTCCCATGAAATGTTCTCAAATAATGAGTAAGAGTGATCATCATTAGACTCCTAATATGGTTTAAAGTGAAAAGAAGAGGAGGGAGTGGGGAGGAAGATGGGAAAGATAGGGTGAAAGGAGGATGGAGGAGAGAAGAAAAGAAGAGTGGAGGGGAAAGGAAGGAGGAGGAGGAGAAATGGCAAAAGAAGGTTACAAAAAGTATACTAGGTTTTACATTTTAGATAAGCTTACTTTGAATTTTGCCAATGTTACTCTGTGACTGTATGTGTAAGTTGAAACATGAAATTGCCAATACATGTCCATTTTTGAGCCACAGAAGTGGCATCTTAAATGGCCCAGGCTCTCATTTAAGAGACAGATTTGAGGACGGTCTTTGTGAACGTGAAGCCTCCCCCCACAGTGGGCAGCCTTTGGTATGCCCCTCTCCTCACCACACCAGTGTTTCCCAGCACTTAGTGTGACCTGTCTGCCATGTACTGCCCTCCTTCCCCCTCCTCCTCAGCCTGTTCCTCCCCCACCTCACTCCTTTTCCCTCTCCTTCCCCACCCCCTCCCACTGACACTTATCCAGAGCCTGCTCTGCACGTGGCATAAATTAGGTAACTCCCCTACCTTGACAGCTGGGCTCTTTTTTTCCTGTTGTTATTTTCTGTCATTTGCCAGCTATCATGTCTCCACTCTTGGCTGAAACTGCACATCCCTTGGTTTGTCCTAATAGGGAAGTTTTCCTGCCCCAGTAGATAAGCATTGAGCATATCATTATTTTGATGTTATGTGTTATATTTTTAGCTCATTCCAGAATATTAGAAATGGGCAGAGAAAAAAAGTCGAAAATGTGTGCAAAACTTTGCAGAAGGCACCAGAGGAGAAGAACGAATGAGCTAATGGTGTCAGGTTGGGGCTGAGGCACTTGAACCATCGTCCCTGCGAAATATGCCCTACCTACCCCCGTCCTAGCGAGGTGGTTAATAGCATGAACTCTGGGCTAGATTGTCTGGGTTTGATCCAGCTCTGTGATTGTGGGTGCTTTGCTTAGCCTCTCTGGGTCTCAACTGCCTTTTCTGTAAAATGGCTCTAATAGTAGAGTCTACTCGTACCCCATGGAGCATGGTGGGGATTAGCTGAGTTAATACATCGGTGCTGAGAACAGTGCCCCAAACACATTAAGTGCTACAAAGCAGTAGCCCGACAATAATACAGATGACATTTTCCTTCTTGCTAATGTGAAAGGTTCACACAGGAGCAATGGAGAAAATCAGGACCTTTGTACTCCCTTCCTGAGCGGGCCCATCCAGAGGAATGACGGCTCTGCACCGGTGAGCGGGCCGGAGCATTTTGTTATCTCTTTAACGACTGAAGGACAACCTCAATTTCTTTACCCATTCATTGCCTATTTTTGTGTTTAGTCTGTTCTGAAAATTCAGCTACTAAAAGACTTTCATATCTGAATGACTCCTCCTCGCCTCCCGGAATCAAAGCGCGGCCTCTGTGCGCCCCCTTGGAGCGAGCCCCCATCTTCCCGCGCTCCCCTATTGCCCCCATGCGCTTTGCGTTTGGCGCTGGCCAGGTTCGAGTCCCGCGGGCTGTCTAACTTCACCCACTGGAAAGTGGGCGTCATAAAGGCCCCTTCCCTCGTGGTTTGTGTGGGGATTACATGCGATCATGTGTGTGAGGGGCTCAGCACAATGTGAGGCACGTGAGAAGCACACACGCAGTAAGGGCTCCTCGTTTCTGTTACCCGTGTTTAGAAAACTGACTGTATTGCTTTTATGTAGCTGTCTGTTTACGTAGGTGGCTTCCTCACCAACTGTCCTCACCATGGTCTCCTAGCTTACCCACTTTTGTTGCTCTGGAACCTTGCGTAGAGTCTGGCACATATGAGTTGCTCAGTGAATGTTAAATGAAGGAGCAAATGGGTCACATAATGAAATGGACAGTACCCCACAAGTCACTGTATATGAGAGTTGACATGAAAGAGGTGCTGAACTTTGAAACAAACAAGGAATCACTGCCTTTTGGTTATTGTCCTGTATTAGTTTCCTAGGGTTGCTGTAACAAATGACCACAAAGTAGGTGGCTTATAGCAGAATTTTTTCTCTCTGTATTTCTGGAGGCCAGACATCTGTAACAAAGTGTCAGCAGGGCCCTGCTCTGACACTGGGCAGAATTTTCCCCTGCCTGTTTAGCTTCTGGTGGTAGCCTTCCATCCTTGGTTCCTTTGGCTTATAGCTGTATCACTCGTCTCGGCCTCTGTCCTCACATGGCGTTCTCCCTGGGTCTCTATCTCCAAATGTCCCTCTTATAAGGACACCAGGTCTGTTGGATTAGGGCCCACCCAAATGACCTTATCTTAAATAGATTACATCTGCAAAGAGCCTACTTCCAAAGAAGATCACATTCACAGGTACTGGGGGTTAGGACTGCAACATGTATTTTTGGGGGACACACTTCTACCCGTAATGTACACATATTTCACACATTGCTGGGCTTTCAATTAGATTTTTCAAAATTACACACACAGGGAGAGCCTTGGAGATGGTGCTTTGATTCACCTGAAATCAAACAACTCCTAAAAGGAACAGTGCTCCCCACCACAGGAACAGCAAGTAGATTCAACAGCATATCTGAAACCAGATTCTGTGGCAAGCATGTCATAGGGTGCTCACCATGTGCCAGCCTCCATGCTGGGTCCCTGGGGTGGAAACAGGTGAAGAGGAGAGACCTGCCATAGAGGGATTCAGAGTCTTTGGGAATTCAGCAGTTCCTGCTCTGGAACGGCAAATGATTTTAATACATGACTTAGACGGGAAGGAAAGCTGACTCTGATGGCTCCAATCCTGGACTAGCGATGGCTGGCGTTGGTCTCAGGTTCCTTACTCCATCTGTGTTTCTGCGGATTGCCAATTTCTCACGCCTTAGGGAAGGCTGGAGGGTCAAAGTTGTGTAGCTGAGCAATGCTAAGGAGCTGCTTCCCCCACATACAGTTAGGCTGCTGGACAAACCTGAGTAGAATTGCAAGAAAGGAGTGATGCCCAGCCCAGGACAGAATATGTTTTATACCCAGCACAACTGAATGAAAGGCCCCTGTTCAGGTTGGAAACATACAGGTCTTGGGGGGTCGCTTGGGTCTGAGTCCATGAGGGGCAGAAACCAGAGCTGGTAGAGACCTAAATGGGATGTCTGGTTCCTGTCTGGGCATTCCACATTCACCCCTACCAAACAGCTCTTCTCTGTCTCATGTGCTAGGAGGTAGATTTGTTCATTGTAGTGCTGACGGTTTGAATTTTGGGGCAGGGTTGTTTTTTGTTTTGTTTTTTTTCTCATTAGGTTTGAATTTTGGGGCAGGGTTTGTTTTTTTCCTCATTAAACTAAGTCTTCCAGAAGGTACTTTAACAATTTTATGTAATAGTAAGGATCTCTTTCAGAGATTTTGTTTATTAACAAGCTTAACAACTCCTTTTCACTCCTGAACAACATCAGACAGATGTGGTTTTTAAATCTCTCATTTTGGGGATGCTCAGATGGAGAAGAGAGGAGTTGATGCCCAGAGTATGACATAACTGGCCCCAATGACTGCCCACACACCTGTGGGTCTAAGTCTGAGGGGCACAGGGGCTGGACACATGGCATTTACTTCTCAGGTACACTCTGCGTGGTTTTAGTTACACATCCGTCTCTAGTTGACATGGCCCCTTTTTCCCATCATTTAGCCATTCCTTGAGGACATACCCGCTCCCCTAGAGTGGCTCAGCAGGTGGTCGCGAGGCAGACATGCAGGCCAATTATAATAGAGCACGATGTGTAGAACACAAGCTGGGCCATGATTCCTGCATCTTCCCGGAGAGATGGGAGGGAGTAAACATGGGAAGAAGGCCATAGAGTTCAAGACCCCTGAGTCAGCTCTGGAGGAATGAGAATGCGTTTACCAGGCTGAGAAGAGTTGGGAAAGGATATCCTGCAGCATGTGCAAATGCAGGGAGGCTTTTGACTTTGCAACTACAGAGTACTTATTTAGGGGCTGGGGGAGATAAGAGGTTGGAAGAGTGAGTGGGAAATGAAGCATGAAATGTGTTATGCAAAAGAGATGGAACTTTATGACGAGGGCAACGGAGAACTAATAAAGGGCTGTAAGCAAGGGAGTGCCATGATCAGGTGTGCATTTTAGAAATAAACATCTTTCTCTCCTCTTAGGCTTTGCGGCATCAATCGTGTCACACTCTGACCCCACAGCCCCGATCTTTTTGGCCGTTTACCACAAATCAGTTTCTCTCTGCTGGCTGAGTTGGCACTATCACACCTCCTCATCAGGGCTGGCATGTCCCTCTCTAGAACTGGCCGGGAGTGGAGAAGGAAAATGGGGCATCTGCTGCTTGCATACACTGGGCAACTGTCTTGTGCTCAGAGCAGCTGAAGCCACGGACTCTCAGGGTTGCTGCAGAAGGAGACCTGGAAGCTTTACACAATCCCTCATCCTTTTCCGTCCAACAGAGCTTTTGTGCTTGTGGTTGGCGGTGAGCGTTCATCCCAGGGGGAGGCGAAAAGCATTGCCAGCTCCCTTCTCAGCAGGAGATTGAAATGGTGATATCATGAAAAATCCTCCCGTCTCCAGAGCAACATCCAGGCTGATCCCCACAATGTACCGAACGGTTCTTACTTAATTAGAAGGGGTTTAGAGGAGAACAGTCAAGACAGAGTCATTAGCAATATATTCCTGGAAGTAGGCTGCATCCCCTTCTTAACTTAATTGGATAATTCATTTCAAATTGGGTGTGCAATCGCGACAGGAAAATGTTCGTATTAATCATACATATCTGAGATTGACTGCCGGTGCCAAGAAGCCTGACCCTGGCAGAATTTTTTAATTCCCCAAAATAAATTTGGCGAAGATAAAATGATGTACTGTCTGTTGGAGTGAAGAAAGAACAAAAGTACAGCAAGCAGTTGTATCCTGGAACTTTCTAGAACACCTAAGTTGGTTACAAAATTCCGCGGAAGACCCATCTGTTCTGGACTCTCTCTGGAGGTGTTTCGTGCATCGAAGGTGCCCTCTCTGCCCAGCTCTGGGTCTGAGTGTTGAGGGCCTGGTATGTTTCGTTAGGTGGTGTTTTTTCCTTTATGTCTTGTCAGCAGCTCAGATGGTTTGAAGTACAACAGATGGCAACTGGGCTTTGCCTGGGGGCCGAGGGCATAATCAGGGCCTGTCTGCAAACATTTGGTCCCAGAAGCTGCCTAGAGACCCGTGAGGTAGCTGATGGCTCGTGGAGGTCTTCCAGTCTGGTCACAGGGCCCTGGGAGGTAGCACCTGGCGCAGGGGTCCAGCCTGAAGGGGGGACACTGCAAGTTGATTGGGGAGGCTGCCTGTCTTACATGGGCTTCCAGGCAGCTGCCCTGTGGCACTCACTATTCCTCAAATAGGGCAGTTGCTAAGCAACACCCCGAGTTTGGGGACTACCTTCAGCACTGTGTTGAGGAGGCTGCTATGCCTGGTGCTCAGCTGCCAACACTCCGGCAGTCTGGCCAACCCTACTTACGTCAGGCTGTGGCCCAAGCCCACACGGGTTTGCCGGCGTGAGCCCTCCTGCTTCTGGGCTTCCAGCTGCAGGAAAATTCAGTGGTTGTGTAGACAAACTGACAAAACCCCTAGCGTTCACAGACTCACCATCCACCCACGGGCCCAGCTGCTCCTCTGCGTGGCCTCCTCCCCACTGGGGCTCCAACAACAGTTTATCTCAGTTCCTGCCCCAAGTTTGTGACACAAGAAGAAGCTCACATGTATGGAGCATTTGTCTTAAGGCAGGCACTGTGCTGGATATTTTCACATTTATTGACTTGTTTTCGGACACACGAAATGCCTATTGTTACAGTTGGGAATGGGCCCATTATAGAGGTGAGAATACTGAGTCTTGAAGAAATTAAGTAACAGATTCAAGACAAAGCAGATAGTAAGCGCCACAGCTTTCCACCTAGCAGTCTTGACCCCAAAGTCCATGCTCAGGATTAGGAAGCTGGAAGATCACAGTTACAGAGCCATGGGCCCAAACTTGAATCTCATATTCCTCACATTGCTGATTATTACCCCAGGGCAGGCAGAGAGAGGAAACCAGTCCCCAGTGTTTGTTGTTCGAAATGACAATGGAAAAAGTGCTGGCAGCATTCTGAGCCTGCTGAAAATGTGAAATGATCATTCTGGAGGCCCCAGTGCACCCCAAACTTCCTGTGTGTCCAGATGACACTTCCTAAAGAAAACCAATCAGAGCACCCCTCTGCCTGCGTGCTTCCCAGGTTCCTGTGGCTCCAGGAGACTCCAAACTCTCTTCACCATCTACCCTCCCTACCCCCACTACCTCCTCGCACGACCCTGGCCCCACTGCTCTCATTAGCATCGAAGTATCTACTCAGACGTCCTCGTTGCCTGGGTGCTCCCTCTGCCTTTCCTGCCTGGCCATGCAGCTCATCCTCAAACTCCTTTGTGCTTCACCTCCTACAGCTGATGCCTACACTGGGTGTCACCTCCTCTGCTCTTCCTCTGCTGTCATCGTGCCGGCATCCCTGACTGGGCTGGGCGCTGGTCTCCTTACCATTCCCAGCATGTCTGCGGCTCGGGCGTCTGCTGTTGCCCAATGAGGGTAGGGTGAACGAGCATGGAAACAAGCAAACATGCTTCTCCGTACCATAGAAGGAAGTCTGTCATCTTTGAATGTCAGCGCTGGGAAGGACCTAACAAAACACCCTGCCCTGCTTGCCCCTCCTTTAGCAAGTGAGAACCCAAAAGGGGAAGTGATTTTTCAAGAAAATCGGTGGCAAAGCCAAAGCCAGGATGAGAATGCGCTCCCAGACCACCTGTGGCTCTGAGTCCCGCAGCCATCTGCCAGCGTGGCAGGTGGCCACTGGGAGCTGGAAGGTCATTGTTGGTAACTGGAGGAGCACATGTACTGGGGAGCAGTTTTGCATTTTATTTTATTAACACTCCGGTGGCCTTTAATAAAAACACTGTTGGGTATTGAAGAAAGCCAGGAGGGAGACAAGACTCCCAGTCTAGCGAGGACAAGCCGCAGTGAGCCAACCCAGAGGGGGTGGGAAAATGCTCGTAACATCCAGCCTGAGCCCCCTGGGCCGGGAGTCCCGCGGGCTCCTCTCGTCTTCCGGGATTTCAGGCCATCAAGTGTAGAGAGCATGTTCTCACTGCAGCTTAGCCGTGCCAGAGAAAAAAGAAATCTCAACCCAAACCACAAGGAAACGTCCCCCGGGAGTCGGCCAATTCCGAGACCGAGTTGGAGCCCATTATTGGCAGCATGCTATTCTTAGAAGTTGGAAGTGGGGTGCGAGTGGGTGTATGTGCATGTGTGCGTATGAACACTCCAAAATTAAACTCAAAGCCCAGGCGTCACCGAACCCAGTGCCTACAGCAACAGGACCGTGGGACGGCAGGCTGTGCACTCAGGGAAGGCCAGGCCTCCCTGCCCCACTCAATAGAGACGTCAAGAAGTAGGTTTAAGAGGGTATGTTTCCCAGGGCTGCTGTAAAAGTACCACAAACCTGGTGGCTCACAACAGACTCTTATTCGCTCATAGTTTTGGAGACTACAGGTCTGAAACCAAGGTGTGGGCAGAACCGTGCTCCCGCTGAGGGCTCTCGGGGAGGATCCTTCCTGCCTTTTCCATCTTCTGGACGCTCCTGGCAGTCCTTGGTGTTTCTGGGCTTGTAGCTGCATTACTCCAGTCTCTGCCTGTCTTCACATGGCCTTCTTAGTGTGTCTCTCCATGTCCTTCCTCTTATGAGGGCACCAGTCATGGAATTTAGTGCCCACCCTAACTCCAGGAAGACTGCATCCCGACATCCTTAACGAGTTACATGTGTAAAGACCCTGATTCCAAATAAGGCCACATTCTGAGGATCTGGGTGGATGGGGGGCGGGGAGGAGGAGACACCATTCCCCTCACTGCCCAGGGGAAAGGCTGCCCCATGAGAGGGTCCTAGGAACCCTTTCAAAGCTGCTCCATAGGGTGGGTGGCAGGTGTGAGGTGAGCCTGCCCACAACAAATTCCTGGCAGAGCCCAATGCTGCCAACCAGCTGCTCTGTGTCCCCTGGGTTCAGAAGGCAGGGAATGAGGAGGCGGGCTGCCACTGCCCATGCCAGCAGCAGTAAGACGCTTCTAGGACAGAGGCCGAATTCACTTCCTTCTCTGCTCCTCAGAGCCTAGCAAGGAGTCGTCCATATGAAAGCGCCTTAAATGTTTGTTGAAAGAATGTTTGCTTGTTACAGAGCAGGAACTTTCACTCCTACAGTGAGTCCTTGTTCTAACTTTGGAGAGAGGACAGTTGGGTTCTGTGTCAGGAAAGAGTGAGTCAGAATGTGGTCTGGAAAGGAACCGAGATGAGGAGCTGAAGAAAGGGTGTTGGCTGGGAAGCTGGTGGCCTGGAAAGTCGCCTCTGCTACTGCCTAGTTTGTGAAAGCAGCTTGGAGCATGGGGTCCCTCATCTATAAAGTGGGTACCAAAGGGTTGTGAGGCTTACGTGAGATAATGTGTAAGTCTTCTGTAAACTGTAAAGTTGGGTACCCGTAGGAGGAATTTAGATTACTTGGGAGGCAGAATAAAATGGATAGACAGTGCGAAACAATGAGCATGCTGTGCAATTACATCATTGCTTGCTAAGCGAGATTCCACTGGGTGAGGTCATGTTTTTGAGGACCTATATGAGCTGGGGGCATTGACATACGTTCTTTTAGAAAAAACTACCCCATGAGGTATTTTTATTCCCCTTGTAGAGGTGAGCAAACTGAGGCCTGCAGAATTTCGGTAGCTTTGCTGAGGTCACCGTAAGTAGTGAAGCTGGGATTTGCACCCAGCGCTGGTTCCACTTAGCATCTGGCCCATTAAGGCTCCTGGCCTGTGCCCTGGGTGAGCAGCTCTGCTCCAGCCTGCGGGTGACCCGAGTTGCTGAGCAGTGCTCCTCGTGCTCCCTGCGAGCACTTCTGCTGCTCAGTGGGGGCCACAACCAGGTTGTGTATGTGGACATTCGCTTCCTGTTGTTTCCCCGTCACCCTCATCTCCTGGATGTGGGCTTCTGATGGCCAGTCTGCTGCCGTGGGACTGCTGGGTGCCTGGCTCCTCATGCAGGGTGTCCCATCAAAGCAGGCACCTCCTGTACCTTGGTGGGCAGAGGCAGTTCTAGTTCCAGTTAAAGAACAGGCCTCAGGGAGGGCTGGCCTCCCTCACCAGGAGCTAGAAATAACCGCTCTGACAAGAACCATGCTTCCTTAGCAGAAAGCTGGTTTTCCTGGGAACTCTGCAGTTACCCCACGGTTACTCGGGAATGTAGAGCCCCACGGTTCTGGCAAACTGAGCGGAGCTGGGCCTCTGAGCCAACACCAGCTGCTTTCTGGGAGAGGGTGTGGGGGTGGACAAAAGGCTTCAGTCTTGGCTCTGGATAGAACTGGGTTCAAACTTCAGCCCCACCAGTTACAAGCTGCATGATGTTGGGCTAAAAAGCTTTTTGAGCCTGCTGCTTTTTCTTTTTCTTTTTTTTTTAAATGTCTTTCAAGTAATACATATATTCAACACATTTTTTTTAAATGTGAAAATGCAAGTAAGCAAAAAAAATTACAAATCAATGATAAACCTATCACCATTAAATTTTATTATACACCTTTCAAGATTATTTTCTCTCTTAATATACATAATTATTGCATTAAAATAATGGAAGATCTCATGTGTTGTTGTTGTTTTTTTTTTAACTCAATGTATGTTTAAAGAAAGACATGAGAAAATGTCAACAATGTATTGTGGTCTAAAGTAGTTGCATGCTTGGTATTCCATGGGAAGACCCAGTATTTAACGTACCTCTATGGGATGGGAAATGGGGCATGATCTCACTTCCAGTCAAGACCCTCAACTTCTTCATCTTTAAAATGGGATCATAGTGCCCATGTTGTAAGGTGGCTGTGGCAGGCCCTCGTAAATGCTTCTTTCCTTTGCCCTTTCTAGTCACTGGTTCCTTTCACGTAGCACATCTACCACAGCAACCACAGCAAGATGTATGTCTCCAAAATAAATACATCCTGCTTGCCCTGCCCCAGGAGCTTGGTGGCACACTCAGGGCCAGCAGCCTGCATCGCCCTCCCCCAGCGGCTGAGCTGACGCCCAGGCCACAGCAGACACCATGGAGCTGGGCTGCTCCTGCCTGTCCGGGCAGGCGTTTCCTGCTCTGAGAGGCATTGAAGAACAGCGGAGATCAGCTGGGGTGTCTGGTTAGTGTCTGCACCACTTGTCGGGCCAAACGGGGGTGTCTCTCCTGAAGCTGCCATGGCCTCTAAGTGGGACACGTGGATTCCGCGATTGTTCGCATCTGCTGCCACCCCCCGGCCTGCCTACCCACCTCCCGCCCCTGATTAATTGAAGTGTGTGAGGTTTTCTTCACAGTGAATGTCAAATGCAGGCCACACTAAGCATGACATACTTACTGTTAAGCCTTGTGTCTATTTCTTGTCTGAACCCAACTAAATAAAACATCATGTTTCCCCTGCTTGGTCGAAATATGTAAACCAGATGTAATTCTGTTTTCCATAGCCCCATCTTGTCATCCAGAATTGTGGACAAAGCAGGCGGAATATACACAGCCTTCTAAGAGATTTAATTTTGACTGTGCAGTTGCATTGGAGCTGATAGCGGTTTTGTTTTGTTTGTGCTCAAATGGGGGGGGTGTAACAATAAATCATACGTACTAAGAGCTAGTATATATCGCAGACTTATCGTGTGTGGCTGTTTCAAGTGTTCTGCTATAAGCTTTATATGGATTATTTCATTCAATCCCATGAGGCAAGTGGCAGGTCAATCCCCATTTTGTAGATGAGGAAACTGAGGCACTTGGCTAGTAAGAGACGGGTGGCATTTGAACTCAGGCAGTGACTCTGGAACTCTAATCCCAGCAGCAACCCTTGTTGAGTGGGTATTTATGGAAAGATGCACTGTTCTGTGCTCTGTATCCCGCCCTGCTTTGGATGCTGGGTTAAGGAAAGGGTGGGCTATTTGCTCGGAAGAACCTTCTGCACAACCCTTCCTGCTTGCTTAGTGAGCTGCTGACAATTCTTGTTTAGAGAACAAGATAGGAAAGTCGCAAAATCAGAGGGCAGGAGTCCTGCAGTTCCTGGGAGCTCCCAACTGGTAGAAAATTAAGGGGTGGGGGGCGGTAGCCATACTAATGGGCACCCACTCCTGGTCTGGCTCCTCCTCGAGGGGCACTGGTAAGAAATGAGAGCTAGATAAGACGTCTGAGCACAGGAAAGCCCCATGCATGACCTTAGATCAAAACCAGGTTGCCTGCCAGGCCAGAGCCTACGTACATAGCCAATGCCCAGTACGAGGATAAGTGAAAAGACAGTTTGTTAAGCTCTAGCAGAACCTGTGAGGTTGTAGGGGGTTGCATATGGCCCCTGGGATCTGTCTTAGGGCTTTTCATCTAAAAATGTCAGCACAAACAAAGCACATGCAGGTACACAAATGGGACACAGTCACATGGAGCTGTAACTAGCCTGGGGAGCAGTCACAGAAAAATGGGCCCCTCATGGCATGACGTCACTGGCTTCCTGCCTTCGTCAGTTCTTTTCCTGGGGAGAGTCGTTCATTCCACAAACACGTTCATTCCACAAACACGTTCATTCGACAAACACTTATTAAGTTGGTGCAAAAGTAGTTGCAGTTTTTGCAATTATTTTTAACCTTTTAAGCCACAGTTAGTTTTGCACCAACCTAATAGTTAACTTAATATTATCCTAATAACATCAAAATTAAGAAGGTAAATTCAGTTACATGAGCATCCCTTCATTCCCTAGCACTGTATATATAATTTTTTAAAAAATCACAATACTTAATAAATTTCTAATTTACCCACTGCCTGGGATTACTGAACAGGCTCCTTCCTGTTCAGTGGGAGGAGAAGACAGAGCTGAGAGTGTATATGTATTTAAACATACCCATGGACACACATAAGTACTTGTAAGCCTGGGACCTGGCAGGGCAGCAGACAGCACTGAGAAAAATGGAATGTCACCTGCTCTCTCAGTGTTTTTTGTCCCTTTAGGATGACATAACTAAGGGAGACTCTCTCTGGACACCTCAGTTGCCAACAGTAGCTGGTGAGTCAGAAAGGGTTTCTTTGCACCAACCACTCGGCTACAGTCCTGCGCCAGATAGACGGCTTCCCTTTCAGGCTCCTGCATTCTCAAAACACCAGCTTGGAAGCAGGGACGGCAGGGGTAGTTTCGGGACCGTTCTTCTACTTTTGCCCGGAACTGTCACCCGGGATATTAGGGGGCTGTTGTTCTCCTCTTCACCGAAGTCAGCCCGTCCTTGCTGCCTGTAACCTCCGATGGAATGCCAGGTCAGGGGTCCATACTGGTTGTGAATACACATGGAATAGGACATTGTTAACAAAGAGGCTGGTCCTGTGTGTGTGAAGGAAAGATGTGTGCAACTGTTGCTCTTAAACCACACTGGAGAGAGTCACTTAGCTCAACCAAACACAGACAGCATTTGCCAGGTTACCAGGCAACTGTAAGCAACAAATACTTGTGTCTGGGAGGAAGGGGTGAAAAAAACAGACTTTTTCTAAAATCCTCATCACTTTTCATATTAAGAGCCCATCCCCAAGCGCTTTTGTGTCCTGGGCTATCTCAGCCTGAGTCTTGTATCACCTTTCATTGTGGCCAAGTGCTCTGGGGTCAGACTGTCCAAATACTAGCATGTGACTATCGGTAATATGTATTCTCTGAGCCTCAGTTT
This sequence comes from Rhinolophus hipposideros, assembly GCF_964194185.1. Classification (NCBI taxonomy): domain Eukaryota; kingdom Metazoa; phylum Chordata; class Mammalia; order Chiroptera; family Rhinolophidae; genus Rhinolophus; species Rhinolophus hipposideros. The sequence continues at coordinate 21,670,665 of NC_138055.1, read as the reverse complement.
GCCCATCTCTGAAAAGGGAGCAATAACAGTTCCAACCTTTCAGAGGATTAAATGAGTCTAGAGTGTTCCAAGTTCTTAATACAGCCTGACAGATATATGTGCTCAGCAAATGCTACCTATCATTATGACCCTGTACTGTGAGTTTTCCAGCAAGCTCCTCATGGGGCAAACTCTTGGAAGGAAACCTCCCTTCAGAGACCACAAAGAAATCTTCAAACACACATGCCACAGATACTGTCGTGGGGTTTGCCTTGGAAGTGAACTGAGAAGGGGCTGTCAGTTCAGCTGCCAGGGATTTTAGGGGTCCACTTACCTACCTACGTCCCCAGCAGGAGGCATCCTGGTGGGGGGCTTTCCTTACCTGCTCTCCTCATGGGAACAGATATCCGGGTACAGAGTTGGGCTCTCAGATGGCTGGGCTGGAGCTGGGCTGCATAATTCTGACCTCCTTGTTTCCCTCTTCTCACTCATTTCCCTTCCCAATCTTCTGTCCTTACAGAGGTTTCAAATTATCCAGGTGCACGGATCTAATACATCTTTCCTGTTGGTCTCTAGTGAAGCAAGACCCGTCCTGGTTCTTTCCAAAGGCCATTTCTTCCTTCTTTTGGTCAGCTCTGTAAATTGCCCCATCCCCGTCACGGTGTGACCTTTCCCTAAAAAGCTCTCTTGGTGTCCTAGTGGCTCTCCTTGTGGAGGCACTACTGACGGGCCCTTCCATGCATCTCCTTTTTTTATACTCAGGGTTTAGCATGTTATGTCAGTTGATGGGCAGCCCACCATCCTCCATTTAAACATAGAAAATTCTTCAGATCCCTCATGTGTATGAGGGCAGTATGCTAAAAGAAATAAATCAGTCAGAGAAAGACAAATTCTGTATGATATCACTTACATGTGGAATCTAAGAAAAAAATGAATGCATAGAAAGAGAGTAGATGGGTGGTTTCCAGGGGTCAGGGGTGGGGGAAATGGGGAAATGCTGCTCAAAGGGTACAAACTTGCAGCTATAAGGTGAATAAGTTCTGGGACCTCATGTACAGCATGATGCCTATAGTTAACAATACTGTCTTATATACTTGAAAGTGGCTGAGACAGATCTTAAATGTTCTCACCACCACAACAAATTGGTAATTATGTGAGGTGAAGGGTGTGTTAACCAACCTTATTGTGGTAATCGTTTCCCAATACACGTGTATCAAATCATCACATCCTATACCTTAAACTTATACAACGTTAATATGTCAGTTTACATCTCAATAAAGCTGGGGGGGAGGGAAGATTCCTCATGTTCTTTTTTTTTTAACAGCTTTATTGAAGAATATAATTCACATACCATCCCATTCACCCAACTATTTAAAGGATACAGTTCAACAGCTTTGAGTATATGTCCAGAGTTACGCATCCATCAACACTTTAGGACATTTTCACTACTCCCCTAAAAACCCTTACCTTTTAGCTGGCACCTCTCAATTCCCCCATCCCACCTCCACACCCTAGGAAATGACTAATTTCCTTCCTGTTTCTGTAGATTTGTCTATTGTGGATATTTTATATAAATAGAGGTAATCATACATTATGTGGCCTTTTGTGTGTGGCTTCTTTCACTTGGCATACTGCATCCAAGGTCCATCCGTGTTATAGCATGTGTCAGAACTATGGCTGGGTAGTATTCCATTGTAAGACTTTTACACATTTTTTTTTTGGCATAGAATAAGTGTTTATTATCAGAGCACCTCCAAAAACTGTCTTACTATATGTATATACCACATTTTGTTTAACCATTTGTCAGTTGATAGTCCTAGGGGTTGTTCTTTATGTTCCTTTTCATACATCAAGTCCCACCTCTCTCTCCCTGAGATCGCCTTTCCATTCCGAACCTTTTTTTTTGAGGAGGTGAGGCATTTTATCCTTTTTATCACAGTCTCAAATTACTTCTTGGTTTGCTTATGAATGTAATCCTTGTTCAGATATTCTGTTCTGAATACCATCATAAAATTAAAGGTTGGTTCTTTAAAAAAATGTTTACAAGACTTGCCAGAAGAAATGATTCAGACCATAGTTTTCTTTTTTCTTCTGGGTAATTATTTAGGCTCAACTAAATCATTCCGTTGAGATGAGTGTTCACCTGGCTGAGGATAAAATAGTTTTCCCCAGGGAGAAAAATATTATGTGTGAAGAACCAAAAGAGCTTACTTAGAATTTTAGCAGAGAGATACACCAGGCAAGGATGCTTTCTTTTTACTAGGAACTGACTCTGGATCAGGTGGCAGCAGTGACACCTTCAACCCTTTCCTGCCGAGAACAATTTCTCCCTGGTATGTTGTCTACCCAGGCCAGTTAGGCCCGGCTGGTACTTTTAAGTTTCCCAAATTTCTCTGAAGGTTGGTTAGAGGTTTTCAACTTGGCTAGTGTTGAGTGTGGAATGCGGTCCGATGGAGTAAATGGGATTTGGTGGGTTAACCTGCAGGCCCGATGACCGCCAGTGTCCTGCTGAATGAATCGTTCAGCTTTGCCTCTGACGCGCTCGGTACGTGAGCCGCCTGTGTGTGGTGCTGAGCAACGTTCTGCCAGGATTGGCGTTACTGGGCTTTCCGGTGCTGAATGGAGACCTTGTGTGTCCCTCCCTCAGATGCCTGCACTGAAGACTTGCTCCCCCCAAATCTCAGTGCTTGGTAAATACGCCCTTCCCTCCTGACTGCTACATAACTTCTCTTCTGGGGTTCGAGGATCGATTGAAAGACACAGGCAAGTTAGCAGGCCGTCGTGTAACAAGAGGGAAGGCAAAAACATAGACACCAAACTGTGGCCACCAAAGGAACATTTAATTAAATTTCACCTCTATTATATCTTTGAAAGTTGCTGAGAGAGTAGATCTGAAAAGTTCTCATCACAAGGATAAAAAAAATTGGTAGCTATGGGTGGTGATGGATATTAACTAGACTTATTGGGACAGTCATTTTGCAATAAACGCAAATACCAAATTATGTCGCACACCTGAAACTAATGTAATGTTATATATGTCATTTATATTTCGTTTAAACAATTTCATCTCTACTAAGAGGCTCTTTGATTCTCTGCTCCCAAATTTGTGTGGAAAGAGGAAAAAGCTCAGGCTTTAGAATGAGTCGCTTGTGGTGGTTCTTGGGCAAATTACTCGCCATCTCTCAGCTTTGCTCATAAGGTGACAGCTTCCACCCTGCAAGAGGGTTAGTGTGAGACCAAATGAGATAGCTGGTGTACAGCCGAGACAGAGTAGGCACTCAACAGGAGCTCCTTCTAAAGCTCTTCTCTCCCAGATGGTTTTTTTTAACCCTCATTCATACCTAAGTTTTAGGAGGAACAGTTTGTAAGGAAACATTGAGTCCTTTCCCACACGATGGCGCTGCTACCTCCTCGTGCTTGAGAGAGACCCATCTTTGTCCCCCTTGAGCACCTCGGAACCCTCAAGCATTTGATAGATATTTGCTAATGTTCCAATTTAATAAACCTCAAGAACAGCACAGCCTTTAAAATGAAGTCTGTTATCCCAAGGGGGCATGACAACTTCTGCAATGATTATTGGTTTTCATTTACATCCTCACTTTTGAGGGCCAGAGCCGTAAACTGAAGAGTCAGAAGTAGATAGTAGCAACTTAAAATACTGGATGAGTGCCGTAAATATCCATGTAGACAATTTCCTTTTCCTCCAGTGGCTTTCTTGGCAGAGAATGAAAAAAGGAACAAATGGGTACATGATTTAAGAAAACATTGTGGTGTTTGGTGGTGATAACATTTCTGTAATGCCTCCCGACTTACATAATGCTTTCCCATTATTACTTTCATTGAATTCTCACAAGTCCCAGAGGTGGGGAAGACAATACTGTATTATAGTTAAGGAAACGCTGCCTCTATCCCTTACCTACCCCGTGGCTGTGTGGATTATTTAAGCGTTCTAAGCTTACTTTCCTAAGTTTTAAAATGGGAGTTTCGTGATACCTGCCTGTTAGGAGTGCTGTACCGATTATGTGAGATAATGCAATGGACAATGCCAGCTACACAGTAAGTGCTTACTAAATGGCAACTGTTGGAATATTCTTACGTATAATAATCCTCACTTCACAGATAAAGAAAGTGAAAATGACAATTTGCCAAAGACCACACACCATTATAACTGGCAGAACCGGAATGCAAATCTAATTCCGCCTCCAACTTTCGTCCTCTTTCCACCACACCTTTGCCAAGATGTGTTAAATCAGGCGGTGCTTCTGCCAACACAATTCCCCATGCTTATGAAGCTCGTCCTCGGTTTCTCTGGTGCACTGATCTTTCTGATGTCTCCTTTTGTGTTATTCACAGAACATCATCAAGAAGGTGATTGGGCAGAAGTTTGTGTACAAGTTTGTCTCTTTCCCGGAGATACTGAAAATGGACCCTCACACGGTGGAGATCAGCCGGGAGAGCCTTTTGCTGCAGGACAGCGACTGCAAGGTGCCTCCCGAGGGCCGCGAGACGCACAGACACGGCTTGTCGGCCCTCAAAGGCACGAGCCGCAACGAATACATCCACTCAGGCCTGTACTCGTCTTTCACCATTAATTCTTTGCAGAACCCCCCAGAATCCTTCAAGGCCATCAAGACGGAGAAGCTGGAGGAGCCGCCAGAAGACAGCCCTCCCGTGGAAGAAGTCAGGACTGTCATCAGGTTTGTGACCAATAAAACCGACAAGCACATCAGCAGGCCCGTGGTGTCCCTGCCCTCCACGTCTGACGCCTTCCTGGCCTCGTCCGTCTCAGCCAAGATCTCCTCTTTAATGTTGCCAAATGCCGCCAGCATTTCGTCCGCGTCACCCTCCTCGTCTCGGTCCCCGTCGCTGTCCCCCAACTCACCCCTCCCTTCTGAACACAGAAGCTTCTTCCTGGAGGCCGCCTGCCATGACTCGGATTCCCTGGAGCCCTTGAACCTGTCATCGGGCTCCAAGACCAGGTCTCCATCTCTTCCCCCAAAGGCCAAAAAGCCCAAAGGCTTGGAAATCTCCGCACCCCCGCTGGTGCTCTCTGGCACCGACATTGGCTCCATCGCCCTCAACAGCCCAGCCCTTCCCTCAGGATCCCTCACCCCAGCCTTCTTCACTGCACAGGTAAGAGCTGCACCCAGACTCAGGGGCTTCGCAGAAAGGAAGAGCAACCAGAGACCCTTCCTTTTGCCCTTCAAGAGAGAATCCTAGAGCCCGTGTACCAGTCACTGTGTGAACGTGAAGGGAAGTTACTTTTCCACCTCCAGAGGAAGGTACCCATAAGAGAAAAGGTGGGGTATTGGCTACAGTGGGGTGTTTGGTGGCTTTCTTGCTTTCTGTGACTTGAAGTGATAGAAAGACAGATCATGTGCACACTGGCCATCAAAGCAGCCCCAGTCATTTCCTAGGGAAAGTTGAGCAGGCCACGTGACATTTCAGAAGGCCTCTGGGCTTTACGAAATTTTATGGCAGACTCCTCTCTGGTGGGGAGCTTGATAAGTAGTCATTTGTTTTCTGTTAATAAGAAAATAGATGTTAAGCGATACATACGGCCACCGGAGTTGTCAGTGTGGAGGTGTATTGTCCTGTAGCCCCCAATAAGTAGTAGTAAGGATAACAAGGGCCATGTCAGACGGTGAGAGAGACTCTTCAGTAGAAGCAGTGCTGCTGTGAGAAAACCTTGGTTTGCGTCAGGAGGGAGAGGAAAACAAATGTGGAACAAGAAAGTCTGCAGTGTTACTGATGCCAAATGAAAAGGCAGCCTTTTCCTTTAAATGCCACATTCAGATGCCCTTTCTTGTCCAGCTGGCACTTGCAGGGCAAAGGCAGAGTACATGCCTGGTAAATCCTGTTTCTGCTCCCACTGAAACATCGGATGAATTTTGGTGGCAGAGCTAAGCTCGTTGGCTTTGGGGTCACAGAGCTGGATTCAGTTTCTGGCTACCTTGCTTGGCTGTAAGTGTGACTGGGCACGTGCTCTCTGAGCCTGTTTCCTGTCTGTGAAACGGATTATTGTGAGGATTAAATGGAGTGATGGCCATGGTAGGAGAGCTAGCTACAACAGGCAGGAGTTACTGTGGAGCTTTGTGGCTCCAGGTGGGGAGGAGCGCTCCGTCTCCTGCCTCTGTACTCATCACCGTGATGTCCTTGCTGCACGTCAGCAGCAGCACATACTGAGCTCTTCCTGTATGCCAGGCACTATTCTAACACTGTACGTGCATTGCCTCAGTTTGCAGCCCCACGAACTACTGTTATTGTCCCATTTCTCCAGCTGAGGGAAATGAGGCACAGTGGTGATCTGTCCAGGGTCACACAGCTAGTAGGTGATAGAAGCAGATTGGAACCCAGTTAGTCCATTCCAGAGGCCAGGCTCTTGGCTGAAAGGCTCTTGGCATCCATTCCCACTGGGAAAATGCCCACTTGTCCCTGGTCGTGACAGTCCGTGGTGTCTGTCTGCAAAGCAACCGAAAGCAGCTCTTGGGCTTTTTCCTCTCTGTGGCTTCTCCCAAACTGGTGGCCCAGGGATTGTGTGTCAGCTCAAGCTGGTGAGCTGGAGGTAAAGAGGATGCCGCAGAGAGGAGAGCTTAGGGCTCAGTTAGTGGTCAGAATGAGCGTGTGTGCTCTTCAATCGGGCATTTTCTAACCAAGCAAAACTGTCTGGTGACTAAGGACTGCTGAGTAAATAAGACTCAGAAACAGAGGCTCCTGAAGTAGCTCCGAGAAGTGACGTGAGAAACAGGACTTGGGGAGTCGACCTGAGGATCCCCTCCCTCAGCCTTGTTTGTGTTCACAACTATAAGGTTTAGAGAGGTCTCAAGCCAGGCCAAGGCTCACTGTGATTTCAGTATCTGCTTTCTCTCTGAGCCCGTATCACCGGCTCTGAACAGAGTGGGACAGTTGCCATCCCTGCAGCCATCTCGGAGGAAATCAATTCAAGCTTGCTTGGTGGTTTTGCACCTGGACGCAGTGAATTTAGGGTGACTCCGCTCAGTGGGACTGAGGATGGTGTGGCTGGGCCGAGCCGAGGGACCGTGGCATGGGGTATGGATAGACGGTGGATGCGGGTGAATGGATGCAAAGCTCAGGACGGGGAGACAGAAACCACTAGACGTGACCTTAAGCCAGGCAGCCTGGGAAAGCCAGATGGACCTAGACCTCGAGCAGATGAGTGTGACTGGTCCTCAGCCAAACTCGGAGGGTTCATGCTGTGAAGTGTGAGTTAGCAGCAAGAGCCCAAGAAATGGGCCCAGAGCTTCCTGAGGGAGGGAGGCAGAGGGGAGGGTGCAGACCCAGGACAGGAGAGTAAATGTGGGGGCCCGAGCTGTGAGGGCCTTTGGAGGGGGGGAGAAGCACACTAGGTCGTGCTCTGAACAGGTTCAAAGGAGTTAAGGGCTGCCTCTGGGAGATGGAAGATCTCAGGACTTGAAGTTCCCCCACCTTCTTGCAGTGTCAGCTCTACCTGGTGTGCCTGTGGGTGGACAACGGTGGCTGAGCAGCAATGAGGGAGAAACCAGAGAGCAGAGAAAGGGCAGGACTCAAGCACTGGGTGGTTTGTCTGAGATCAGACAGGACTGTCACGTGGTTTGATCTTGACTTGACAAGCCCCTCATCTTTTAGGATTCAGGGTAGGCCTGGACTCATTGTAGGAGTTGGATTCTCAGAGATTCTGGCCCCCCAGGAACTGCTTTGTGTGCCCCAGAAACGAACCCACTCATGTGTCTCCCTCCAGTGGACAGTCAGAAACAGCAGCAGCTCTCTGAGGAGCCCGCCATACTGCTGAAGGCCACGGGCCTGAGCCTGAGGGATGAGCCCATTTTCCTGCAGTCGCCCCCAGAAGACAGGAGTGAGACTTCCCTTTGCTCCTAGGTCAGCTCTGAAGGTGTCCTCTCCACCTGAAGGGGCGGGGGCTTTTCCCCCCACAGGCAGCCCTCACGTCTCACTCCTATAGCTCACTGGTTTCCCTCCTACCTTACACACGAGTGTGACACGAGTGGGTTCGTTATCGCTTTGTCACAGAAACTCTGTTCTGTTCTGTGTGCAGCGTGACACTGTTTGCACATAAACATTTGGTTACTTCTTGGAACCTCCTATAAAGTTTTCTTAACAGTTGGCCTTAGAAGAGATGAGAGCTGTGCTGTAATAACTTGATATCCTGAAAATGAAAATTCCCAAGAATTTCATCTATTCCCAGAACTATTTATTTATCTTTTACTTATTCTAAGAAGAATTTCCAGTTATTTTCAGCTAGAAACATGGCAGGAAGAAGGGTAAGATTAAGAGACTCTTGGTGTGCACGGGGTCTTCTGGTTAGCGTCCTCGGGGGGTCGTATTAAACCACGTACCTCGCATAAGCCCTATGTCAGCTCTGAAATTTCATCTACATGATGTGCATGAAAAATCATCAGCCACTCCCCCAACGGAACTCCGTTAAGTTCCCCCAACTCCATAACCGCTCCCGTCAAAAATGCTTGTGGGGCATCTGCTGGCACCTGTACAAAGTACAGTTGAGATGACTCATTTATGAGTTTTTAAGAAACCACGGTGTCTAATGTTGATCAGCAAAGCCCCTGAGGCATGCACTGTGAGGAACTGAAAAACGGGACCAGAAAAGCCAGCTGGGTATCAAGGAGTGATAGAGTTGGAGCTCAGCTGCCAAGATCATGTTGGACTGTGGCTAAAAAAGCAAGGATGTTATCTATGATGGCATGAGCTACAGAAACTGAGACGGGGGAGGAGCTAGGATATGAAACCCTCCTGGTTCGCAGCCAGGCACCATGGAAGCCCGAATGGTGCCAGCTGGGACTTCTCATCCTCTGTATCTTCTGTGCCTTGTATCACCTGTCCCTCTTCCATTTGCGTCTTGTGTTCATTCTCTCCTTCCTCACCTCCTATCAATGTAAAGCTGGTTCAGCATCGGAGGCTGGCATGTGGCTTTTCCCTTCATTTATGCCAAGACCTCTGTTCATCTCCTGTGTGCGCTTGAAGATGGTCAAGTCAGATACGTGCAGGCCCAGCGCAGGAACTCTCCCTCAGTCCGAGCACGCATGGCTAGGCTGCTCTGGGTTAGCACCAATTGAGTGGAGACAGCTGGCTGACGACTGAAATGCTAAAACCTCCTTCCTGCCTTTACTGGTCGATTGAACAACTTTGAGCCAAAATGTTAAGGTGGGAATTTGGAGAAAACTGGATGTGTGTTGAGGAGCAGTCGGGGTACATTGCATCCTAGCCCGGCTCTGGAGCGGTTTCTCGTCTTGTCTTTTTTGCCATTGTCACAGAAGGAAAAGTTTGGTTTTCCCCCTCATATTTCTCTAACACTTCCCCTGCTCAGCCTGCGGCTTTCTCCACACTGACCCTGTGGGGAAGTGGCTGTCCTTTTAGGAGCGCTTCGCAGTAGAAGGTGTCACTGGTCGAGTTTTGCAGGCTTTGACATTCCTGCTGAAGCTCCGGATGCCTGGGCTTAACCAACCGCCCTGGGGCCTATCTTGTCTCCTTTCTCCTTGGCCTTTTCTGTTGATCCTTCGTGATTTTCCAACCTCCTCCCCACGTCTGCCCGTATTCCTTTCTTCCCCTACCACTTACTATACCTACCCTACGCCCTTACAAAATTCTCCATTTTGTCCCCCTCTCCTTAAGATCAGCACGTTCAGCACTACACAAACTTCTGTGTGATTTTACTTCTCTTTTGAAGTCCTCAAAACCACGTTTTTATTTGAATTTTCAGACAACTATAGGAGTTTCCAGAGATTCTCTCCTTTCATTTACGGATATATATTTTTTTAACCCCAAAGTGATGCTGTCATGGAGAAATTCTGTTGGCATCTGTGGGAGATGAAGATTAGAGATGTTTGTTGGTACAACAAACTTAATGGACACCCTGATTTTCTCTCCTGTATTTCCTCCAGTCCTAACGACTTACCAGTATCTCAAGTCATCAAGTCAAGTAATCAGTCTGCAAGTACTTCTTGTTGCACAGCTCGTGTGTATCCTTTTGAATCAGTCTAAAAGGAACGGTTACTGTTTGTTAATTTATTGAGAAATATTGTTGCACACCTCTCATTTGCTGGGCACCTGGGGATATAAACGTGAGCAAGATCGACAGTGAGCTTACAGCTTCCTGCCCAGTAGGTAAGGGATAGAGGCAATACATAATTTATGGTGGTGCGACATTATAGAGGACCCTACAAACTGGCTGAGGAATTTAGACTTGCTTTGATGGGAAATTAACAGCTACTGGTTTCTGTAAACCAACAGAAACAAAAATTTCTATTGAAATTTATCAACAAATATTGAGCATTATTTGCAAGACATAGAAAGGACACCCAAAGTGCTTATTTTTATGACCTTAGGATCTCACCATGACAACAAGGCAAACACACAAGACACCACATATGAGCATCAAATACACAGTAAAGGAAGCACCTTAGGAATGAAAGGGGGGAAATCATTTAGTTCAATTCAGCAAATGAACTGAGCACTTAAGTGTTTGCTGTGCTTGGAGCTGGGGATATAAACATGAATTAGATCGTCCCTAATAGGAGCTCATCACTTACCAACTTGCGGTACAAAAGGAGTCCTTAGACAAAAACGGAATACTAAGGAAGAAGGTATTAACTTCGCTGGGGACGGGGAAGGATGCTGAGAGGGCTTCGTGGACGGGGTGGACACACTTGGGCAGGGTGTTGGAGGATCGGTAGCAATGTATCCGGCACATGGGGTGAAGAGGGCATGGGCATGGTAGGCAGAGGGAGAGGTTGAGCCAAGGCGTAAGATGTGAGGTGGCCTACCACAGTAGTTTAGTAAGTAATGGGAGAATAAATTCCACAGATAAAGTGATAGGAGATGGATGGGGCACGAGTGACAAAGTCTAAATTGTGTTTTAGAAATCATCATCATGATGGGGGTTGGGCAGGAGTGAGGCTAGAAGCCGTTAGGATACTATTATAATATTCCAGGTGAAGGACAATGAGTGTCTAAGGCTGTGACAGTGGGATAGGGCCCAAAGAGAGAGATCTGAGAGAGACGAAGGGAATGCCACTAATAGGACTTAGTGGCAGGGTGTGGAGGGAGGAGGGGCGAACCAGAAGTTGAGTATGAGGAATCTAAGAAGCAGCTCATAGTGAAAAGATCACAAGTTCCATTTGGGCCTAGTTGAGTCAGGTGGAAACATCCAGTTGCAAACTGAGCTAAGGAGAAGAGTTTGAGGCTGGACCAAAATGTTGAGGAGTCGTCAACATGTAAGGGGTGGTTAAAACCATGGAAATGGATGTGATCACTTGTGGAGTGCGTCTGGCTCAGGGAGCTATGGCCTGGGGAGTCAGGGCAGTTCTGGAATGACTGCTGAAGAACTGGTAGATTGAGAGTCTGTGGTTCTCTATGTACGGATACATTAGATAAACTCGGGACATATCACGCAAAGTAGAAGGGTTCATATAGGGAAGTTAGGAAGCACCTGAAGCCAGGTTATGGGGGAACCCAGAATTGTGGCTAAGGAGGTTGTACTCTTTCTTTCTGAAACCGTGAAAGAATTTCTAATGAATGTGATGTCTGAGGGTGACTGGTTTGGCCATGGTGCTCAGAATAGATTGGGGGAGAAACCAAAGGCAGGTCGACTGGTTAAGGGGGCTGTTGTCAAATGCCATCTGTAAGATGACAGCGGCTTGGATGAAGCAGGAACAGAAATGAAGGGATAAATAGGAGTCAGTTCAGGAAGGCTTCACAGACCACGCTGAGAGGTTATGGTGAGGGGAAGGCACTTTGCATGGGTGACCAGGGTGCTGGGTCGTGTTGTTCTCTGGCACCTAATGCATACGTATGTACTCAGTATTTGTGAGCAGACAAATGGTGGTACTGTTGACAGAAATGGAAGAGCCATAAGAACACTGGACTTGGAAAGAAGGTGGTCTATTCAAGTTTGATCATGGGGGACATTCCAAGGGGAGACATCTAACAGGTGAGAAGCGAGGGCACACACCTGGAGTTGCAGATCGCGTCAGCTCATCAAGTATTTAGCAGCTGTGCACTTCAAGAGGCATAGAGATGAGCAAGGTATCTTAAAGGCAAAATAAAAACATGCCAATTACACAGATGCAGAACATGTTAAATGTTAAGGAAAAAGGCAGTTAGAAAGAAAAGTGTTGTCTGAAGGGAAAGTCTCCTCTGAGGTAGTGGCATTTTGATGGGCAGGAAGCGGCAGGGGATAGGAAGAAAGAGGAGGTCGGAGAAATGTGAACCAACGGGGCACTCAGGTGGGGCCTGTCTGGCCACCAGATCACCAGGATTAGCTCAGCTGTATGAGCTTTTTAGGAGATTCACTATTAAGTGACAGAGCTGAGTGGGAGAATGAAAATGAGATCCTGGTAGGAGGGTTCTTCCCTAATTTTGGGGCCTGAGGGCCTCTCCCGCCCTGGCAGCTGATGGAATCAGGAACTCTGCCATCCAAGGGCCCAAGGAAGAGGAAGCATGCGTTTTCTTTCTTTCTTTAGCTCCTCATGCTCAGGCTCAGCCCCCCGGCCGGACTCCAGCAGCCCGCAGGGAGAGGCTCTGAGAGCTCACACTGAGAATGACCCAGGGCAGACTTCGTAGGAACTTTCCTTAAAAGAGCAACCAGTTTTTTCTTTAAGGCCACAGGATCTTCAGGGAGGTCAGGGACGGGAAGGAGAAGAGGGAATGAGGTCATTTTACAATATTTATTTGCATATATTATAGAAGACATTTCAAACATTAAGTGTAAGAAACAGAAGGCTACTGTATTTTGAATACATCCTGTACCCCTTAGAAAAACATATGTGCAAACATCTCAACTCCAGACATGGGTACAAATTTTAAGACTATGAAACTATAAATGCTACACTTTGTATATTGCTCAAAGGATTAAAGAAGAATGGGTATATATTTATGGCCATGGATGAGAGAGAGGTAGCTACATTTTGTTTACAAGACTCCTTGTCTCCTTAGAGCTTTGAGACCTTCATTGGTGGGTAAATGGGGAGGCTCTGAACACATTGGTTATTAAATGTTAATGTGGCATAACTGTGGTTGGAAACTGGCTCCAGAGTAACATGCAAATATTAGTTCTCAGATCACCTGAGTCCGTGGACTTGAGCCTAACAGAGCGGAGAGTAGCCTTAATTAAGTACCAGCTGATGAGACTCGCTTGGCTGTTTCAGAACATTAAGTACTTTTCTATATACAGTTGAGTTTTTCCCATGCATAGGTGAAGTGAAATGCATTTTAGTTAAGTGTCAGGTGGACTTTCAATTACTAATGAAAACAGTCTTTAACACTTGCTGAGAATTTGCTATGTCCCAGGCACGTATTAAGAGATTTACAGAGGTCATCTTATTTGATCTTCCCGACAGTCCTGTAATGTACGCATTTTTTTCTCTTCACTTTAAAAAGTAGGAAACTGAGGCATAGAGCAGTCACCTAGCTAAGTAAGTAGTGGTTCTGAGGCTGGAACTCAGCAGAGCCCAGGCTGGACCGGTAAGTCTTAACTGTTAGGCCAGATGGCCTGGCAAACTCGTGAAATTGCCTTGGATTTTAACAGATGGGAAGCTTATCAAAAACATGTATTTATCTTAGTGACCTCATAGGTCACTGAATATGTAGGAAATGCTGTGTAGGCACCAAAGACTCAAATAATTTGGTATAAATTAGTTTACCTTTCAGCAGCTTCATAGTTTGAAAAGTTTCCATTCCACTCAACAGAGTACAGTTTTCAACTTTGGTTTAAGCCAAATGCTCTCCATAATTAACAAAGCTGGTGGGGCCAATTCTAGGAAAAAATAACACTTCAGCATCCAGCATGATGCACTCTGAAAAGCTGGCACCTTTCTGTGGTTTTTCTTACACAAGACACCTACTGACATCACAAAAGTACTGAGGGGCTCCTTTTAGTCACCAAAGGTGCAAAACCACCCTGGGCCAGAGAGTGTGCCTCTGCTGAGCATAAAAGCCATGCAGACTTATGGGAGGGTTGTTTCTTCTGCCCTTTAGCTGGCTTGTAGGCCAGGGCTCCTGCTGAGTGTGTGCAAGCAAATGCAATCCTTGGCACTCTCCCGGGAAACCCAGAGTTTTGGCTTTACACCCAATCTGACAAGAAAGGATTTTTTTCTTTCTTTCCTTCAAACCATTGCCAGGGAGATGAATTCTCATCTGCCCCACATCCGGAGTAAAATCTGGAAAACCAAGTCCAGCTTTTGAAGAAGCTGCTACAGGGTATTTTAGCAGCAAATCCTAAAGTATGAAAGGGCCATTGATAGGGAAAGTGAAGTTTGGGAGGCCCTTTGAAAAATGTGTGTGTGTGTTTGTAACCCAAGTAGTGGATGTCCACTATAGAGAACTTAAGAAAACATAGATAAGCAAAAAGGATAAAGCCCCTTCTTGAGATCCTGTTTTGTTGTACACTAAATCTTGTTTATTATAAAGAGGGGGAGCAAACTGAAGAAACCATCTGGACAAAAGTTGCTACAAACTTTTTTTCACTAGAACATTCAGGGAAGGTAACTGCTCTATACCTCCCTCCTTTTTAAAACTGCCAGTACAGTTAGCATTACAGAAAATTAAAATTAAACTGTGCACGCAGCCTTGCAGAAATAGCAGAGTTGTCCCATTTCCCTAAGATGGGGAGGTTTCTCTCTTGGTTTGTGACTGGTGCACCTACCTAGCCACTCTGCTGATCACCCCAGAGGCAGGCGATACCTATGCCAAAAACTGTCTATGTGCTTTCTTTCCCAGACACCAAATGGACTGCTTCTGACCCCGAGTCCACTGCTGTCCAGCATACATTTCTGGAGCAGCCTTAGTCCAGTTGCTCCACTGAGTCCTGCCCGGCTGCAAGGCCCAAACACGCTGTTCCAGGTGAGCGTTTGGAAAGGAACTTTAAAACACTGAACTTCTAAGGGATGTATGTGTCCCCCCCATAAATTCTGCAAAGGTAATAGAGTTCTGACTGCTTAAAATGTTAAGTTTCCCAAAGGTGTTTATGGTAATGGAGCTGCATTCAAAAGGCAGACATTTTCACTGATGCAAAATGGAGTTCTCGAGCCAGGTATCTATAAATGAAACAATTTGTTATTGAACTATTCTGGAATTGTCATTGACTATGAAAACTGGAAATTTATTAAGGAAAAGACAAAACTTAAAAAATTGTATTTTATAAAATCTCATAAAGGACTTTTTATTAAGTACTAGTCAATAGTGACATCACTTAAATTGAAAAATGATAGTGGACAATTTTTCTATACTGTAATAGAAAAGTTATCTGTATAATTCCATGAATCAAGTTCTCCTTGTTCCTTCATAAAAAAGGAGTATCGGGGCATTTCATTAAAAACTAAGTCTTAGCTGCTTTATCTCGCCAAACACCCAGTAAGCACATTCATTATTCATTCACACACTAAAATCTTGTGGTAGCATCAGTTGCTATCATGTTGAAATCACTATTTCCTCTTTGAGACCCAAAGATTGTTACTCACCGACCAAGATGTTACTGTTTGAATATGTGAGTGTAGAACAGAAAGGATCCTGGGGACAGGAATGAGACAAAGCTGGATAAAGTGTCCACTCCCTCTTTACTTGTCTTATTCTAGTTTCGTCTGTCTCATCCACCCTGCACCCTATACCTGCCCCCCAGTGTGGCTCACTCCAAGCTACTTGGAGTCCTGCTCCTGTTGCATCTAGCACTTGCCACTTTGTGTTACGATGGCCTATTCCAGCTGGCAGTTCCCCCCACTAACGATGGGCCCTCCTGAGGCCGGGCCCATAGTCGCTGGGATGTACCATCGGCATCTAGCACACTGCTTGGTACACAAACGGTGCTCAGGGATTATCACTGACGGACTGAATGAATGGATGCCTAAGAATCGGCCACGAGATGTTGAAGAAAGTGTTAAAAAGATCAGCTCTCCATCCTTTGAGTTGGTCATTTTGCTTGTCGAGGTTAATTTAATATTTACCTCCTCTGTGCAAGGAGCTGTGTGCATGGTAGGATTTAGGGTCTTGTTGGAAGAAGGGTAGAGCTAGGCAGGTTTTGATTGCTATCTTGCTTCTCTGGTTTCCTCGTAGTGGAGGTGGGTGTCATGATGTCGCTATATCATACCTGGAGTACTCAGGTTTCTCTTCCTGGCCCTTCTTCCCATCACAAGAAATTGAGCTATGGTCATGCACAGCCAACACATTGGTGCTTAGTCATTTTAACTCCGCAGCTAAACGCAAACAGTGTGAGCAAGTGTAGTAGTAGGAAAGTTTTAGATTAGCAGTCTCTTGATGGAGAGAGCTAAAAGACCTCATTTCCTGAAACTCTCCAGATTGGAGCAGCAGTATTCTAGTATCAGAGCTCCCAAGAAGCGCAGAAAGGAGTTGTGTGGAGTGTACGTACAGTAAGCTCCAAGGCAGTAGGGACTGACTGCACTACTACTCTAGTCCTCGAATCTAACATCGGGCCTCTGTAGGGTTCAGAGATATTTGTGTGTAATGATAGATGCTCACTTCCCTCCTCACTAGAAATTCTGCCACCTGATTGGTGCAGGGCTTGGTGACCTCCCAAGGAAGCCATGGAGAACTACTGCTTGGGAGTTCTTTGGCATACCTGCCTTAGCTACTAAACCTTTCCCAGCGCATTACTCCATGTTCACAGTGATTCTACGCATTATCCTATCAGGAGTTCTTGGGGTTAGGAGATGTACGTATCCTCCTCTTTAGTCACAACTAAACGAGTGATTCTCAAAGTTAGTATGCAACAGAATCAGCTGGAGGGTGTGATAAAATACAGATTTGCTGTGCTCCACCCCAAGTTCCTGATTCGGAAGAAGGTTTGGAGTGGGGCCAGATGATAACATTCATTCAAGTTCCTACCGTGTTTCCCCGAAAATAAGACCTAGCAGGACAATCAGTTCTAATGCATCTTTTGGAGCATAAATTAATAGAACACCCGGTATTATATTATGGTAAAATAAAACCAGGTCTTATATTAATTTGTGCTCCAAGAGACGCATTAGAGCTGATTGTCTGGCTAGGTCTTATTTTCGGGGAAACACAGTAGTGATGCTACTGCTCCAGGAACCACACTTTGAGAACCAGTGCAGACCAGTGGTTCCCAGTTTACAGTTAGAATTCTGCAGAAGCAGTTGCTGCATTTAAAGGCTACCTGCTCACAATTTTTAATTTACAAAATGGGCCTGTCCTCTCTCCTGGAGCCATTCAAAATACAACCCTGGGAAAAAAATGCAACCATGTTTGGATGACTGACAGGGCCTTGGGCCCGCCTTTGTGATTGGGTCCATGAGACCACGGAAAAACCTTTTAAAAGTCTTAAAATATTACTCTTCCTATGATAAGAGCATTTGAGTGTGGCTAAAATGGAAACTACCGTGTTTCCCTGAAAATAAGACCAGGTCTTATATTAATTTTTGCTGCAAAAGACGCATTAGGGCTTATGTTCAGGGGATGTCATCCTGAAAAATCATGGTAGGGCTTATTTTCCAGTTAGGTCTTATTTTCGGGGAAACACGGTAGCACTTTTGAAAATGGTAAATAATAAAACATGGTAAGAGGAATAATACTTTTTTAGGGGGAGAATTTTAACAAGAGTTCATTTGAGCCAAACTGATGATATATGCTGAGGAGCAAGATCTCAAATGCTACCTATACTTTGATTTTTAAAACTAGACATTTCAAATGATAGATTTTCAAAATTCAGATAGTCAACAGTACCCCTTTTTCAACTAATGAAAATAATTTCTTTTAAAAATAATAACACCTCTTTCACATGGTATAAATGTGTTGGAGGAAGAAAAAAAGTACACTAAGTTTTAAATGATGCTGGCAAATTTCTTATGATTGAAAAAGTAGATCAGAATCCTTAGGATTGACAGAGCTGAGTTTTTGCACAGAACGTCCCCTGATAGAGAATTGTTATGGCAAGTTATAGCAGAAACTGAATAAGGGAAGGAGAGAGAAGATAGTCTTTCCAGGAGAGGTATGCTTTGTAATCGAGGCGTGTTATTTAGAGTGAGATGAGAAAGACACTGTGCTAAATCTAAAAATACAACCATGATTTACAAAGAAAGTGAGATCAGTTCCAACTGGACAGTTTGGCATTTTCAGTTTGTCTAAAGGATGTCTGTTCCACTTTTGAAACAGATTTTGATCAAATTTAGAATAAGCCTAGTGATACAGATATATCTTGAGACAAGATAGAGCTCATCAAGTTTTCAATTGAGAATGTTTTCTGTAATTTTTAATTCAAATCTAACCCAGCAAATATTTGTAATACTCTGAGGCAGGGGCTGTAGAGGTTATAGAATATGTGAATAGATGTGTAAACAAGGTACTATACGGACCCAGCAGTAATAGCTCTTTTCTAGCGGGGGACTGGACGGAAGCTTCAAGGCAGTGGAACCTACATTGAGCTAAGGGCCAGGATTTCAGCAAACAATAAAGCACACTGTAGATTAGCGGATCTGCAGGACTTTACATAGGCTGCTCAGGAGGGTACTGGGTGATAGGAGATCAGATTAGAAAAGCAGCTGTGGGTTTTGAATAGTATGCTGAGGAGTTTCCACCTTAATCTCTTAGTGAGAACCGTGGGAGGCTTTTTAAGCTGGAGATGGTATGATGGCATCTGTCTTAGAAAGATATTGCTGATATCAGTGCGGATGAAGGACTGAAGAGCAAGCAGAAAGCGTAAGGGGCAGGAAGATGTGAGGAAATTTACACTACTCTAACTACTTTGGGAAGAATCATCTTTTAGATTAGAACATTGGAAACTCAGAGGAAGAGTTTTGGTTGGGTTTAAGAAGTAAATAGGTAATGAAAAGTAGGAAGAGGCCAAGATTACCAAATGATTAAAAGACTGGAAATGTTATTAATAACAATAGTTAACATTTATTGAGAGCTACTTACTATATGCCAGATATTGTTCTAATAACTTTTTGGGGCTTCTCATTTAATACTCCCAATAGTTCTATTTGAAAAGATAAGGAAACTAAGGCCCAGATATGTTGCTTCAGTTTACCCAAGGTCCCTCCCATATTAATAAGTAGCAGAGCTCTGAATCAAGGTCAGGACGATACTCCTAACCACCACTTTCACTGACTTGTGAATGAGCACAGGAGAGCAGGTGTTGTGGGGAAGACACATTGGTGGGTATGTCTGACTAACAACAGGAAATGACTGCTGAGTCCAGTACAGGAGAAAGGCAGGCTGAGGACAAGTTTGGGGAATGGGGTGGGGGGGGATGTGTGGGCGAGGGGAGGGCAGTTAGAGCCAATAAAGACAACTATGAAACATACCAGAAAAACCAGGCTAACCAAAGAAACTATGATAACCGCGTGTATAAGAAATAAAGAGCAAAGGGCAGAAATCAATAATGGGCGACTATTTTAAAAAACAGAGACTAAACCAAAAGCTAAGTCTTTTGAAAACACCAATATATAAAACCAAAGTATATAAAACCAAAATAAGAGAAGATGCAAATAAACTAAAAGAATGAAAATTTAAAACCTGCTCTTCTTCCATTCCAGTCTTCACTCTAATAGGAACAGTGGGTAGGAGTACGGAACTTAAATAAGAGTATAAGCTACATGCATATGCATTTTATAACCCAGTTGAAATGGATCAAATTCTATTAAAAAAAGCTAAACTTCCAAAGTGTCAGAAAAGAAACAAAAACCTAGAATGTACCAGTAACCATTAAAGAAACTGAAACAGTAATTAAACAGTACTCCCCCCAATCCCAACCCCTGCCAAAAATAAATTGGGCAGTTTGGTACAGAAAACGCAATATCTTTCCATCACAGTTTAAAACTTGGCTTTACTGCTTATTAGCTATGACCTTTAGCCTATAAGAACTTACTTGAACTCTATACAATGGGGATAACCAAACTTACCGTACAGGCTCTAGATATCAAATGAAATGATAATCACTGATAAACTATAAGGCGCTAGACACATAACAGTTACTAAAATAGCTTGGAAATTACAAATATATTTGTTCTACAAATATTTATTGTACTTCTAACATGTACCAGGTTCTGTAGTTTGATATTTAGTGTTGAAGTGAAGTTTAATATTTAATTTAGCTAGACAAACAGGAATTAAACTAGAAGACAGCCCAGGAGATCATTCTGACACGTATCATCCTAGACAAAGAAAATCTAGTTGTAGACAATCACGTGTTAAAACTGACCTGTAATCTTGTTCATTTGGGAGTATAGCTGCTGTATTTCTTTAAGACCTGAAAGTTATCAAAGCATATATCTTTATCCTGTTTATCATCTTAGTTACCAGCAATACAGAAGAAATTACCTTTATTGAAGTTGTGTCATGAATGGGTGATCTCTCTATTATTAAGTTTTATGTTAGTTATCATTTTAGTTAGAATATTTTCTCAGCCCCCAAATATATTCTTGCTTTGTAAATCTTTTAAGATAAAAACATTTCTCATTCTGATGGCGAATTTCAAAACACAGTATTAGAAATTACTGAATCACACGTAAAGGGTTTTCAAAGTTAATTTTTTTCCCTTAATATTTAAAGCAAATGAGCATTCTAAGTAGCTTAGAACCTTTACAAATAGTATTAGAACATACTTTAGCAACATGTAAAGTACATATTTTTTTCTAGTAGCCTAGGCATATAAAATAATAGGGACATTTCCTGGGCCTTATCCTCTGTTTGCTGTATGTAACCTTGATTTTACTGTTGTCTTTCAGTTATTCTGTAAAATAATTTACAATTTAAACTGTACTGTGTTTCTCCGAAAATAAGACCTAGCCGAACCATGAGCTCTAATGCGTCTTTTGGAGCAAAAATTAATATAAGACCTGGTATAATGTAATATAATACCCGGTCTTATATTAATTTTTCCTCCAAAAGATGTATTAGAGCTGATGGTCTGGCTAGGTCTTATTTTCGGGGAAACACGGTATCACAGGTGTGATAACGGAACTGACCCACTATGGTCTGTCTAGAAATGTAAAGAATTCAACATCTTCCCAATGGACTTGCAGTAATTATTTTAAAAATCTTTTGTCCCCTACAGTTCCCAACACTGCTTAATGGCCACATGCCAGTGCCAATCCCCAATCTGGACAGAGCTGCTTCTCCAGTACTGCTTTCTTCGAACTCTCAGAAGTCCTGATGACATCTGGCCACAATTAAAGACTCATTAACTAATGAAACAAATTTGTCCCCATGGGCTAGTTTACCTGTGTCATGAGAAGGACTTTGTGAAACCCTCTGTTAATTTGGTTTGCACTTTTCATAACATGGACAGTCTAGATTTATGTTAGCATTTTTAAAACTTTTTTTATATTCAAGTATATATGAAAATCTGTTTTGCATTAAGTGAATTTTAATGTTTGTTTTTATATCCTCGTAGCTCTTAAGTGTTGAACACTGTTGACAGTGAAGAACTTTTCTTAATGGTTTTCAGTGTAACTAATAAGGATGTGAAGCTTTTTCCCTTTATCCTATGTATGCTGAACTGTGCTTATATACACTATAACCAGCTGTGCCTTCCTTTGCATTTAGTTTAATGTAAATGATTTATATATTTTTTAGTATTAAGAGAAAATGTTTGAAAGACAAAAATTAGTATCACACAGCTCTCTAGTAGAATTTCATTATTTTTCACAAGTAGGCAATATGAAAGCATATTCATATTACTTTTTCTTTTTTGCTTTCAATTTTAATTGCCTTAGAAAACCTCTTTTGAACTGAAATTCAATAAATGTAATGTCCACGTAATGTTTTTATAAGAAACTAAGCCATATTTAGACAATAAACATTCACAAAAGAAAATGTTCTAAAGTGCATTTTTAAAAAAGTAAACTTTGAAAGGCTAGCCTCCTAGCTGTTCACAATCTTTTAGACTCCTCCCAAACAAAAAACCTGAGATGGAAAAGCTGTCAAGTTAACTCTATCCATACCCCTAAAATATTTCCTGAGTTAACATTCTTATTTCAAAAAATTAGCCCTGGTTCTCCCCATTTTCCATAGAGAATCACACTCCTCTGATACATGTCATGTATCATTATGAATGAAGTTTCTCTAAACCACCGGAACTATAATTAACATTTAAAATGCTATGCTTGGGAAGAGGCTCACAGACTGGTGGTGAATACAAACAACAAAGAAACAATTTTGTAACACAGGTATCTTCGCGTATAGAGGTATAGCCTTGCTTGTGGGACTCCAGAGGTTATTACTAAGTTTACGGTGAGAATGAAGGAAATCTGATACAACAAATACAAAATTCTTCAGGAACCTCATCATTGTGGAACTGAACTGATTATATAACAACGTGGAACACTCAGCAGTAAATTCTTTTGTGTAGTGTAGTTTAGAGCAGTGATAATAGAGACATATTTTCTGTTCCTTCAAAAAATCAGCAGGCACCACTCTAAGACATTGCTCTGTATGTTTAGTAGGAAAGTTTTAATGTAAGAGAACTGGAAAGGGCTCAGTGCTTTCAATTCAACATCAGGTTAATTATCATCCTTAATTATAAGTAACAGAAACCACTTTGAAATGTGACTGAATAATTAATTGATCCAAACCAGGTATTAAATAGCAAGGATTATGGGAAGGGTTTTGTAAAAAATAAAGCTTGTAAAACCACAAGCATTTTTTTTAATTTTCAAAAACTAAGGTTTTTATTACAATACTTACAAATTTTGAGTTTCAATTGAAATTGAACATCTCTATGTGCGGGGATGTATGCCTTTATCTGGAGAAAAATCCAAACACTCTAGTATGCATCTTTGAATACAAAGTAATGGGACTGATTCCAAAATCCACAAAAAGACACTATTGTCACTCCCTCATGGGCTAAGTATGATTCTGTACTAAAATAGCTGGTCCAGCTATTTACCAAACATAAAATGTTAGAGCTAGATGGGGCCTTTGAGAATGTCCCACCACCCTTTTCAGATAAGGACAGTTGCACAGCAGAAGCTGGGAGTTGCCTCAGGCCACACAGCTCATCGAAGGTAAGACAATTATTGGTGCTCAGTCCAGTTGTGCTTCTACACGCTTATCTATAAGTAACTACTGGTCCAAAACTATATGTTAAGTAGAAAAAACAGATAAAGACAGAGCATTTAAAAATTATGTCAGAGGAGGCACCCCAAATACAATTATAGAGAGACTAAAAAGGAAGTTAATGTGCCAAAAATCTCAACCCAAAATATTTTAAAACGTAAATGCTGATTGAAAATATTCAAATGATTATATATCTGAATTCTGGTACTCCCTTCCTCCAAATATGATTAACATATACTCTAGCTCCATTTACTAGAAATGAGAAAAATACCATAATTTTTGATGGCTCAAAAAACTCACTATAACATAAATAGAGAACTGGCAGTATTGAAGTATAACCCTTATAGCTCTGCCTCATTCTATGTGTTTGCTTTTTTTTTTTAATCAACTATTTTAGTCAGAAAATAGGTTCAAAGAACATAATAACTTTTTCTTCCTTTTTATATGTCTATTTGATCAGTGTTATGGCTAGTTTTATAGAACTATAACCTAAACATGGTCTCTTTGTACACATCTTTTCTATGACTGCAAATCTTGATTCACTTTCATATATGTATCATTTTTACTGTTATATTATTTTTGTTCAATAAATACTTTGTGATAAAAGGTGTGAGAAAGCAAGTGGGTTGGTTTATTTCCATTTACTTGAGATAATCCAAATTTCATTTTTCCATATGGATACAGGTTAGAAAATGAGTCTTGTCATCTAGTCTTAAATGTGGTATATCAAAACATGCTATGTATATATAATCTGCTTTGAACAGATATTTAAGCAAACAAATATAATTATTAAGATTGAATTGGAGAGAAGGGAATGGGTTTAAAAGTGTTCCTTGATCTTTTTTTATTTATTTTTTATTTTATTTTATTTTTTTTATTTATTAGTTTCAGGTGTACAAGACAAGGTAATACTTAGACGTTCATCATTTATATCTCTCACACTGTGAACCCCCCTCCCCCCATCCACTATCCCTCCGACCTCACACTGAACCATCACATTATATATATAAAATTATAGTTGGCATTCATTAATGTTTAGCTTCTGGTGTACAATGCCATGATCAGGTATCCACAGTATCCCTGAGGTGGTCTCCCAAATAGGACGCATGTCCATCGGATACCCAACAAAATCTTTACAACATTATTGAATACCTCCCCCAAATTAATTGATCTTTTAAATCTTAAGTTTTATCAGTTATTCTGTATTGAGATGGGGGAGGTAACGAAGAAGGGAAAAAATTACCATTTATTCTTTTAGCCAGAACTAATATACTCAATGGTGAAAGACTGAAAGCTTTTCCCCTAACATCAGAAACAAGAGAAGGATAGCATCTGTTGCTACTTTTATTCAACATAGTACTGAAAGTCCCAGCCAGAGCAATTAGGCAAAAATAAATAAGTAAATAAGTAAATAAATATAGATAAATGGCATCCAAATTAGAAAGGAAGAAATAAAACTATATTTACAGATGACATGTCTTACATGTAGAAAACCTAAAGAATCCCCACAAAAAATTACAGCTAATAAATTCAGCAAAGTTGGGGATTTTACATGTAAAATCTACATGTAAAAATCACTTATACACTAGCAATGAAAAATTTGAAAAAAATTAAAACAATTCCACCTATAATATCATCAAAAAGAATAAAATACTTAAGGAATGAATTTAATCAAGGAGGCACTGAACACTGCTGAAACACTGCTGAAAGAAATTAGACATCCCACATGCATGGTTTGTTAAAATCACAATTCTACCCAAAGTGACCTACAGTTTCAATGCAATTCCTACCACAACTCAAATGGCACTTTTTCCCCAGAAACAGAAAAGTTTCATCCTAAAACTTATATGAATTTTCAAGTGACTTTTTTATGAGATAGCCAAAACAATCTTATAAAAGAACAGAAGTTGGAGGACTCACACTTCTTGATTTCAAAACTTACAAAGCTATAAGTAATTAAAACATTGTGGTACAGGCAGAAGGACAGAGATGTAGACCAACAGAATATTAAGAGAAGTTAAGAGCCCCCAAATAAACCCTCACATCTACAGTCAATTGATGATTTCAACAAGGGTGCCAAGACCCTGGGAAAGGGCAGTCAACAAACACATAGTGCTGTACAAACTAGATACTCACATGCAAAGAATGATGTTGGACCCTAACTTTACACCATATACAAACATTAACTCAAAATGGATCAAGGCCTTAAATGTAAGCACTGTAAGTATAAAACTCTTACAACGGGAAAATATTAATCACCTTGGATTTGGCAATACTTTCTTAAATATGCCACCAAGAGCTGAGGCAACAACAAAAAAATAGATACAGTTAAACTTAATTAAACTTCATTAAACTTAAAACTTGTATGTATCAAAATGACACCATCAAGAAAATAAAAGACAACCCACAGACTGGAAGAAATCACAAATCATATACCTCATAAGGGTCTAACTAACATTAGAATATATAAACTCCTACAACTCAACAACAAAAAGACATTACAATCCAATTTTTAAATGGGCAAAGGACCTGAATAGACATTTCCCCACAGCAGATATACAAATGGCCAATAAACACATAAAAAGATGCTCAACATCTTTAGTCATCAGGGAAATGAAAATTAAAACCACAAGACACCACTTCAAACCTATCAGAATGAATAATGAAAAAAAGGAAAACAAGTGTTGGTGATGAGGAGGAGAAATTGGAACTCTCATATACCCTGTTTCCCCGAAAATAAGACCTAACTGGACAATCAGCTCAAATGCATCTTTTGGAGCAAAAATTCACGTAAGACCTGGTCAATATCACACCAGGTATTATATCGTATCACATCATTTCATATATCATATATTCTATTAGACTGGGTCTTACAGTAAAATAAGACCAGGTTTTATATTAATTTTTGCTCCAAAAGACGCATTGGAGCTGATTGGCTAGGTTTTATTTTCGGTAAACACGGTATTACCACTGGGAATGTAAACTAGTGCAATTGTTATGGAAAAACAGTTTGGTGGTTCCTCAAAAAGTTAAACACAGAATTACTAAAGGACCCAACAACTACTCCTAGGTATATATAAACCCAAAGAATTGAAAACAAGGACTCAAACAGATGCTTGTGCACCAATGTTCATAGCAGCATTCTTCACAAGAGCTAAAAGGTGGGGAAAACCCAGTGTCCATCAACAGATGAATGGACAAACAAAATGTATATTCATATCACAGATATTTAGCCATAAAAAATGAAGTTTTAATATATGCTACAACATGGATGCATCTTGAAAACATTATGCTGAGTGAAACAGGCCAGACACAAAAGGACAGACACGGTACGGTCCCACCTATATGAACTATCTAGAACAGCCAATTCAGAAACAAAAAGTGTATGTGAGGTTACCAGGGTCTGGGGGGGGTGGGATGGGAATGGGAGTTTATTTCTTAACAGGTACACAATTTGTTTGGAGTGACGAAAAATTTGGAAATACGTAGTGGTAACTGCTGTACAACGTTGTGAATCTAATTAATGTCACTGAACAGGTAAATGGCAAATTTTATTAATATGTTATATACTATATAAATTACAACTTTAAAAAACAGTAAAAACACAAAAATCCCTGCGTGAATTGTCTTGGGTCCAAAAGATAAATTATTTTAACATGTTAACAAGTCGACTTTCAAACATAAGCTGATAAAGCACCAAATAAAAGGCGGGTGCTTCTATATACCTAGAGTGACATATTCAATACGTGTTAATATCATCACTTGGAAGGAAAACAAAAAAAGTCATCCTGTCTTACCTTTAAGAACCCTGTCAGTTTAAGACGGATCATTAAGTGTTCAAGGTTCAAAATTTCTGAGTTTCAATTCTCTTCATTGCAAAGTTTCCAGGACCTGAATGGCGCTCAAGTATCAAAAAAAAAAAAAAAAAGAAAATACCAAATTCCTTAATAAAATGAAGACACATTCCTAGGACTTCCTAGGAAGAACTTTATATTACCGGAAATATTTCTTCACATTTTACATACAAGAGTCAAACTTATGAATATGTCAAATTTGCAACAAATCAAATATGTAATCTATGAAATAAAATATGCGACACATAATTGCTACGGCTATTCTATAAAACTACAGTACAAATTACTAAATGGCCAACACAAATGTAAGTTAAATATTATGAGCACAGTAAGACTTCATTATCTTAAGAATGAGACCCATAAAAGAAAATTATCCCATTCTGCACAGCATTCTTCCCCTAGAAAGAACTGGGACTCAACAAAACCACATTTTTAACAACATGAAGATTTTGTTATTATAAATTTCAAAACAAAATGAAGGAATTTCACATGATATTTATAACCTTCAAAGTAATACATGTCTGTCAGTTAGAAATAACAGCAGTTTGTTAGGCTACAGGGTTTAACATAAAACTAATTTACAATTGTGAAAAACAGTAGTGGTCCAATATTCACCATTACACATGAATCTGTTTCTTCCAGAATTATTTTTTAAAAAATTAAAATTTCAGTATTATGAAATATTAAAATAACACCTCCACACATGCCACAATCACTATTCACAAATAAAGTTAAAATGAAATATACAGAAATTCACTTAATACTGTTAAATAACAATAAACTACAAGTTTTCCTGAACAGAAATGGTAGGACCCCTGAATGTTTTACAGTGAATGTCAGGAAAAAAATTAAGTTATGACTATTTTCATGATATATAAGCCAAAAATTTACATGATCATCTCAAAATATACCAATTAAGATTTGTAGTTTGTAAGATGCACTAAACAAATAATCTTGAAAGTTAACACAAATGCTTAAAACACTGTTACCAACACCAAGGTGTGGCTATGATATTCAAAGAGATGCATAATTAAAACTGTAATATTTACTATTTTGGGTAAACAGATAATACCTACAATGTTTTAAAACAATCCTCTAAGTTCTCACTTTTTTCATTTGTATTTATCATGGCTCATTTCAAAGATATAGTACAGCTTTCAGCTGATTCCCAGTGAATGTTATTAAAACACACACATACACAGCCCCCAAATGAAATATTAATAAATTGTTCCTCAACGAAGTATCATCCTTTCTAATAAAAGAATTGTATGTAACACAAACAGAAACAAGACCTCATGTTTGACTGGACCTGTATGGTTTTGTTTTAACTAAATTAAAGCACAATGTAAAATAGGTAAGTATATTAGTATACAAATATCCGATAATATGCAGTAAATATTTCTAAAATGAGGGAAGGTAAAAATAAATAATTTTGGTGCTTTAATTTACTGGTATCTAAAGTGAGATCTCCAAAATGTCAGGTATTCATTCACTTGCTTGAATCAACTTCTGCATCATAGGCTTTCCTAAACATAATGTGCTTATCAATTTCTTAGCTACTCTATTTGTCAATGTTCAATAAAAAAAAATCATAAAGATTATATAGCGTGAACTTAGAGTGTTCAAGATGGCTCACTTATTTTACTGTTAAGCAAAGCTAAATTACATTCCAGGAAACACTGCAGTTTAATCTTAAAAACAAACAAACAAACAAACAAAAAATGCAGCAGTAAAACAATTTGTGAGGAGAAACAGATGCATTCACATATAATAAAGCCACTGCAACTTCTTCAGGCATTCAATTGTTGTGTTAAATAAACAGACAGTAGTTATTTAGCAGCAATGATTCCGCAATAAATAATGCACTGTGTTTCTCAGTCCTGCACAAAAATTGCAGCTACAATTACATCAACGGCTGTAACCTACTGGCTCTACCGGCAGAGAAGACCTTAAAACCAACTGTACAAAAAAATTGTCACACTGTGACAACAAATATAAAAACAATCTGTAGGTCTGAAATAAAAAGACTCCACTGTGAAGAGGACAGTGTAGACAAACGGAGATTCCAAGTCCACCAAAAGAAATAATTGCCTTCATTTCTGAGTCCTTGATTGATAAGAAAGGCTGGGGGCTGGGCTTGAAACCATGTTATCAGACTTAAAAGAGCATGCTCTGTCTTCTGTTCTTCCCATGTCCTAAAATATAAAGTCATTTTATGAGGCAGTTCAAGGTTCAGTTTTATCCCACATACAGTATTTGGTGACTCTAGGAAGCTAATGTTCCCACCAGCAAAAGCTACTATTCCATGGTAAGAGTGATCAGCACTGTCTTAAATGACCCTTTTGTTGATGGGGTCAGTGTATCGCGTCTATGCTTCGAAGTGATGAACCTGACGACTAGGGAAGCACAAGATGTGTCTTCTGCGTCAGGTACCACGGATGGCGTGTGCAGTGATCAAGCCAGGCCACTTGTAAGTCTTTGTGCCATCTGCAGCTTTCAGGATCCCTGACTTGACTGAGTCAGATTTCTCTCTGAAGAATTACTGAGCTGCCCACATCATACAGAAAAGTGAGTACGTGCAATGCTAAACATACACAGTTGTGGAATGCACTGTACATTGGTTTTTACATCAATAATTTTACTGATCAATTTATAAACCAAAAACTTGGTTCCACGCAAAATTTCATGATCGACATGTGAAATGGTTTATGACAAACACACCTGTCTCTGGATAAGAAGAATTTCGAAAACCCGGGTCCTTTTGCAACTGAATCTCTTTCAAACTGAATATTGATACACCTAAAATGCACAGACAAAAATTATCAGGTAAAGGTCTAACATTATTAAAACAAATATAACCCAACTACAAATGTTTAAAAATGAATACTGATTAAATATGCAACATTTATACTACATTTACAAGGTTATAGCCCTGCTGAAATATATTTTCCCTTTTGTGCCAATGTTTTAAGAAAAACAAACAAAATAATCTCCCTTCAGAACCACCCCTCCCCCAAATTCAGCTTTAAATCTCGTTTCTCTGAGGAGAATATACATTGTCTATTTGTAGGACTTATAGGAGTTGGGAAACTTAATCAAAATGTATTACTTGATTTTTATTCTCTCTGCCCTTTTTCTCTCTCTTAATGATAGCATGAAGGTATCAGGTCCTCAAACTATCTTCAGTTTTTTAGAAAAGAACAAGGAATAGGTTTGTACGTAACTATCTACCTTAAACTATGAAACTTGATATTAATAATAAAATGTAAATATCATTTTAAAAACACCTCTAATGTATCTTTCTCATTTTCAATCTCTGCCAGAGAGGTGAAGTAATTGTTCATTAAAAAATGTCCAGTAAGTTCTAAGTGAAAGTTCTAAGGATTCTTGACTCCAATTAGCAAACTTTGATGAATGAATATTGTCTAATAAATGAGAATGGGAAATTAATGAAAGCTTTTGGCAACTCCATTCCAAATATTCTCCTAATTTCCTATTCACTTTACTCAATTTTAAAGTAAAATATTGAGGTAATTTTAAAAAAAAGAATGTTATGAGTAAAATCAAGCAGATACCTCGAGCATAAGAAACAGGCTATTTTAGTGACGAACACCACTGTCATGGCGAGAGTAAAGTCAGAGTGGCCACAGGAAAGGAAAATCATCTTTTATATCTTGAAAAGGAAATCTACTTTCACAAGAAAACAATCTTATGTTTGGGTTGTGTTTCACTCTTCTTTTCCTGAAATCCATTTTTAACAACTCCAAATCAAAGCAGTCCAGACCGGGACTAATGACAATGACTATCATCGAATAGCATTTTCCAACTCAAGTCCAATAAGATTAATGGCCCATGCCTAAGTACTATTCATTTCTTACATAGTGGAAATGTGCTCAAGAGTTAAAAGAAATAAATTAAAACATAGGCAAACAAGACATATACCTTCCTTCAAGGAATTCTGATCTAATTATAAGAAGACTAGAACTTTAGGCTTAAAAACCAATAGCAATCTCTTCCTAAACCCCTAATTCACTCGTTTCCAGCCCTGGACAAATGAAAATAGCGGGTGGGGGTGACACTCAGAATTTCTCTTACTTTCAGGTAAAGCATGTATTCTTGGTCCCAGACTTCGAAAGTACACATGTTTCATGGCCTCTTCTGCTGCAACCCTTTTCTTAGATTCATACTGTGAAAAAGCAAAGAACTGCATCATGAACTTTTTCTCTAAATACTGTAAAAGTGTTCGGGAAGTTAGCACTACTTTTATCTTGATTATTTAATACACTATTTTTTTACGAACCAATTGGGAGGTAGGTACTCCAGACATGTTCTAACTGAGTTGGTACTGAGATTATGTAGTAATGATTTTTTTATCTTGGTTCCAAATCCCTAAGATAAAGTGATTTTAACTAAAAATTTAGATTCCCTATATTTTCTAAAGTGATGAAAAATTAAAATATCTGACCTTTAGTGTTACTTTTCTTCATGAACACCGACAGATCATTGGAAAATATACCCAATACCTTTATGACAGACATTATTAAATTACCTATTCAATACCCGTCTCCCTTTGTTTCCTTGATGATATAACCTAGATTTATTTAAGAGATCCATGCTTCTCACAAATGGATCATGAATCATGACTGTTCTAAGTCTGAGCTAATGATGACAATCCTGCTCCCCAATTCCCAGTCTCTCTTACAATTAATATTCTGGCCAACAAGACTTAGGAAAAAGGCTTGCAGGGGTTTCTAGAAGAGCCTTTAATTTTCAGATACACGAGGACTAATGTGGCTGACACAACCTTATCCTCTCTCTTCTTCCTGCTTTGAATGAAGATATGAATGGTATTTGGAGGTGCAGCAGCCTGTATGGAAGTTAAGTCTATAGAAGAGAACGTAAGAGAATACGAATTGCAGAGAACAAGGCCTTGACATAGTGATCAATGTCAGAAGCTGACTACCTCCGACTGTTCTAGGTCACAATGAGACCTACCAGACACATTGAAACTACTTTTTTTTGTTTTACTTAAGCATATGCCTTAAGCATGCTAGACACTATAATAAATAACCTTATTTATTGCTGTGGCAAATTTTTGAAGGGCATATTACTGATACCATTCTACAGATGAAGAAACTGAAGTTTAGAGAAGTTAACCCATTTAACAATTACAAATAAGATGTAACTTACCTGAAGAAATTTTGTTATCAACTCTATTCCTTCAGAGTCTAACCTAGAAGCAACAAAAAACAAGTGGCAATTTATTCTCTAATTTTATCTTAGCTAATAGCAACTTTTCAAATAAAACTATTTTCCAAGTGTCTTAATGTGTGAAATTCAAGTGCCCTAAAACAGCCACTCCTGTTGCTTTTAAATAAACTCAAATCTGTTTTATCATTAAAAGACTTATCTTGGCACTTGTTTAAGAAGAAATCATAAAATTGGGCTTCAATCCAAATTTTCAATATTAAAAAAAATTAATGATTAAAAACTATGGAATTTTTAAAAATCACCATTCTGTCTCAAAGTAACCCCTATTTATTGGGAAAGTTTAAGTAAATTACATCACTTTTCATAGTGTTCCACCGAAGGCAAGAGTATAAAAGCATTATTTTCCTATTATACAGGTGAAAACAAGGAGACAAGTGACCACAAAATGTATCACTGTGGTCAAGATTAAACACAGATGAGTCATTCAACAAATTTTTACAGGGTAGTCAGCTGAGCATAGCTATAAAGTTCAATTTAAATATGCCTTAATAACTTCATAAAACAATTAAGAAGGGCTACAAAACCAATGATACAGCCAATATAATTATAGTGATGAATTTAATATAACAGGGAGTAGAGGATTTAGAGATTATCTTAATGGGATAATCTGATCAGAAATCACAAGTTCTATTTTGCTGCCTTTCATTGGCAATAGTATGATTATGTTTATGTTTTCCCATCCAAATGTTCTTAGTGGGTACCGTGCATGCTGTGGCCTAGACAGTCTCTAGACTCTTTTAATCCTTTGTAGTTTACCAATCTGACAAATATCCAGAGATCCTTGGCTATAGACAAGCTGGGTGCTAAAGTAATGGAAAATCTGCTTAAAGAAGAGCTTCAACCTTCTGCACTGGACATTACAACAGCAAACAATATGTAAATGACAAAAATAGGATTTGAGAAAAATACACACAAAAAGTACAGCACATAATTTTATTCTTCCTAAGCAAGTCAACTTATAATATTATTAGCTACAATGGTAACAATAAGGACATCAATTCACATAAATATTTTTAAAATGTTTTTGGTGTCAGAACTGGATTGCTATTCTGCAGCTGCAGAATAAAAGAAACCAGAGCAAATGTGTTATGTTCTGAGAAATGTGAATGGCTTTTGAATAAAAGAGACATTAGCCTTATTTAGTACCTTGGTGTCCTTTTTAATTTTTTTAAGGAAAGATGGAAAAATATAGTCAAAGAGGTTACTCTATGTTACTTAGTAAAATGTAATATATTCTGTCAGTCAAATTTTAATGGGCATCTTGGACAGATCTGGGGGTAGGTCTGAGCAGAAACTTTAATTGAATGACTAGTATTTAAGATACAAAGAGTCAGAGATTAATTATATTCTTCAAATACAAATTATGTCATTAACTTGGACCAAAATACTGCCGCATCACCTTTTATCAGAGTCAAGATTTTACTTAGGTTTTTTAAAGTAAATATAGAATACTTCTGTAGAAAGCAAAACAGAAATTTCATCAAGGTCTTCATGTTATTAAGGCATTAATTA
The DNA here is from genome assembly GCF_964194185.1 of Rhinolophus hipposideros. Taxonomy (NCBI): domain Eukaryota; kingdom Metazoa; phylum Chordata; class Mammalia; order Chiroptera; family Rhinolophidae; genus Rhinolophus; species Rhinolophus hipposideros. The sequence goes on along the minus strand of NC_138055.1, from coordinate 21,636,994 downwards.
ACATCTTTCTGGAAAGGGGAACAATTGACATAAACTCTAGAATAATACCTATGTTCATTCCATATACAGCTCAATTCTATGACTTACATACATTGGTGCTCCTTGGTCACTGAATTATAAAATTAATCTGATTCAGGAAAGAAAAAATTCAATTAACTTAGCTACTAAAATATTTAAGAATTGTGTATGTGAATTATATATTTTGTCCTGAGTCCTCACTGTGGCTAATACTTTAAAAGAATCATGTGGATTTTCCCCCTTTCACTTACAGAAAGAAAAAAAAAATACCTGGGTGCATGGTTAATTAGTGGCTGAGGTTTATATTTTGGAAAGTTGTAGTTCTTGAACTCATCATTTGAAGAAACACCTGGCCAAGTTTCCTGAGATGGAGTTCCTGAATTAAAAACAGTTATATAAATATGTAAAAATTTATATATATGCAAATACATATAAGTAGGCAGGACTAAGAAAGTGTTTTAAAGAACAATTTACATTTGTAGATGACTTGACTTTGAACTGAAACCAAAATGATAGAAATATTAAGTAAACATATGTGGACTTTTTTGGGGGACTCAGCAATGATGCCATAAAAATGATGATGCCTAATTGACACCTAAGCTAGAAATATTTCCTAATAATATGCTAAAGGTCAATTTTCAATAATATTTCTCTTCTCTGTTCTTCCATAAAATTTTTATTGCAAAGGTGGGCCTCAGTAAATTAAAAATTGCCTAGAAGGATCTATCTTTATCATAATTACATTAATTACAATATTTATAACAACTATTTATTTAGTCTCAGTATCAAATTTTTAAATATAATTTTTAAAGATAGTCTTATCTAGCCAGTCAATTGTAGGTAACAAATCAATGGGGAAAGATTTCTTCTGTTACCTAGTAGTCGGAAAATTAAGTGCAGTTCATCTTCCACAGTTGATCCTGGAAATAGAGGTCTTCCAGAAGCCATTTCAAAGAAAATGCAACCAACACCCCTTTAAAATATATCATAAAAAAATGATGAGTAATCCATTTACATATGACACACAAGAATCTTTTCCTTAAGATCATCTCTCTGGAGAATTTTGTACTAGCCTGGTAGAAAACTTCCAGCAGAGATATTAGCATTTATCCTATTTGTCTCAGTTTCTATATTACTATATCCATTTTCCCACTTAAAATGTCCAGCTCTCCTCAGCAGGATCGTTGAAGAGTAACATTAATAACAGCTAATAGTGATTTAATGCTTACTATGTGTTTGCTAGTGGGTAGCAGGGATGGGGAGAAGCACATGATTCAAAATGCTTTTATGCAGGAAGCAGAGACAGGGTGTAGAGTGTGTGAGAGTGTATGTGTAAGAGAAGGAAGAGAAATGGATGGAGGCTCAGTAAATGAAGACTGTCTTCTAGTATCTGTGTGAATACACGTTAAGTTTAAAACACAGTTCTTCCATAAAAGGACTCATAATTTAGCAACTGTGTATAAAATTTAATTTTATGTATTAAAATGTTACAAAGAAAATGCAGCCATGATGGAAAACAGTATGGTAGTTCCTCAAAAAAAAAATTTAGAATAGAGTTACCATGTAACCCAGCAATTCCATTCCTAAGTATATACCCAAAAAAATTTAAGGCAGGCTTCAAAGAGATATTTGTACACCCATGTCCACAGTAGCATTATTCACAATAGCCAAAAGGTGAAAAACAAAAGTGCCCCTCAACTGATGAATGGATATAAACAAAATGTAGCATACATATACAATGATTATTCAGCCTTGAAAGTGAAGGAAATTCTGACACATAAAAGTCAAATAGCTACAACATGGATGGAACTCGGAAGATATTTATGCTAAGTGAAATATGCCAGTCACAGAAGAACAAACACTGTATGATTCCACTGATATGAGGTACTTAGAAAAGTCAAATTCATTGAAACAGAATGTAGAATGGTGGTTGCCAGAGGCTGGAGGGAGGAGAATATGGGTTGCTGTTTAATGGGTACAGAATTTGTTTCAGTTTTGCAAGATGAAAAAGTTCTGTAGATGAATGGTGGTGATGGTTGTATAACAATGTGAATGTACTTAATCCCAGAGAACTGTGCACTTAAAATTGGTTAAAATGGTAAATTCTATGTTATGTGTATTTTACTACAATTTAGTAGATAAATTTAAAAAAATGTTCTACAAAATAAAAATATAATTGTTCAACCCAAGACAACAGAAGGACGTATATGGCTTATCACTACATGAAAGGTATAGGCAATTAAATGCAACTGCAGTTCAGAAGAAGGAATTGCCACTGGAGGCTAGGTTGCATTCAGGAAGGATTTATGAAACATGTGTTTTCAAAGTTCCTAGGTACAGGCCCCAGTTAGAGAAACAGGCAAGTATTCCAGAGAGGTCGACTGGTATGAACACAGCAGCAAAGGTGGAAAAGCCCAGGTTCTTTTTGAGATACAGTGAGTAGTCCATTTGACTAAAAGGGAACATTAGTGTAGAGGAATGGTCTGAAGTAAGTTGAAAAAGGTAGTTTAGAGACATTTTTATGGAGATCATTAAGTATCAGACTAAAGAACTGTACCTTATTCTATAGGTAATGAATGGGGAAGGAGCAAAACTGTTTGAGTGAAAGAGTGTCATGATCAAAATGGTGTGTTAGGAAAATGGCTACGATAGTTTACTATTTTTTAGATCAACTTAAAGCAAGTAGATTTTGGTGGATATTAAATGATAATAAAAACAATAATTTTGTTTTAAATTACTATGTACCAGACGCTCTTCTAAGTGCTTTATATATATTAGCTTATTTGGTCTTAACAATATCCACAAAACAGCCATTTAAAATAATTATTGTTACTACTCCCATTTCCTTAAATTAGGAAACTAAGGCACAGGACTGTAATTTAAATAAGGTTATTATATAGTTATAAGTGGTGGAATTGGCATTTAAACCTAGGTGATCTTATGTGCCAGAACTTTGTCATTGCTTATATTGCAGCTCTTTAAAATAGTATCTCCTTAAAAGTCAAGTATCTATAGGTATGCCCTGTGTTAACAGCTACATTCTTTCAAAATTATAAATGGCAATAACATCCGCATATATTTACCACATGTCAATCTGTGTTGAGTACTCTGAAGAACCGAGAAGCACATCAGGTGGCCGGTACCACAGTGTGACAACTTCATTTGAGTAGGTCTTTGTGGGAACTGACTTGGCTCTGGCTAGTCCTTCATAGGGAAAAGAAAACAAGAAATATCCTCATCATGACTCCCTCCAGTCACAAGGATGCCCGAGATGGCTACTCCGTAGCTTCCCGTAGCTTAAAATTAGACTTACGAATTTTTTGAAAATGGTCTTTGGTCAGCAAATCCTTATATAATTAAGCTAAATAATAGTAATTCCGCAATCAGAGATTATGCTTACTTTTGAGTATGTGAATACACCTGGTACAGTGTCTGGGTTCATCTAAACTTTAGATATTTTCCTGTTGTCCATGAATCATGATGCCAAAATTTCCCAGCTGAATTTAAGTCGATGCAAAATAGGCCAATGACACTGAGATGAACAATTTTACTTCTGAACAGCTATAGGCTTCTGTCACCTTTTTAACTGATTCTAACTTTAATTTGCTATACCAATTTTTATCAAAGATTTTGAAGCTATTATTTGTCCAAGATTCTGTTTTTATTTTCTGTCTCTAAAATCTATTTTTCTCTAAATAATTTTTTTCAAATACAGTCGACATACAATATTATATTAATTTCAGATGTACAATGTAGTGATTAGACATTTATATAATTTACAAAGTGATCACCTGATATGTCTAGTACCTATCTGACACCATACATAGTTATTAGATCCTGCTGAATTTTATGGACAATTTCCTTGCAGAAGCCTACTTAGAGAAAGTTACATTAGAATAAATTCCTGTTCTGAACTTTCTTTTTAAATTTTAAGTTATATGGATAATTTTAAAATGAGACAGACCTGCCTTTGGATATTAATTGCTGAAAATGATGTAAAACACATGCCATTCCTTTGCCAATTTAATATGGAACTCACTGATTATCCAGAAATAAAGGTGAGAGTTCACAACTTTATCTCTTGAGCCACTGGCATGAGAAAGTTTGTTTTACTACCTCTAAGCCTCAAGATTCTGAAGAAGCCACTTTAAATAAAAGTTATCTGAAGAAATATAAATTTAATATATAGTTTATTTCAAACAAGGAATAATTCATGTTTTGTCTGTGATTTGTTATATATAACTTTATATATCTGATTTAAAAAATTGAAATTTAAAAAGTGTCATAAAAGGGTAATTAAATATTTTATTAAACTGGATAAAATCACTCAAATAAAACCAGAAATTAAAATAGTATCACTCATACTATTTTTGTTTAGTATAATGGCTAAAGGGTGTAATAGAACAATGCTGAAACTATTTAACTAGAAGTTTTACTCTACCATCTCAACTTGGTAAAATAAGTTCAACAAATTATTCTCCTACCAATTCTGGTAATTAGCAACATAAAGGCAGCTTTCTGATCTCTCTTCCTGATATTAATAGTGGGTTATAAGGGGGCAAAGGACAAAGCCACAAGTTTACTTATCTTATAACCTATATGTATGACACCAAAGCAATTGCCGGTTATAGTTTCCTCAGTACCTTTTTCTCCTACTCCTGAGAGAATTCTGAAGTAGGGTATTTGTTCAAACATGCTCCTGGTTTACAATTAGAATATCAGTACTTGCATGAAACGAAATAATAATCTCCTCCAAACCATATTAATTAAATGTGATATGGTATTGTTATATAAGCCATTTTCTATTATTAATGAAAATGTCTATATTAGTATTTCCTAAACCTGAATTTCATCAATCACAGGTCAAAGGGTAGAAATTTCATAGGGATCAAGAACAATTTACAGTAAAATACTCAAAGTTCCCTGACCCTCCTTTATGTAGAGTCCTAAGTATATTTACTACTATGCAACCAATAAAAAAATCATGAAAAGCAATAGAGACAAAGTTGATTACACTATCTCATGGAACAATCAGAATTTCTTGTTGTCCTGTGGGAAGATAAGTTTTGCTTGGCTTGCTTTGTAGAGGTTAGAAGCAAAATTTAAAGCATTCATAGTATTCCTTTGCAAAAGTAAATTTTTGATGGCCCTTGCCATTCTGTTTTTGAATTTCTAATAGCCAAGCAAGGTTTCTCTATCATTGCCATTCATTTTGTGGTTAAGGAATAAGGAGTAATAAATGCAGCTTGGCATAAATAAGTAACTAAGTAAATAAATAAATAAATATGCAAACTATACCCAAGAAACTGCTATCTATATGAGCATATGCAAATAACTTGTAATTTTTTATTTAAACACATATGACCCACCCATTTTCTTTTTAAGAAAGGAAATACAAATAGCAACCTACCTTTCAAAAAAATGGTAAAGTTTAAGTAAGTAAAAGTATAGGAATTTCCAGAACAAATTTACCACTTACTAACAGTGAATTTTCAATCTGTTACTAAAAGAATAAATGACTACTAAGTACAGTTTGGTGTCACTGCCTTGATTTATACTAAGGCACCAGTAATTTTACCCCTTAATGCTTTTGGATCATCAGTGCAAACAACAACACAGTGAAAGAGGAAAATAACATTTAGTATAATTTTGATAACATATTATACCTTTGGAGACCCCCTGAAAGGGCCTTAGGGGGTCTATGCATCATACCTGAGAATGGTGCCTTTTAGCAATACCAACATAACTCACCCACCAAAGCTTTGTCAAATACCTTATTCTATGGTCTACAGAGGAAATTTCCACACCTACATAAAACCAATTACAGTGTCAACTGTAGTTCTTTGAAACTTAATCACCCAGAACTATTTATAAATATCTTTCATGCATTCCATACCAAAATCTGCTAGCTTTAATTCTCCTTTTTCATTAATGAGGAGGTTCTGTGGTTTCAAGTCTCGGTGCAACACTTTTCTTCTGTGGCAATATGCCAAACCACGTAGAATTTGGTATAAAAACAGCTACAGAAACAAACAAACAGAAATCAGTCTTACAGATATACTCTGGTATAAGCATAAGTTATGGCAGACAGAAAAGCAACTGGCCTAGAATAGTATTTGTTTTTTTAAAAAAAGGAACCACATCCTTGAGTACAAAACCTTTTCCTTATATAGTTGTTTTCTATTTAAAGGATCTACCTATGTTTTTTAGTCTGACAGTATCTATGAAAATAAATATCGAAAATAAAGTGAAATGAAACTTCACTTCAGTTTTCAATACTAACAGTTCAGTTATTATTGAAAAATGATTTAAAATAAACATATCCTGATAAACTTGCAGGCCTACCAACAAGGCTTACAGTTTGATTATTAAATTCTGGCAAAACCACCACCCAAACTCTACTCTCCAACCCCCCTCCCACCAAAAAACACCCCCCCACACACACCAAAAAAAAGAAAACCCTGATCTGGAACAGTGTCTTTAAAATAAGGCATTGGAATTGGTGGTTTTATGAAAATTCTGAGATGTCAAACAGGATGGTGTTGCACAGCTCTGGCAAATTACGTGATGCAAAAATAACCTAAACCAGCTTCTATCATCCACCTCCTGGGTACTTTACTTTCAGCACCTCCTACTCAGCCTTCAAAATTTGCTATGGTTCAAAAAAGGGAATTAGCACTGTAGAGCTCTGAATGACTCCTTGAAAGAAGCAATCCCTGCAAGGCTAATGGTAGACTTTTTGTTGTTGATTTTGGTGGAAAAGGGATGTGGAACATGGTAGGTTTTTTTGATTCTTTGGGGTAACAAAAAGAGCTTCAATACAGAGGATTGAAGAGTGTATCCTTGTTTTACTTGTAGGTGAAAAACAGAACATTAGAACATTGAGAATAAGTAAAGGCAGCAGGTGAACAACAGGCCTAAAGAAATTCTACTCAGCAGTTTTTCTACACTACATATTTACGAGCTTTGAAAACTCTAAAATTACTATTTCCATGTATTCCTGTTAATTCTTAGGTTTGGAAAATACAAGTAGAGTTAAATTTGCCATTTAAACAAATAAATACTTTACACCTTAAGCCAGCCATGTAGACCTGGCTTAAAAGACAAACTTCTCAAATCTTAGTCAAATTATGATAAGGACTTATTTTCTTTCCAAATTATTGCTAATAAGAAAGCAGGAAAGACAAAATGAAAACAGCAAACAAATATATGCAAATGAATCCACAACTCGTAAAACAAAATGTAAAATATTATGAATTCTCATGGAATGTATAAGGAAATACACTTAAAGCCCTATCTAAAATTCTTAGCAATGTGTTATCCGTATGTTCTGAGTTGTCTTTTAGTAAAAGAAACTACTTCTCCTTTCTATCCACCAAAATTACTATTTTTTTTTAAATGTAAGTTTAAAGTTACTATCTACAGAATTGGAAGTGTCTCAAACACACAGCTGGGACAGCCTATTTCCAGAATACTTTCTGGACAAAGTTTAGATAAATAAATCTCTGCTAAATTTGGAGTATACCACTCGGGTCAGAGAAACCTACTGTAAGAACACAAGTGTATCAAATGTTTTTACTTGATTTTACTTTTATTTTTGCATTTCATCTGACACTGATTATTAAGCTAAACTTTTCTGGCATTACACCACATCTTTAGATATACAGGTAAGAAACCATAACAATCATCTTCCTTTTCCTCTTGACAATATAGATTGGCATTTCCAGCCTAGTATTCATAATACTTTACTTGTGCATGTTCCTGTTGTTACTCATTAGATTAGTAACTTGAAAATCAGTTGGTGTTTTATACTTAAATAGCATTTAAAATATGTTAGGGGAGTTTGCCATTTAAAAAAGGCCTTTTGCAGAATGCACTAATCATTTGTATTTATTTTAAACATTTAGATTTTGATTTATTACGTTGGTGCAAAACTAATTGCTGTTTTTGCAATTTTTTTAACCTTTTAAACCGTAATTACTTTTGCACCAACCTAATAAGAGGCTTGTTGGATTTTTTAAAGAGGACTATACCAGTAAATGTATTCTGTATCTAAGAGAATTGGCATAAAAGGAAATGTCAAAAGTGTTTAACATTTTTAAAACAAAGCAGGTTCTACAAAACGGTCTGAGCCTAAGAGATATTGTAGAAAACAGAAGTTCTGAGTAAATTTGTTCAGGACAATAACCTATTTAAAATGCCAAACAGAAAATTCTGAAGCAGAATAGTTATGAGGATGGTGTATTTCATCAAGTAATGTACTCTATCTATGCTTAGTGTTTGTCTCTGCTTTAAACAAAATTTAAAATGACACATTAAAACGTACCTTTACATTGTGCATACTCATGATGTTTCCACAATCATCCATGTACTGTTTTAGGTCTTTATCCTGAAAAAAATACAGCACCTTACTATGTGGTACATAGTTTTCAGAAGGCATAGCTGATTTACTTAAATACTATTAATAAATACTATTAATTTTTAAAAATAAGTTGCTTTTTGAGGGAGGGTATTGAATGCACCATACATAGTTAAATTTAATACCAATAATTAAGCAATAATGTCCCTGAAGCTGTTAAAAAATCCAATTGGTGTTTTATTAAAGCAAAAGCAAATACTGACTTTTTATTATGCTTACCAGATATGCTTTTATATGCTTACCAGATATTCAAAGACCAGGGTCAGAGATTTATCAGTGTGAACAATGTCATGTAAGGTAACTATATTTGCGTGTTTTAGATCCTTTAATAGAGAAACTGCAAAACAGAAAAGAAAGTCAATTATTTGGTGTGTGGTAGCCAGTCTTTATAAAAATCTGAAGTTTAGCAAACAAATGATTGCGTTTCAGATTCTCTTAAGTTTACAACAATAATTGACCAAGGGGATTTGTAATAGTAATTTCAATAGAATCAAATTTTTTTCTTCTGTAATTCTGGGTTTGATTTTTTTTTTTTTTTTTAAGGATTTTATTGGGGAACAGTGTGTACTTCCAGGCCTCTTTTCCAAGTCAAGTTGTCTTTTCAATCTTAGTTGTGGAGGGTGCAGTTCAGCTTCAAATTGTTGTCCCGCAGCTCAGCTCCAGGTCCAGTTGCCGTTTCTAGTTGCAAGGGGCACAGCCCACCATCCCTTGCAGGAGTCGAACCGGCAACTTTGTGGTTGAGAGGATGCGCTCCAACCAACTGAGCCATCCGAAGGCAGCTCAGCTCAAGGTGCCGTGTTCAATCTTAGTTGCAGGGGGCGGAGCCCACCATCCCTTGCGGGACTCGAGGAGTTGAAGCGGCAACCTTGTGGTTGAGAGCCCATTGGCCCATGTGGGAATCGAACCGGCAGCCTTCGGAATTAGGAGCATGGAGCTCTAACCGCCTGAGCCACCAGGCCGGCCTCTGGGTATGATATTTTTAATTGACCCCAATATTATAATAATACCCTCCATAATATCTTGTGTTTTTTTTTCTCACAAATGTTCATGTGCTGAGAGTTCTAGAATTAATTTAGATATGAAGTACTAGGTATCTCTTCCCTCCAAATTGTTAACCAGTTGCTTCAAACCATTTTCTGGAAACTCTATCTTTTTAAAAAAGATAGCATTATAGGAATTATTCAAATTCTGTATATGCTAATTTATAGTTAGCTTTTTCCCATGTGCCACTATATAACATTTCACAATGTCAAATATTTGTCCATGACAATGATTTTTAATAACTCAAGCTACATAATATAATTAATGAATCCCTTTCTGTTGAATATTTTGGCTTTAGATATTAGCTTTTTTTAAGGCCTAATATATCGTCCAGTCATCTATTATCTCTATATCTGAGCTCTTCTTAATTACACAAAATGAACTCTTATTATACAGCTTTGGATTTAAAATGTTCTACAATAATTTCGTAATACATTTTACTCACAAAAGATCAAATTATACCTTCTCTTATAGCTGTGCAGGGTGCACCTTCTTCGTGTTCCAACCGGATCTCTTTTAATGCCACCAAATTCTCTGTCAATTTACTTCTTCCTTTATACACTGTTGCATATGTACCCTATAAAATATATTTTTGAAAGATACATCAAAAGTATCATGAGGGTCTAGTTATACCACCTATACAATAAAGAGTCTTAATTAAATTTCTAATTTCTAAGCATCATGTTAAATTCATCTTGCAAGGAAAATGTCACAATGATTAGTCTTGGTTTTCCTATACCTAAAAGGACTTTCAGTTCCACATGCACTGCTTCCATACTTATATCCCTAGAGTGCCTCTCACAGCAAAATATGAGAATATTTAATTTACTTTTCATACTTGTATATCAGATTAACCTATGGATCAATAGCTTTGTAATCAAAGGTATTTTACCTGCAATGGTATGGAGGAATTGAGGAAACTGAATATATTAACTGAAAACTGAAATTGTAACTAACACATTGTTCAATTATAAAAATTATACTGGTTTGCAGACGTCAGAATTTTAAACATTAACTTTCCTTTAAAAAAAACACACATACTCAGGAGATTTCTTCTATCATTGCCAGGATAGCCCTCAAATTCTCAAAAGGATTCCCTATTAACTAGTTCTATTATTTTCTTTAGCCTCTCTTACCCTGGGAAGGAGATCACTTCAAAATTAGTCAGTAGAAGTAGCAAATTCAAAAAAACCAGGGTCTTATTAGCCAAGAATTTCCTTTTGTGACATGTGTCTTTATCTTCAAGATAGTATTTTGATTTTTTATAGGTTTGAAATCATAATTCCCCACATGATAGTACAGACAGCAGACTGCCAGGAGCCTAACAAATAGATACCCATTTTTGTTACTAAGAAAACTCAATATTTTATGCTTCAATAAAGATTACAAGGCTATAAAAAAATACTCATTTCTTCTCAAAATGATGGGATCATTTCAAGAACTTAAAGGTTTTTTTCTTTCTACCATTCTGTTGCCTTTGCAGGACAAGATACAAACTTTCAGACAACAGTGATTACATTCCCCCCAGCCCCAGGTTGGCAAAAACTGTAGACTAATAGAGAAGTTTAGATGATGAACAAGAAAGAAGTCTTACATTTATGAAATACGTATTTACTTACCTCTCCAAGCTTTTCCAATTTAATGTAGGTTTCCATTTTCCCAAACCCAATTTCTGACTGAAAGCAAACAATCATAAATTTAGTATTCTTAATATTTCAATTCATCTCTTAGAAAAAATTGATTATAGTTGTTGAACATCTGTCAAGTTTTAAAATATACCTGATGTTGGAATAGTCAAAGGTTCAAAAATATCAAAGTTCACAATTAAAACTGTCAACTCATCTTTTATATAGATTAGTAAACATCGTGCTATGAAAAAGTTGTTTTAAGACCCTGAGATTTTAAGATACCACAGACATTTTAAGACACTAAAGAATTTTGTAAAAGATAACATGATATGTGTAGTGTCAAATGAGTACTAGACTTATTGGGGGGGATATTTTCATTAATTATATAACTGTAAAACTACTACGCTGCACACCTGAAATTAATATAAAATAATACTGAACGTCAACAATGATTTAAAAAAATAGTCGTGGGGATATAAAGTACAGCATAGGGAATAGCCAATAATATTGTAATAACTATGTATGGTGTCAGATGGGTAATAGACTTATTGGGGTTATCACTTTGTGAGGTATATAAATGTGTAATCATTATGTTGTTTTCTATACCTCAAATAAACAAATAAATCTTTTACAAACTAAAAAAAATACATGATTTTCTTTTTAATGGAACTGCAAAATAAACAATTTTCCTATCTATTTTCCTTCACTAATCTTTGAGTTCCCTAGGAATGCCTTCAAGGAACAAAATACTATTTGTTTCAGTTTTCCAACCAAAATATAATGAAAAAGACAACTGCAAGCCACACTCTATTATGGATCAGGAAATAACTGACACAGAAGAAGCAATTTAAGTCTAAATCTAGCCAAAAAAAAAAAAAAACAGAAAGGCTTCAAAAGTGAGTTCTCAAAACCATCGCTTTGAAACCTTGAACTTGTTTGCCTATTTTGTATGGAGTCAATTAATGAGGTAAATGGAATGCATCCAAACATAATGAAAACCCAATATTTAAAAGCTAAAAAAAAAAACACAGAAAACCCTAACACAAAAGATGTAGGGGGGAAAAAAGAGACAGATGGAAATTTCGGGACTGGAAAAGCAAAAATAGGAAAAAAGTTAACAAGCAGAAGAGGAAAATGAGAATTTTCTTAAAATTATTTTCTAGTACCCCTTGTAGATAGTGGAAAAGGAAATAATAATGTAAAAAAAAAAAAAAGAAAATTGCCCCTCAGAGTGGTGCTAATACCCTTAAATAAATAGCCAGTGAAAGCAAATAATGTTCTTCCATATAACCTCAGGTCTCAAAAGTGTATCAATTATGCTGGATCATTAAATGTATGTTTTAGTCAAATTCTGGAGGTACTGAATAAAATTTGACAATTTGAACATCACTTACCACACTTTGAATAGGATAAACTGCCTAAAGTCAAAAGGCCAAAAGTAGCAGAGGCCCCTTAAAGGAACTGTTTTTATCCTTTTGTTACAGTGATATGTATCATGTTTAAAAGCCATGAGAACTGCATGTCCAACAGTACTTAATGCAATTTTGGTAAACTAATAACTTTGTTCACGGGTGATATTATTAAATGACTGAAAAGTTGCTTCTTTTTGCACTCCTTATGATTTTTTTTCTATATATAGTGTTTAAATTTTTTTCTTTTTATTAAAAAGAAATTTTGGAGGCACTATACAACATCTACCCATGTATTGGCTTGTATATTACTCAGAGCTATTCAGTCCTTGCATTCTATTATCAACAACGATGCAGAATAAAGTAAAATTACAACAGACAACTTTCCAAATACAAATAGTTTAACTTTAATATGGAAAATGTGGCAAACAGCCCACTATCTAGTAGTACGTGAAAGCCTGATTCTCAATCATCTTTTAGTTTATGTATGATTTTTTTACAGTCTATTTACATATGATCTTAAATAACTTTTTTTAAAAAAGGCTAATTGCCAAGGTCGCACAAACTATGACAGAGACCGTCTTTATTTTCTTACACCTATTTCTGGAATTCAGGTGTTTAAATTCACAAATATGGAACTATTGCATTTTTGCCATGAATTTTAACTCGTGTGTTATATATTTTATATAAGAAAAAAACTATACTGAGAATAGATGGAAACTAATATAAACAAAAACTGTGAATGTGTCTGAAAAATAAACAATAAAATGTCATCATCCATAACAATGAGAAGCACATAGAAAAATATGACTGCAAGCTAGAAACTTTTTCTTATCAGTTGTTGGAATATTAACTTATTCATTCTATTTTAAGTGAATAAACCCTAGCACTCCCTTAAAACATCAAATACACTTTGGTCCAATAGTGGCTATGACAAAAATTCTGAGGTTTACTTTAAAGTATGTATAAGTAGACCACAAATTCAAGACTGTAAAGATAAAAATATTATAGATTACTGTTATCATATAAAACATATAAGGAATAAACTAAGGGATGCATAAAAAATTAACATTATAGAGTCACTTTTCAGAGAATGAGATTTAGTGAGATCATTACAATACGCTGAAAGTCTGCTTTTAAAAAAGAAAGTAAATACTGTATTATAATTGTAAAGTTAAATTTTTTTTTTTTTAAAGGAGGTCGCAACGCACAGTGGCCCATGAGGGGATCGAACTGGCAACCTGGGTGTTATTAGCACCACACTCTAACCAACTGAGCTAACCGGCCACCCACTGAAGTTAAATTTAAATTTTAATTATTGATCTATAAACAGCGTAACTAAATTCCACCCATGCAGGAAGGCAGAGAATTCAGGCAAAACGCAATTTTACTAGTAAATTGTCAGAATCTAATTCAAAGAGTAAAGCATATCTATTTCTCCATTCTTTTCTCTCTCTCTCTCTTTTTTTATAGTGGAAAGAAAAGCAGTTTTATTCAAAATGCCAACATTCTGGGAGGATGGCTCACTTCTGTCCAAGGCCATTCCCCTCACCATTCATTTTAATAATTTCCAACCTTAAGGATTTAATAATTGCATCCAAATATTACTGAGTCTTTAAATGGGATTTTTAGAAAATTTTGCTTGTATTTTTATCTGCTGAACATGACAAGATTAATAATAAATATAATGACTAGCTTGCTGACATACTCTCCTACAGAAATTATTCAGAGGACAGAGGACACAGCTCATTTATTTACCATGTACTAGGCACAGTGCTAGGTACTGGGGATACAGTGAAAAAAGGCGATACGATTCCTGCTTTCATCAGTTCACAATCTAGACTGAGTTCCAAATTAGATTATTTTAGAAAATTTTAAGTTTCATAAAAACAGAAATAATAGCTAAAGGAATGGAATGATAAGCTCTATATTTTATCATAATAGAAAAAAAACACTTAGTTCTGCTTTCCCAACATATGAAGATGATTTTTTCTGATACTTCGTTTCTCCAAGAGAATACTTTGCTTTTTGGAAGCTCCAAGCAAATTCCTGTTCAGATGGCTCTTACCAGCATAAACACATAAAAAATTTTTTTAAATAAATTATGATTTATAATAATAGCCTTCCTATAATTCAGCACAACTTATAAGTGGTATCAAGCATTATGGGAGATTTCTTGATTACTTTGACTCTAGCAACACAATCACTGTATTACAGTTGTAATGATGTATTAAAATACTGGTAATATAATTCTAATTGTGCTTCAAAACACATGAAGTATGCACAGAAATTGTGTAGATGCCATTCTAAAAGTCAACATGTATATAAGAAACACTGGGAACAAAGGGAGATTTTTTTCAAACACTAATTTACCTCCTGTGAGAATGACCAAGTTACCGTTACTGACAGAAATGTGTTCTTAGGTATGTGGGAAGCAGAAAAGAGATTGAGAATCTCTATTGTACTCGGTCATTTTGTCTTAGAAAAACTGCTGCTACCATCATCATGATACTATCTTAATCCTGTAATTGGTATGCCAAAGGTAAATTAAGTTGTGGGCAGACTTTGAACCTCACTTTCACATCCCATAATATATATACAAAGGACGCCAAAAAAATGTATACTCATTTTAAGAAAGGAAAAAACTATTAAAATTGTAATACTCATATATACTGATAACAAAAGTTGAATACAAGTCATGTGTATACATTTTTTTGGGACCCCCAGTATTATTTCTGAAAGAAATCAGGACTTGGTACCCTGTTTTCTCATCTACTCTTAGAAATACAAAGGACTACGTATGATCTATATTGGTAAAGTCACGAATGAGGACTCTAATACTTGTAAAGGAAGAAAGATTCTTAAAATATGCATAACCTATAATTTCAATATGATGAGACAAATTTCCATATACAGATTTTTCAGTTTACTGAAATTGCCCATTATAGTCTCACAAATCTTCCACTGGGTATGCCATCAATGTAATTGCAACAATGCTCTTAGGAAACTTGACTATCCACATATGGGATTCCCACTAGTCTAATGTTTAAATATGTTAAGAGTTAGAATATTCTATTCCTTATCAGACATAATGAACATTAAATGGCAGTTCGCCGATCCAATAACCAATACCTTTAACATGAGACATGACAACTAAATGTAGTGTGGTGTCCTAGATAGGATCCTGGGACAAGAAAGGACCTTAATGAAAAACTAGGGAAATTTGAATCAAGTATGGAGTTGAGTTAATTGTACCAGTGTTGGTTTCTGACTTGTAACAAATGTACTAAGTAATGTAAAATGTTAATAAGAGGGATAGCTGGGTGTGTGGTAAATGGGAAGTCTCTAGAGTATCTTTTAAATTTTTCTGTAAATCTAAAGATATTATAAAATTAAAAGTTCATTTAAATAAAAAGTCAATTGGAAGGATTCAGTTAAAAGGAGAATGAATATACATGAGTATACAAGGATAACAAATATTCTAAGCACCCTGAGGAGATGGGATAGGGAGGACAATTCCTCAATATTAAGAGAAGGAAAGAATAAAATGAGTTGTGGGTAGAACAGGTGTAGGTATATTTGCACGTTTGTTTTTCAGGAAATAAGGGGATTTCTGGTTAATAGCTTCTCTCTTATCATGTAGGAGAAGAGATTATCTGCCTAGTGTGAAAGGGGAAGAGTTAACCAGACAAAGACAGTAGGGTAGCCAAATGTCCACTGAGGGCCCATTTGAGGTTGACAATTATAAATTTATAGAAGAACCAATTGCCCTATTGCGTCTTTCTCCACCAGAAATGAATTCTGCGACTTGTTTCTTGATTCCTATCCAAACAAAGGATTTGTTATTTTTACTACTTTTATTATACATTGCTATCAAAAATACAAAACATAAAATTTTATACTTTTAGACAAAACTAAAATTTTATCTTGAAAAACTGTTATTAGATAAAGCGTATATTATTCATAGAAACATGAACTCTAACACGTGAAGAATACTTTTCTTTTCCCGTCTCCTTTCCATTTATTCCCTAACCAGAGCCTTTATACATAAACCTAGGGTATTGAAGAATAATTTTCTAACATATTTCAAAAGATATCATGCTTTATAAGATAGATGAATAATGAAAGGGACACACTGATAGAAACCAAAATGCAACTGCCATGATTAATCTGAAATCTATAAGCTACATCAAGATCAAAAAACAAGGTAAGTGGCTAGGAACACCCAACCACAGTAATAACTCCAGTCACTTAACATTCATTAGAGGGCACTGTTTTCTTTCATTTCATGTAGACTGAAAAATATAGCTCTTAAAACACAGCTTTAAGAATTACATGGTGATTAAATCATACTTTTAGTCCCAAGCTGAACATTTAGTAACTCCAAAATGTATCCTAAATACCAATCTTTGATAAAAATTGATAGCCAAAGAACACCTTAACCAGTAATCAAATGAAAAAGTTATCTGAATAAAAATGTCTTAAGCAGTGATGCAAAACTATGACAATGATAAATCTATACCAAAATCAAGGTGGCATTACTTTTATATAATATACAGTAAGGTACTTTTATACAACACACAGTAAAAGGTACTTTTACCTTACTGTATTATATTGGTGTGTATTTTATACAATATACAGTAAGGTATTTTTACTTTACTGTATATTATATTGATGAATGTTAAATAACAATATGTTCATGTTATATTTAGCATAAAGTAATTTTTCCTTTAGAATACGTAACACAAAACAGAAATTTTTCCATGATATAGTATATAAAAAGAAAATATAACAACTGCCAGCACTCCAGGAATCCTCATCAATTGTTCCTTCCTCACACACAAAGTCCAACTGAGGACCAGGTCTTGCTTATTTTATCTCTACGTGGCCCCTAGGATCTGTGTCCTATTTTCCATGTCCACGTGATTGCCACATCATCCCTAATTTCTGAACAAATTCTTATTGTTCAAATTCCTTTGAACAAATTCTTCATCTCCTGCCTCTAGTCTCTCTCCTTCTACTTCATCATTTATACTTTCCCTGAAGCTAATATTCGAAACAAAAATGTCATGTCAGCCCTTGTTTAAATGAAAACATCTGAGGTCCTTCCGTTACTCGAGATGAAGTCCAGACTCCTTGGCCTGACATCTCACGCTTCTTACAGTCTGGATCCATCCTATCCGTTTAAGCCCTATTCTTCAACCTGATTCCACATTTACCCTTCATATCAGTTATGATATTTACATTCATGCCTCTGGGCATGAAGTTTCCTCTGCTGAGAACACTCTTCCACCCATTGTCAACCTGACAAATTTCTACCCATCATTCTAGAGCCAGCTGAAGCAGTATCTCTTTTGTAAGCCTGTGATGTGCAAAGACATTTGATTTGCTATCTCAGCACTTTGTCTCAAAGCACTTTTTATGTACCTCTGCTACAGGACTATAGCCATCCAAAAGAGATCCTCACATATACAGCCACCTGAATTTATGTCAAAGGTGACACTGTGACATGAAAAGCTGACCTTTCAAAAACGACTGATGGGTCAATTACTATTAATACATACTAGAAGATATTTGCAAGACTTATAACTGACAAAGGTCCTTTATACAGTATTCTCACAAATCAATAAGAAAAAGACAGAAAACACAACAGAAAAGACAATAGACCTGAGAGTATCTAAATGGCCAACAAACATTTAAAAAAGTGTTCAACTTAGTCACTGGAAAAATGCAAAATAAAACCACAATGAGATAACACTAAAAAAGTGAAAATTTTTTATAAAGGGACAATATCAAAAACTGGCAAAGAGAGCAACTAGAACTATCATGTACTGGTGAAGAAAATGTAAATTGGTACAACCATTTTG
Source organism: Rhinolophus hipposideros (assembly GCF_964194185.1). NCBI lineage: Eukaryota > Metazoa > Chordata > Mammalia > Chiroptera > Rhinolophidae > Rhinolophus > Rhinolophus hipposideros. The sequence continues at coordinate 21,618,612 of NC_138055.1, read as the reverse complement.
GAAACTGTTTTGACAGTATCTAGGAAATCTGAACATATGCACATAATCTTATCCAACAATTCCAATCCAAGGTACGCATCCAACAGAAATGGTTACATATGTTAACAAAAACATATGTACAGAAATGGTGACAGAAGCTCTATCTGGTAATAGCCAAAAATTAAAACAATCCAAATGTAAATGCCCATCAACAGAAGACTGGATAAAGTATAGTATACTCATACAATGGAGTACTATGTGACAATAAGAACAAATGAACTATAATTACATGAAACAACCTAGATAAAACACAAGTATAACACTGAGCATAAGCTAACTGCAAAAAAAAAAAACCATATTGTACACTTCTACACATATTGGGATACATATTGTATAATATATATAAAAACTTGAATACACATTATTATACATTTGTATCAAATGTATTTTAATAATGTATATATTCAAAATTACATAAAGTTGAAAATTTAAATAAGAATCAGAAAAAGAATAGCAAAAGCATTTTTAAAATAAAAACATGCACGTAAATGTGGATTTTAAAGTCTTTCCAGATATTTAAATATACTATAAACATAATATAATCAAAACAGTAGAAAACATGAGTAAAACTAATCTTTAGCATTGGAAAGTAGGGATAATGGCTACAGTTGAGGAAGTGGGTAGAAAGCAAACAGAAAGGTGGCAGGAAGGGGTTTCTGGATTTTTGGAATTTTTGTTTATTGATCTAGGTACTGCTTATATATGTTAACTCTGCAAAAATTCATTGAGCTATACTATTATGGTATATGTGCTTTTCTGTTGACCTAGTATATATCTATGTAGAGGACATATTCTGTACATCTAGCATTTATCAATAAAACTTACCAAAAATAAAACAGAACATAGCTTATTAAATCCTATTCTTATATGCATCTTTAAACCCTTAAGAATGGAAAACAATAAAATCCAGAAGGAAGTGTAATAAAATTTAATCAAAAATTAAATATAAAATTTAATATAAAATGTTTATACCCAAAAAAATCAAACAAAGCACATGTGATGGTGTAGGAGACCAGAAACTTACTAAGGAAGCTCTACGAGACCTTCGGCTCATTGGTTGATCAAATGGTGGACTGTTTATCTGGAACTTTTCAAGATACCCATCAGGTATTCTGATATCTGCGGGAAGTGATAACCGCTTATTTAAATCCTTTAAAAAAGAAAAAGAAAAAAACAGTTTTGTAGGTAACTGCAAATAGAACAAAAAGGGCATTTGACATTTGAATTCATGGGCTCTAATACATTATTTCTTAGTGATAAGTAACTGTAAAGTTTTATTACAGTTACAAAATCATCTATATTGATTATATATAATATGTAATGCAAACATATTTACTCTTAGCAAAGTATACAATGCAGTTTTACAGAAATGGTACTTTGCAACCCACTTATTTCTGAATTCCTTCCATTGGTAAATTCGACATGGAATTTACCTTGATATTATTATATCATATAGTAGCAACAGACAAAGACTACCACAAAATGTGATTGATTTAAATTAACTAACCAAGTAGATACTATATAATTTTGTATGCAACACAGCAATTGAAATATTTTATTATTGTTATGACAATGGAAAGAAGTAAGTAAAAGGCATTTCTATTTCATTTAATTATAGAATTGGAACTGGAAGAAACTTGAAAGGGAATCTTGCTTATATTATGACACCAAGAAACATAAATCCTATAAAAATAAATCCCTATTATTCGTAATAGTAACCAAACAATGAAACAAAACTGAGAGGTACAGGAACTGTATATTTGATATATGACTTAAGTATAAAAATATAACCATGTTCCCAAAAGACAGGATGAAATAATGAAAAGATAATGGTTTTCCTATATTAGTTTTATATTTTAGATAAACTCAGCAAATCACAGTGATATTATTCTTGGAAGAAAATAAAATATTTAAAATGTATCTAGAAGAATAAACAAATATGCAGAAAACATTCTAAAATAAATCAGAATATGTATGTGGGGGGGATGATGAGAAAACAGTCTTTCTGGATATTAAAATATACAATAAAAAGAATAAAATTAAGAGTGTGTCACCTTTGGGAAAATAATACAGCTCAATGGAAGAACGAGAAAGTCTAGATATAGATCCTAATAGTAAATAAAACTTAAACATATAATAAAAAAATAATATATGGTAAAGAAAAACAAATATTATTTTTATTATTGTGATATAAACAGATATCAAGTTAACCTTAAGAGATGAAAATATTAATCACTTAAGAAACTGTTATTGTTTTTCTTAACTGATTCAGAAGCAATCTTTATTATTATTGCATTATGAAAATGCAATCAACCAACAGGACAGACACCCTAATCATCATTATCTCAACTCAACAGCACTGAAAAAAGTTAACAATACTCTTATTTTAAAACGCGCTCAATTTTTTTAGAGAAAACTATTTTAATCTACAGTATATACTGAAATGATAATATTCATAATCAACTTCTGTCCTCAAGGTTATACATAACGTTGACAAAGAAAAGGAAATGAGTTCTTCATTCTTTTACGTGAAGAAATAACTTATATGTGCTACAGACATTAGTAGGTATAATGAACCATAAAAGAAATGATACCCATATTTATAATGTAAAGCAAAAAAAAAAAAGCTGGTGCTTATTGTATGTATACCTTTTGAAATTGGAAATATTTATAAAATAAAATATAAAGTATACAGATGAATCTCAAAAACAGAATTAAAATCATATTTTCTAAAAAGACTTTGCTAATATATTATTTTGATTTCCAGAATTTTTGAAAATTCCTGTTTCCTTTAAAGAGAACCTACATAGTGTTTTTGCAAAATTTTAAATATAATTAATGTATACTTGTCTTGGGATAGTACATAACTAGAAAAAGGAAATATTCTCAAAACTACTCTTCACTAATGCAAAGAAACAACTTTCTTACAAGTTTCATTTGCCTTCATGAAAATTTTCAAATAGGCATTTGATACCTATGTGTGTGTATTCACACACACACACACCCCCCGTCATATTTCTAGTTCGTAAATGGTTACCTCCATTGAGATCCGTCTGTGTATACGACTTCTAAGACAAACACCTGTAGGTGACTGGACTTCATCAGATGATGTCCCAGAAGCTTGGTCGCTCTCACCATCCGATCCCATTTTTAGATTTTCATGAACAATATCTGTATTAAAAAATGAGACATTTATTTTACAAGGTATGTATTATGCCCTATGTCACATAACTTATTAACACTACAGGTAAGATGTAGACAGACAACATGTAAAAAATCATGACATAAAGTCTTGTACACTCTGGGTACCAAAGGTATGCAGTTAAATAGATCAAAACATAATTCAAATGTCTTATGACAGTAGTAAGAAATCCTTTTATACTTCACATTATGAAAAATTACGAAAAAAACTAACACTCAAGTTATTATCAAGATTGAATAATAAAATTAGAGACAGGAAATAACAATAAGGATTTAGTCAGTTCTCTCATTTTCCAGATCTGGGAACTGAGACCTTGAAAGGTTTAAATGACTTTCAGAGGTCACACAGCTTAGAGGTAGAGCTAAAACAGAAACCTTGTCTTTTGCCTTTTATTTAGTTTAGTATTAAATAATGTGCCATTGGATCTACAACCAAATGAGCTAGTTCTCTGAATGTTCTCTAAAATTTTCTTTAAAGCTTAGACCAAGGGTCAGCAAACATAACCTGTTTTTGTATGACCCCTGAACTAAAAATAGTTTTTGTATCTTTAAATTGTTATTTTAAAAAGAAGAATATGCAACAGAGACCATATATGGCTCACCTGAAAAATTTACTATTTGGTCCTTTACAAAAAGTTTGTCAACTCCGGTCTTAACAAAACAGTAAATCCAGCCCTAATCTAAAGTTTTCCAATTTCTGTGGGATAAATACTTCCTCCTTGAAAACTTCAAGCTACCAACATGACATCATTTAACATGTAGTGGGAAGAAATGTATCCGACATTACATAGTACTTTGACTATACACATACAATAGAAATAACACCAAAAGCACTGGCAATAGTAAAGGGCACATACATTTCCCATAGAGAAAAACTCCACTATAGATAAGCTCATATTCCCCAAATTAACAAAACACATGAGGAAATAATCTACCAGAGCTAGAGTAAGCAAGCAGCAGAATAAAGCCCTCTGAAACTTCAGTAAGTATAATTATGTCGTAAGACTACAAAATAATTGTGTTCAAAATTATTTAAAAAAGAAAACATTATAATTAAAAACCATAACACAAAACAGAGAAATAAACAGAATCTTGCAGATATCCATTTTTCCTGGATATTAAAAATGACATTGTGACATAAGAGCAACAACTCAGGTGATAATAGTATATACTAATTATTGTACTGAGCTATCATCTGATGATAATCTGGCATTACTAAGGTATGACTCTAAATTAAGCACCATCTCAAGCTGCCACATCTTGAAATCTTGCATCTATCTCTTAAGGGTTTTGTTTTCTTCCTGGTGAACAGTTTTCAAGTGTTACTCCTCTGCAGTGACAGCACTACTACCTCTCTCGAACCTTTCATCTTTCTTATTCCCAACTGATTTTTACAAGACAAATCAGATAATATAATACAATAAAGGCTGGCTGACTTCCATAAACCTAAAACCTAGTAGCTATGTACATAACCTACAGTCAGAAAGTTAAAAAAAAAAAACAAAAACAGACAAATAATTAAATTACCTAATCTGCTTCCATTTCTGGGCATTGCCATAAAGGAGCCAAGGCTTCCTCCAATAACACTATGCGGTCTCCGCAATGGGGGCTTCTTGAAGGACCCTGTGTACTGGTGGAGGAAGGAATGCATACTATGAGAGGTTGGAGGCCTGCCATTCTTCACAATGGGCTCTGTGGTTCACAATATCCAAAAGTCATTCCAGTAACAGCCCACGATCCAGGATCAAACGAGAAAGATTGAGAAAGCAAAACAGAAAACAAAACAAAAAGTTATAATATAGTATTACATTTAACCTCATTTGTTTGGCTATCTACACAAAGTACTAGAATTAAAATAATTTCTGTGTCAAAATACTTATAGAAAATACTTTAATATTTGAAATTTGTCTAGTAACTTAATTATCCATTTCTTGTATAATCAAAATTGGTTAGCAATTACAAAACTACTAAGATAGCCCATAAATTTTTTTGTCCATTTGCTTATTTTAATGTATCTCAAGATTATTTCCATACTATTCCTACATTCACTGAGAGCCTTATACATGCTTTATGAGGCACACTGTAGAATATGAAAAACATGGCCCTAAATGGAAGGAACTTATATCCCTATTTGATCAACATTCAAAAAGGTATGTCTGTGAATAAAACAGAAGTATTTAAGTACAGATCAATGCAGAGGTTTTGAAATTTATTACCCCAAATTTGGGATTTTTAATATAGAGGTTTTTTTTTAAAAATCGCAAACCTATAATTAAGCAGAAACATTTTAAAAATATTTAAACATTCAACTATAAATAAGGGAAACCATAGTTTGTATTGTTTACAGGGAATCTCCAGACTCTTTTCCACCTCCAAAAAAGAGCTCCGACATAGGCTAAAGACATGATGAAGTCTTCTGTGACATACCCTAATCTTTCATATTAGAATATAGTCAAGGAATTTCAAAAGGAACTGGGCTTCTCTGAATATTTTCCTCTAAAATGAAGCCAGCTCTTCTTTTGTAGCTGATAATCAGGAGTAGGGATATTCCCTGCCGCGGGGATTGCCCTACCTGTAAAGGTTTATCAAACACCAAGAACAAGTTGGCAGGAGGGGGTGGCTTGGATCCCTAAGACCGAGGTACAGGCTTAGGGCAAATGGGCCAAGAAGACTGCTTAAAAGAAGGGAAAGAGAGGATGTGGCAAAAGTGTCCTCAAGGCTCATACAAGGCCCAAGTCACCTAATCTGGGTAGATGCCAGACTGGAGGTAGGGAGAGTACCCAACTAGGAACAGAGAAAAATCTGTGCAAAGTGTCCCAGACTGTACATTCATTGGCAATAGCTGGCTGGTCAAGAATTTGGGGATCTTTATGTAAAGTTTAGTAAAATAATGATCTAATAATGAATGCAGAGGGGTAATCTGATATAAATGCATAAATTAAAATAGTTACAAACCCTATGGGATACAGACTAGAATGTATAATAAAAATTTTCACTTTCTAGGTTATAATATTTCATATCCAAAATCATAAAAATATATATATTCTGCCCATAGACATTTGTTTTAGTTGTTCTATAAAGCTATCCTGAAAAATATGGCTTTATAGTCCTAGAGAATACAGCTAAAAAACATGGAGATCGTAACTATTAATATATTCAATTTTTCAAGGGATATTTGTTGTGTGTGTTACCATTTGACAAGCACTATTACGGCCCTGGGCATCAAGAGGTGAACAAAACAAACAAGGTACTGCTCTCTGAGACTACAAAATCTAATGGAGGAAAAGACAGGTAAGAAACTAAGGAGGAAAAAAGTATCAGACAATGACAGGCAATAAGCAAAAGATTAAAATGAAGATATGTGATAGAAAAATAAATGAGTAGTGACTTTACACTAGCTATTGAGAAAAGTTCTCTCTGCAGAGGTATTTTTAACAGAGATATAAATGCAAGAAAGAGCCAGTCATGGGAAGATAGGTGAGTGGTGGGTTATGAGATATTCCAGACAAAGAGAAAAGCTACTGCAAAAGTTGACACATGGCAGAGTTTGATTTGTGAAAGCAGCAGTCCTCAAACTTGAGCATGTTTCATAATCACATTCAAAGACTTTTTAAAACAGATTGTTGGGCTCCACCCCCAGACTTGCTGATTCAGCAGGTCTGGCATAGAATCCAAGTATTTCTCTCTCTAACAAATCCCAGGTGATGCTGATGTTGCTGGTCCAAGGATCATACTTTGAAAACCACAGTGTTAGAGGAACAGAAAGAAGGCAAGAGTAGCTGCAGTATATAATTGTGGAGGGAATGGTGTTATTAAATGAGGTCAAAGAGTAAGCAGGTTTGCATATCACTGTAAACATTTAAATTTAATTCTGGGATTGGAGCAGTTATGGTATCTTTGAAGCCGGCAGTAATATTATTTGATTCATGTCTTAAAAGTAACACTCTGAGGAGTAAGGGACAGTGGAAGGTGAGGAGGTAGGATGACTGTAAAGGGGTAGCATGAGGGATCTCTGTGACAATGAAATAGCTCTTTATCTTGATTCCAGTGGTAGTTACATGAATCTACACATGTGATAAAATTACACGGAACTATACTCACACTTTACTCCTGTTAATTTTCTGGGACTGACAATGCCCATAGTTACAGAAGATGTAACTGAAGGGGGGGCTGACAGAAGGGTACAAGACACCTCTCTGCACTATCTTTACAACTTCTTTTGAATCTATAATTATTTAAAAAAATTTAAAACATCACTCTGGTTGCTGTTGGAGAACAGATGACAGAGAATCAACAGAAGGGAAACAGAAGAAGACTATTACAGTACCCCAAGCAATAAATAATGGTGGCCAGACAGATTTAGGATATATTATTACACAAAGGCAGAGCCAAGAGGCCAGCAGAAAAGGCTGCAAAATTACTTTCACACACTCTTTCCCACCCAGCATTAAGTGAGATTCTGCATTAAAAACATCTATCCAAGGAACATTTTGAAATCTCCAGCAGAGCAACTGTTGAAAATATGAAATATGATATGCGAAAGGACAATAATTGGAATCATGCATCAAGTGTACAAATGGCTATCATTAATAGTAAGTTAGGAAGTTACTTATGTAGTAAACATACAGCAAGCTAGAATGGCAGAGGAGAGGAGAAAGGGAGAATTGAAAGGTAAAGGAGAGAAAAGAATCAAAGATAATACCTAGATTTTGAGCTTTAAATTGTTTGGGTTAAGTGTGGGAAGTGGAAGTAAAAGATTTGGGGGGAGAAGGATACCAAGAATTCTGGTTTGATTATATTACATTTGAGATTCCTATTAGATATCTATATGCAGAAAGCAAGTAGACATTTTAATATGAATCTCGGGATCCAGACAAAAATCCTGATTAGAGATACCGATTTTTGGAGTAGCAAGCATATACACAGCAGCTGAAATGACAGGACTGGATGAGGTCACCAAAGGAGAGTAGACAAAGAAGAGAATGGGGCCCATGAGAGAATCATAAAATATTCTAACATTTCAAGATTATGACAGCAATTAACTGGACAGTTCAATAAGATAATACTCTATATATTTTTAAAAGTAATGGAAACCTTTAAGATATTATGTGAAATGAAGTCAGACACTAAAGGACAAATATTGTATGATTCCACTTATATGATGTAACTTGAATAGGCAAATTCATAGATAGGAAGTAGAATACTGATTACCAGGAGCTGAGGGGAGGGGATAATGAGGAGTTATTGTTTAACAGATAAGAGTTTCAGTTTGGGATGATGAAGTTCTGGAGATGGACAGTGATGATGATTGTATTATGTGAATGCACTTAATGCCACTAAAATTGCATACTTCAAAATGGTTAAAATAGAAGTCTGTGCTTTCAACCTCACCCTCTCTTGGACCTTGTGCTATTGTCAGGTGTTAGCACTACTTACAATAGCCTATGTCATCCACTATTATCAAAAACTAACCATAACTGCTATCATGTGTCAGACCAGCAGGAGCAAGAACTACCTGGGAGTAAGAAAAAAGGCTTGTAATATCCATAAAAGTAGGATTGTTGACTCAAAAATAACATGGTAAACTGACCCAATGCAGAGATTGAGGAGTAAGAACAAGAAACTGGAATATCTGGAAAATGAGACCATTTCAATCTTTGCTTTTTGGGATTACTTGAGATCCTAAAATATCATGAGAAGTGACATTCTGTTACATTTGTTTTATTATACCTCCTGGGAACATGAAGATGCAGTTCATTTTCTTGGGTGAAGAATTTTGGTTGTGTCAAAAGAAGTAACTTTTGCACTTGGAAACCCCAACTATTATATGTATTATAAAACATTATTTTTGCCTTTCTGTAAGTATAATTGTGACCTATTCTCTGCCTTATATTTTAAATTGTCACCTAACCTCATCAAATTGAATAATTTCAATATATCTTCTGATTACAGAGACAAATAAGTTCAAGGCTTAACTACTAAAAGACCAGATCCTGAAGCATCATAACTGTGATATGTCTAAAGCAGTACTAAGACTTTTATCAAGCAAATTGAGAATCTATGAGGAAAAGGTATTTCTCAGATAACTTGTTTGAGATGAAATTCACACAGCATAACATTAACCACTTTAAAGTGCACACAACTCAGTGGCATTTGGTACATTTACAATGCTGTGCAACCATCACTTCTAGTTCCAAATATTTTCATCACTACCAAAGGTAACCCTGCACCCATTAAGCAGACACTCCCCATTACATCCTCTTCTGAGTCCTTGGCAATCACTAATCTGCTTTTTGTCTTTATGAATTTACCTATTCTGGATATTTCATACTAATGGAATCATAGAATGTGACCTTTTGGGTCTGGCTTCCTTTTAAGTTTTCACGATTAACCCACATTGTATCATGTATCAGTACTTCACTCCTTTTTGTGGTTGAATAATATTCTATTCTAGAGCTATGCCACATTTTGTTTATCCATTCATCTCTTGATGGACATCTAGGTTGTTTCCACCTTTTGGCTATTGTGAATGGTGTTGCTACGGATGGATATAAACATTCATGTATGAGATTTTGTTTAAATACTTGTTTCAATTCTTTTGGGTATATCCTTAGTAATAGAATTGCTGGGTCTTTTACTACCTTTTGAGGAATTAGGTAAATTAATTTTAACAGTTTTTTTAAATTAAATATTCATACCTTCTCAGTTACTTAAAAAAAAAATCTGATGTATTCAGAATTCTTTTTCCTTGAAGGAAATCTAAAAACAAAATTTCTTATTTTTTATTTTAAAACTTTTTAGAATTTGTGCAAAAATTTCATTTCATATTTAAGAAAAGCTGTGTTAAGGCCAGTATGCTTAAATCAACCAAGTTTGCAAACTGTCAACTTGTTTTTAACATGATATAAATTCAAGATTCCTCTTTCCCTGGTTTCCATCTACCTGTCAATGTGCAAACACACTAGCTTATCTAGACAGGCACTCTAATGTGAACTGTAATTATATTATATATTGATAACTGAGATAAAGCCTTTACAGTATGACTCAATTATCAAAATGATAGAGATAATATATCAAAATCTATTTGGATGGAGGTAGAATATGTATGAGTGACAGTATATGTATATAAGTGTATAACCAAATGTATATGAATCCCAATTTTTCCAAGATTTTTATAGTATCCTGAGACACATTTACTTCCCCATTCAATTTGTTCTAGAGTATTCATGAGAGCTACTTGCCTACATATAATCAAGAGTAACAGGACTCTGCTCATGAATGTGACTGAACAAGACATAGGAGATTAAAAATTGGTTCAAAAGCAGTTTACTTAGGGAAATTATAAATTATGTTCTTCCTCTCCCAGCTAGCATTGCCACTATATGGCTGTCAGACAAAGATCACTTTCTTCACAACTGGTTACATCATATGTGAGAAGATCGTTTAAAAAGTATAATCGACCACTTCTCATTCATTAAACCATGTTCAGACTGTGTGAGTCACCTATTTTAGCAGCTTTTTATGCTTCAAGATAAACTCCATAAAGAAAGAATATGTTGGAACCAGCTATCAGACAATGATAGATGGCCAGAAAGGTATAGTATCATTGTCAAAGCTATTGGTGAAATCCATGTGCTGTTACACATAGGATATAAGCAACAGCAGATTATAACTCAGAGACAGCTTGTGCTACCAGCAATCTCTGCAACTCAAGAAGAATCAATGTCTACTATGACATCTTCAAGTATCATTTCAAGTAACTCAGGTTAAGAGGAAGCTCAACAGAGTTCCTATTTTTCCTTTTGCACTACCTATTAAAGTTACTTATAAAAGAAAGTTTCAATAAACTATGTGTACTACTTGAAAGAAATACTTTCAATATTTCACCATTAGTTATAAATTAAGACAGTTAAAACTACAATATCCCACAAACTATGCAATTAATCTAAAATATTAATTAGTGGGGCCGGCCCGGTGGCTCAGGCGGTTAGAGCTCCATGCTCCTAACTCGAAGGCTGCCGGTTCGATTCCCACATGGGTCAGTGGGCTCTCAACCACAAGGTTGCCGGTTCAACAACTTGAGTCCCACAAGGGATGGTGGGCTCCGCCCCCTGCAACTAAGATTGAACACGGCACCTTGAGCTGAACTGCCGCTGAGCTCCCAGATGGCTCAGTTGGTTGGAGCACATCCTCTCAACCACAAGGTTGCCAGTTCAATTCCTCGACTCCTGCAAGGGATGGTGGGCAGCGCCTCCTGCAACTAAAAAATTGAACACGGCACCTTGAGCTGAGCTGCCGCTGAGCTCCCAGATGGCTCAGTTGGTTGGAATGTGTCCTCTTAACCACAAGGTTGCCGGATCGACTCCCACAAGGGATGGTGGGCTGTGACCCCTGCAACTAGAAAACGGCAACTAGACCTGGAGCTGAGCTGCGCCTTCCACAACTAAGACTGAAAGGACAACAACTTGAAGCTGAACGGCACCCTTCACAACTAAAATTGAAAAGGACAACAACTTGACTTGGAAAAGGCCTGGAAGTACACACTGTTCCCCAATAAAGTCCTGTTCCCCTTCCCCAATAAAATCTTTTAAAAAAATAAAATAAAAATAAAATAAAATATTAAGTAGCACTCCAAAAAGCATATACATTTTCTTTGACTCACAATCTTTCTTTTTAAAGGAGAGGTTTATCTTATGCTCAAATACCCATTAAGAATGTGTCCCAGGAACCAGCCATCAAGATATACACTGTGCTTATTCTACTCCTGAACATCACTGGCAAATAGCTGGCAAGATTCTTCAATCCTGAGAATGAACACCCTGGGTTTAATTAATACCAAGAATTCAAAGAGGGGTCTGAGAAAGAATGAAGAATTTTACTCCTGGCAAGAGGAATGAAAGAATGACGTGACTCAAATGCATAATGTTTCCCCCCTACATATAAATTATATTCAAATTATTTTCTATTCAAATTATTATTTTAAATTTTCTAAAGAACTCATCTATATCTCCTCTCCTATATTACAAAGAGCCATATAACCTTTGATAATGACCTTTCTGAGGAAAAGAGATAAACTAAATCTTAGGTAGGATAAATTATTTACCCAGAGTCATACAACTAAGTGTGTAAGTATGTTAGTGCACCCTCAATTCCAACCCCCGAGTTTAAACTTAAAGTCCAGAGCACTTTCCGTTATCCCACTGTCTCTCACAACAAGGACACGTGCATTCACCGGGAGGGGGTTTGGGTACTCATGCTTTCACCCACAGCCACAAATCTCTAACAGAAGAATTTCAGGCACAGACAGGAAAGCTTGCCAAAGAATCTGCACATGATGACACAATGGCAGCCATTCCTGTAAGCTCCTTTCTGGTTATTACGATGATATCCGTAGGGCTATTTCAGTTTTGAATATATAATCTTGTTCTATAAATTTCATCAGGATTTTACATTTTAATCCATTCAATTTAACAGACTCTTTTTATTTTATATCAACATCTGTGTACTACTACTACTTCACTTTGTAAAAAAGAACTGCCAAATGTGTGAAACATTATATGCCTATCTACTGTAAGTGCTCCCAATGCTATGATAGATTCTGTGGTAAATATAAAATAAGAAAATAGTAGATTCACTCATATGAATAACCTTATTCTCTATGTGGATAGTCAACATGCATACATGTCATAAAAAACTATGATGAAGCCTCAAACAGGAATCTCATAAACTTACTATGTACTTTTAAGTTATATTAAAAGTGGGCTATAAAAATAAGAATATTTAAATGTTAATTTAAAAATAGTTACTTAACAACTAGGATACTCTTATACAAGGTATTCTTATTTAAGAATCAATGAAAAATAAAAAGATAAATGAGATAGAAGAATTCATCAGGTTAGAGACTAGGTACAGCAACACTGCTGAAGTAAGAGTTAAACATTCCAGAAGTAGGCAAGCAAGTTGTGTAGTCTTCTGTTTCCTAATAACTAGGGACCCAGAGAAATAAATAAAAGGAAGCTACAAGAAACTAATTAGAGAAGTAAATTTACATTCTATTTATAAAGTAACCAAAAGTGGCATCTTTCTTCCCCTCCTCATCCCCTAAATACGTACCATTATCCTTGCTGCTATTTTCTTCAATAGTCATTTGTTCAGCCAATTCAGACAATGATTCATCAATAGTCTGGCTTCCTCGAAGCGTGAGGGACAGCCTTCTCTTAAATTTTTTCATCCTATCGATTGAATGTGAAAAACCCTGAAAGAACAGAATGAACACAAAATTAAAGCTATGAATATTTTACAGCTTAAGACAAATGCTGTTCTTGGTTTACTAAGAATGTTCAAAATAGAAATATAATGAGGAATTCATACTTCCGCCAGACATCACAAAATCTAAGCCCTTCCTTAAAAAGATGCACTCACTCTGATTAAGGCTATATTTATATAGCATCATCAGAAGAACAGGAATTCTACAAACTAAATATTGAGATTTTAGTATCACAATTAAGTTTAGAAAGATAGGAATTTTTTTTTTAAATCAATATAGTGAAAACAACACTATTTTGATGTGTGGGTTCTATCATTACGAATACTAATCATACTGGAACCAGTCAGTGGTATCTTTAAATAGAACTTTGGGGACAAGACAGGTGAAGGGGGTGGGGGAGAAAATAATGAATGACGTTTGGCACTTTATTAAATAGAAATTTTCTTTCTTAAATTCTCATTTAGCCACTATACTGGGTTTTGTTTTGTTTTTCCCTTGGTCAGTTGTCAGGAGTCTCTTCCTATTATTATAACAATGCCAAGGTTTACAAGGAAGAAATGAAAGCCAAATTAACTGGTATCAAATGCCTAGCCCATATTAGACACTTTCATATCTCTTAATTCATTTAGTCTCCCTAATTCTAAAGAGTAGACCATGCTATTCCATTTTCACAAATAAGCAAACAGGCTCAAAGAAGTTCTCTGACTGAAGTCAAACAAACAATAAATGATAGAACTGAGATTTAAAACTAGGATTACTACATACTATCCCCCCACATTTTAACATTTATGAAATCATGATGTATTGTACAATTACTGGGATATCAAAATATAATTGAGACAGCTTTCTTTTAATTTAACAGTATACAAATCAAATCAATGGTAAATTCATAGTGGAGTCTTAGACATGATCAAACAAGGTTTTTGCTACAATAACTTACCCTCAATAACAAATTCCTCAATAACTTACCCATTACTTCTTTTCTAATTTACTATCTCTTACTTGTGGTGACAGAGTTTACCTGATTACCAAGCATGTTATTACCATTAGCCCAACTAAGAGTCAGGGCCTTATAACTCTTCTATGTTAAAATACATGTTTTACCATCCAGTTCTGGATATCTATTTTGAACTTGTAAGTATTCTGCTTATATTCTAATTCTAAGGCTCTAGTCTAAGTAGCTGAGCACTCTGAATAAGTAAACTCTGCATAAGGTATTATTTATGAATAATCTTTTGTTTGCTTAAAGGCTGGGGGATATCAAGTACAAATTTACAAGTGATAATATATTTACCAACTCCATACTTATTTAAAAAACAAAACTACTGTAACAAAAATATTAAAAACCACACACATTAAAATAGCAAAACTTTTAACTACACACTAATAAGGATTCTTTCACTCAAAAGTTTAAAAACAAGAGCTATACTTTAGTGAGATATTTAAAAGTTCCTATCCCTTAGCTTATTTTGATCATAGCAATAAAGATACAAATCAATGTTGAATATTTTCTACTAACTTATCTTCCAATTGACTCATCCTCTTTTCAGCTGTCTTCAATCAGCAGTTAAACCCATCTATTGTGTTCTTAATTTTAGTTACCATATTTTCCAGTTCTAGAATTTCTATTTGATTCTTTTCTATAGATTCCAATTCTCATGAAATTCTCCACTTTACCATCTATTTTCATGAATAGGTTAGTTAGAATATTCTAAAGCTCTCGTCTGCAACTCCAGAGTCTGTATAGCCTATGGATACCTGTATAACCTGTTTCTGCTGCTGATTTTTCTGTGTTGGTCTTGAGTATGCCTAGTAATTGTTTACTGAGTGCTACACATTATATGTGAATGACTGCATAAAAATATATATGGAAAAAACGTAGAGGCACTGGATGATTTTACTTTCTTCCAGAGAGGATTTAATTTTTTTCTGGCAAGCAGTTAGAATAGGAGCAGATCACCTCAATCCAATCAGAGACTGAGCAGACTTGAGACTGAGTTTCAGACACTAAAAAGATTGGCCTATGTGTGGTTTATTCTCACTCTTATGGTGTAGCCCTTCAGAGAATCCCAACTGCAAACCTAGGACCAGAACAACAACAAACTACTGAAAGCTCCACTCAACTTCCTTGGTTGGTTTTTGTTCGTCTCTTACACACTGCTCAGCTTTTATACCCTTTTCCAAAACAGCTTGGAAGTTGGAAAACATCTTCAGAGGGAACCCAGCACAGTGTATATCTATTTCCTTTCTCTTCTGAATCTTGATTCCTTAAGTCTTGACTGATTCAGAAGCTCTACAATGTCTTCAAACGGATTTTTTTTCACTAGCTTTTCAAGTAGTTAGCAGGAGTCTCTGTCTGATACAAGTTTCTCCTCACAGGCAGAAATGGAGGTTTAGATGAAGATTAGAAGATAATATACGTATTTAACCAAGCAAAGTGAATTTATAGGAGGCATTCAATAAGCTATTAAGAGTTGATTCCAACTAAGAAACCTGTAACTGCAGAGCTGTCCCAAATGTTAAGATTCTTTACTTCTCACGGTCAGCCTTAAATAGCTCTACCTTGAGTCAGTAATTCACGCCATTTGTTTAAAGTATATTAGACATTTAAGGTGAACTGAGCTATTGCTAATTTCATTTACCATTTTGTTTCTGTACAAATTTATAGTAGGAACACCTTCCTTTGTAAGGCTCCAGAATTACTCTGTGCAGTAAAGGGGTAACTCTTCAAACTTGGCGGGAAGAGGGTGCCTCAAATTGCAAATTCCAAACAAAGGACTAGCCAGTGACAGGCTCCTAGGAGACAATCTCTGAGCCCTTGTAAATATCCTGCCTGATAAGTCTCTTTGTATACCTGAAATCTTGGGCCACACCAGAAAATTTATGTTAATAATGTAAAGTATGGTAAATGCCTATTTTTGTATGCCTGGAGCTTTGGATAACACTGAATCAGTATGACCTTTGGGGAGAGGAGGAATAAGAGAAGCTGGAACTAAGTAGCTAGAGACAATCATGGGGGTATTTCCAAGCCTATGTAACTAACCTCCAATAAAAACCCTGGATACTGAGACTCAAGTAAGCTTCCCTGTTTGACACTTTGCACATGATGTCACACATGGTGGCTGGAAAAATGAAGCACTATCCATGCAACTACACTAGGTGAAAATAACTGAAAACTCACACATGGTTTCTCTTGGATTGTATCCTACACACTGTCTCTTTGCTCATTTTAACCTTATCTTGATGCTATAATAAATCATAATCGTGAGTTTAACAGCTTTTCTCTGACTTTTGTGTCCTAGCAAATCACCAAGGGTGGTCTTGGGAAACTCCAACACACTCTCCTTCAAGAAAATAATTTACATAACAAAGTAGCATTTCATTCTGACCATTTCAAAAGTGGTCAGTTCAAACTGCCTTGTACTATAAATACACACCAAGATTTTTAAGACTTTGTATTTTAAAAGAATGTAAAAATAAACTCGTTATATGGATAACATGATAAAAAAACATTCTAGACATATTTGGTTAAGTAAAATATATTACTAAAATTCTCCTTTTTGTATATGCCTGCAAAATATTTTAAAATTAAATATAGAATTCACATTATATTTCTATTGGACAATGCTGGTATAGATCTCAGTGGTTTTAAGTGGGTAGAATAAATTTACCTAAGATGTAAAATTTTCTTCATACAATGCATTTGAAAAGTATATTAGGAAACATTTTATGCATTTATAACTCAGACTAGTATGCACTGCACTTGTTTTACATCACGAATGAAGAAAATTCTGGGTTGTAAAATAATGAACTACATGTATTTACATGTATTTTACAACTACATGTAAAATTATTGTATAAAACACTAACAGAACACGGAACTAAAATTTCAGTCATGATTATAGGTTTTTTAACCGAAATAGTTAAATATCTTAATCTTTTGTGTTGAAATCTGAGGCTGATTCTTTTCCTTTGATAGTATGAACAGTCAAACACACAAACCAGGAAAACAAAAAGTACCAAGGATTTTCCTCTATTCATAAACACATTAGACATATATGACTACTGTGACACTTGAGATGCAAAATGTCACAGTAGAAAGTTATTGGGTTTGTCCCTTCACCAAAAACAACCAGTAAACTGCGGTAAACGACCAGAATCAACTATCCTGGAACTCTGGAACCTGATTTTTTGCCCCTTTTTCTCTTTCTTGAGATTTCTATTGATGCCTATTGTAGGTACATTTGATGGTGTCCTACAGGTCCCTCCAGCTTTGTTCATTTTTCTTCATTCTTTTATTAACAGAAGTAATGGAACAGAAACTTCAGTGACCACACACTGCCAGGAATTACATACCTACAAAAATAGTTTGGAAAAAATCACAACTGGATAGCAGCAGCCGTCAACAACCATGAAACACCAACTGAATGGGAAAATCTGGTTTCCAGAGTTACCAATGTCCAGATCTCAAAAAACATTTAAAAAAATTACAAAGAACACAAACAAACAAACAAACAACAAAGCATGGCTCCTTCACAAGAAAAAAATGCATGGCAGCAATCAATCCAGAAGACCAGAATCTGAAATTAGTCAACAATGTTAAATCAAGTGTCCTAAATATGCTCAAAGGACTAAAGGAAACCAAGGACAAAGAACTAAAGGAAATCAGAAAAGTGATGTAATAAAAAAATCAATAGACAGAAATTTTAGAAACCAAACAGAAATTCCAAAGATAAAAAAGTACAACTAAATGGAAAATTCACTAGAGGGGTTCAACAAGAGATTTAAAATAGGCACACGCGCGCGCGCACACACACACAAAATCAGTGAACTTTGAAGATATGAAAGTCAAAATTATCCACTCAGAGAAATAGGAAAAAAAAAAAGAAGAAAAATGAACAGAGGTTGAGAGACCTGTAGGACACCATCAAATGTACCCACAACAGGCATCATAAAAGTCTCAGAAGAGAAGGCAAAAAAAATTTTTTTTTTAGGAAATGGTGGCTGAAAAGAGCCAAAATCTGAAGAAAAAATGAACATACATATCCAAGAATCCCAACAAATTCCAAAAAGAATAAACTCAAAGAGATCCATACCAAGACACATTATATTCAGTGTCAAAACTCAAAGAGAAAAAAACCTTGAAAGCAGCAAAAAAGGAACAACTTGACACATATAAGAGACTCTGAATAATATTAACAGCTGATACCTTAATCAGAAACAATGAAGATCAAGAGGCACTGAGAATGCTGTATTTAAAGTCTGAAAAGAGAAAACAAATTGTTAACCAAGAATTCTATGACGGTAAAGGGGATCAAATATATGATGATGGAAGTAGAACTGACTCTGGATGGTGAACACACAATGGGATTTATAGATGATGTAACAGAATTGTACACCTGAAATCTATGTAACTTTACTAACAATTGTCACCCCAATAAACTTTAATTTTAAAAAATTCTATATCCAGCAAAACTATCCTTTAAGAGTTAAGGAGAAATTAAGGCATTTCCACATTCCAAAGCTGATGAGGTTAATTACTAGTAGAACTGCCCTACAATAAATTCTAAAAGGAGAGTTTCAAGCTGAAACGAAAGGACACTAGACATCAATCAACTCAAAGCCATAAGAGGAAATAATACCAGTAGAGTTATGAAAAACAGTATTATTGTACTTTTGATTTGTAACTTTTTTTCTTTTCCTGCATGATTTAAAGGGCAAATACACATGAAAAATGATAAGTCTGTGTTAATGGGCACACAATATATAAAGAAGTAATCTGTGACAACAATATAAGTAGGGGGGCATAAAGATACATAGGATCAGAATCTTTATGTACTATTGAACTAAGTTGGTATTATTCAAAATAGGTTGTTATAAGTTTAAGATGTTAATTGTAATTCCTAAGTAACCATTAAGAAATTAACTTTAAAATATTACAAAAAAGAAAAACAGAAGGGAATCAGAATGGTACACTACAAAATTATCAACAAAGTACAAAAAAGGTCAATAATGGAGGAATTGCAGAACAAGAAACAAAAAAACACACAAGACATACAGAAACCAGAAGCTATATGGAAAAAGCAAGTTCTCCCTTAGCAATATTTTAAATGTAAATGGGTTAAATTATTCAATTAAAAGGCAGAGATTGGCAGGACAGATTTTTAAAAACACAGTCCATCTATACACTGTCTACAAGAGACTTATTTTAAATACAAAGAGATTGAAAGTAAAGGCTAGAGAAAGGTATTCCATGCAAATAAAGAGAGAGAGAACTGTAATTATTATATCTTTGTCATATAAAATTAACTGAAATAGTAAAAAACAAAAAGGTTAAAGGAGACAAGAACAGTATGTATTAATAAAAGAAGATAAAACAATTATTATTTTATATATATACTTAATACCAGGGCCTGAAAGTATATTAAGTAAAAACTAACAGAATTGAAAGAAGAAATACAGTTCTACAATAATAACTGGAGACTTCAATACCCCATTTTGAACACTGGATAGAAGAACCAGACTGAAGTTCAATAAAGAAATAGAGAACTTGAACAACATTGTATACCTAGTGTATTAGTCAAAGCTCAATAATCAAACATTATGATACTGGCATAAGAATAGGTACATAAACCAATGGAGTAGAATTAAGAACCACAAAATAAACCTACATATCTATCTATCATCAAGTGATTTTTGTCAAAGGTGCCAAGACCATTCAATTGAGAAAAGACAGTCTTTTCAACAAATAGTGCTGAGAAAACTGGAAATATTCACATGAAAAAGAAATGAAGTTGGATCATATTCAAATGGATCAAAGTCCTAAATCTAAGATCTAAAACTATAAAACTGTTAGAAGAGAACATGGAGGAAATATTCATGATTTTGGATTTGGCAATGATTTCTTATGTATGGCACCAAAAGCACAGAGAACAAAAAATAGATAAATTAAGGCTTTATTAAAACAAAAAACCTTTTCTACATCTGGGACAGTATCAAGAGAGTAAAAAGATAATACACAGACTGGGAGAAAATATTTGCAAATCATGTATCTTAAAAGGGTTTAAATATCCAAAATATATAAAGAACTCAACAACAACAAATTAAAAAATGGGTGATGGAGTTGAATAAACACTGCACCAAAGAATATATACAAATGGCTACTAAGTACATAAAGAGCTGCTCAACATAATTACTCACTAGAGAAATAGAAATCAAAACCACAATGAGACACTGCTTCACACCTACTAGGATGGCTATCATCCAAAAACAAACAAACAAAAAAACCTAGAAAATAACAAGTTCATGAGGATGTGAATAGAACACGGCTGTACTGCTGGTGGAAATTTAAAACACACAGCCACTGTGGCAAACTGTCTGGGAGTTCCTCAAAAAATTAAACACAGAATAACTATATAACCCAGCAATTCCACTCCTAGGGATATACCCAAAAGAAATGAAAACAGAGACTCAAACAGATACCTGTACACCAATGTTAATAGCAGCATTAATCATAATAGATAACTGAAAACATTAAGCATCTATCAACAGGTAAATAAACAAAACTATTCTGCCATAAAAAAAGAATGTTCTGACACATGCTACAACATGGATGAACTTTGAAAATAATGCGCTAAAGTGAAATAAGTAAAACCAAAAGGACAAAAATTGTATGATTCTATTCATATGAAATATCTAGAATGGACAGATTCATTGAGAAAGTAGAACAGAGGTAGGAGGAAGGGGGTAATGAGGAGTTGTCGTCTATGGGTACAGTCTTTGTTTGGGATGATGAGGAAGTCCTGAAAATAGACAGTGCTGATGGCTACACAACATTTTGAGTGTGTTTAATGTCACTATATTGTACACTTAAAAATGTTTAAAATGGTAAATTTTACATATATTTACCACAATGAAAAAAAATTTTTAACTATGTTGTCAGCCAGCATTTATATCAGTTTTTCACCAAGCCCAAATAAAGCCAATGACTCATTTTAGAATTTTATTAAAACTAGCTAAATAATTTCAATATGAACAGTCAACCTATATCAATTATTTTAGACACAACAGAGTAAACTGTGAGGACCACTACTTATGATTAGGATACAGAAACTCCCAAAAGACTATTCTCCCATCTCAACAATCAGAACAAGCCAGAGAAAGTAAAACCATACGTTTTTGGAGAGCTGAGATGCAAAGAAACATAAATGAACTAAATTCTAGAGAACAAGCCCTTTCCAGGAATGAAAACAAGGCTGGGGTCATGGTAACAGATGTAAACCTGCTATATAGAAGGGAAAAACTAGTTCAACTTTTAACCAACTTTTAAGGGGTCCACGGGAGCTGGCAAGCCAGATTACCATTCTGAGCAGCCTTGTTCACACAGCAATCTGTACTTTTTCAAAAGGAGTCTTTCCAAGTATTGGAGATGCATCGGGGTATTGGGAGGTGAGGCTATAAAATGCTGGCAATAAGGCAGCAGATCTAAGAGAAAAATCCTGTCTCCAAGGGCCACGGGCCTTCACTAAGCGCAAGCCCATCCATGCCCACCACAGGAACAAGTCAGGGTACTAAGTGAATGCTTTCTCCAGAGGCCAGAAAAGCCAGGGGTAGGGCTAAAGAGAAAATGCCCCAGCTATTCAAAATCCCAGCAGCTGGGCTGTGAAACAGACCTAGAGCTCTTAATTTTACCAACTGTTGACTGAGCTGGAAAGCATGAAGAGACTTCCTGAGTCTCACAGGTGCTCAGATCCCAAGCCCTAAATGAAGGGAAGTCCCGATTCTGTACTTAAAACATTTGATACCAGTAGTGAACTAAATATGATTAAAGCTGTAACAGCGTTCTCACCTACATTAGGCTGTTTTCCTATGAAGTATTATATTTCAGCTTTTCCTCCTCAACAATGTCATGGAGATCCATTTGTGTAAATGAATGCAGCTATACAGCATACTTTTCAATGGATGTTTGCTACTCCGTTGTATGGCTACACTATGCCAGCAGAAATGTTTTATGTTAGCTATATTATCACTCAGAATATTAAGAAAGACATACTCAAGGGGAAGATTGAAAAAATTAATACCGATTTATAGATGATGTAATACAGAATTGTACACCTGAAATTATGTAATTTTGTTAACAATTGTCACCCCAATAAATAAATGTAAAAAAAAAAGAAAAAATTAATACCAAAAACTTAAGTGAAACTCTTTCTTTCCCTGTTAATCCATGTAAGGAAAGAATGTCCTGCTATGATTTGAAATGAGGAGCCAGTTGTTCTATACACCAGTGCATATGCACCATCAGAGCAAATGTCAACACAATTTTTGAAAATCAGCAAATATTACTTTAATATTATGACAATTGTGTTGACCTTACAGGCACCATGAAAGGGTTTTAGGATCATAATCACACTAAGATCTGATAGGTTAGTTTCCCAAACTTATTTTTTTTTTACTTTTTAAGATTTTTATTAAAATATAGCTAACATACAATATTAGTTTCAGGGGTACACAATAGTTACTTAACATTTATATGCCTAAAGAAGTGATCACCATGGTAAGTCCAGCAACCATCTGACACTGTACCACACTATCACTATATTACTGCTGTACATTACACCTCCATGACTTACTTGTTTTATACCTAGAAATTTGAACCTCTTATTCCCCTTCACCTTTTTCCCAACGTTTTAATTTTTCAATTACAGTTGACATTCAATATTTTATATTAATTTCAGGTGTACAGCACAGAAGTGAGACATTTATATAAGAAGTGATCCCCCTGACTAGTCTAGTACCCCCCTGGCACTACGCATAGTTGTTACCATATGACTGACTACATTCCCTGTGCTGTACTTCACATCCCCATGACTATTCTGTAACTACCAATATGTACTGCTTAACCCCTTCACTTTTTTCAACCACGTCCAACACCCCCTCCCATCTGGCAACCATCAAAATGTTCTCTGTATCTATGTGTTTGTTTTGTTTATTTTGTTCTTCAGATCCCACATGTAAGTGAAACCACACTGCATCTGTCTTTCTCTGACACACGTCCCTCAGCACAACACGCTTGGCCACTGTAAACAATGCTGCAATGAACTTAAGGATGCACATGTCGAAGTGGTGCTTTGGGTTTTTTTTGATAAATGCCGAGAAGTGGGATTACTGCGTCCTCCTTTGTCTCTTGTTATATATAGCCTTTGTTTTAAGGTCTATTTTGGCTAGTATAAGTATGACTACCCCAGCTTATTTTTTCCATTTCCATTTTCATGAAATTTTCCATTCCTTAATTTTCCGTCTGTGTGTGTCTTTTTATATTTGAAGTAGTCTCTTGTAGGCAACACATGTAAAAATCGTATTTTCTTATATCTTTTGATTGGGGCATTTAATCCATTTAAATTGAAAGTAACTGTTGATAGAAATGTAGTTATTGCCACTTTTACATTCCTATTTTTAATCTTTTGTTTTTTTAATCTTAAATAAGTCCCTTTAACATTCCTTTGATTTAGTGTTTATGAACTCTTTAGCTTTTTCTTGTCTGAGAAGCTCTTTACCTGTCCTTGGATTCCAAATGATAGCCTTGCTGGGTAGAGTAGTCTTGGTTGTAGATCTTTGCTTTTCATCACTTTGAGTATCTCCTGCTAATCCCTTCTGGTCTGCAAATTTCTGTTGAGAAAGCAGTTGACAGTCTTATGGGCGCTCTCTTGTAGTTAACAAACTGCTTTTCCCTTGCTGCTTTTAAGTTTCTCTGTCGTTAACCTCTGACATTTTAATGATGATGTGATCTTGGTGTAGACCTTTGGGTTCATCTTATTTGGAACTCTCTGTGCTTGTATATTTATTTCCTTCATTAGGTTGGGGAAGTTTTCAAATAGATTTTCAATTACTTTCTCTCTCTTCTCTTCCTAGTATCATGCGGATGTTGGTACACTTGATGCTGTCCCAGAGGCCACTTAAAGTATCCTCATATATTTGGATTCTTTTTGCTCTTCTTGGGAGTTTTCTGCTATCTCATCTTCTAAATCACTGATCCTATCCTCTGCTACATCTAATCTACTGTTAATTTCCTCTAAGGTATTCTTCATTTGTTTTGTATTCTTCACTTCTGACTGGTTCTTCTGTATGTTTTCTTTCTGCACTTTTATGATTCTTATCTCTTTGTTGAAGTTATATTTGAGATCACTGAGCATCCTTACAAGCAGTGTTTGGAACACTGTGCCTGGTAAATTGCTTGTCTCTATTCTGTTTAGTTCTTTTTCTGGAGCTTTGTTCTGTTCTTTTATTTGAGACATGTTTCTTTGTCTCCCCATTTTGGCTGCCTCCCTGTGTCTTTCTATGTATTATGTAGGGCTGCTACATCTCCCAATCTTAGTAGAGTAGCCTTATGTAGTAGGTGTGCTGTGGGCCTCAGTGGCTCAATCTTCCTGGTCACCTGAGCCAGGTACTCCAGGTGTGTCCCTTGTATGGACTGTGTGTACCCTCCTGTTATAGTTGAGCCTTGGTTGCTGTTTGCATGTTAATGGGAGGGATTGATCCTTGGGCTAATTGGTTGTGAGGACTAGCTGTGACTACTGTAGAGAAACTATTGTTGTGCTAGGGGCTGACCCTACACAGC
Organism: Rhinolophus hipposideros; assembly: GCF_964194185.1. Classification (NCBI taxonomy): domain Eukaryota; kingdom Metazoa; phylum Chordata; class Mammalia; order Chiroptera; family Rhinolophidae; genus Rhinolophus; species Rhinolophus hipposideros. Next base: position 21,593,488 of record NC_138055.1, on the reverse strand, counting down.
AGGATTTGCTTTAACAGGGCTCTGGTGCCTGCCCAGTGTGCCCTTTGGGTGTGTTGTCCCAGAGGTAGCCAGGTGATGCTCCATCTGGGTCTAAAACTGGCCACCAGGCATGCCGCCCTAGGACCTTCTGGGAGGGGACCCACTGCAGCCAACTTCTGCCACAGCCTGTGCCCTGCCCACAGCCTGTGCCCTGGTATGAGCCACAAAGCAATCCGCTGTTGGCCACCACTCACACTTGGCTTAGAGGCCTCAAAAGGCCAAGCTGTGAACTGAGGTTGGCTGTCGCTAACCTGAGGTTGGCTGAGCAGGCTTAGGGCTGCTCAGCCAGAGGTACAGGACACGCCAAAGCCAGATGCTGCTTGTTTGGGTTTTGTGAACCTTTAAGAGATTTTATGAAAGTCTGCAGGATAAGCCAACACAAGCCATTTATTTGGAAAAAACTACTAGAAGCGGCTAGTGGGCCTGAAAGTTGGGTGGTGTGGGGTCTCAGGGAATCAGAGTGGGTGAATGAAAGATGTTAGCAAAGTTGATGGAGACTCAGATATGGCAGGAACATGAGTCCTCATGCTGGGAGGGAGGGCTCAACAAAGAAACAATGGCTTTCGCCAGCTCCTCTGTCTGGGAGAACACTGCCCCTCCAGCCCTCACTCTGAAGCCAGACAACTCAGTTCCTCCCCATTTATCTCTCATGCCTTTCAAGCTACTGCCCCAGAGCTGGAGCTCAGTTCAAAGCTGGAGCTGGATCTCAGTTCAAAGCTGGAGCTCAGATCAAAGCTGGAACTCATATTGAGTGTCTGTAAGTCAGTCCATGAGGGGGCCCTTTGGAGGAGTGCCCTAGTCTCACGTAGCCACAATCTCCACCAGTTTTCAGTCAGAAGTTATGGGACTTCTCTTCCCAGCACTGGAATTCTGGGCTGGGAAGCCTGGTGTGAGGCTGGAATCCCTTGATCCTTCGGGGGGACCTCCACAGCCGAGATATCCCTCTTAATTTTTAATGGTCACACACAGGTGTGGGACCAGCCCGTTCCACGTCTCTGCCCCTCCTACCAGACTCAAGATGGATTCTTCTATCCTCAAGATGGCTTCTTATGTCCTTAGTTGTAGGACGTCAGTTCAGCTAGACATCAGGTGATTCTCAATAATGTTTGTTCTGCAGTTTAGTTGTAATTCTGATATGGTCGTTGAGAGAAGGTAAGCACAGTGTTTTCCTATTCCACCAGCTTGACTGGTGTCCCCAAACTTAATTCTAATTAAACTATTTAACAAATGGAACATTAATAATTCAATAAGGTTAATAGTCAGCGATTAATAGTATAATCAAATAATCAAAATTGCCAATAGCTGACACAGGAAGAAAGGCAAGTTTAGGGGGAAAAAATGAATTCAGGATTGAACCTACTGAAACAAATTTCAATGAATCAAGAACTCAGAAAAGAGGGCCAAGTTTAAAGTGTGGATCTGAGAGTTACATTTATAAAATTGAAACCAGGAAGAGTATGTGTAATGAGAAGGTCAGAAACATGAGAAATGTCTATAATTAATAAAGTGGATAAAGGATAAGTCATCAAAGCAGTTCCAAAAAGAATGAATAGAGAAACACATTGTGACCAATGAAAGGAATGTTAGATACAATCTGAGCCAACCAATTCATTTCATAAGTTAAGGAAACAGTTTGAAAAGGCTCCAAAAATGAAGTGATTTGGCCAAGTTTCTGAAAGTGGGAGTCAGGTCTTAAAATTATATCTTATGGATCCCAATTCAGTTTTCTTTCATAGTACCAAATTTCCAGAGTTAGGAAGTAACAGATACCAAGGAACAGGAACAGATACCAAGGAAAAAATAACCCACGTATCTCTACTCCTCCAAACCCTGCACCTTTTGCAGTCTTCATTATCCCAGTAAATGGTAACTAGTCCATCACCCACTCTGATTGTCTTCCCTTTTTCATACTCTACAATCAATGCATCCCAAAACCTTTAGGCTCCTCCTTGAAATTATATCCAGAGTCTGAACACTTCTTACCATATGAAATGCTAAAATCCCGATCCAAGCTGTATCATCTCTTTGCCTAGAATATATTTAGAGCAACCTAACTGGTCTTCTTTCTGGGTTCTATTCAAACATCACTTCCCTGGTCACCCTGCATAAAACAGTGACAATTCTATATCCAGGTTACACTCTGTCCCCCTTACCTGTTTCAATTTCCTCCATAGCCTTACTGCTTGACATTCTAAATATTGCTGATTCCCTCCACTACAATTTCATCTCAAGGGACTTAATGTTTTGTTCATTGTTGTATTTAGTACAATCCAGCATTTAGAACAAAACCTGGCATCCAAAAGGCACTCATAAATACCCACTAAAAGAAAGAGAGAAGGGAAGAGAGAAAGAGAGAGAGAGAGAGAGAGAGAGAGAGAGAGAGAGAGAGAGAGAGAGAGAGAGAGAGAGATTAGTCATCTTTCATAACATAAGATCTTTCTCCCTATCTAAAGTCAATCTATTGACTGGCAAAGTTTTAGATCATTGTCTCATTCTGACACCTCTGCTTAGCTTTCCCTTTTTTTGTTAAAAACTCGTATGTATTCATTCAACAAACATTCACATGGAAGCCCTACCATGTTCCAGACGATATACGAGGCACTGAAGGCAGAAAGATAAATATGAACTCTGCCCACAAGAAACTTAGTCTTAGGGAGATGTTACATATTGTTCAGAACAATGAAGTTATAGTATTGCAAGTGAGTATAATTCCAAGTTAATACATAAATGTTTTTATATGATTATTACAAAGCCAAGCAATTTATTCAACAAAAAGAATACTCAAATTACACTTTTCATGAAAACTGTTTGACCAATGTGGTAACTTATTTAACATTTAATCTGATTGGCTGACTTTATTAAGGTTGTAAAGATCAACACTTAGTTCACTATATTGGAACTCCTACAGGTACATGAAATGACAAGTCTACTTATCCACTGGATTCAATAACAATTTAGACAAAACCTAAACCAGTAGCCGAGGAGCCTCTAACAGGCTTATTAATGTATCTCAATACATTCATTGGTATAAATAATCCTCCAATTCCTTCTGGCTTTTTTAGAAGATAATATTTTTCCACTAAAATTTATTTTAATTATTTTCTTTGAGTATGTGTCTCTGTATGTGGTCTGCTGGGCTATAAGTTAAAATTCAAAATGTGATTAAAACCTGATTCAAAAATCACTCAAAATGTAGATACTTTTATCATGAATCATCAATTGATTTGCAGATGATAAATCTCCACAGAAAGGGCATTTGTTTGAAACAGCTGTTCAGTTTCAGTGAATTCACAAAGTCATCTATTAGAAATGTCATCTGATGCTTTTGATAATAATGGTCTTACTCAGAGCAGAACCAAGAGAGCAATTGTAATCACTTGAGATAGTGCCTCATTTTGATACACAAATGATTATATATAAAAAGGAAAAGGCCCACTGAAAAAGCAGCAAAGATTTGGAAAGAAAATTGTAAGAATTCATTAATTTTTATCTTTGTAAATGGATGAAATTCTCTTTTAACTTAATTATTTACTCCAGGTAAATTTATTTTTCCCAAATTCTCTCTCTAAAAAAAAAGCTTTAAATTGTAAAGCCAGGAGTTCCTTAAAGATACAAAGAACTGTTGCTAAAACACTTGCTCTATAAATCATCTCCTGTACTTGAGAATAAATCACCTCTGGTGGCTAAGGAAATATTAGTATTCTAAAAAAAAATTTAAATTCCTCCACTGAAATTCAGAAACAAAAAAGACAATTCAAATTATCATTCTATATACGTATATCTCAGTCAAGTGAGGAGGGCTCCTAATCCTAAATTTGCATATAAGTACTGTGTTTCTCAAAGTACAACTACAGGAAAGTATAATAAACTATCAATTATTCTGGGCTTCAAATTACTTAGTCCCTTGAAAACTAACATTTTTAAACAATAAAGGAAGCGCTGGAGTCTACAGATTTGTGTAGTACCTAACCTCTGTCCTTTCTAGAGCGATCAAGCTTATTTTATTTGTTAAGAGTAAACTAATGATAATATTAGCTTCAAATTCTTCTTGAGGAAGGTATAGTTTATATGAAATATAAACAAAAACAGCATTCCACCAACTATCATGAGGTAATAAATGCTTTATTTTTAAAATTAGAAAATAATGCCACAGAAACTAATGAAAGAAAAACAAAAGTGACCTGGGCATTTTTCAGTTGCAATGTCAGAAAAAGTAACTACATTTACACCCCTGATTCACATAGGCCAGAAACTCAGAAGTTATTCTTAAGTCATTCTTTATCTTTTCCACTCTCTGAACTGCCATATCCAATTGGATTATCAAGTCAGATCGGGGTACTTTCATATCCCTCACATTTCTTAATCCCATCGTCTTCTATCTCTACTGCTAGGCCTTAGTTTAAGCCATGATAATTTATTATCTAAATAACTACAACAAGCTTCATAATTAACAAGGCTGATTCTTTCAAAAAGATTAATGAAACAGACAAACCTCTGGCAATACTAGTCAAGAAAAAAATGACAAATAAACAGCATTAATATAACAATGGTGGAAATTAATTAGGTACAACCTTGTAAAGTTAAACATTACACACCCTATGATCCTGCAATTCTTATTTTGGGTACATATTCAAGAGAAACTTTTAACACATTAATCCAAAAATATGAACAGAAATGCTCATATCAACATGTCTGTGACAGCATAATACTACAAACAACTCAAATGTCTATAAACAGGAAAATGGACAAATTATGGTATGTCTGCAGAATGGAAGATACAGTGGTAAAAATGAATGAACTATAACCATATGCAACAAGAATGAATATTAGTAACATAACATTTAACCAAAAAGGGAAACCCAGAAGACTACATTTAGTATACATTTTATAAAAACAAAAATAAAACAATATATTGTTTAGGTAAACACATAAATGATAAAACATTTATAAAATCCAAAAGACTGAAATGCAAAGTTCAGGATGATAGCTACCATAGGGAGAGGCAAGGAGAACACATAGGAAGATATGTTACTGGTAATGTTTGAGAAGTTGGATCAGAATTAATTATATTAGTGATGTATAAATAAATACATTAGATAAGCAAATCATGCACAAACTAGTGAGGATAATGTGTCATAAGCCAAGAACTATGGTTAACACAATTCTGTGCAAATTGGTGAAAAATGTTAATAAGTTTAGGTGGAAAAAAAAACAGGAATGAAAAGAAAGGCATAATTAAAGATTATGAGTGGATCAAAAATCTTAATAAGTGAAACCTCTTAATAATAAAAGGACACAAGGCTACTGCCAAAAGGGCTGATTTCTTTTTCCCAGTCCTGCCTTTAAGTAGCTATGCAACTTCAGGCTAGTTACTTAACAGTTAAGTTTCTAAAACTGACTATAGTCAGAGATGGATTTTATTTTATTTTTCCTGAAACAAATGGCCTCTATTTAATATTACCAGGTATGAAATCTGGTCTCTTTTGGGAGATGCTATCATTTCGTTCTTGGCTTCCCTTCTTTTCCTAGCCCTTTAACATTACTTGTCACTGTTTTGTCCACAAATAAGGCACCTAAATAATCATTCCAACAGATTCTCTCCATAACTTATACTAATTATTTCAACCACTTAGGCTGAACTTCAAAAGACACATATATACCCTGGGGAAACTGTTTTATCTGACATATGTTTGTTCAATAAATGCTGTTCCTACAAAAAAGGTCATATTGATTAACACTAATTCGTGTTTCCCCAAAAATAAGACCTAGCCGGACCATTAGCTCTAATGGTCCTTTGGAGCAAAAATTAATATAAGACCTGGTATTATGTTATATTACATCGTATCGTATCGTATCATATTATATAATTACCCAGTTTTATAATAAAATATTTTACTATAAGACCAGGTCTTGTATTAATTTTTGCTCCAAAAGACACATTAGAGCTGATGATCCGGCTAGGTCTTATTTTCTGGGAAACAGTTGTGTAAGTCAGGTTTGTTGAGGTTATAGTACAGTAACAAACACCAACAAATCTCGGTGGTTTAAAATAACTAATATTTTATTCTTTCACGCTATATATCCACTGAGAGTTGACTGGGGCTCTTCTTCAAATATTCAAGGACCTAGACTGAAGCAGAAGCCACCATACTAAGGGGAGAGTGTTGCAAAGCATATACTAACTCTTAAAGCTTCCATCTAGGAATACCACAGATTACTTTTACTCACACTTCACTGCCTAAATCAAGTCACATGGCCATGCCTAATTTTAAGTGGGCAGGAATTGCTACCATTTTCCCAAGAGAAGAGGCACACTATATGTGAGTAATTTTCACAATTTCCCAATGTTTTAGTGTTTGGAATACGCAGAATGAAATGTTAACATACTACGATGTATTAAAACTTCAAGATTAAAAATAACCAACATAACTGATTTCCAAAAGATTTAACAGCATAAATACTCAAACAGCAAATAAACTATCAAGTGCAAGCCAAATCGCCATCAAAATTCTGAAAGATTTTTTTTAAAAATCTATATCCCTCCACAAGTTAATTTCAAGGAAATATTTTTTTAAAATTTCAGTATTATAGAATAAGACATTAAAATTATACAGTTACTTGATCAACAGATCCTCCACGACAAAGGACAAGGACATAAAGTAAAAATAGAAAGATGTCCCCCAAACTTTCATCTTGGAAAATATTAACTATAGATTTAAATTGTTTGATTTAAACTGAAGGGGAGGGAGCCTGAACTAAAGGATATGACATAGGAATGAAATGGGTACCTAATAAAGGTGTAACATGATAGAGGAAAGGGTCTGGAATAGAGACACATGTAGGCCAGGGGGACCTCACTAAATAAAGGAGAGGGAAGTATATTGTAATCAACATAACTAGAAAACTTGGAAACCCCTCTGGGTGGTCCTGTATATAGCATATAGTTAGTACTAATGATGAAAGTGAAAGGGAAGCTTGAAGGCTTAATTAAGAGTGAGACATATTAAGCAGAGGCCTGATAACCTGAGAGGTATCATGATGGATACATATAGATTCTTCCCTGGCACAGAGTCGTGCAAGAGTTGGTGAAGATGTGCTGGTGAGAGTGAGTCATATTTAATCTCACAAACAACTGAATTAGAACAATTGAACCAGAAAGGCCCAATCAAGCCTCAGGTATTTTTGGAGGGGTATCATATAATCTTTGATGCCACATTAATATTTGGTTTAAACATCTCAATATCTGAAGAGCTCAGGTGCCAAAAATTACCAAAATAAGATCCTTTCCTTCATCAGATAATTTTTATCATGACTTCTTCCCTTTAAAACCATTACCTACAAGCATGTTCATTAATTAAAACACTACTGAGCTTCTAGTATGTACAAATCCTGTTTTAGGAACTAGGGACAGAGAGACAAAAGACACTAACACTGGCCTCAAGGTGAGAAATACAGAAAAGCACAGACGATAATAAAGTGTGATAATGATGTATTCTCAAGAAGCTCTGGGACCACAGATGAGAACATCGGATGGAGGATACAAAGAACAAGGAAAGGCCCAGCACATTGCAGAGGCTCAATAACTACTAAACGCAGAGTGGCTTAATGTGATCTCCAAGACTTCGGTTTGCAAAGAAAGGCCTATTATTTTGACCAGTTTCAGGGGATCAGTCAAAAGATAGAAACTACACCAGTAATTTTAACAGAGAGAATTTAGTATTAGTTGTTAACCAGGAATTGGAGAACTGAAAAGACAAAAGAAGAGAACACAGACTATCAGAGAGAGAGAGTAATTTCAGGAAGCAGCTGTGACCCCCAAAGCTGAGAGAAACAAAGGGAAGTGGTTAGAATTATTAAAACCAAGAGGCTAAAAATATATGTACCCCTATGTTCACTGCAGCATTATTCACGGTGGCCAAGACATGGAAACAACCAAACTGTCCTTCGATAGATGACTGAATAAAGATGATGTGGTACCTATGCACAATGGAACATTACTCGTCCGTAAGAAAAGATGAAATACCGTCATTTGAGACAACATGGTTGGACCGTGAGATTAGCATGCTAAGCGAAATAAGTCAGAAAAAGTCAAAAACCTTATGACTTCACTCATATATGGCATATAAAACTGAAAGCAACAAACAAGATAAATAAACAAAAAATCATAGGCATAGACAACAGTTTTGTGGCTACCAGAGAGTAAGGGAGGAGACATAGTAGAAGAGGAAAAAGGGGGTCAAATACATGGTGATGGAAGGAGAACTGACTGGGTGGTGAACACACAATGCAATATATAGATGCTGTATTACAGAACTGTATACTTGAAACCGATGTATTTTACTAAGCAATGTCACTAGAATAAATTTAATAAAGATAAAAAATAAAAAAAACAAAAGTAATTTGTGGTTTACAAAAAAAAAAAAAAAACCTAAGAGGCTTGAAGGAGAACCCCTAAGAAATTGGAACCCAGATCTCTGAGAAGAAACCACTCTTCAAAGAACACTAAGAAACGAGAGTATGAAGGAGGGCTCCTGCAAAGCTGGGACCAAGATCTCTGAGAGGGAGAAAATGGCTAGCTGATGTTGGTATCTCAGAGGGGACGTAATGAGGATAGTTATACGTGCGTATGAGTGTGGAAAAACTTGAAATTGGAGGCCTTTGTCACTCCTATTCCTGCCCAGGTGAAGTCCTGTTGCTTGGAGATACTGACTGTTGCAGGAACAAAGCTAGCAAGAGAGAAATACAGTTTCTAGGCTCCCAGTTCCCACACCACAAAGTAAAGTTTGGAAGAGTGAATCTAAAGCTGAAAGAATGATGCCTTAATAGCCAGCACACCTATGTAATTTTATTTCTCCATTCCAGATACTTAAGATAATAGCCTGCAAAATATTTATAATTACAATACACTAGTTAAATTAAGCTATTTGCTTCATCTCATGATGTCTGAGGAAATTATATAATCAATACCATAACAAGGGCATCTATTTTAATACCTCAAACTTTAAAAGAATGACCCTTTCTGTACTCTATAATATAATTAGGCTATGTATAGATCTTCCAAAACAAAATCAGAATCTGAAGAGTCGGGAAAAAAATCTTAAGGCTCAAATTAGTGTCTGTGTGAAAACTTTATACTCTCATCTATTCAAAAATCATCATAGGAAAAGATTAGTGTGGCTTAATGAAAGGTCCGAATTGCTAAAATTTCAGATGAATGTTATTTCATTACTTACAAATGTAAATAGATTTTTCCTTTATACTAAATCTTTTCCTAGTGATTAATTTTAATATTTTTATTATCTGAAATGTTCTGAATATTTCTCTGGAATAGGTGACATATTATTTCAAACACACCACATTTCACAAAATCTAAGATTCCATCAATTATAGAACATAGTATTGTTGCATAAAACATTAAGAAAAAATGCTAAAAATTAAACTATGACTTCATTAGTTCTTTCACGAACTTTTACAACTTACTGAAAGAACTCTACAACATTAATAATCTAATAAACTGCTAAAGGATATTATTTTAGAATATACTTTGATCAATAACTTTTTCATTGTCAATTACTATTATATTGTTCTAGAGTGGGTATTTTGGTTTCTTAAACTTCTATTTTTATTTTTCTTAATTTTTCTTATAGCTTTGTTTACCTTAGTATTCATTCAACAAATCCCTTTTCCTAGAGAGAGCATAAAGATTAACCTTAGTTCACCTCTGTTCTTTTCAAACTGATGGGCTAAATGATTTCATTTAATCTTTGCAGGAGAATGGGAGAGGATGAGGAGGAATAGATACAAAGATTTTTGGGGAGTGTGGTGGAAATGTTCTAAAATTAGATTAAGGTGATGATTGTATATGGTGATAACTGTAAATGTATTAAAACTGTAAATGTATTAAAAATCACTGAATTGTACATTTTAAAGGGGTCAGGTTTATAGTACATATTATATATTTCAACAAAGCTGTTAAAATAATTATGTTTATGATAAATCCTGCTTTTTCACATGAAAATTGAACATAAAATATTTATAGCACACTTTTCATTTTTATAAAATCTTGGTTCTGAAAGTAACCATATGAGAGAATTCTCTAGTTCCAATGTCAGCAAACTTTATCTTTAAATTACCTGATAAATATTTTAGGCTTTGCGGGTCACGTATAGCCTTTGCCAAATTTTTTAAAAAACCTTTTAAAATGTAAGGCCATTTTTAGTCTAGGGCTATAGCTTGCTGACCCCTGCTGTAATCACATACTTACTACTTTTATTTCAGAATGCAAGCCGTCAAATGTAGCCCATAGAGATGACAATATTAATAAAGACATTAAACACAGAAATAGTTTTGGTCTTTGAGAAATTTATTTCACCTCTCATGAACTGTTGCTATGCTGTGTGTTGCGGTGGGGGGGGGGGGTTGGAAACCAACAAAAAATATTTCCACACCATAAATTAGAAGTTCCAGATGTATCTTCTCAGCATCCAAGGTACATTAATGGAAGAAGCCAGACCTCAGACATTTATAAACTCATATGCTATTTACCTCCAAAAGATACTTGAGGTGACAAAGACAATTACAAAAATGCCTCACCCTATATATCTAATCAACATTCACATCATTTTCAGTTTTGAAAGGAAGTAAAGATGTCATCAACTAGCATTATTATAATCACAACTCCTAGTACGGAGCTTTGCAACTGGGATTCCACAGAATCCTAGAGGTTCCATGAGGAGCTACTTGTGCAAGATATCGTAACTTTAAAAAAATAAACATTGTTTTTTGAACTTTGCAAACTGAAAGAGTGCTCATAGTGTTGGCAGGTGATCAAGTATCCACTTACGGTAGTACATTCTTTAGAATTTCATGTAAACTGAATCATAAAAGAGCATGTATTCTTACGTGTGACTTCTTTATTCAGCATAGTGATTCTGAGATTAACCCATGCTGTGTGGATTAGAAGTCTGTTTCTTTTTGTTGCTGAAGAGTATTCCATTGAATGGATAGACCACATTTTTTTTCATTTGCCTGTTCAAGGACCCTGAGGTTGTTTTCAGTTTTTGAATACTGTGATTAAAGTTCCTATGAACATTCTTACACAAATCTTTTTTTGCTAGGTCATATGATAGATATGTTATGTTTAACTTTCTAAGGAATATCCAATTTTCCAAAGTGGCTACACCATTTATATTCCCACCAGTAATGTTCATCTTCCAGTTACTACACATCCTCATAAACATTGATACTATCTGGCTTTTTTAATTTTAGCCCTTCTGATGAGTGACATCTCACTGTCATTTCAGTTTGCATTTTCCTAGTGACTAATGATGTTGACCATCTTTTCATGTTTATTATCCATTCATAGAGCTTCTTTAAATCTTTTGTCCACTTTTAATTGAGTTATTTGTATTAAGATTTCTTTAAGCATTATACAAGTCCTTTGTCAGACATATGTATTGCAAATATTTTCTTTCCTGTTCTGTGGCTTGCCTTTTTGTTAAGAAATGGTATCTTTTAAAGAACAAATATTTCAGCATATAGTTGGATTTTGCTTTTTTATTCAGCTAGATAATGAGAACATTCAGTCCATTTGCATTTAATGATTGATACAAGTAAGTTTAAGTCTACCATCTTTCTATTTGTTTTCCACTTGTCCCACTGTTCCCTGTCCTTTGTTCTTCCTTTCCTTTCTTCTTTTGTATTAATCAAGTAGTTTTTACTATTCTATTTTACGTATTCTATAGGCCTGTTATGTTTTAGCACCATTCTTTCAGTGGTTACTGTAAAAGATACAAAAATGCATCTTTCTTTTATATTTTAAATTAGTATTTTTACCATATCATAAACAATGAGAGATTCTTACAATTTAATTCTATTTATGTCTCTTTGCTATTGCTGTCATATAATTACTTCCACATGTGTTATATATTGTTTTTCAATATAACACTGTTATACTAGACATTGTTAATACTGTTGGTTTAAGCAGTCAGTAGTCTTGCCCACCATATTTAGCCTTTCCAGTGCTCTTCATTCCATCATGCTTCAATTTGATAACTGTTTTTCTTTAGCCTGGTGAATTTCCGTTATATGTCCCAAAGTCCAGAAGCGCTGCTGAAATGACTTCTCTCAGCTTTGTTTACCTAAGAATATCCTTGTTTCATTTTGATTTTTGAGGGATATTTTAACTGAGTATAAATTATTGGTTGGCAGGTTTTTCTTTCAGCACTTTTAAAGATGTCACTACATCATCTTCTGACTTCTGTAATCTGTTGAAAAGTCAACTTTCAAAATTCTTATTATTTCCTTAAATAACATATTTTTTCCACCCTATAACTGCTTGTAAGATTTTTCTTTTTCCATGTGGTTTTTAGCACTGTTATTCCAACTGTGTGCTTAGGGAAACACAACTAAATCTTTCAGATAATGTACTAACTGCTACTATTAAGCTGTTTGGACCTAACTATTTAATAAACAGAAATGTTAGTTATTTCTTTTGGCTTAGTGGTGCTGTGAATAAGTTTCTGAGACACTAAGGCTAAGTGTGGTTTTCTTTGTTACATATCCTTTTTTGGGTTCACTGAGATCAGTGGTTTGATGTCTTAACAGTTTGAAAAAACAGCCATTATTTCTTCAAATATTAGTTCTGCCCCTTTCTCCTATCCATTTCATCAATGTCTTAGTTTGTTCAGGATGCTATAACAAAATACCACAGACTAGGTAGCTTATAAACAACAGAAATTTATTTCTCACAGTTGTGGAGGCTGGAAGTCTGAGATCAAAGCGCCAACATGGTCACGTGAGTGCCCTCTTCTGGGTTGCAGAATTCTCATTGTATACTCACATGATGGAAGAGACCAGGGAACTGTCTGGGCGGGGGAGGCGGGGTGTCTTTTATAATAACATTAATCCCATGCATCAAGGCTCCATCCTCCTGACCAAGTCATCACCCAAAAGCTCCACCCCCTAAGAACGTCACATTGGGCATTAAGATTTCAACATATAAAATTTGGGGAGGGACACAAACTTTCAGACCATGGTAAATCAAGGGCTCCAATTATACACATGTTAAATCATCTGGCTGTGTTCCATTTGTTTTTTTGCTGTTCTCTTTCTATCTTGTTATCTTTCATATCCTCACAACAACACTTATCACAGTGAGTACTATCAAGAAAGACAACAAATATTATAGGAAATCACTTCAGTATGCTTGGTCTTTTACTTTACTCCCTAAAATGGGGAAATGAAAATATTTTCCTCTATGTTGCACAAATGAACTTCAAAAACTGCCTCAAAAAAAATTTAAGATTAGTAAATTACTCCTTCATTTTAAGGAGAGAACTGGAAATTCAGCTCTACCTTCAGTATCATCCAGGAAAAAGCTATTAAACACGTTCAAGGTCTTATGAGTCATCACAAAATATAAGAAAGAACAAGGTATATAAGGAAGATGCTAAACGTGCAAAAGCATTACTTGGTTATGATAAGATCTTTTTCAGGCAACAAACTGTAGTCTCTTTATCATACATATTTTTTGCCAGTTTAATAAGCTTCTAATTGTCTACATGTTATATATTTATTCATAAAAATTAAAAAGCTTTAAAATTGTCCTTAAATATATCAATGTTGAATACAAATAAAATTGTTTTTTTCCTCAAAGATGAGATATGTATTAATAGTCACAATGAAGATAATTCATTTACCAATTTACTGTTAAAGTAACATGAATAACACCACTATGTAACTAGCCCTATGAAGTTTAGGGACAATCTTCACATCGATCATTTTACTTAACTCTTAGAACAATTCTGTGAGGTTAAAAAAAAAAAAAGGTATAATTATTTACCATTCATCTTACATAAATGAAAAAACAAAAGCTCAAAACTCAAGTGACTCGCCAAAAAGTCATGAAGCTATACTAAATAAATCCTGATAAAGCTGAAATTCAAACCCTATGTATGTACTCTTTCCACTAATCAACACACAAATAAGTAGGTTCTGTGCAGATTACGAGTGAAACACAAACTGCCTTTCAATTTTTGTGAAATTTGATAATATTCGTGAGTAAAATAAGTAAACACCTATGATAATCTTTTTCAAAAGAAAAACCACACCTTAAAGCAATTTTAGCAATATCAAATTATCTGAAAGTCAATATATTTCACTTAGTATTGTACCAAAATGTACGTAAGAAACTATTTCTTAATGAGGGCATTTCTGATATTTCTTTTTAAAACTATGTTTATAGAAAGTAGGATAAGACTGTAGATAGTACCTCTGCAAGAGACCTATAAACATTCCTCCTTCCTCCTTCATTAGGTCTGTAAACATTTCTCCTTGGGGAGAATCATAAAGACAAGTTCTAGACTCAATTCCACAAATGGTTAGAAATAATTTTCAACTATCCTGGTTATATTTCAACACTTCTGAGAAGAGATTTCAGACAAAGGAAGGACAACAAACCTCTAGCAAACCTTCCACTGCTATCCAGCCTTCCTAGAATAATTAATTTTTAATTTATTTAAAATTACTAATAAACTCTCTTTTTGAGAACCATAAAGTGTTAAGACATTCTATTAGAGAAATAGGCCACACTCATATATTGAACACAGATGGTACCCTTCCTACACAGCAAGCCATTTCTGTCATTACTTTTTTGGCAGTATGACCTAGTCCTTCTAAAAGAGAAAGCTCCTTTAGTTCTAAGTATAATAAACCACACCAATACCTGATATATTATAATAATATATATTATATAGTATCTGAAATGTTATATCTAGTGTATTGCAATATATAGGATAAAGAAGCATGAAGAAAGTAAAAATCATCTCTTAAAAATAAGAAGTGGAATTATAAGCTCTATTTAAATTGCACTGTCTCCCCCACCACCCCTCCCCCCCAAAAAAAGGCAATTGCAACTCATGCTTATTTAAAGTGTTTGGCTAAGGCTAAGACCCATAATTTGATCCATATATAAATCAATTAGCTTTATACCACCAGGACTATAATGTACCCATAACTCTGGACATTCAGAAACAGTAAATACTATATATCAGTAGTCTTATGAAGATTTAGAAAAGATTACAGGTGGATCAATGCCATTATCAGCAAAATATAAGATATCTGGGTCTTCTTTCTGAGTAAAGATACTAACTTCATAATTCAACAAAATTTTAATACTTACAAAATACCTAAACATTTTATACATCATTTCCTTTTTTCCCCTCATTTCATGACATTTTTAAATGATTTCTGCTCTTCCTTCTTATTTTGTTCTAACTCCACATGTCCTCCTAGAGACAAGCACAGAGACTTCTATTATAGTGGTAATTCCCTTGGTAACAAGAAGACTTACAAAGTAAAAGAGCAGTTCTCAATTCTACGATTAATTTTTCAATTAATATTTTGTGCTCATATTGTGAGCCTTTGCATTTTCTTACTAACTGCTGAAATAAAGAATATGTGAGTTATAGTTAATAAATGAGCAGATTCAGTTATTCCTATAATAATGTCACTCTAAATAATGAATGGGAGAGAAGAGTAGGTTTACAGCTTACGCATTGGAAATTGCTCATAGCTCGCAGTCCCTCTTATCTATAGTCAGTGATGGTTTTCCATATGTGAAATTATCTATACTGTCATGTGAGTCATAGCAGAAACAAAGTTGAAATCTCTAGAAACTAAAGCTTAGTAAAACCTTTATAGTGACTGGTAGGAGTATTCAGAGGATGGGAGGCCTAGATTTATCAAAAGGAAGCAATGATCTAAAAATGTATATATCAAGAAACACTGGTCCGTTATCTAACACAGACAAGAGTTGTCACACTCTGACATGCATATTTAGGAAAAGGGTGAGTTTACAAACATTGTTCCAGACATATTTCATCTATGCTGAATATATAGGAATGATCTTGGAAAATTTCAATAGGAAAAAAATTAGTAGAGGAAAAATTCTCTCTCTATTCAACAAAGAACAATAGGTAAAGACGATTATTCCTTTTACTCCAAAAGAAAACTGAAAAGATCCCATTCTGAATTTACCTGTAGAAAGTAAAAAAGTCAACAGGTCACAATCTTTAGATGTGGCTGTATGTTCCTGTGCAATTTTGTGGTTAGAAGCTGGGAGGTGATTGGAATTGTTCCCTCTTTCAAAGGTAGGAAATGAGAGGTTATCCTGAGGTCAGGATCTTCGAATGTGGCTCTTGATTTAAACTGTGTTAACTTGCTCTGCTCCAGGATGAAAGCAATTATGACTAGATCAATGTGCTCCGCAGCTGGTTAGTCAGCTGCTCCAAAGTCGGCAGCCAGGAAAAAGCTTCGGGGCAGTCTCCGGGCACTGTGCCTCCTAAGATTGGAGTGCAGGCCAATACTTTACCACTAATTCTAAAAGGTATCTTCAGCTCCCTAAAAAGTAAAATAAACATAAATAGGAAATATCCTCCTTTTAATTTCCCAAGTAAGCCATAACTGTTGAAGTGTTCCACATTTTAGTGTAATATTCAATAAAAAATATTTTGACACGTGTATATGAAACCATTACAATGGCTCAAGCATCAGCTGCCTTAGAAGCATCAGCTGATTCTTGGAAGAGGTCATTTAAAAGGAAACTGCTCTGTTTTTAAAAGAAAGGGGGCAAACGAGGCTTTCTTAGAAAGAATCAAAGAGCATCCCAAAGCCTAGGTAACTACAAAGTCTTCTTAAAGAAAATGGTTGGAATACAAAATTGTATGACCATTATTAGAGTGGTATTAACCATGAATTCACAGCATTATTCTAATTTTATTACAAAATCCATGTTAAAGTTTGAAAAAGTGCTTCAGTCTTACTACTAACTTTCTTTCAAGTTAAAGTTCAAGAAAAATATCTGATAGAAGGTTCATTCAATAAAAATAAGAATTGGTGAATCAGCTAACTTGGGGCCAGTCCACTAATCAAGTTGGTAATTCAGGGAATCACAAAATGGAAAAAAAAAAATACACCCATGTGCCTTACGCATATTAAAACATTCAAATGTGCTTACCAATCTTTTGCTGTGAGACAAAGACATAAACCAGGTGTCAACACAGTCTACAATTTTTCATGGATTTCTTTAAAAGTGAAGGGAAAAGTTGAAAACACCTGTCCAGCACTGAATGCCAAACTCTTTTAGATTTGTATGACCTTTCCAGGATTTTAATTCTTCCTTACATCTAACTCCACAAGTTTGGGGTTTTGTTTTGTTTTGTTTTTCATTTTTAGTAACCTGCCTTATTGAGTCTTTCCAAAATTTTCACAGAAAATTATGCATCAATATTTTATTGGTTTAGGTAAGATTTGATTAAATTATATAATTACAGTAACATATACAGCTTGTATACAACCACTGGTAGGAAAAGAATGTAAGGTCAAACTAAAAAGCCTACCAGCCACCAGTTTGCATGAAACATGCCATAGCTATCAGTCAGCCAATAGTAGTCTTACAGGGAGAATGAAAGCCACAAATTAATCAGAGCTTCTAGTATACCTTCACTGGCCTTCTTAAATACACAGAGGTCTCTGCAAGCATGCAACCATCTATGGTGTTTCCCCGAAAATAAGACCTGGTCGGACAATTAACTTTAAAGCGTCTTTTGGAACAAAAATTAATGTAAGACCCGGTATTATATTATGTTATTTTACTATAAGACCGGGTCTTATATTAATTTTTGCTCCAAAAGACGCATTAGAGCTGATCGTCCAGTCCAGCTTGCTCTTATTTTTGGGGAAACACTGTATGTCTTCCAAAATACTTGAAACTTGTAACACATTCCATAACTATAGTATATGTGGGGACAGAGCCCCAGAGAGCAGTTTCCGGGCTCTTGACCTCACGTGGAGGGGTGCTGGCTCAGGTAGTAGTTGGCCGTCAGCTGTAGCTGGTTACCGATTGGCCACTGATATAACTGCCAATTGGCCACTGATATAACTGCCTCGCCTGGGCTGGGGAGGGGGAGTCGGTCGGTTTGCAGAAAAGTGGACAGTAGCGGACAGCAGGTCGCAGGTCGGGTGAATCCAGCCTCCAGTGAGACTATAGTGGTGTGACTCCCCTACCTATGGCTCCGTGGGTGTTCCTGTTTGGCCTCACCGTGTTCTGCATTCTTTTGTGGGGAGCGGGAGCTGAGACCCTGCAGGCCGCCCCGCAAGACACATGGTGCAGTGAGCAGGGTCTCCCTCATGACAGTATAGATGGATGATTTGAATGTTCTATATGGAGTGTTAATGAACTATAATAAAATTTCTATGCAATTTTAACTAATACCTTAAACCGGAGAAAAGTTAAACAGAAAAGATGGAAAAAAGAACTAAACTCAATATTACAATTAAACAAAAATTTTGTTGCACGATCTTCCCGTCAGCCCACCTCTGTGAATGTAGTGATTTAAAAAAAAAGAAAAAATAAGGTTAAATTCCATGAGAAGTCTTTCTTTATTTCATACTTGTAAGAAATACTGTTTGGAATATGTGGTATCAGCTAAGATTTGATTATTTAAATAGAAATTTAAAATATTATTACAGGACTTGGTCTCATGATAGAAATTCAATTTGTTTTTCTCATGCTTTGGGGCAAGGTTTATAGTGAGTTCCTCGGCACTTGAATACATGTTCATTTATATGACTGCTTTTATTATAGTAGCAGGCTGAAAATTTGTTTAAAATGCAAGTATTAGGTGTGCAAACAATCAATAGGAAAGAAAACCTAATGGCACTCACCAAGGCTCTCCAGAACTTATGAGTAGTAAGATACAGTAAAAATGGGTATAAATTCATTATTACTGAATTCCAGAATGTATTTTACTCTAATTAACTTCACTCATATTTAATTACAGTGAGTAAGAAAGTTCAATTTAATAGATTTTTAGGAAGTGACTAGAGCATTAAAATGCTTTTCAAGAAGTCCTCCCCCCCTTTATAGTTCCAACAGCTTCCAAACATATGAATTTTTTTATCAAGGAAAGTTTGATTTTTGACGCACAAGTTTGAATTTTTTAATCTGGAAATTTAAAAGCAGCAGCATAAGTCTCTTGTTTTAAGCACACTGTTACAATTAAGCTTTTCCTGGTGCCCTAATGTGTATTTACACATTTCACTGTGTACATATTTCACTAGCATCCTCAGTAACACAAAAGGACAAAAGTTTCTATTGTTTTTTTATTCTTTCTAGAAGCAAAAAGGATTCAATTTAATGATTTTCATTGATTGTTCAAAAGAGTCTTATGTCTCTACTCTAGAATGCAATATTTATGGCTTACAATGAAGCCTGACACTGATTTTGACCCAAAATTTAATTTAACACTTGAAAGACTCAAAGAAATCAGTCTCAACATTAAAATATGAGTAACCTTCTGTTTATAAAGTTAACCAGGCAATACACAAGTTTATGTCCCTATCCACTGGCAATCATATCCTTCAAAAATGATTAGAAATACACAGAAAATGACTAGTACATAGTAATATCAACAATTTTTCTCTCAATGAGATTTAACTTTACGTACTTTATTACCCATTAATTTCTCTAGCAACATCACACAAGAAGACATCTATAATAAACTCAAAGGGAAAAAAGTACATTAAAAAACCATTAATGTGAGTTTAGGTAAAATGCATTTTAACTGCTAAGAGCTGGCATTTTATCAATTTTTTCCTCTTGTGCAAGTCAAAGTAATAAAACGTACTTTAAATAACATGGGAATGGAAAAGACAAAATTAACCGTTCACATTATAACTTTTCAGCAACCATTTTAAAATACAAGATTACTGTGAAAGTTAAAACTATCAAGGAAATGTCTTTTCCCTTTCTTACGTAATAGAAAATATAGTTCATAGTATTATATGCCAATCTGTTCTTGTATTTTGTTTGCATTAAACTCTTTTAACCATCACAATAATCCTGCAATATTATTAAAATTATCTCCATTTTATGTACTTAAAGAAACTTAGTCACCAAAGAATTAAAAACTCACTCAAGGTCACAGCTACTAAGCAGAAGAGCCAGTTGGAACCCATGTAGTTGAAGGCCCTACCTAGTCCATGCTCTTAACCGCTAAATATCCCAGAATAGGGTTAGTACATAATATCACTCAAGTATGAACTGGCTGGGTACTTAGTAGTTTTTCTTTCTCCTAGCAGTTATAAAAATCAGTGATTGAGAACTAAGGTACAAACTAATTCTTACTCCTTTCCTTATGCTACTTCGCTATGGGTATTCCTTACACTATGCTGTTTTCATACACATCCTTTATATAGCATTTTCCTATTTGTTTCCAGTTAGTTTAAGCACAAGATTATGACCACTTTTGGAAAAGGAATAACTAATATTCCTTTTAGTTATTGCTATTTGTGTTTTAAAACCCCATTTCTTTATGAAGGACCTAGCTCTAAGACCCAAGTAAATGCTAGACAGAAGGACAGAAAAGGAGGGCAGTTTTTAATAAACCCAACAAGTTACTTTCTAGAGTAACTTACAAATGAGACCCAAATCTTACTGAGTTTAGGATATTTTGCAAATTTAATCAAATAGTCTAACATGTATGCGACAAAATTGGAACATAAATCAGGCCATGTTTTATGCTAACCTCTATTAAGAGTAAGATTTTATTAGCAACTGTATATAACTTTATCTTACTTGATTCTCACAAAAGCCTTATTGAGTTGGTATTGCTCTGCCCATTTTACAAATGGGAAGCAAACTCAAAAATGTTAACAAATTTGCCTGAGATCACATAGCTAGCAAGCCCTGCCATTTCTAATTGGTGATGTCTAAGAGACAAAACAAAAGAGGGAAGGGAACAGAAGAATCAAAACCTATAGCTCCAAGGCTATTCATAGTAGAAGATACCAGGAATAGATTCAAGAAATGGAATTCAGTGAGTTACTACAGCTTAATAGAAATAGCTCCTAAGAATATCTAATTGAGAGAGGAAGATCAAGTGCAGGATGAGGAACCCATTTCACTTTGCTCTAAAGCAGAGGTTCTGCAAGAATCTTTACCGGTGCGGGGGGGGTCCTGAGGTCAAAACTATTTTTATAATATTATTATGAAATTATTTGCCTTTTTCACTTTTTTCTCAGGTATATGCAGTGGAGTTTTCCAGAGACTACAATGCACATAATATTGCAACAAACTGAAATGCAAAAGTAGATGTGAGAATCCAACTGTCTTCTAAATAAGCTAGACATTAAAGACATTTGCAAATATGTAAAACAATGCTACTTTTCTCACCATATTTTTAAATACCTGTATTTTTCATTTTAAAACATTTATGTTAATTTTTAATGTTATTTGTAAGTAAATTAATGTTTAAGAATATAAAGAGGTCCTCATGCCAAAAAAAGTTTAAAAGCTACTTCTCTAAAGCCACTCTCAACCAATACTCAAATCTAAAATCTGGTCTTCTAAATTGATTTATTCACCAGGATTAAGTGGGGTCTGTAAAGGAAATGTTCCCAAGTTTCACCATATTATAAAGTCCTTGAGGACAGAAACATTTTCTTTTTAATCTTTGTGTCCCTCCCTAACCCCATCACATCACTCACATCCAAAAATAATTTGCTGTATCAAGCCAAATGATTTCTTATTGTATATTTCTAAATTAACACTGCACTTTATCCCTCAGTTACCTAAAACATTCTACAGTGCCACATCACCTCAAAATAAACTGAACAGGAATGTCAACCTACAAAACTGAGAAGATCAGACTTTACCACATGATAACACATGATGACTCCACTAATGTAAAGATATCCTGTGAGGTTCAGCTCATCATTCACTCTTAACTCCTACCTCCAACATAAGAAACATAAAAAGCATTTTAGGAGCTTCATTTTAATAGAAAAAATTAGGTAAAACTATGTATTTGGACATTTAAAAGGTCACATTCTTATAGCTACTATAAGAATGAAACTTCAATTCCTTCAAAAACAGTAACTTAATTCTGTATCACATGACACATTTTTCAATTACCACCAAATAAAGGACTGTGTATTGTTTTTTATATATTTTCAAGGTACAAATCTCACAAAATCTACTTTCTAAATAGTCATGTAGCTTTCGTTGAGAATGGTCTTAGCATACGTAAAATAAGGTAAATATGAATTTGCTCTTCATGTTTAAATAAACAAAGTGTGTAGGCAATTCTAGCCTTTCACTCCAGTAGATATATAAACTGGACACCAATGTGCTATTTTGTCAGTCTATAATGTATGACACAATAATAGTTTACCACATTAAAAAAAAACACTAACAGTTTTCAAAGCTTTCATTAGACAAATTTTACTGGATAGTGGCCAATTCCCCTCAGCAACAGTGTTAAGACTCTGGGCAACACGTTAAAAATGCCGGCACTCTTCAATCTTCTGATAAAGTTTTTATTGGGGGAAGGGCTGTTTAAGGGGAAAAAAAAAAAAAAAAGAAACCACTTATAAAGTGGTCTGTTAGTTTATAAGTTAAAGATATTGGAAATACCCCCACAAAAAGGGTCTTCCTAGAGCTGAATCATTTACCAGTTGAACCTCAAATTTTTAAAACTATCACCACCTTCAGAAAAGCCTTCTTGTGATTTTGGAGGAGGAAAAAAACAAGTTTAATCCTCTACCACATTACTTGCTAAATGGAAAATTAGAAACCGCTCACATACCAATCCTAAGAGGGAAGGGGCATAACAATGAGCCAATTAACAAGTACACTTAATTTACTTTTATAAGAGGCCAGGGTGTAAGATTTCAATCAAAAAACTAATAAGAAAATTTGTACCACCTGACTAAACTCCATAGCCACAGCTTTGTTTTTTTCCAAAAGTTCTCATTTTTACTTCTGGGATTTTCTATTCTACGAATTTTACTTGTTTAGGAAACCTAAGCATAATAGAAATAGTACCAAATTAAAGTACCAAATTAAAGTACCAAATTAAGACAAATAAAGAAAAAAGAGGTTAAAATGTACATATGCATTACAAATAATAGTTCTTTAAAAAAATGTTCAAAGAAAGATTTCCTATGAAGACAGAAGAAATATTTTTAAATAATACATTTTTAATAATACATGAAGTAACCAGAATTCTGACAAACAAAACACTGTTCTGCGACCTGAATATCTCCCTTCAGCGGAATTAAATGGGTTCTCATTAATCAGAGATTGAGTATATGGGCCTAGATCTCTCTTCTTTGCTTCATTATTGCTTACTACCTGTTCAGTCCTGATCCTCAAACACTGAGAGGAAACATACTCTCACATTTAATTAACATCTGTAGTGACATGTTAATTACATACAACTTTGGCACTGATGGATGAAGGATTTACAGCATACGGGAAGTCCGCTAGGTGTAGCAGACATTG
Source organism: Rhinolophus hipposideros (assembly GCF_964194185.1). Lineage (NCBI taxonomy): Eukaryota > Metazoa > Chordata > Mammalia > Chiroptera > Rhinolophidae > Rhinolophus > Rhinolophus hipposideros. The sequence continues at coordinate 21,570,102 of NC_138055.1, read as the reverse complement.
AGAGTAAGCCCACTAACACAGGTTCAAATCCTCATTCCTTCATACAGGCACTGGGGAGAGTGAGAGAAGTATATGACACTGAGAAAGCCAACCTTAGTTTCCTTTTTGGAGAAGGGAAACAACTATCTCAAAAGGATGTGAGATCTAGATTAGAATGTATGTATTGTGCCTAGCACACAGGAGGCATTCAACAAATGTTACTTCCTCCACTGTACCTCCCAAATTATGATCAAATATATGTACTGTATACAAAAATTGCAAGCTACACGCCACTGATCTCCTTTCCTCAATCACAGTAAAAAATGAGTGATTAAATAACTTTTATGGGGTAATGTGGGAGCAAGTTGGTAAAATTATTTCTAAGAAAATATTCTTAATTTCAAATCACCCTGCAAACAGAATTTCCCACTAAGCAATTCTTATGTGAAAAACATCACGATAGACTGAATAGTTCCGTGAACAGCCTATATTTCTACATTTTGTACATGCACAGAAGAACTGTTGAGTGAAAATTTATCACTGAAGCCAACAGATCTTTCTCCATCTAGACATATAAGGCCTTTGTCTTCTGACCCTGCAACTTTTCAGCCACATCTCCAGAGATTATACATATATCCTGGTTTTCTTCCAACCTCTCTGGCCACTCCTTTGCAGGTTTATTAAGAGAGAGAGAGACACCAGTATAGCCATGTAAGCACTAGAACTCTTAAGGCCCAAATATTTTTCTTCTCATTCTATGCTTCCTCCTTAGGCAAATTCATCTAGGTACGAGGATTCAATCTAAACAGTAACTCCCACATTTCTATTTCTGACCCTTTTCTCTCTCTCTTCAGAGCTGCAGACTCATAATACCCAACTGCCGACTTGGGTATCTTGGACTCTTTCATTTTCAAAGTTAAGACTCATTCCTCAGGGGAAAAATTCATTGTCAAACCCCTCACACCATGAGAATGTATTGTCTTTGTAGATGGGCCTAAGATTTAGATTTTTCATAAATACATTTTCAAGTTTATCATGGTTCTGAATGGGCACTGAAACCATCTGTACCCAGAGTTACAATCTACATTATCACCATTCAGCTGTCTTCAACAACATGACTTTACTATTGCAGGAAACTCTTGCCCAGGCAGATAAGAGTTGCAAATAACTTCATTGTTCATTTCAGGAACTTCCCCAAAACCCCATATAAACCAACATCAGACCATTCAACTTTTCAATAAATAATAGCAAATGATTGTTCACTTTCCAAGACTCTTTGAAAATCTCACCTCAAAACCCTTGCCAAACCTAAACTGTTATATCAGGATCATTACTAATTCTATTCAAGCTCGTGCACTGAAATACCTGCCTTAAAGACTCCAGATATTCAATAAATGTCCCAACTTTGCTCTCCCTTCCTACTTTGCTATTCTTTTTCACCCATACACACACATACCCCCTTCACCCAGCAGATCCTACCGACTGTAAAAGTGGTACTCTACTATCATAAGCAATAAACTCACCAGGTTATTTTTGATGGTATTTTCCAGGGGTCAACATTCCACAGCACTACCAGATAGTTCCCCATATGTCTGTTAAAATTCAGTTCAGCAATACTAGTTTTATCACAAGTAGTATGAGGAAAACATCAATACCTTTATAAAAGTTTATTATCATTAGGCAGCATCTGCTGACATTGGTTCCAGTTTCTTACGGAGTTAAAACAGCTAACTGGCCCACTAATTAAACTTCTAAATATCAAATAAAGAGATTACTAATATCAGAGGGACCATTAAACCAGTGAGGAGTTCTAAGTACGATGGGAAATAAGTTACAGGCTGGTTTACCAATCTAAGCAGGGATCTTAGGACAAAAAGGATGGGGAAAAATTGAATTAACATATAAACAATGCACAACACTAAAAATCAGTAGAAGAAAAAATACTGCTACACATATTATAATTTAACAGTGAAAAAAGAAAACTTCAGTTTTCATTACTGTAAAATTATTTTTAAACCATGATTTGGAATTAAGACACAACGAAATGCTGAATACATTTGCCAGAAAGTTGAGACTTCTTATCCACCAAGAATAAATATGTAAGCACTTCTTTTCCAATAAATTATTTAAAGCACCTATAAGGCCACAGGCATGCTTACACCAAAGTAATCTGAAAGAAAACGTTACGCATTTAAAATGCCTCAATGACTGGGAGGGAGGATTCAAATTTTAAGGTCTAAATGTAAAAAAGGAAACCATACACATACCGGGAGAAAATATGAATGAATTCCTTTATAATCTTGGAGTAGTGAAGACTTTTCTAACTATATTTCAAAATCCAGAAACATAAAAGAATTATATCACCACATGAAAAAGGAAAAAATTTGCATTAAAAAGTAATCTAAAAGATTATACACACACACACATCACATCACAAATAAAGGGCTAATCACCCTATCAAGAACTCCTGAAACCAAAAAGAAAATGACCGATGACCTAACAGAAAAATAAAGAACATGAGAGTTCACAGAAGGGGAAAATAGTAAAATGCCCATTAAAAATATGAAAAAACATTCAATGTCATTCATAATGAGAGAAATACAATAGTCTGAGTTACACCAGTTCTCATCTATCAAACTGGAAAAATTCCAAAAAGTGTGACAACACATTCAGCTGATCAGGCTATGGGAAAACAAGCTTCTCATACATTCAGGTAGTAGTACAAATTTGCAATTTGGCTATATCTAACAGAATTACAGAATCATCTATTTTTTTTAAATAAATGTTTTACTTTATAATAGTTTTAGATTTACAGAAAAATTGCAAAGACAGTACACAGAGTTATCCTACAGCACACTCCTAGTTTCTGTTATTAAGAGCTTATATTAGCATGGTACATTTGTCACCATTAACGAACCAAAACTGATACATTCTATAAATTTCATTAGTTTTTACCTATCCAGTATACATTACAGTATAATCGTGTCTTCTGAGGTTCATCTTAGCTGTCACAGTTTCTCAGACTTCCCGTTTTTAGATGACCTTGAAAGTTTTGAGTAGTTCATGATTTTGCAGAATATCCTTCAATTTGTATTTGTCTTATGATCTTCTCATGGTTAGACTGGGTTACAGTTTTGGGGGGAGACAGACCATAGAGGTGAAGTGCCATTCTCATCACTTCATACTATCAACGTGATTTATAACTGTTAACTCTTAGACTGTTCAGGCTGTTGTAACAAAGTATCTTGGACTGGATAGCTTATAAACAATAGAAATGTATTTCTCACAGTTCCAGAGGCTGGGAAGTCTAAGATCTAGGCCCCTGCAGATTTGGTGTCTGGTGAGAGACCATTTCCTAGTTCATAGACTGCTATTTTCTTTCAGAGTCCTGACATGACAGAAGGGAGGTGAGAGCTCTCTGGGGTTTCTTATAAAGGGCACTAATCCCATTCATGAGGGCTCCACTCTCAGGACATAGGAACCACCCAAAGGCCCCACCTCCAAATACCATCACATTAGGGGATTAGGTTTCAACATGAATTTAGGGGGACTCATTCAGTTTATAGGATCAATACTATTTACATACATATTTACATTTATAGTATTTATAGTATATTTATAGTCTTTATAATGTACATAAAAATATAGTATAATATTTATATTATTAAGCCTTGGTCAGATGGCTGATGTAGTATTTGTCAGGTTTCTCTTTTGTTACCCTTTTCCCCATTTTTCCACTCCTTATGTGGGGAATTACGTTACACCTCCTTGAGAGCTGAGTATCTACATAAATTATTTGGAATTGTTCTGCACAGATTTGTCTCCTCTCCATTTATTTATTTATATCAGTATGGATTCATGGTATTATTTTATATTTGAACTATAATCCAATACTCTTTTGTTGTTCAAATTATTCCAGCATGAGCCACGGGGAGCTCTCTCAAGCTGGCTCCCGTGTCCCACCACGTACTTCACTCATTGTTTTTGAGTCCTTTCTTACTTTCCAGCATTGTAAGATGTTCCAGGTTCACCTTGTACATTTATTTCCTGTCCCAGTCCTGGACTCAGCCATTTCTTCAAGGAGCCCTGGTTCCTTTTATGGAACAACGGTATTAGAAACCAAGACCAGATGTGCTCATTGCTACCGGGGATTATTTCTTCCAGCCCTCTCAGCTGACAAAGCAAGGAAATATACAGAGGGCACCAAAAAAGTGTATACACATTTTAAGCAAAGGAAAAACTGTATTAAAATTGTAATACTCAATATATACCGAAAACAAAGGATGAATACAAATTACGTGTATACATTTTTTTGACACCCCCAGTATGTGTGTATAGAAGCATTTATCAATTGACCTAGATAGAGATTCTACTTCTTAGAATCTAAACCACCCATTTTTTTATGCAAGTACAAAATGTTACATGTTATTCATTCGGCATTATCTAAGAGCAAAAGATAGGAAACAACCCAAGTGTCCACACAGGACTGAGCGACTAAACTATCATATATCCACAGAAGAGCTACTCAGCTATTAAAAATAAAGATCTTTATCTAGATATGGAAAAATCTCCAAAATAAAATATACATATTTATATTTGCAAACAGAAACAATGGAACAATACACAGAAGAAATGTTTACCTATAAAAGGTATGGGAGGAAAAACAGGAAGCACAGAGCAAAGGAGAAAACAAGACTTCTCTTTGTAGCTCTCTACATACCTTTGAGTTTTTATTCATCTCACCTATTCAAAAAAAATTAATGTTTAAAAAGAACTTAAAATGCCTACAAAAATAGGTTTTGAAGGGTTCAAATGAAGAAAGCGAGGAGGAAGAGATAATCATTTCTGAAAAGTAAATACTATGAGACAAGGTAGTTCTAGTTTAAGAATAATTATGTACCAAAAAATCCTTTGTGGGGTGGCCATATGGCTCAATTGGTTAGAGGGCGAGCTCTGAACAACAGGGCTGCCGGTTCGATTCCCACATGGGCCAACGAGCTGCGCCCTCCACAGCTAGAATGAAGACAACGAGCTGCTGCTGAGCTGCTGGTGGAGCAGCCAACCGCAGGGCTGATTGTATGTATTAGATTTTATTGGTCACCTAAGCAACATTCACTCCATGTGTCATTCATTCTTCCTTATAGAAGTTTGATTTTGTTCAGGATTCCACCCTCTTCAAGCCCACCCCTGAGAGCTGTATCCTGATTTTTAGCAATTATGGTTGGCAGTGATTGGCTTGGGCATGGACACATGATGCATTTTGGCCAGTAAGACATGAAACAAAAGGGGCGGCCAGATGGCTCAGTTGGTTAAATCGCAAGCTCTGAACAGGGCTGCCAGTTCGATTCCCACATGGGCCAGTGAGCTGCACCCTCCACAACTAGACTGAAGACAACCAGCTGCCGCTGAGTTTCTGGAGAGGCGGCCACATGGCTCGGTTGGTTAGAGCACGAGCTCTCAACAAGGTTACTGCTTCAATTCCAGCATGGGATGGTGGGCTGCGCCCCCTGCAACTAAGATCGAAAACGGCGACTGGACTTGGAGTTGAGCTCCACTAGATTGAAGGGCAATGACTTGGAGCTGATGGGCCCTGGAGAAACACACTGTTCCCCAATATTCCCCAATAAAAAATTAAAGAAAAAAAAACCCTTTATTTCCTTTAGTAAAATGGAAGTACGTTTAAGTCAAACGTAGTCAACTTTAAAGTACTGAAAGGCACGATAGCTGCTAAAATAATCCTATTCTTAGAACCTGTATGTAACTTAACTGAATTACTATGAAGTTGATAGTGTTGTATGATTACCTATGTTACCACAGAGGTAAAGAACTACAGAATTATTTGTAGAGGCAAAATTAATATTTGGGTTCTTGATTAGTACGTTGACATTCACAGTTAAATAAAAAGATCTATTATTTCTATATGCGATAAATTTATTAGTTTTATCTCATTTTTCCCAACAAAATGGTAAAACCAATTTCTAACATATGGAAACATTTCCTGATTGGAAGCTAAAAATGGCAGGTTTGCAAATTAAATACATATTTCCAAGTGCTCATAAGAGACAGTAATTTTATGTCTCTGGGGTGAACCAAACCATTCTTTCTAGCATTCCCAATGTAGGAAAGCAATCCTTTGAGGCCTGGTCTGAAACATCAACATATCACAAAAGGTTGTCTTTTCAACATTCAAAAGTAATTCACAAAGCTTTTAGCCAGGTAGATTTGATTTGAGGATTCCACTTCTGTGTATTTACCCGCCCAAGGAAATGTAAAATAGATGGTGTGTCATATGCTAGACTTTGTCTCAGCAAAATTTAAAAGAGTGAAAAGTAATAATTTAATAATTATCAACTACTATGAAATGGTTAAATTTCTTTTGATGGATTGATGTGACCACTGAAAATGACAACAGTAAGAATTATTTGGTACTATAAAAATAAAAACATGTTAATTATCAAAAGGATCTTAAACAAAAATAATAAACTATATATGAAACAAAGAAAAAATGACAAAGAGAATATCTGAAAATGATAATCATTGCTAGGGAATTTAGATTATGGTCTATTTTCCACATTATTATATATTCTGATACTTTAACAAAAACATAATAATTGAGACCATACAGATAGAAAACAGTAAGACATTGGTAAGAAACTATTAAAGTAATTAAGCAAGAAGGCCATTAGAGTGAGGTGGCTCTAATGCCTCGGTAGTCTACATAAGTAAACCAAAACCTAAGCCAATGCACTTGAATCTGAAAAAATGAAACTTAAGAACCAATCACAAACAGCTAACTAGGCTGTCCCACATAAGGCAACTGCGTAAGCTACAGCCAATCAAATAATGTCCTTGCTTTGCTTCCACATCTTCTCAATAAAAACCTCCCCCCTAGTTCCCATTAGTAGACCACTCCTAACAACCTTTGGCTCAGAGTTGCCCAATTGAAATCAATGTATGCTCAAATAAACTTGAAATTTTTAATATATTTCAGTTTACCCTTTAACAAAACAAACTAAAAAAACCAAGACCAAAACATTCACTAAAGGGATAAAAAAAACATAATTGTAACAGAAGCCTTTTATACATAAACTTAAGGAAACCCCCCAAAACAAAACTAGAAAATTCAAAATTGAATAAAGAGGGAGAAAAAATAAGATGGAATGATAGAAAGTTCTAATCAGTTAATCAGTTCGCCTTTACTTTAAATTTAATTTATATGAGTGTACCTTCCCTTAACACTATGTTAAACCCTAGAAGTATTTTTAAAACCCAAGAATTGCCAGAACATTTAAAAAACCCAAATTCATAGATTCTAATTCAGTTGTTCTGAGACAAAGCTTGAAATTTTATACACCCCTCCCCCCCACACACAAGTATCTAGCTTTTCTTGTTTGTTTTAAATCAACAAGGGTTCTGAAGTTCAGGTTAAGGCCAGTTCAGTGATCTAGAAGAACGTAATAAACAAAAATATAAGATAATGAATAGTAAGCATCCCAAAAGATTTTATGACAAAGGATAAAATGCAAAACCAGTTTCTTCTTTTGATGGATGTTATATGACCGGATATTCTATTTTGACATTAGAAAACCTGAGTCACATACAAAAGTCATTAGAAAAGGAAATCAAATATTGTCTAGACCAGGGATGTCCCAACTGTGGCCGCAATCCATTTTTAATTGGCCCGCAGCAAATTCCAAAAATATATTTAGTTACTTAAATAAACCAGGTGAGGCAATACGTACTTCACCTCGAGGGAGTGGCCCAGTTGTTTGTGTATTTTACCGCTTATGGCCCTTGGTAAAAAACGTTGAAAAAAGTTTGGACACCCTGGTCTAGACTGTTAAGATGTCAAAAAAACGGTATATAGCACAGGCCTGAAGAAGGGAAATAGAATAAATGGTTGCAAGAAAAATGTGGTTGGCCCTATGGAAAAGCTTCTCAGCATGCTAATGAGGAAGATTATGACAGCTTTATTTCTAATTGGTCATGAGATAAGAAACAGTAAGTGTCCTCCATTATTTCCTCTGTTAGTCTGCTATACTATCTCCCTCCCTCCGTTATACCTAAAGGAGGCAACGTCCATCCAGTAGTAACACTCACTCACTAATACTTTGCTTCTCAAATTCAGTGAGAGCAGGGAGGCATATTAGAAAATCTAGGATGTATAGTTTTAAAAACCAAAGAGATTATTTTCATTCAATTGTCCTTGTGAATCACTTATTTAGACATTCATCAAGCTGAAGGAATCAATCAGCTAAACAATTTTAGTACTATTACCAGCAGTTCTTCCCATTACATTAAATAGTAACAATAATAATTGCTAACTGTGAGTGCTACGTGCAAGTTACTTTGCAAAGTGCTTTACATGTGTCACTTGATTTAATTCCCACAACCCAATGAAGTAGGTTCTGGCATCTCCTAACTTTATAGAAGAAACTGGCTGTTTAGAGTTTAAGTAACTATAGCTCAAGAGCACATGGTTATCACTTGTTACTGAAGTAAGTCTTTGTGGAAAAAAGAAAAAACATATAACCAATTCTAAACTTTATATGATAGAAATGAGAGTTGCATATTTTTTCAAAACATATAGCTAAAATAAAAAATGTCAACCATTTCATAGCTTCTTGGGAAGAAAAGGGACCAGAGGAAAATAGAAATGTAAATAATATTTGGAGAAAGTAGAGGGGCAAAAATCCATGCTCACAAACTTAAGAGCAAAAATTACTGCAAAATTCAATGCAGACTCCACTGTTCCTGGAGCAATAAAATGCAGGAAAATAAATCATGATCTTGAAAATGTAACTGATATAAAAAATTTAATATTTTAAGACAATATAATAAGTTGAGGAATATGAAAAAGCACCAAATCTCACAAATTATAAAAACTCACTTTTAAACGTCACGTCTCAAATAAGATGTTATCAAGCCATAATATCTGATTTTTAAAATAAATCTAGTTCTTATAATACACCTACTATAACAATTTAAAAACCTTAGTAAAACATCTTTAATTTAAAAAGTAGACCATAAAGCACTTTTTATTTTATTACAGTAATCCCAATGAAAACAAAGCTCCTGGTCAACTATATACATAAACTAGCAGGGTGATAGGAATGACATTAAATGCACTGTTCTATCTGTTAGAGTGCAATTTTGTACTTCAGTAAATGCATTTAAGCCCAGTACTATACAGCTAAAGAGCTGGATTTCATTAAGGATGAAATTTTACTCTTGATACCGACCAATGTTTTTAGACCTTTAGAAATAGGTATTTTACTTACATACAGATTTGTAATTTTGTATTTCCAATTTGTCTAAAACATAACAAGTTAGTACAGCTCACATGTCATTAAAATTAGGACCAATAATGTCAAATTATTGCCCCTTCAGGTTGGCCTACAAACCGCTTCCAGGTTACTCTCACAAATACCGCCTACAAGTAGCTCCAATACTCAAAACTTTCGATGGCTTTTTATTATCTATCAGAATTAATACTTGGCCATGACCCTAATTTACTAATTTTCTAGGCCATGACCCTAATTTACTAATTCAGTGATGTTCCCCTAATCTCATCAATCTATCCATTCAATCAAACAATAAATAATTTGGGGGGAATTCAGAAATTTAAAAAGCACTGTCCTTCTGAAGCACAAAGCCCATGAAGATGGAAGAGATTTGTAAATAATTAAGTTAAGTATTAGGTTGGTGCAAAAGTTACTGGGGTTTAAAAGGTTAAAAATTGTAAAAGCCACAATTACTTGTGCACCAACCTAATACTACAGCAGAGATAAATGCTACAACAGAATCACTATAACTCTGTCAGAATGGGTCAAAGGAAATGACTTCAGAGGAAATGACAATTATCCTGAAAAATGAGAATTTCTCTTCAAGTGTCACAGCACTGCACTATCAACACAACAGTCTCCTCATCTTGGTGTCCTAAGCAGGTAAGATACTTCAGATATGGATGGATGAATGGATGGATGGATGGATATCCTGAAGTGAAAAGGGGAGGAAAGGAAAGGGAGGACAAAGGGATAAAAAGACACGTAGATGAAGAAATAATATATAATTTTAGATTAAAATGGGGCAAATTGGAAGTGGTAATTCAGATGAGGCATTCCAAAATCCTGACATACAAAAATGACAACAGAAAGAGAAATCTAGAAGATATTTAGGAAATAAAATTAACAGGATTTGGTGTGACTGGACTAAGGAAGGGGAACATACAAAAACATAAGAACTGCAAAATGTTTTGGCTTCAGTAACTAAGCTGATGGTGGTTTATTGACTGTGATTGGGAATGGAGGCAGGGATAGTAAAGAGTTTGGCTCCAGTAAGGGAGCACTAAGAAGCAGTATCTGGGAAGCAGCTAGGAAGGAACTCAGAAAAGAGGCCTAGGTTAGAAATAAAGATGAGGAGATCATCAGCATGTAGATGATACAAACAAAGTACTAAATATGAACGAGACTGTCCAAGGGACACGTAAAACATGAGAAGAGGGCCGACCACAGAACATTCCAGACAACCAATATTGTTATTCACGGTACAATAGCAACAGTATATTTTTATAATATATATAATGACTAACACAATACCTAGACACAACAAATGTTTTAAAAGTACTTACACCCTTGAATTAATTGGAAAATCAAATTTATTAAGTAAAATAAAGCCATAAATAAAGGATCATTTCTGAAAATCAATTCAATGAGACAGGCTCAAGGGGCTAAAGTCTGCTTAAGGAATCCAAAATTTACTTCAAAAATCAAAGAAAAGCTCTCTTCCCACCAGAAATAGCAGTACAAATCAGTAATTATTAAAATCTGGAATTATCTTACACTTGGAAAAATCTATTTTAAAAACAACACTTAAAAATACACATTAACTAATTTAAAGGATAATGCCCCTAATTGGAGTGTTAACAACCCCAATGTTGTTAACTAATAATTTTTCACAAATATTATCAATTTTTACCAAACTTGGTTTGTATTGTATTTAACATTAACACACACTAATAATTAACCATCAATTGTAAGAACAGCTGTATCACAATATATATTTGAGAAGAATAAAGTGAGTAACTAACCTGGAATACAGTGAAAGAAAAATTATTCTTGGGTCCTTTTCCCATTCTTTACAAATATGCATACAAAATTTAGAGTATTCTTGAAAGGATTTACATTAACTAGGGCATAAAAGGAAACTAGGGCACACACAAAAAATGTGCTATTAAAAGGCTGACAAACTTTTTTAAATTAACTTTTATGGCAACAAAATAACAGAAAGCAAACCTTTCATTCTTTTTCACTTCAATGGACTACTGTCAGGTCAAGTCAATAAAATTTTGTTAACTATGAATAGGAGATAAAGTATATATTAACAATACTAATTTGCAATTTTTATATCATAAAAGTCAGTTTTCAATATAAAAAGTTATGACCAAAAAAGTACAACCTGGTCTGATATTTTCATTTTTCAGTGGTATATAGCCACATATCAGTAAAAACACAAGACCAAAATTTACACTTTACTTAATTAAAATAAGCAATACCAAAACCAAAATCAAAAACCAATAGGCAATTGTATGTGTATAGACATATAGACATAAAATTTATCTACCGTAAGGCAAAATTTTCACCCAATACTAAAGCAACCTACACAGCATGCATGTGGGCTGTCTTCCCTTTTATGGCATATGTTCAAATAATTCAAAGTAATTTTAACACATGTAAAATAAAAATAAATAAACATATAAGTAAAAATGAAAGTAAATATACTTGTATCACAAGGCCAGCTATATATACATATTTCTTTGCTTTTCAGCACCCATATTCATTTCACTTTATGTCCAAAGAACTCGAATTGATAAACCCATGATTAAAAATAAATCTACAAATATTGTAAATGTCTTTTTAGCATCTTGATTTTAACTCAGCTATAAAAATGTCCTCCCTTAAACATTTTGTATAGGTCTATTTTTTTATGAAGTAAACTAACCCATTGGAATTTAAATCTAATTTTGATGAACGATTTAATTCACCACTTTTTAGATCTCTCTACAGCAGACACTCAACACTGACTTTTTAACATCACATCCCCAATGGAAGCACTCACTATACGCTAGTGGTTTCTTTCAATGCCTGAACAGGAATCTTCACCATAGAGGTAGGACCCTGGAGAAAAATCAATTACTTAAAATAAGGTCTCCGTTTCCTTATTTGAAAAACAAGCACAATATCTATAGGATGGAATTATTGTGAGGATTTAACAAGTTAACACTTGGCCCAGTACCTAGCAAAAGAGGTATTAATTAAGATTCTTTCACATAGCTTATATCAAAATATATTTTAAAAAGGAGACTTTGGAAAGCAAGATAATTTTTGATCACTGCAATATGCTATGGATCTGTACATCTACCACCTCAAATACAGTATTCAGTATATGTTACTGCAAAATATAACATTATTTATAGTAGCACTCCACCAATTAGATTCACTGGTAGATGTCCATTGATTTTCCAAGTTGGCCAACACAGAGAGGAAAGAAAACAGGCTAGAAAACGTAAAGCTACAGTCAGAGGTATTCGATACATTTTATGGCCCTTGGCAACGCCTCTTTCCAGGTCAATATTTTGCAGATATCAAAGTAATTACCAACTAAAAAAGATTGGAAGCTAAATAATGACAAAGAATCCACTAATGACAGTAAGCATTCTTGGCTTAAATTGTAAGTATCTCATAGAAATTTATTAAAAAAAAAAAAAAAGCCAATCTAATAGGTCCTCTTCCAAACAGTTCAAACAAATTACCAACATTACAGGTTGAATGCTAGCAAGCTAGTAGGCAGTTTTTTACCTCACAAATACTAAATAAACCTCATTTTTAAATGTCATAAACCTATTTTTTACCTTCATCACTTAAAATGCAAAATGCCATAACCAATTCATAAAATGCGCTTTAAATAACTTGATCCATGTAAAAATTTAAGCAAAAATTACTCAAAATTCAAAGGATATAAAATTATTCTTCCTTCGCATGTATGAAAGGAGGCAATTTTTAAAATAGATAAAATACTCTAAAGAATATTTTTATAATTTGGCATGTCTTTTTTTTACAATACAGCAATAAGTTCATGAAGTAAATGTCCACCGTGGAAGTATAAAAGCTATAAAGAAGAATGACATAACATGATGCTGTAATTTTTATAAGGACTAGAGATCAGTAATAATGATTCAAAATGTAGTGCCTTATAAATATTCAGCATTAGACAATAATGAAGAAAATACCAGGGCAAAGATTTTGTGTTCACAGATTTTTTTCTTTTAATATTAAGGGACACCACCATCATCTTCACACTATTGAATATCTACCTCTGTTGCCATTATAGCTTCCATTGTTCTCAATGAAATATTTGCAGTTTTTTAATTAGTGCTATTTCACCAGTAAAAGGAAAGGAGGTGACTATTGCTGAAAATTAGGAAAAAAACAAAAGCCCTGACAGAATAAAATATTTTATATAATATCTCTTTCCACCATAATTGTAGGACTGAACCAATATCTGAAAACTAAAAATATCAACAAATATGTACATTAAAATCTGCTTGGTCAACACAGCTATTCTGTACTACAAAGAAAATAAAATTTAATTTTCCTGTTTTTTTTGTAAAACCAATAACTTATTAGAACAAGATTGTTTTTTGTTTTTTTTTTTACAAATTTTACCATATATTGTATGTGTTCTTCCAATTTCATCTTTCCTTACTATACTATCTCTTTTTTCTATAGGTCACCAGAGTACATTTGGCAGGGTGCACTGTTTCAAATACCTAACATTAAAAGATACTTTTTTGTAACTGAATCCAAGGATGACAATAAATTACACATTTTATAGAAGCTTCTTTAGTACCAGGCAAATTAGGATATTAACAAGACTTCAATTCTTCATATACTTTTTTTCCTGATTTATAAAAGTATTGTGAAAATTTGAAAAATACAGAAATGTATTTTTATTTGCCCCTAAATCCCACCACCCAGAAATCTTTCACTTTTTGGTAGATTTCCTTCCAGTGAAAATTAAACTTCAATTATCTAAATTAGACACTAATAAATACACAAAAAAATCAATATCCTCAATATAGCCTTTTGATAAGTGTTATATAAAACATCGATTATTAGTATGACCTGTTAATTTCACAAAGACATCCAAACTATGTTAACGGGGGTGGGAGGGAGGAGGTGGGCAGTGTGTGTAGGAAATCCACAGCTTAGACACTGATTCCTAAACCCCTTGAACAAATTTTAGTGTCAACATTTTAATGGTAGCAAGCAACAAGATATGACTGTCCTTATACACAATATCAACAGTAACATCCCTACATCAAACAGTCTTTACTTATATTTTCTTTGCATTCGTGTTTCAATGTGTTTTTATTTTCGCTGTAAAAAATAGTAACAATATATTTGCATAGTAATTTTAAAACAGCTTAAATTCAAAGATTCAGCTATTTTCTTTGAGGCCCAGCACTTAAATTGTTGGTGTTTCTGGCCCATAAGATAGTTTACCAGATAAAAGGATAGCACTTTTTATACTCCAATATTCTCTCTCATAACATAAGAACAAGAATATTCCTTAAATGTAGCCAGTTTTTCCTTTTGTTCTAAAATGTTGTTTATGGACCAATCTTAGAATTACTATGTTAGAACTACAAAGACCAAAATGACTTCATTAACAAAACAACATCCCAACATTTAATAAGCCCACGACTTAGTCTCATAAAAGAACAAAACCAATGATAAGACAACTAATTTTTTTTTTTTCTTAAAATTTGGTTGAACCTTATTTCTAGCTTCAAGGGAGGATTTCCTCTACTCGAGGCATCCAAGATCTTAAGATCCCATTCATTTTCTTCTGCCCAATGGTTAACAAAACAAGTCTAAAATACAGAAATTCAGATTTGTTACTCTAACCTCCTTACACAAGCGCCTCTTAAATCCTTCAAGAATCAGCAAACTTGGAGGAAAGAATTGTCCGTCTTTAAGTCAAGCATTTCCTGATAAGTGACAGAAGGTCTGACTGCTAGGATTACACTTTGCTGACCCTAGAAACAGCCAAAACTCCAGACAGACAAAATTGGCCACTTTTGAATCTAGAAAATTAATCTGGCTAAGTGAAGAGGTGATACCAACGTCGTATCTTTCGGTGGACATGTTATTAATGTACATACGGGACGAGCGCCACAGATTTCAGCAAAACGCTTTTGCCCTTTCTGCAGAAGAAAAGCTAATTGTTAATGGCCATGTGACATTATAGGATCCCAGAAAGGAAAGGGTAGGAGGAAGAGAGAAGAGTTCAAGGCAGTTCAGGGTCAGAACTAGCTCAGGCATCCTGTCATCAGCAAACGTTCTCCAGCAGAAGGCAAAAACACTGCTTACCCGAAAAGGAGTGGGTGAAAAGCAGGGGGAGAACGAGGGGAAAACCACAGGGGAGTCAATGTGGCAGTGAGGGGGAGTGAGAGGGAGGCAATCTGGAGCTATGCAGCTGAGTTGGGGCGCAAAAGCACGCGGCACAAAAGCGACGAGCAAAGCGACTGCGACGGGGACAATACTTGGCAGCCCCCCACCTCCCCTTCCCCACGGCTGCCTAGGGTTTCCCACGGGGCTCCCACCTCTGCTCTGCACCAACACTCCGGGGTGCGAGCCGCCAGCGGGAGGCCGCCGCGATCTTTGTCTCCGCCCGAGCCCCACGCGCGGGCTGCTCCTCCCCCTCCCCCGCGCGCCCCACCCGCGCGCACCCTCGGCGTCTCCAAGGAGCTGGAAGCGCCGCGGCCGCCGCCCCCTTGCCCACCTCCAGCGGACCCGCGTCCTTTCCTTTCCTTTCCCAGAGCCGCGCCGCCCGCGCCCGCAGCGCCACCCCCGCCGAGAGACCTTTGTGTCGTGGGGGCTTTCAGGCTCTCCCCCTCGTCGGCCTCGCGGGGAGACCGGCCTCCCCCGGAGACCAAAGCGGCAGCAAGCCCCGGAGGCGGCGGCGGCTGCAGGCGCCTCCCGCGAAGGGTCCCAACAGACACCCACCCCCCCCACGCCACCCCCGGAAACGCCCCGACGACCCGACGTCCGCGCTGCAGCCGCGGGGCGACCGGCCCACGCGAGCCCCCGGAGCCGCGCCTCCCTGTCTCCACTTCCCGGCCGGGCCCGAGCCTCCCGCGCCCCCACCAGCCGCCCGCCCCGGCCCTCCGTCCCAGGCTCCCTCCGGCCCCTCCCAGCCCGGGGTCCGCGGGGCATCAGCGAAAGCGCCGCGCCGACGCCCGCGGCCAACTCACCGGCAAGTGCGGGGGCCGCGTCCCGCAGCGAGGCGAGCCGCTCCGCCGACGCCCGCGGCGACCGGATGCAGGTCCGGGTCCCAGCAGCTGGCAGAGCGCGGCGCCTCCGAGGGGCAGGCCTCCGCCGCCGCAGCCGCCTTCCGGCTCTCGCCGAGGGTCCGGAGCCTCCGGGAGGGGCCGCGGGGTCCCTCACGCGTGGCCAAGCCCCCGGGTCAACATGGCTCCCGCGCCGCCGAGCCGCGCGGGCGTCCCACTAATCCCCTCGGAGGAGCCCGGGCGGGCGCGAGGCGGGCGGGGAGGCGCCGACGCCCGACCGAGGCTGCCCGGCCGCTCGCGGACTCCTTCCTCTCTGGGGCCGGACGGCGAGACGCTGCAGAGACCGCGGGCCGCTTTCGCTCGCTGCGTGCACGTCGCTTTCTCACTCGGCGGCTGCAGACTGACGCCTCCGCCTGTTCCCCGGAGGAGAGAGAGCGAGAGAGAAAAAAGACTTTTATTGAAACGATCCAACCAGCGGCGGCGGAGAAAACCGACCGGCCGCCGCAGCCTTCCCCACCCCCGCCTGAGCGGCAAGCTGGGGGCAGCGCGACCCCTGCCGGCGGCAGCGGAGGGGGCGGGGCCTAGAGGGCGGGGCGGGGTATCCCCGGGAAACCCCCGCCCCGAGGTGGGGGCCTTGGTCTGCGCTGCCTGTATTTTGAAGCGGTCAGAGGAGGCTGGGAAGGGTGAGAAGACCCCACAGGAGTGAGACGTTAGGCAGTGTCTGTCCATAGCATCTGGGCAAGAAATTATCTGAGTAAATCAGCCCTTTCATCATCTCCCCACCTACCCCGAGACAAAACAAAAATTCTTGCTCAAATTATTCTAGTAATTATGTAATCACGATACCAATGCCACAGTTCTCCACCGGTTTTCTGGAGTTGATGTCAAAGGACCTACACTTGAGTATACTGATGGCTGCAACTTTCCAACTTTATTGGGTGGGTGGGTATTGTGCACCAGTGCAGCAGTCTTTCCCGCACGCAGCATTTATTCATTTAAACTACAGATTTCTTTATGTTCTATTCTTGGCAAGATACTAGGTCCTCAAAGGCCTGAGAGTCTAGCTGGGATGAAAGATATTCAATAAAGAATTATAATAAAAATCTGAGCTTTATGAGAAAGGAAATACGAAATGCTGTGAGAACAGAGAGGAACTACTGTCGCAGTTGCTTAGGTTTTGTTTTCTTCAAGGAGAAGGGCTGCAGAGAGGTTGGCCCAGTTTCTGCAAATGTTTTTACTTTCTTCTTTTCCAGAGGCTAAAAGCTAGTTCAGGAATGAGCAGAAGGGTGAAAGTGAAGACAAGCTGAAGTAGTACTGACCCACTTTTTTCCACTAATAAGGATAAAAGCATCAAGTCAAAACAAACATAAACGCCTAGAGAGAGATAATGAGAAGATTGAAAAGAAGAGACCAGAGACCGGATATAGACAACTTAAACAAGAAAAAAAAATTTTAACCACATGAAAGGCCTGGTGAAGTGAGATATAAATATTTTTCCATTTTAATACCAGGAAACAGACAATAAATTTTTAATGCAATTTCAAACCATGTTATATCCTAAAGACCTGACGATTATCTTCTTGGATTCCTGGATGAAACCTTTCCCCCTAAAAATAATGTTTTCTGACTTTTTTTTATTTTGTTGGGCAAGGTTGAATCTACCTACTGTAATATCCAACAATCATATATTTCAGCCTTCTCCCCTGCCTCTAAAATTACCAGGATCCATAAATTAGCAATATTTATGCTCCACACATATTTAACACTTGATTATCATACAAAATGCAAGTATATAACACAAGCTTTCTTCTACTAGAACAAGTGTGCTTTTTTAAAAAGCACTGTTAATGATGCTTTTTAAATTTGTCCAAGTCAAAGAAGTTTATAATATAGCAAGCAGAAGCATCCTTTTCAGAGGTTTTTTAAACTTAGAGAAATGGAAAAATTGATATTTATACAAGAGCTACATGTATGCCAAGTATTTTTCATGTGCTTGCCTCATTTAAAAAATAATTGTATGTCTTTTTGATCCCTTAGTAAATATTAAAAATCATAATAAAACTGTGCCTACAAAATGGCATCCTGCGTTTCACATCAATAATTCCCCCTTCATACCATTAGATTGGAATTAGTCCATTAGAAATCAAGATTATTCTAATTGCCTCATCTAAAGCTGCTAAAGAGCACCCTTTCCTCTTGCTACATCTTTTATTACTGTAATAAAGATTTCATAGTTAGAACTGAGATGATTACCTTATTGATCTATTTATTCTTTCCATCAAAAAATATTTGACTGCACATGATGTGCCAAACACTGTTCTGGGCACTGAAGATACAGAAGTGAACAAGACAGATAAGGAGCTGTTTTCTAGTGGTAGAAAATTTTTAAACTTAGAGGTAATAAACATATAAATATAAATCACTTTAGGCATTAATGAGATAAGGCATTAATGAGATAACTTAGGCATTAATGAGATAACTTATTTGTATTATAAAACTTATAATCATGATAACATAATCATGAGAAACAAAAAAAAGAACAGTAATGGAAAAAAATTGGAAGAGGGTAGAAATAGGGATATTTTAGGTGGTGAGAGCAAGAAAAGCCTGATGATCAACGGAGGCTGGGAACCATGGGTTCTTTATATCACTCAGTAAATTATTTGATTAAGAAAAGATCACATGAAAAAAGAAAATGTGGTGTATTCATACAATGGAATATTACTCAACCACAAGAAAGAAGTGGTGTGACAACCTGGATCGACATTGAGAATATTATGCTAAGTGAAGTAAGCCAATCACAGAAGGACAAGTACTGCATGATTCTGTTTACATGGAGTATCCCAAATAGCCCAACACAGAAGTAGAAAGTAGAAGTGTGATTATCAGGGGCTGTAGGATGGGAGAATGAGGAATTGCTGTTCAACAGGCATTAAGATTTCAGTCATGCAAGATGAGTAAGTTCTAGAGATCTGCTGTACAACATTGTGCCGATAGTTACCAGCACTGTACTGTACACTTAAAAATTAGAAGGGTAGAGCTTACGTTATCCGTCCTTATCACAATAAAAAAAGGAAAGAAAAAAGGAAAAGTCTCATACAATCAAAATAATGGATGAGTGCGTGTACTTAATTACTTTTATAAATTGGTTTAACATTCATACATCATGCCTTTGGCATGTCAATTGGCCTTTTCCCAAGGTTGTAATATAGACTTTTTTTTCAACCTTGTAAAATGAAGTTAAATTATAAAATAAGAGCATTTCCCAGACTGTGGTTAATAAATATTCCCTAGCAAAAAAAAAAAAAATAAAAATATATATATATATATATATATATATATATATATATATATATATATATATATTCCCTAGTGCTTGGTGTGGAAGAGGAGTTGAGAAAGAATTCCACAATCAAATCCACTTGAGAAATGCCCTGTACTTTACCTCCCTTTTGGAAATTCACAATGCACATTTACATATTAAAAGCTCTGAGAAGTTCTAAAATTAAACGGTTTTATAATACAAAAAAATACATTTTTATAAAAATGTAACATAAAAAAGTTTTTATAAATATTTTTTTCCAGTTGAACCAGTGTATCCCAAAATGTTTGGACCATAGAACAGCTTTATCACAAGACATATATGAAAACATTGAGGGACACGTGTGCTGATGAGCAGTTTGGGAAACGCTCTCTTGGAGCATCAGGAATTTACTCTTCAGCCTTGGGAAAGGGGGCCCTTGAAGGGTAGAATTTGAAGGTCATTGAACTTTGGACAGAGAGAGTAGAAGGGAATGGAGCCAGAAAGTCTTTGCTGTGATTCACACATAGCAAGTGACTTAGCTTGGGAAACAAATGTGAAACATATCTGAATAATACATGGAAAAGAGACACTTAGGCTGGTTTTCAGTTCTCTATATCAGTGTTCGTTCGCAAACGAAGGTCGGCATTATCACTTGCTATGCCAATATCACTTGGGAATGTCTTAGAAATGAAAATTCTCGGGCTCCACCCTAGACCAACTGAATCAGAAACTCTAGGACAGAGTCTAACAAACTGTTTTAACAAGTCCTTGTTTTAACAAGTCCTCTAGGATTCTGTTGCACAGTAAAGTGTGAGAACCACTGCCCTATACAGCATCAATACTTAACTTTACCTATTTCCAAAACAATTTTCTACATGTCTTAATTTCTGAACCATTTCCAATCATTAATAATTGTAAAAAAATCTCAAAAAAAATTAGTTAACTTACCAAATTGGGAAAAACTTTTTGTCTGGCCCTATTCTCTATTTTGTTAGGCCAAACCATATAATAAATCTATTTTTTTTGCAACAACAATGAAGTAAGTCAAGCTAAAGGTAGCAATTAACTATTCTCCCTCTAATATCACTTGAGTAAAATAATTTTACGTTTTGTAAAAATGAAACTACAGGCATACCTCTGAGATATTGTTTGGTTCCAGACCACTGTAATAAAGCAAGTATAGCAATAAAGCGAGTTGTCATCTTTTTGCTGGTGGAGGGTCTTGCCTTCCATTTGTAAAAAACGTAACACCTGTGGAGTGAAATTAAGTGAAGCGCAATAAAACGAGGTAGACTGTATAGGTAAGAAAAGAGTATTGTCAAAGGATTTCATTTCACCTTCTTTAAAAATAAAATAGCTAGCCTCACCCTACCATTTATATTTTATAAATATTTTGTGTCATCCCAACCTTTGCAAAATAGCTTTATAGCATTGCAAACTGATATGGCTGTAGCCCATCACTTTAAAGGTTAACTACAGAGATTTTACATAGCCAGAGCTATTTGAAGTCATTATCAGAATGTCTCCAAAGACATACAAGTTACAAATTTGGGGAGGGAAATTTCTTCCCTGTCTACATTTAAATTTTCACATTTGCAGTACTGGATTTAACTGCAAAGTTTTGATAACATCCAAGATATTTGGTAGAGTCCAGGGAGCATTATAAGGAGCTTTCTAGAAAGTGATGTCATATATCCTTACAAGGGAAATGAATCCAAGAACCAAATTCAGTCTTGGCAGTTAAGGAAGACATAATTTTCAAACATTTCACTTTAAAATGAAGTTGTTCTCTGGTTGCTGACAAAGTGTTTAAGGAGGGTTAGTGTCCTGGCTTCCAGGAAGGCTTCGTACAAGGCTCTATTAAGAGACTAAGAAAGGATTAAATCATTTTTCTCTCTTTCTTTTTTTTTTAAACCTTGTGTTATTAACTGCTTTTAACTAGATTGATGTTCTGTCTACTGAAAGAAAGCAGAGGTGGGCTCTTAAATAAAACACATTTAAAGCTTATTTGGGTTTTCTGAAAAATGAAGCACAACATGAAGCTAGATTTAAGATTTAACAAATTGCTTCCTTTTTTAGAAGAAAACAGTGTTGAAAAGGGGGAGGTAGGGCAGTAAAGGTTTTTCCCTCTTGAACATCTTAAGAAGGAGGATGTGGCAATTAGCCATTTTCCCAGGGGCTTGTCAAAATAATCCTTGGAATTTTTTTCCTCCTTTTAAAGAATGAGAGAAGGGAGAGAGTAACTGTGATCGTCTGGCTTTGTCATCTTTGAAATCTGGCCCAGCGATTTGTTTTTAGGGAAGTTTATTAGACTGATTTGTAGATGTAATCCTTCTAGTCTTCAGCTATTAGAAGGGCAAACTTTTCAGTAAACTAACTTTGCCTTGCTGAAACAGACATCACCCCAGGATCATTTTAGGGTTGATACAACTAGAGCAAATATTTGGTATTTAACAATGGAAAAATAAAAAATGAGGAAGAGGAAAAAGATGACAAGAAAAACACAAAGCAGGGGCAAAAAAGAAGGAAAGAATTAAGTCTTGTAAATGTAATTTTATTTCAGCTATAAGGAAGCCACAAATGTTAATACTATTAAACATCAGGCAATACAAAGAAAGTATAATATTCCATAAAGCTAAGCAGATCAGGGGTCTAGCCCCGAAGCAGTACTGTATAGAAATTGAGAGCTTTGCAATCAGTTGGATTTTGGGGAGTTCAAACTTTGCCACTGTGAGCTTGCGGTAGGTTAGTTAACTAAGAGTTTCCCCATATATAAAATTAGGATAATAGCACACCTGCTATGTTGTAAGGATTAAATGAGATGATGAATGTAAAGCACACGTGTCACAACTTTTTCTTTTGTAAGTGACATGAACAGGAACTCAAATAACCTATACAAAACGGGGCTGTGTCATTTACATAACTTCAAAGACTTGGGGTAGTTCAAGCTTCAGAGACATCTAACAGCCCACATGATGTCATCAGGACTTGGTTTCTCTTCTTTTGGTTCTGCTTTTGGCAGCCTTGTCTCATCTGCCCACTAGGTCAAAAGATGGTTGCAATATTTGTAGCTCTATACCTTCTGGTTAAAGTCTTGCAGAAAAGAAACAGCAACATTCCTAGTAGCCCAAATGTTAGCTCTGGTTAGCCCAGCTTGAATCAATGAACTGTCACTGTGGCCAAGACAATTTAGTAATTGGTCACAGATGCTCTATCCTTAAAGCCAGGGTGGAGTTTGCTTCACCTAAATCACATGTGTCCACTATCACTGGGTAAATGCCAAGTGTATAATCAGAAATTGCAAATCACAGAAAGTATTTTTGATAAGGAGTGAACCAAGAAGAGGAGCAAATGTATGAATAAATGGATAAACAAATTGTGGTATATTCATACTCAGCATGGGATACTACTCAGCAATAAAAAGGAATGAATTACTGATACATGCAACAACATAGATGAATCCCCAAATAATTATGCTGAGTGAAAGAAGCCAGATCAAAAAAAGAGTTCATCCACTATATTGTTCCATTTTTTGTAAAATTATAGAAAATGCAAACTAATCAATAGTGACAAAAGGCAGATCAGTCATTGCTTAGGTCTGGGGAAGGGAAAAATTAATAGAAGCATGAGGATGCTTGTGGAAATGATAACTATGTTCTGTTTTTTCTTTATTGTGGTTATGGGTTCTAGGTATATACATTTGCAGCAACTTATCAAATCGGACACTCTAAATATATGCAATTTATTGTTTGTTAATCGTAAATAATACTGAGAGAGAAGGAGACAGTGAGTGATCCAAACACTATCCTGTTTAATGGCATTTGAAACTGTTATCTGACTGTCTGTACAAGTATAAATTTTCTAACAGTGTTATAAGTGTAGGCTTTCTGTAAGTAGCTATGTAGAAGCCACACCACTTAACCCACAGGTAGTTTCTAGCCTCAGGGCTATAGAAGAGGTTAATAAAAACTATGAAAAAGATTACATTTTTCTTGACAGATTTCTCTCCAGAGTGAAAAGAGTGTAGCAGTGGGCAATAATGAGTGAGCCATGCTTGAAACCTACTTGACCCTATATAAAATACTGACCTGGTATTAGGTTGGTGCAAAAGTAATTGCAGCTTTTGCAATTATCTTTAACCTTTTAAACCTCGATTACTTTTGCACCAACCTAATAAATCTAGAACATACCTTTAAAGTAGAGTGCAGCATTCAATAAATGTCAGCTCCCTTATCTCTCCACCTGCTCGATGTGAAAATGATCCAAAAAGTTAGAAATATTGTTCATTTCATATGTTTACTGAATATAAATATTGCCTGTTTTTATACTCCTGAAATGTAGGCTATCTGTGCAATTACAGGTGCTTTGCCTCTAGGCAAGGAGAAGCATGCTGTGGGGCCAGACATCCTGTTTCTTTGGGCACCCTGACACTCAAAGCTGTTAGGTAGATCACAGTTAGAGAATTGCTTTCCAGAACTCATGACAATTACCTATCCTCAAATTCTAGTTTAATTGGAAGACATCAGAAGTGCTAAATATTCCAACATAGGTGTATGAGAGGTAATAGCCTTTTACAAAGGCTACTTTTGTTGTTGAAAATATAATTTTATTACAATAACAAAATATTAGCAACATAGCCTGCTAAAAAAAGATATTTCCTATGTTTGGATAATTCAAATCATTTAAAATAGGCCAATTGTTAAAGTTGTAGGTATGCCTCCATGCTTCATTCCTTCATTAACGTCTATCCACCATTAGGCACCGTGGAGTAAAATGTTCCAGCCCTCCTTTATGTTGCATAAATGTTCACAAAAATTTTAGCATGATGCAATGTAAAGATGACAGGATTCGAAGTAAAATAAACCTAGTTTTGAATCTGAGCTCCACTATTTGTTGTAAGACAATGAGAATGATTCATCTTCTTGAGCTTTACATTCTTCATATGCAAAATGGGCACATCTCATGGGGCCTTTCACGAGGATGCAATGAAATGCAAAATATAAAACTGCCTCACAATAGTTGGCACTTAACAGGCGATGAATAAATGTTAGTGTTATACTTTCCATTCCAGCACACCACGACTATAAAAGTCATGGAAAAATACTTTGATGATAATGCATCTAGGAAGGCAGAAATCTAAGTTTATAATGATCAAGAGAAATAATCTGTCTTCAAGGAGAGGGACTACAACATTTAGAAAAAATGAAGGGAGAAAAATAAAGATTTTTGTTGGAAGATTAGCAGCCCCACTTAGAAAAAAATTCGATGTATATATCCTACTGTATTTCATTGTATATGTTACTTAACATTCAAAACGTAAAGGGTCAGTAGTAGCTATTATGAATAAAACACATGTACTTTGTGATCTGTCAAGAGTTTCCTGTAAGGAGAACAAAACACATGAGCACAGATGATTATTTATCTACTTTCTATACCTTATATTTACAAGTACAACTATAAACCTCAATTTATTTTATCAGAGATACTCAAGCAGTTTTAGGATTGGGAGCTAGAAATCTTCCTATTCTTATATTTACTTTTCAAATATCATTTCATTCAAGTATTCTTTCAACCAATATATGTTTGGTGTCTACAATGTAGCAGGCACTGTAAGGAACAGAAAGATAACAGACAATGTCTTTGTCCTCAAAGGGCTTAATATCTATCAGAGGAGAAGAAGGCTGGCAATAACTCAGAAAGAACTAAGGACATAAAATAGAAGTTTGAATATACTGCTCAGGGGAAGAAGAGGACTTCTAGCTGGATGAAGTGGAGGGAGTAGGAAATCAAGACAGGCTACACTGCTTAGATAAGGCAAGTCAAGAAGTAATTATTGGTGACTAATTAGGAGTCTAGCATAGAGTGTTATAGAGAATGCAGAAGTACCTTAATTGGTAATCCCCAGCCACATGGGATGTGTTTGGCAGAGTATGCAAGGTAGGCAGGCTATCTGTACTGCTTCTATAACTTTTTATATATTTATTTCAAATGCATATTGTTTATTAATAGTAATTCAGTTATTGATAGTAATCCAGTCTTTAAAAACAGTGAATCTATTATGTACAGAGACAAAAGGCAGGTATCTCTCTTTATATGAGTGGTTTGATAAATAGATAAGAAAAAAAAGAAAACAGGTCATTTTGAAATAGCTTCTAGTCGTTCGTCAGATTGTAAATGGACCATCCCATCTTTATGAACCTTGGCTGCCTGGCAATATTTTGAAAGCTAAAATTTTAAATTAGTTATTTGGTTGCTGCCTAAGCCCTTGTTTTTAAAGAATTAATGACACAGTTATGACTGTAGAGTCACATGAAATTTGGGTCTAGTGTTTAAGGTTGGGTCAAGATGTTGTATCTAAATGTTGGGTTTCATATGAGTACTAAACTTCTATTAGAAAGGTTAAACGTTTTATTTTACAATAGAGAGAAGCTATAAATCCTTAACAAGCTTATTTTTAAATAATCTTCAGAAATAGTTTTTGTTTATATCATAAGTGCATTAAATGTGAAGTAATTTATTTCTTTCCCTAGAATCAAGTTTCCAACTTTCCCACCTAAATCAACCTCATTCCCCAAGTTCCTTTTATATCTGATTCACACCTTCTACTGTCTTACAAATAGATATCTCAGAGTTTTTTGCAAGTCATGTACTTTCAGTTCTGATTTAGGCATGTCTGTATGGTGCATACAAGTGACACCCAAGCCAGCCAAACACAACACGTTCAAATTGTATCATAATTAAGCCTGAGGGGGAGTGATCTGTTTTATTCAAAACAAAGAATTAATTAGAATGAGAAGCAGCTTGCAGACAGACTGAAAAGATGACAGAGGAAGGACGGAAGAAAAAATTATCACGGTTTTTAAGAACTTTCTCTTTTTCTTACAGAATATAAAGTTGTTAATTAAATGTTCTCTTCACCCATTTTGGGGGTGGTAAAAATACTCTAAAAATTATTATATAACAATATTACAAAAGGTTTAGAAAAGAAAGAAAATCACCCATAACTCTTCAACGTCAACACAGTAACTTTTATCATTTTGGAGTATTTCTTTCTAGCCTTTATTTCATCTTCATGTGTGTTTTAATAGTGTACAGGTAATTTTGTATCATGCTGTTCACTTATGGTTATCATAAACACTTGTTCCTGTTGTCTTCATGACTACTCTGTTTACTGGCATCCTAACAGGCTGTAACCTGTGTTTCCTGGGCCTTCCCCACCTCTCTGCAAAGTCTTCTTTAAAGTGTGCTTAGTAGTCATTGCAGGGAGAGGGGGGTCCTCACTTGTGCTGCTCTCCACGCAGCTGCCATATGTGTTATTTAATTACTCTTCTCCATTGCTGGAAACCACCATATTTCCAGGCAAGCTGAGTCTGAATACACTGATACTGCCATCAATTCCCCTGGATACTGTTGACTTCCTAGATAGGATTTCTGTTTTATTTTATCCTGTCAAATCACCTCCCTTGACTTCACCCACTGATGCTACATCCTAAAGGGTTCCTACTTGCAGAAAGGGAAAATTAGACTGGGGGCCAACAAAGGCCATCAGGGCTCCAGCAATAAGCACACACTTTTCCTGAACGACACCTAAATTACGTTCATTTTTAGTGATAAAAAAGATGTTGTATCTAAATGTTGGGCTTCATATGAATTTTTTAAAAAATTCTTTATTCCAGGTAACAATATTAACAAGTGGCAAAGCCACTTAGTATATTCTTAGCAAGTCGTTTAACCTGTTTGATCTCGATTTTTCTCATCTATTGATTGGGATCATACTTTCTACTTTGCAGAGTGATTATCAAGGACTAGAGGCATGCTTGTACAACTCCCAGTACCATATTGATATTGATAGTTAAATTTGTTATTACTTATTGTTCATATACTAGAAGTAAACTTAATTCAAATGGTGTACCTCATCTTCAAAAGTGGCAGACAGAAACTATAGACTGAGAATCAAATTTTTACCTCTGTTTTGCAGTTTTGATTTAGCAATTTAAGAAAATTCTTGAACTCAAAATTCATGTTATAAAAAAGACATTTATTGAATTAAATGAGAAAAATTTATGACTTTCGTATACTTGAAAATAAACAGCTTTTAATTAGCTTTAACTTTTTTTTTTTAAGCAAAGGGTCCATTTCAGCATATGGCCACAAGATATGCAATACAGAACTCACTAAACTCTAGTATAAGCTATTTACTATAGATTGAATATGTATGTCTTCCTAAAATGTATATGTTAAATCCTAACCTTCAATACGGTGGAACTTTTGGTGTGTGACTAGGTAACGAGAATGGAGTCCACCTGAATGGGATTAATGCCCTTATAAAAGAGACTCCAGAGAGCTACCTCCTCCGTTCTGTCTGCTATGAACCAGGAAGTTGGCTCTTACCAGACACAGAATTTGCCAGTACCTTGATCTTGGACTTCTCAGCCACCAGAACTGTGAGAAATTTTATGTGGTTTATAAGCCTCCCAGTTTATGGCATTCTGTTGGAGCAGCCTGAATAGACTAAGACTCTGTTATATACAGAATTCAGACAATGGCAAAGTGACACAGCAGGAAAAGCCATGGTTTGGATTTAGAGAATAGAGACACACCCAGGTGAAGACTGGTTTTGGTTATTTAAGATGCTTAAGTCTGCTAGTGGATTTGAAACCAGGACATCTGTCATTAAAGAAGAAAAACAGGCAGGAACTAGATGGGGTAAGTGGCAGATGGATTTTTCAAGCAGCTGGCAATCAGTGCAGGTTTAGACACGTTTAAGAAGAAGTCAAGGTCAGGAAAGTCTGATAGTAACACACTTGGAACAACAGCTTTTATTTTCATAGTTTTTTAAAAAAACATATTATGTGTATAATATTATATTTGTTATATTCATTTCAGCTATACAATATTCACAGTTTTTTGGTTGGTTGGTTTTTTTATTTTGTTTGGGTTCCAAAGAAATTTCTATGTGACTATGGGATGTCCTACTGAGGATATATAATGGCCTTAGACACAAAACTGCTGGGCTCAAATTCCAGTTTTAATACCTATTAGCTGTGTGACTTCGGGCAATTATTTCATGTTTTGGAGTCTCCACTCATTCACTGTAAAATGAGGTGGCTGTGTTAGATCCACGATTCTTAACGATTTGTGTGTGTGTGTGTGTGTGTGTGTGTGTCTGTGTGGTCACTTACCTCTTTTTATCTGATAAAAAAATGATCATTTTCTAAATAAAAAAAAATTCACATGAACATCCCCTCAATTTGGGGCACACCCTTTGTGCACTGCATTTAAAATCAATTTCCTTTACATAGAAAAAAACTTACAAAAATTTTGCCTTCTCTCATTCTTGTTTATTCACATCGATGAAATAATTTGAAATAAATTCAAAGTTTGAAAATAACAAAATTAAAATTTTTTCTCAAAGTACATTTAATGAGAAGGCGGCCATTGTTTGACTTGAAGAGAAGAAATTACGGAATAGTCTTTCCATCATAATGTTTGTCATTTGTGCTATTCTATCAATGTTTACTTTTAATTTGGAAAGCAACAAGTGAAAGAAAGCCATGAATAACAAATTAGGGTGTGGCAAATGGATAGGCTTGTGTCAAGACACTGGATTTCTCTGGGACTCTTTAAGCTGATACAATTGCATCATTTCCCATGTCCTCAGGTCAATGAACTTGATTATCTTTACAAAGTTTGCATCACCAATGCTGTATACATCAGCAAAAAAATAGTTGAAATCTATACTTCAATTTTAAAGTCAAATGAGTATAACTAACCTTTGGAGAAGTTCTGCAGTGTTTCCAGGTGTCTGTAAAATTTTGCCTTGTGAGAAATTGATAAGTTTTATCACTCTTGAATAGAGCCAGGAAAATCTCCTCCAGTATAGGAAGGGTTGCTCATATTTGTCTGTTTCCAATCTCTTTTCCCACAGTGACAACTTGGTCAAAAGGGCTTGTGGGTTTTCTGTGTATGAGTGTTTTGGTTAGCTTATAAAATGGAGCCCTCAGGATCTTATGCTGGAAAAAAAAAGCTCCTTACCTTATTCATGTGATCAAAAAAATCAAAACCACAAATGACCTTTTGTCTATGGAATTATTTTAGGAGTGAATTCCAATGAATAATTTCATATTCTGCTTCCATTTCTTGACAAAAATTTCTTTAAAGCCCAATGAGTTAAAGCCCTGAGTTTGGGGAAATTCATGACTTTTGCAGTAATAGACAAAACTTCTTCAGGACTATTGGCAAGGGCTTTGATGCCCATGCAAGGTGATGTAGAAAGCCATGACTCATGGCTGTCTTTCTTCATCAAAGCAGAAAAACCAGATGTGTTGCCAAACACTACATGGGCACTATAGTTCCAAAATTTTATTTGCAATAGGAGTTTTTACTTGAAGAAGTAACTCTTTACCATTTCAAGGAATTCAGGTCTTGGAGGTTTCCAAAAGGGGCTCATAAAAAAAAATTCTTTAAAAATTTTTCAACATATATTTGACAGATAAGCATCAGAAAATGACTGGCACTTTTCTTTTGCTGGAGAGAATGGCACAATTGCAATCCTCCATGTTCTGATTCAAAATAACAGATAAAATATCACTAAATCCAGAGCAAATATGTCATTTGGCAAAAGCACTGGTTCCATATTGTTGCATTATTTTAAGCCATAATTTAACTTGACTATTTGGAAGCACAAGACTTGCATGTGGCTCTTTTGCCTAACAATGCAGTTAGAAATCTCCAGACAGGAAGTGTTGGGGCAAATGTAAAATTTGGGGAAATTCAAGCCTTTCCAAGTTGTCTTCTCAAAAACAAAACAAACAAGAAACAACAACAAAACCACCTCATTTTCTCATGTATTTTAAGGACAGAGAGATATAGAAGTGTTTCTTCAGCTTTATACCTGTTAGCTACCATGAGCCAGATTCATGGTGCGCAGTAAGCAATCTGGCTTTCACAGCCTGTAACAGTGGAGCAGTGCATATCAAACTAAAGGATGCCATTCTTAAAAGCACTTTCTTTCTTTTAATTTTAGCTAGATCCAATATAAACAGATATCTGAAAACACAATGTCAAGAATAATTATAATTTTTAATGGTTGGGTAAGGAGGGCAAGATTAAGAGTTATTGCTTCTTTGTTTCCAATTTCCAAGTTTTCCATAAGCTGCTACATGATTTTTACAATATGAATTACATATTAAAATGAAACAGAATATTGGAAAAAATAAGACTTGCAGAAGTCAAAGAGATTATATGCTATTTGGATATGAGAGCAGATACTTTTCAGAATAATAGTTGTATTGACTTTAATAAATTAAGCTAGCTGTCTTACATATATTTTCTCAGTTGATATTCATAATAATTCTGTGAGACAGCTACTATTATTGCCCTCATTTTACAGATCAGGAATTTGAAACTCAGAAAGCTTAAGCTACTTGCCCCATGTCACCCAGCTAGTGGCTGAGTGAATGTTCAAATCCAGGTTGCCTTAACTCCAAAACATGTGTGCTTAATTATGACACAAATGTGAAGAAATCAGAGATGCAGGTGAGAAAATAAGCAGAGTAAGCAGAATCCCTAGCCAAAGGGTAAATGTGAGATTTTCATGGGGGGGGGTAATTTAAAGAGAAATGAATAAAAGTAGCTTTGGAGAAGGTACCATGTTACAAACAAATCCGGCTCCCTTTGCTCTCAATCTGTACTCCCTATGGGGACAGAGTCCCAGAGAGCAGTTTCCAGGCTCTCAGCCCTGTGTGGAAAAGTGCTGGTGTGGGTAGTGGATGGCCGTCACCTGTGGCTAGTTGGCCATCAGCTGTAACCAGTTAGCCAATTAGCCACTGATATAACTCCTGCAGCTGCGTTGGTTGGTCGGTTGGTTGGTTGGCAGGCAGAGAAGAGGACAGCAGGTTGCAGGTCATGTGGATCCAGCCTCCAGTGAGACTATAGTGCCTCCAGTGGGACTAAAGTGGTATGACTCCCCTACCTATGGCTCCGTGAGCATTCCTTTTTGGTCTAGCCATATCCTGCGTTCTTATGTGGGGAGCAGGAGCAGAGACCCCACAGGCCGCCTCTTAGGACAGATGGCGCAGCGAGCAGGGTCCCCCGCACAACACTCCCAAAGTGTCTTCTGATCAGTCACTTGGGCTCCACAGTGGGTGTTTATTAGGAATGGAGTACTAGTTCACAATCCAGGTTCTTAAATTTTTCATTACAAACTAATGAATCTCTTTCATGTCAAACAAACTCTTGGGGCTTTGAGCCGTATGAGACAATTTTTCTGAGACTTGATCACATCATCTCCTTCTCTGAATTCCTTCTTTTATTCACCCCTCTATTCTCCCAGCTCGGCACAGTGTCTGGCAGTTAGTAAGTACTGAGTAAATATCAGTTGACTGATAAAATAATGAATGAGGTTTTGAAAGACTTACCAACTCGAGTTGGTAGACTCTAGTACTCACCTACTTGTTGAAAGCATGCTGCAGGACAACTATTTAGACAAAACTGATCAGTTACCCCCCTCCCTGCATCCCATTAACAACATCAATTTTGACAATGGGCAGGACTGTCTTGCAATTCCTGCATGGCAAACCTTTGGACAAGCACATGCCTGAATTGTGCAGTCCTTAGTGGTGTGGACTCATGCACATCTTTCTATCCCTATGTCTCTTGGGCCTTTTTGCAACCATCTTATGCCATCATTTCCTTATCTTTAGAAAGCTTATTTCTTCCATTGCCCTTGGCCACACTAGAATTTGTTTATTTGAATTCTGACCACTTTGATAATATGCTGCAATTAATTTGTGCATTTTCTATTAATCCATTCCAAAAAGAAAGAGGGAACTAAATTTTCTTCTCAGTTGCAAACAATTTTTCCCCCTTCTCCAATCCCCCAATAATATTACCAGGTAATCTTATAACAGATAAGCAAACATACTATTCTGTAGATGTGCAGATATTTTACCTTCCTGCTGAATTATTCTTTAGTAATCCAGTTTTTGCCATTTTTCAATTGTATGTTGGCCCAGCAATGTGACTCTGCAGGTTTTCTTCTGGGGAAACACCTGTTCTTCCTGCAAATAAAAAGCTATTGCTCTCATTAAATTAGTTCGAATACCCTGGGAGGATTTCCTTCTGTGGCCTTGTTTGTTCCTGAAACAGGTTCTTCTACTGAGCTTTCTCACCTCTGCAGCTTTGGTGAAGGGAAATACATTTTGCTGGCAATTTTTTCAGTTCTCAATGTATTAATAGCTCTGTTTTCTTACTAGCGCTGGCATAACTCTTGTCATGAGTGAAAAAACAGATAGCCTTGAATACCGGCCTAAAGATAGCATTTGCCTTGGGAACAAGTTCTAATAATTCTCTCTATAAATGATTTCTATAAAAATGCAAAAGCAATCTTGACTGACAGAGAATACATTTATTTAAGTGTTAAACAATATAAAAATGTCCTGATGAGCTCAACTTGAGTATCTGAACATGATCCAATTCCCTATTGGGAGCCAATTTTATATTAAAACATGGCAAATATTATCCAAGAATTTTACTGCAATAAAGCTGAGAACTCTCTGAATTTACTGTAGTGTGCTGGGTCACATTTTAAACTTGATAGTTTGAAGGATTCTTTATCCAAACTCATGTTTGGTTAATTTTGATGAAAATTAAAAATAAAATCTCTTATATCTTAAATTTTATTGTGTATTGACATTGCATTAAAAAATACTACATCATTTAGGTCCTACTTGTCTATATCAAATATTTAAAAAGTTAGTATTTTCTTGGTAGATTTCATTATGAGCACCAAATATAACTGTGTGTGAGATAGGTCATCAACATCTACTGTATTTGATTTTTTAATTCAATTCAAATAATTTTATGTAAATCTACATATGTACATATAAGCATAGGAATATGTTTTTCTCCTTCTCTCTCACTGAAATTATTTTAAGAGACTTATAACACCCCACATGATAAAATATTAAAATATAGCATAGTGGGAAAGTGAGACTGCCTGGGTTCAATCCAGTACTGCCCGGCTCCAGTACTTACTATCCATTTGACATTATTCTAAGCCTCAGTTTTTTTCTTCTGTAAAACTCAGGATTATTGTAAAGGTTAAATTAGATAATTCATGTAAAGCACTTGGTACAGTGCCTGGAAAACTGTGATATTAATCATTATCAAGAGAAAAGTCAGAATTTCAGGGGCAAAAAAAAAATCACAAACATGACCATGTAGGTAAACATGTTGCTTTAATTGTTCAACTTAAATAGTAGAATTGAGTTTTAGTTTTCTAACTTCCACAAGGTGAAATGAAGTGCATTATATAAACCTGGAGTTCAAAAGGGAAGAAGCAAACGAATTTGGAAGTAAAATTTTTGCTAGCACTGAATTCTAAAAGGAACTCATATAGGGTACATTGAATAATATATTGAATAATGTTTTCTATAGCATTTTACGGCAAATACTGTACTGAATTTAATATGGCTGTTACAACAACCTTTAGTAAAAACCAAAAGTATTCAACTGCAATGTAGCTCAAAAGATTTTATAATGGACTAAGTAAATATGGCCCCAATCTGTAGTCTTATGGAATTCAAAACATACTTACTGAGCATCTAATTTGTATAAGGTACCGTCCCAGACACTGTAGAGGAAAACATAGATAAATTTGACTCAATTCTTACCCTCAAGAATTTACTAATTATGAGGTATGGAAACAAGAATAAGAAAATAACAGCAAGAATTATGATCAAGGGAAACGAGTGCAAACCCCAAAGGAAGATGTAAAATGCTCTGGAGGTTCAAAAGAAGGACAGGTCTGTTCCTCAAACACATCAAACTCAGCTCCACCTCATGGCTTTTACACTTGCTGTTCCCTGTGCCTGGAATGATCTCCCCACTCTGCATATATAACTCCTCCTTTCCCTTCAAGTCTCAGCTTATATTTTTACCTCCTTTTAGAGGCCTTCCTTCACTGGCCATCATAGAAGAGACTCCCCACTATAATTCTCTATTTCCGTTCTTTGTTTGTTGTTGCTTTCTTCTTCATAGCATTCACTTATTTGTTAATTTACTTGATTTTCATCTGTCTCCCCACGTAAAAAATAAGCTCCACAGTGGCAGGACTATGTCTATCTGTCTTGTTTGCCATTTAATCCTTAATGCCTAGAACAATACCTGGCACGTAGCAGGCATTCAATATATATTTGTTGAATTAACAAATGAACAAACAAAAAAGTCACATTTAGTTGGTAGAACCAAGGGCAAGTTTCATGAGAAGAAGGAAGGAATCCTTAAAAACTGGATAGGTTGTAGGTAAGGGTAGGAGGAAGAGAGATGTTCCAAACATAAGCAAATGTTTGGAGCCCAAGAAATACAAAGTATTTAACGAGAGCAACAAATACTGTATAACTTTAAACTTAAGATGCACACTTCATCCTCCTGCTTCACCCTTGCATTTTAACATTTCCAAATCGATATAATTGGTATGTGTCTTATAATCACTATCTGAATGTATTATGATTATATCCTTTCTTTCTCCCAGGCCTCCCTCTCCTCTTACTCTCTACTCTTTCCTTAAACAAGCTAACCCAAGACCTTGGCTTCCCTTCCTGTTACTTTGCCAGTGTTACTATGTGTGCAGCTCTTGGGGCAGGGGTGCAACATGAAGCAGTGAGGAAAGGAAGGGGGATATCTGCCTCACTAATTAGATCAGTAGAATCAATGTTGATAATAAGCAAAGGGGCAGCAGATGTCTCAGCCAAATCGCTCTCACATTTGAATCAGGAGTTTAAGTATGATTTGAAAAGAGTAGGTTCAAATAACGCTTGAAGAAATTGACTCGTGCTATGATTTCATAGAAAAAAATGGATTAAGAATAAGCTATTAGCTGTGTAAGATGTAAGATGGGTTGTACTAGACTGGGTGGGGTTATCACTTTGTAAGGGGTGTAAATGTCTAATCATTATGTTGTTTTGTACACCTGACACTAATAATAAAATTTAATTTAATTTAAAAAAGAATAATTCCCTTCTGACTTTAAAAAAAGAATAAGCTATTGGGAGATGGGCTGTGGTGGCAGGTCAGCCACAAGGTGATTGGTATCCAGGCTGTCTTGGTATTCAGGTTGTCCTGGATACCAAGGAATGGATTTGAAGGAAAAATATGTTAGAAAAAATTGGTGGTTGAAATGAAAGAAGTGATAAACAGTGAAGTTGATGCTTTCTCAAAGGTTTTTGCCTATTGAGGCAACATGCAATATCCTTTCTAGTTAAGCCTGATGTCAAAAGAACAATCTCTAAAGATTAAACAAGAAGGCCCAATTAGACCATTGAGATATTTTCTTACCAATTTCTCTATTCTTTTTTACTTATCCTCTAGGGTGGAAATCGATGCAAAATTCAGAAAAGGATGATGAAGACAGGCTGACAATAGTATTCTTAGTTGTCTGTGTTTTCCTCCAATGTTTTTCTTGAATATTGATAGTTTTCGGTTAACATCCTCACCTTTATTCTGCTTTCCACACCCTTCGAAAACAACCTTGTTATATCCCTTTATAATTATCATCGACAGACTTCCTGAGCTTAAAAAATCCCAGAAAAGAAACGTGTTTTCTTTTGGATCGAGGCTACAAAATACAAAAGATCTGTGTTACAGTTATATAAGAGAAACCAATAAACATTGGTTTGAACATTTATAATGGTTGAATTATACGGATAAGACATAATCCTTGCCCTATAAACATCATATAACAAATATAGACTAACCAATATAATTAGGTTGTTATTCACTTTACCCCTTCTTCTGGTGACAGTACTCCGTTTGCTTTGGGACACTATTGGAGAGTCTGATGACACCATTAACCAAGGTACTTTTTCAGCCAAACCAAGAGGTGGGTGTGACCCAAGCTAGGGCAATCAAATATTTGCTGCCAGGAATTTGAATCTTGAGTGGTGGAATGAAAAGACTGAAAAAGATCACTTCCTCCTTGCTATCTGGATCCCCAAGGCTGCCCTGGTCCTTGTACTTTCTGAGCCTAGTAATCAAGTTGGGCTTTCCATTCTATGAGCTAAGGCACAAAATGGAAATTTCCTTTTTGGCCTACCTTAGCTCATTTCCTTTACTTCCAATCAGAATTTTATCTTGAATGCTTACAAGTGCCAGGCACTATTGTAAAGGCATTGTGTGGGTGACAATCATTTGATCTTCACAACAACCTACAATTATTATTCTCCTTTGACAGATGAAGCTGAGCCTTAGAAAAATTAAAGTAACTTGTCAAAGTTTATACAGCTAGCAAGAAAGGGAACTGAGATTGAAATGTAGGTAATATGACTCCTGGTCTTTGGCATCCAAACTCTGGGGAAGAATTGTTAAGGAAAACTCATTAAGTGGGCCTTTTGGTAATGAAGTGGTGCGAAGGGGACCCTAAACTGGATGGGAGAAGGTGAGACACAGGGAAACTAATTGTTCTCCACAGTAAAGCAATAGAATTTTGGGAGTTACTCTTTGACATTCAGAGAGAGTAGATTTAGCAAACTTGGGACTCACAGAAGACTGCTACCAGTGTTAGGAGAGTGAATACTTTCAGTAGCAGCAGGCTGGAATCTTGAAAGAGAAGCCAATTGTCTATTAGGATATTTTGCATCACAAATAAAAAGCCGATTGTCTATTAGGATATTTTGTATCACAAATAACAGAAACCTGAACTCAAAATGGATATAAGCAATACCACTATTATTCCAGAAATCCAGAGTTGGAATGTTCTAGACTAAATATTTTGGTGGGCCAACAATAAAGGCCAGGTTTTTTCTGTCTTCCCTTTTGCACCCTTTGTTGTATTGTCTTTGTCCTCAAGGTAATCCCCTTATGGTTATGAGATGCCACAGCATGTTATCAGCTTTGGACATGACAATGTTCAGAGGAAGAGATTACCTCTTTCTGTGTATATCTTTTGGGAGGTGGGAACTTTTCCTAAAAGCAGCCCAGATTTCCTTTCACGTCTTTTTTTTTTTTTTTTAATTTCATTGGGGGAATATCGGGGGACAGTGTGTTTCTCCAGGGCCCATCAGCTTCAAGTCGTTGTCCTTCAATCTAGTTGTGGAGGGCGCAGCTCAGCTCCAAGTCCAGTTGCCATTTTTCAATCTTTAGTTGCAGAGGGCGCAGCCCACCATCCCATGCTGGAATTGAACCGGTAACCTTGTTGAGAGCTCGTGCTCTAACCAACCGAGCCATGTGGCCGCCTCTCCAGAAACTCAGCGGCAGCTGGTTGTCTTCAGTCTAGTTGTGGAGGGTGCAGCTCACTGGCCCATGTGGGAATCGAACTGGCAGCCCTGTTGTTCAGAGCTTGCGGTCTAACCAACTGAGCCATCTGGCCACCCCTTTCATGTCTTACTGGCCAAAATGCATCATGTGTCCATGCCCAAGCCAATCACTGCCAACCATAATTGCTAAGAAATATCAGGATACAGCTCTCAGGGGTGGGCTTGAAGAGGGTGGAATCCTGAACAAAATCAAACTTCTATAAGGAAGAATGAATGACAAATGGAGTGAATGTTGCTTAGGTGACCAATAAAATCTAACACATACAATCAGACATTCTATGAGGGCCAATGAATTTTAGGAATAGTGATGATTATGTCAGACTCGAGTGCCCAAAAGGCTTGGTTTTGAATAATGGCTCCCTAACTTACCAGCTGTCTGATAGTGAATATAGGGATGCTGTGTATACTAAATGAAATAATGCTGTAAAATGCTTGGCATAGTATCTGGCATATATTAAGTGATAAGTAATTGATAATTATTTTGATTAGCATATAGGACTTTCAATCACTTTCTGTTCTAAACTCAATTTTTCTTGATTATTCCCAAATGTTTAGTAAAAGTCCATTACATGGAAGAGCCTTGTGTTAATGATGTTTTAAGGAATGGAGAAGAAGAGGTGTGTCTTTTCTTGGGGGGAAGGAGTGTTAAGAAAGGACTGCAAATGCAGAGTCAAGGTGATGAGAGAGGATCAAAAATTGAGCTGGGAGTAGAAATTTGGAGCAAACGGTGAGAGACTCAATAAATTCAAGCGTTGTTATCAGAAGAGCACAGTTATATGCAGTAGGAATTTGATTCATTCTATTTAATATTAAAGAGAAGATTGAGGTCTTGGAAACATTTAGATCACATGCACATTTAAAAGAAGACTAACAGTGTAAGGCAAACATGCACACTGAGGCGTGCAGATATTGATTGTTATAGGAACTCAAAATAAAAGAGAAACCACAATGGATTACAGTGGTCCGAAAAGGCTTTATGTGACACGTGAAATTTAGACTCAGCTTTGAAGAATGTTTAAGATTAAGTTAAGGGAAGATGGAAGAGTATTCTGGATAGAAAGAAGGATAAAAGCAAAGTCATGGAATTAAGAGCATACAAAAGACACCACAATACCAACTGGGGTTATTGCACTGGTCAAAATATGGAATGATAATCCTATGAACCAGGAAGCTGGCTACGAAGGAACTAAATAAAGCTACTGAGGAAATAAAGTTCTGTTTTTCAATTGTAAAAAATCTGATAGTGAAATTATAAAGGTGAATTTAATTTAAAATGATTATTTAAGAAAATAATTTCAACAAATAGAAACAAATTTAAACTATTATAATTACTAAATTTGTTAATTTACTAGAATCTATAGCACAAATGACTGTTTCCTAATGACCTTTTTTGATGATGTTCATTTTTATCATACAGTAGTGACTATACAAACAATAGTTTGAATAGCATGAAAAAGGCTAAGGAAGGTGGACTTTCAAATGAGGCACCATCAAAGACTTCAAAGTGTGGAAGTTACATGATTGATGGTTAATCTGGTTACGACGTACAGGTTGGGTTGGAAGGCAGAGAAACCAAAAATAGGAGACCAAACATAAATTGTGTAAGATTCCAAGTCTGAGGCAACAAGGATCTGGGCTAAGTTTGCTATCTGGAAATGCCTCCACATCTTGGCCATTGTAGACAATGCTGCAATGAATATATCAATGCACACGTCCCCTCGCAGTAGCATTTTGGGTTTCTTTGGATAAATACCCTGAAGTGGGATTACTGGGTCTTTCATTGTCTCTTCGTATAACTTTTGTTTTGAAGTCTGTTTTGTCTGGTTTATGTATTGCTACCCAAGCTTTTTCCTGTCTGGGAAGCTCTTTATCTGTCCTTCGATTTTACATGATAGCCTTGCTAGGCAGAGTACGTGTGGGTGTAGGTCCTTGCTTTTCATCACTTTGAATACTTCCTGCCAATCCCTTCTGACCTTCAAAGTTTCTGTTGAGAAATCAGCTGACAGTCTTATGGGCGCTCCCTCATAAGTTACTAGTTGCCTTTCTCTTGCTGCTTTAGGATTCTCTCTTTGTCTTTAACCTTTGTCATTTTAACTATAATGTATCTAGATGTGGGACTGCTTGGGTTCATCTTCTATGAGACTCTCTGTGCTTCCTGGACTTGTATGTCTATTTCCTTCACCAGGTTAGGAAAGTTTTCAGTTATTATTTCTTCAAATAGGTTCTCAATTTCTTGCTTTCTCTCATCTCCTTCTGGTGCTCCTATGATGCGAATGTTGGTACCCTTGATGTTGTCCCAGAGGTCTCTTAAACTCTTCCCTTTTTTTTTGGATTCTTTTTTTGTTTTTGTTGTTCTGATTGGGTGTTTTCTGTTACCTTGTCTTCCAATTTGCTAATTTGATCCTCTACTTCATCTAGTCTGCTGGTGATTTTTTTCTAGAGCATTCTTCATTTCAGTTATTGTATTCTTCACTTCTGACTGATTCTCCTTTTTGGTTTCTATGTTCTTCTTTATGCTTGCTATCTCTTTGTTGAAGTTTTCACTAAGTTCCTTGAGCATCCTTATAAACATTGTTTTGAACTCTGTCTCTGTCTCTGGTAGGTTGTTTACCACCATTTTGTTTAGTTGTTTTTCTGGATTGTCCTCCTGTTCTCTCATTTGAGACATATCTTTGTTTCCTCATTTTGTCTGCCTCTCTGTGTTTGTTCCTATGTATTAGGTAGATTTATGTCTCCCAGTGTTGGCCTGATGACCTTATGTAGTAGGTGTCCTGTGGGGCCTAGTGGCATAGTCTCCCTGGTCACCTGCTCTAGGTGCTCCAGCAGTGTCCCTTGTGGTAGTTTGTGTGTGCCTTTCTGTTACAATTGAGCCTTGATTGCTATTGGCATGTCAGTGGGTGGGATTAACCCTTAGGCTGACTGACTGGGGTTTGGTCACGTCCACAGGTTACAGTCTGCTATGAAGGGGGCTTACCCCACTGAGTGGGATTCGCCCTAGTGAGCTTTGGTGCCTATTGAGACCACCGTTTGTGTGTGCCATTTGCCGGGCTAATTGGGTGGTGTTCTGCTGTGATCTGAAGCCAATCTCCAAGTATGGTGGTTCTGGAGCATCTTGCGAGGGGTTCCAGTGCAGGCCCAGGTCACCCACTGCCTGTGACAGTTCAGGGACTACCTGGTAGGAGCTACAAAGCAATCTGCAGTTGTTCGCTGCCTGTGCTAAACCTGGAGGTGTGTGAGAGAAACCATGCTATGAACCAAGGATGTCTGCCCCTAGTACCAGAAGCTCAGGGTAGCTCCACAGAAAGCCAGGACACCTCGAGACCTGCTGCCACCTGCCAGCTCCCTTAAGGTTCAGCCACTGATAGAGCCTCTGGCACTATGCAAGTTTGGTGAGGCAGGCTCTAGGGGAATCACTAGAGTGGGAGGTGTTGTGATCACCAATTTAATGTAAATTCTGGTTTGGTGCCAGTGCTGAGCCTGGAGCTACTCAGCAAAAATCTTAGAGCATACCCGGGCCAGTTGCCACCCCCCAGGGGCCTGCCAGACTCTAATAGTTTTCAAAGAAAGAGTGCAATGTGGGAGGGGCTGGCTGCTCTCAGAGAAAGTAGGGGGAGTTTTGTGGGACAGGGTCAGCAGAATGGATCAGCAGAGCACACCAGGCCAACCAGATTCAGATTTGGCTGTGGTGGGGGCAGGCTTAACATAGGAAAGATGATACCCGCCTGCTAGCTACCTGGGAAGAGGACCTCACATGGGAAAATGCCCACTGTCCTTCAGTCCTCCCCCACCCCAAGCCACACACCTCAGTTTGCACCCCTGCATGCCTCCAGACGCCTCCTGAGTCACCGTTCCTCCTCTGGAGCCCAAGGTGAGTGCCTGCGAGTGAGTGAGTCTGTGTGTGGGTCATTTAAGAGGACATCTGGGTTTCCTGCAGCCCTCTGGAAGGCTGGATGGTCAGCATCCCCACTGTTTTTTTAAAGCCAGATTTTATGGGGGCTCCTCTTCCCAGCACCAGTATTTTGGGCTGGGGAGTCTGGTGCGGAGGGCTGGGCTCCCTCACTCCTCCGGGGAGAACCTCTGCGGCTAAGATATCCCTCTCAATTCTCAACTGCCACATGGAGGTTTGGGGTCCATTCTGTGTCTCTGGCCCTCCTACCAGTTTCAACATGGCTTCTTTATATTTTCAGTCATAGGACTTCTATTCAGTTAGACTTCAGATGGTTCTCCAGGTTGACTGTTCTATAATTTAGTTGTAATTATAGTGTGTTCACAGAAGGATGCAGGGACAGTGTTTATCTACTCTGCCATCTTGGATCTTTTTCCCTACACTAATTATTTATGCTGTCAGTCCCACCCCTGTTTCACCAGAAGCACATTGCAGGAGATCTCCTGGAACTCCCCAGACACATTCCTAGTCCTGATCATTTTCCTAACCTTTCAATACTGCATTCTGATGTTGTTTTTGGCCCTCTTTTCCCACTTACCACTCCTTACCCTTTGGACTTCACCCCAACACTACTTCCCTGGTTACTAATTTGGTTTCTACCATTTATTATGTTTTCAACTACAGGAAACAGACACCCCAAGACCGTAAGGACATTTTTTGCTTACTTAACAAGAAGCCTGTCTCAAGGATGGTTTGGTGATTCAACAGTGTTATCTATCAAGAAGGCAGGTTCCATCCTGCCTTCTCAGTTAGTCAGCAGTCCCTCCCCAGTGATTGTCAGATGACTGCAACCCCTCTAGGATACATCCTTAAACAAAGGCATTTGCTAGATGCAAGTGAAGGGAGGCAAAGGGTTGTCTCCTGTTTCCTTTATTTTATCAGGTACTAAAATCTTTCCTACAGGCCCTCAATCACCTTCTCTTTACATTGTGCTGTTCAAGTCAAGCTCACATGTCCACTCCTAGACCAATCACTAGCAATGAAGAATAGGTTCGCCATGCATGGCTTAGACCAGTCATTACTCATTCTGTGTTCTGGGCATTTTTTCCTGAACAAAGTTGAGGCTTGTTAGCAGGCAAGAAGGGAAATGGCATTTGGGCAGGCCATTCCAGGTGTCATGTCCATGATGGACTAAGAGTACAGAACCTCAGCCTTCCTATCCCAGTGTGCCCAATGTAATCATATCTCAACTAGCTTTTAAAGCCCCAACCTCAGAGTATCCATTCTCTACCTTCACTACTACTCCATTGGGAAGTTCTTCGCTTGATTTGTCCTGAATCTTTAAGTAAGCAAGATGTAGACAGTAGTCATTGCAATGGAAGAATTGACTGGACATGGCCATTACCTAGATTCTCAGGGTGAGGAAGAATGATGCTCTAGGATACTAGTGAGCTCATTTGAACCTCTGTCACTACTTTTACTTTATATGTATAGATTTGGGAACTGAGCTCTTTTGTTTTAATTCCTGGAGTCTCCAAATTGTTGGGTTTTAAAGAGGTGTATAATATAAACATTAAGGATTAGAGAAGAACGGGTTGAGGACGAGCTGAAAGAAGAATAGCGGGTGCCAATGTGTCTGTAGATGACAGAGCTTTTGTAAGCTTCTCTCTTATTATCATTTCTTTTCTGTGGTTCATTTCACATTAAAATTTTGCTCAGCATTTTGGCATGGATAAACCTTGGCAATGTCTCTTTGAAAAAATAATTATCATGTATTTTCTCCTTATTAAAGCCAAGCAGATTTTTTAAATGGTTACAGCTCCGGAGTATTCATCAGAAAAATCTATTGGGTATTTAGGAAGTGGGTATCATTAGAGTTCTGTAATGTAGCTAATTTCTCTTTGCATCTACTTTTTATTGTTCTTTATTCTAGCAGTTCTAATAATCATAGATATAAAAGGGGTATACATTTCCTTATTTCATTTAGAAGTTTTTGTGTTATTCCATCCCTGGTGCTATACTGCTCTGTCCCCACAAACATACCTATTAACCTACATGTCCTGGCATTGATTTTTGGATTTGAGAGGAAGAAGAGACCTCGTGACTAGTAGGAGCCAACTCTCTCTGACCTGGTGAGCCTCTCCTTCAATTTTCTCTAAAATAGGTTGTTTATACATCATCACAAGCCATGTTTATGCTAAGGCTTTTCATTTATGCCAAATTAAATTCATAAGAAAATTTGAGTTCAATTGAAAAGCGCCATATGGAAATAAAGCTTTTAATTAAATGGTGACTTCATCTTTCATTCTGCCCGTCTTTCGCACCCGCTCACCAATGTACACACACACACACACACACGCACACACACACACGTGCCCACACACAAACACATACCTGGATCTGTCATCATTCACAGAAAAGAGATCTCAGACCTCCATACCTCTGCTCATTATTTTCCCTTTGCATAGAAGGGCCATGCCTCTCTGCCTGGTTGTTCTACCTTATCCTTCAAGGCCCTGTTAAAACATCATCTCAGTGTGAGACCTTTCCA
Organism: Rhinolophus hipposideros; assembly: GCF_964194185.1. Taxonomy (NCBI): domain Eukaryota; kingdom Metazoa; phylum Chordata; class Mammalia; order Chiroptera; family Rhinolophidae; genus Rhinolophus; species Rhinolophus hipposideros. Next base: position 21,525,714 of record NC_138055.1, on the reverse strand, counting down.
GACCTCACTTCCATCCTATTGTCTACTTATTCCCATAATAGTTTATAGATAGCTTTACCCTAATGCTTATAATGTCTCCGTCCCTGCCTGTTCCAGCCCTGTCCAATACTGAGCAGAGTCAGGCTTCACCCTTGAAGAGTTCTTCTTAGAACCAGTGCACTTCATCCCTGTATTAGCCCTGCCACTGCTTAGAGATGCCAGCCCACCCAGCAATCAGATTGAGAATTTGGGTACCGACATGTGCCAAGTATGTTCTGCCTCTTTGGGCATTAAAATTAGGACAGCTGGATGTTCTTTAGCCTGATTTATTCCCTTCTCCCTGCCATCTTGATTTATTGCTAGACTGTGAACTCACTGAGTGTGGAGACCAGACTTTGCAACTTGGAGATGACATAAACTGCAGTATCTCAAGCAGTGAGTGAGAATTATGTTAAAGTTCTCAATTTAATTTGCTTTGAGTCATGGTGCATGGGGTTTTAAAAATAGAGGCTCCGAAGTTTTTTCCCTTAATGAAGATTGCTTCAAAAACAAGCAGTTCACAGAAAGGGAAAAACAATCGGCTCCCAAACATCTGAAATTATATTTAACCTCATTCATAATAAGAGGAGTACAATTTAAATATATGCTGAGATACCATTTTTCACTAACCAAAAACAAAGGACAAAAACTTTGTTAACATAGTATGTTGTTGAGGGTATATAATACAAGATGCTCTTATACACTCTTTGACCTACAAGTACCATTTTTAGAAATTTAGCCTATAGATATGCAGGTACGTGTGCAAAATAAATAACAGATAATGTTATTTATTTCTGTAAATAAATAACAGATAATGTTATTTACTTCTGTATTATTTGTAATAGAATCAGTGAAATAGCCTAAAGTTTCATCAATAAGTAAATCATGTTACATCCACATGTTGGAATACTATGAAGCCAAAGATGTTGTAGAAGTTTTTAAGGTATCGATTAAAACAATTTCTAAGATATATTATCGGGAGGGGAATAGGGTGCAGAAGACATGAAATATCAGGGGCACTGTGTCGGGGAGAGAGGTTTTCACTGTTTACCCTTCTGTGTCTTTACTTTTTTGAACCAAGTGAATGCATTACCTATTAAAGAAAACAAACATAAAATGAGCATTTGAAACTACAGAGTACTATGTCTTTTCCTAAACACTAAGCACAGGGTTTTGTGTTTGACAGATGTTCAGATTCCCTAGAAAACAGAGCCTGAAGTAAGAGCTTATATATCTGTGGGGACAGAGCCCCAGAAAGCAGTTTCCAGGCTCTCGGCCTCACATAGAAAGGTACTGGCTCAGGTAGTAAATGGCCATCAACTGTGATTGGATGGCCATCAGCTGTGGCTAGTTGGCCGTCAGCTGTAACCGTTGAGCCATTGGCCACTAATATAACTGCTGTGGCTACGCTAGCAGAGAATGGGGGGCTAGCAAGAGCGGATTGAAGAGAGGCGGATGCTGCTGGTGAGAATATAATGATATGACTCCCCTACTTATGGCTCCGTGAGTGTTCCTTTTTGGCCTCACCATGTCCTGCGTTCTTATGTGGGGAGCGGGACCAGAGACCCCGCCTGACACCCTCCCTGACAATATCCATCCTTTTAGAGAGGGGAGCAATCCTAGGGAAGTGAGAGTGAAGAGAAAAAGGGGATGAGTAAGGGAAAGTAGGAGAGAGAATACAAGGTGGTGTGTTATTGAGCTGGCCACAGCTTCACAATAAAAAAAAAAAAACACAGCTGATTGTTTGGTGTCCAGAGAGGCATGGAAAACCAGAACAGTCCATGGACGGGGGTTCTCCCTGTCTGCTGTCTCTCTGTGGTTAAAGTCTATCCTATGGGGAGTCAACTCCCTTTACCTTTCTGTGATTTCCCACGAGTCCAGGCAGCCTGTGCTGAAGGCAGAGCCTCCAGCATCCAACCCAGCCAACGTGCACATGTAGCAGTCCCTCCTTGTCAGGTGACACTGTACACAGGGAGGGACTCCTCTTTCTGTCGCAGTCATGGTGGAAGCATGTCAAGTGGCCAAAGTTTGGAAATGGGGACCAGATATTATTGAGTGAACTGGTAAGGTACATAATTGGGTTCAATACAGAGGTGTTTGGGTTTTTTTTAATAGACTTTATTTTTTAGAGTTCTGTGTTCACGGCAAAACTAAGCAGAAGGTACAGAGATTTTCCATGTACTCCCTGCCCCCACTGACTCACAGCCTGCCCCACCATCAACATCCCGCACCGATGATGTACTTGTGTTAATCTATGAACCTACAGCACTATTACCTGCACTCAGAAAAGCTCTTTATTTGCTTTTGTTTGTTCAGTAGTTAGGCTGATTGGTTAAAATAGTCAAGGTATTTCCTCTTAACTGTGAATCTGAGAATCTGTAAGAAGCTAAACTATTTAAATCCCCAAATCTGTGATTATTGTAGTGCTAGACTATTCTACTTCATGTAAAGTTATACACAGTTGGGCGTGTTTCTGTTTAGTACCGTGTACTTTCAATGAATTAATCTAAAATATGTATTGCAAAAGTGAAGACACGATTCTGGGTGGGGGATAGGCAGATAAAGAAGTAAAATGTATCACCTTTCTCCCAAAATTATTACAAAAGCATACAGACTTAAACAGGAATGAAAGAATTAAGAAAAAGTACTGTACAACAAAACAGCACAAAATGTGCTCCATCACAGAAGTGATTAATGGGGACAAGTAGATACAACACATATTATAAGGTTTGCACAATTTCTTTGTACCTGGAATAATACTTAAGAAAGACTTGATGGAGAAATAGCAACTTGAACTGGACTTAAATTATGGACAAGACTTGGAGAGGAGAATAGAAATGATGAGGTCATTTTGGACGACAGCCTGACGGAAGCCCAAATTCTGAAGCATGAGACACCATGTGTAGGCTGTTTTGTTTTGTTTTTTTAAATGATAGTGGGGTGGTTTGAGACAAGTTCTGGAAAGGTAGGTAGAGACTATGTTGTATAAGGCTTTCAAACTATTTACAAATAAATTAGAATTTTATTCTGTAATCATGGGGAAATCATTGGCATGTTTGAGTAGAAGAGTCACATGAGGTATTGGGAAACAGATTCTACTAAAATATCTCCAACACACCACTATCCTTGACTAAATCTGAAGACATTCCCTACACCCTGCCATGGTAATGTCTGTGGTGAGCTGACTGTATTCTGAAGGAGTTAATTTCCCTAGATACAGATCTCATATAGTTTTGAAGCTTGGTAAATCATCAGGGAGTTGTTTGTAAAGGAAGTATTTTAATTATTGGCTCTCTCTATCTTACACAGCATAAACATTTTAAAGGTCTGGGTAGTTAAGGGGTAGTCTTTAAAGTCTGAATCTAGATTAGGTCAGTAGAAAACTGTGAATCACTAGCTACTGAATGGAAGGTGGCCGTGTTTATCAGCAGCATCTAGGATTCTAAGGCCAGTGCCTACAACATCACATCCTCTCCTTGCTGCTATCAGTTGGATGCAACAGGAAACTGACGAAGGTGCTAGGCGGTTTCCTTTCTGTTCCAACCTGACTAGTTTCCTCTGCAGCTTGCTCCCAGCTTATTGTAAAGGAAAATCATGAAATACCAGTCAATTTCCTCCAGTTGGAGCAAGCAGAGCACAAGGAAGGAAAAACAAATTTCTAAGATTAGTCAATTTCCCTTTGCAGCTATAAAGTTGATTCAGTTGCCTACAGCTGACCCTTCTCTGTAGACATGTCTCTTTTACAGCTCAGCTTTACATCACAGGCAAGATAAGGACTGAGGCAAAGTGAGCAACACATATTGTGTAATTCGTATAGGAAATCTTGGGCTCATTCATGGGAAAGCTGCCCATATAGAATAGCTTATTTGATAAGCTTTTCATTCTTCTTTGAGTCCTGTGAAACTCATTAGTTCAAGGGGGTTAAACAAAATAGAGATAATTCGAAAGGCTCTATCCAGCAGCCAAGTTCTTTTGCTCTTTTCTCAGTATGATTAAAAAGGAGCTGTTTCCATGGAGAACATTTATGCAAAATTAACAAAGGAATGGAATTAGTTTAGTAAAAGAGACAGGGTTGGACTATTCCAAAGATCAAGTAGTTACGTCTGGTGTCCTAGGAGGTAACGTGCATTTTGCTGGGTATGAGAAGGAGACACTACGGCCTGCTGAAAAACTGTAACTAAGAGTCTGGCATCCAAAGGATGCAACTGGCTTACTTTGTAGAAGTACTTCAACTTGAAAATGGGAATTGCCATTTAAAATATCTTCTCAGCAAAATTAACAATGTGGAGGAACAATACTGTTTTGGAGGTCCCATTGAATGAGAGCATATTAATTTAGCAGGTGGACAATTCCTCCTCGCCAGATTCTTTTTCCTGTTATTTTAACTTACCTGCTTTTAGTTTCCCTTTGAAAATCTCCCCCATTTTGTATTCGTAGCTATTATGAGAGTAATATTCCCATAACTTTTCCTTTTACGCATTTTCATGATTTTTTAATATTTATATTGTAGAAATTCCTCTAGCTAAGTCATAAATTGTGATTGTTGAAATTGATCATGTAATAGAAACAGGAAAACAAATGTACGGAGCTTTGAAATAAGAACATCTGATAAACAGACTAAGAATAGATAAGGTAAGAATTCAAAGTTTAACTTTAATAGCATTTGGAGCAGTCACTGTAAAGGCATCTGACAAGTAACAGATTTGCGGGGGCTGCAGCATTCTACTCCTTTTTTCTTAGGGACTAAATATCTATTACTTTACAGACTTGCTAAAATACTGTGAAGCTCTGAAAAACAACTTGGTTAATCAAACATCAATAATAGTATTAAACTAACAAACAAATGAATGAACTTGCACACAAGTAAGGGGCCTAAGAATTTTTTCAGGGGATCTGTAGATTTTTTCTTAACACTTACAAGAACAATGTACCTTTTATTTTTAAAGATAAATCATATCTGTGAGGAGGGGGATATACCCAGAAGTTTTTGCTTAATTAGCCTGAATCAGTAAAACGGTTTCCATTATCATCATTCAGAAACTTGTTTCTAGCTGAACTTGCCTGGCTAAAATTTAGGACAAAAATAAGGCATGTGATTAATTTAATGGAGGCAAATTTTCAGCCTATCTTAAATTTAGTCAATTGAAACTACTTTACATTTCAGAGTAACCTATGAATATTTTAAGATATACCAGGAGTGTCAAAAAAATGCATACAAGTGGACACTTTGGTCAACGCTCAAGCAATAGTTCGCTGTAATCAGAAGTGTTTGGACACTGATGGTAACCATTTTGAGCACCTCTTGTAATTGCAGAAGTCAAATGAGACTTGTATTCATCTTTTGTTATCGGTATATAGTGAGTATTACAATTTTAATGCAGTTTTCCTTTATTAAAATGTGTATACAGTTTTTTGGTACTTTCTGTATACTTCAGTAGGCCTACGAGAATTGTGGAAATGCCTTAGGTCTGTTTTGCCCCACTCTCTCTGCCCTGTTCACCTTCCTCAGGTGTTGATGTCAAGGGCGCTCATTAATAAACATCCTGCATGCTATAAACTCTGTCTCAGAGCCTGCTTCTCAATGAACTCAGTCTTTGACTGTTTAAAAGCAGCATTGACCAGCTGGAATGTGAGTCAGAGAAAGGGTGAAAGGGATAGAGAATCATGTCATATGAGAAGTACCTGAAAGGGGAGACAAAAAATAGGTAAGAAAAGTTTATGTAACACAGGGATTGAGTGAATAGACTCCAGTCCTAGCTGGAATACATACTAACTGTGAGAGCAGGGCAAGTTTCTTAACCCCTGTGTGCCTCGGTTTTCTATGGGGCCAATGATAATAGTACTTAGGATTGTTGTGAAAGTTATATGGATTAATATAAGTAAAGCACTTTGAATAGTGCCTAGAATATAGTTAGCCCTATACGTGTTTACTATTATTATTACTTGCATCGTCAGACATGTGATGGTTTATCATGTAGAGGTGAGATTTGACCTGTTTGGCTCCGGAGGTCATTACTAGGACCATGGCAAACTTGGCTTTGGTTCAAAGATGAGATCCATCCAGGTTGACATTGGGCTCCTTGTCACTAGAGCTTGGGAATCCTCTTGATGGGGAGGTTAGGTGGTGGAAATAGACTGGGCTGGAAACTCAATAAAATGAATCCTCTGACTCTATTACAGCAGTCTCTCCTCCAATTATTGAAGCTCACTCTTCTTCCTCAGGTCAGCTGTGGGGACTGAAGGAAGGAGAAAGCAGAAATCAGAGCTCTAGCATGTTCAGTGATTTCAATAGCCTTCTTCCCAAACAGAGGTAAAATGTCCCTGGCACCTACCCAGCTATATCTTTACATCTCCTGTCTTATTTCTTCCTCTCATCCAAAACCAGATAAAGACAGTTGGTGGCTGTGTCAGCTCGTGCTGGTTAAAATTATGCATTGGGCCAAATATTTATTTCTTTATCTCCTCATTATATCTGTCTTTTTGGCATTTTTCTCCCTAATTCTTGACAGAGAAATGAGCTTGGAATTTAAATATTTATGATTTAGCCTTAGCACAGTTAAAATCTACCTATATGACTGAACAAGTGGAGGACTCTCTCTGGGCTAACCTTCCTCTTTTGTAAAGGGTATATTTGTAAAGGGTATATTTTAGTGGATGCAATGAAGGAGATTGTGATAGGTAATCTTCAAGGTTTCCTTAAACTCAAACATTCCATTTCAGAGTGAAATACCACATCCACAGGTCATAGATTCTTTATGGTATCATTTAACTGTCCAAGCCCCTCTGTTGTGACTTTTCCTCCTAAGAGTACTTGGTCCTTAAAAGACTTTTACAGTATCCATTAAAGTGTATGACAGATATCTCGTTTCTTTGGATATTAGTTTTATTACATTGTTATTAAATTATAATTTAATTTGTTAAATTAACCTGTGGGTTAGTTAATGATAGTGTCTCCTCAGAGTTTACTGATTGATATTCTGGGGGACATTATTTAACCCCAGAAGTGACATAAATTGTAGCAACATTGCAGAAATGTGGAGATGTTTGGGGACAGGTAAACCCTTCAATGGCCTCTGCACAATGTAATTACCATTTTAATTGCACAATGTAATCAACTATTTATTTTATTTGTACATGTGATGAACCATGAAAAGACATACTGTTAGTGGTGATAAATGGTCTAGTACAATATTCAAGAATATAGACTTTGGTTTCAGACAACTCTTTAAATAGAACCCAGGTTTAACCCCCTTGTACCTATATGACCACAAGCTACTGCTAATTCTCAGTTTCTAAATTTATAATATAGAGCTGTTGTGAAAACAAATATATATAAGTACTCAACAAATGGTGGTTATTATTTTCATCATTATTAGAAACTTGAAAATGGCTAACTGGTTGATTTTTCAAGCTCAGATTTCCTCCACATATAAAGAATAACTCAGCCAGCTCTTCTTTCACTCACATTAATTTACAGAGCCAATATTCCTATATACTGAGGGATCGGTAGATGTGAGTAAATTGTGGTTAGTCCACAATCGCCAATTAGCCATGGCTACTTCTGCTGCTACAGGTCTATTAAAGCTTGGCAGGATCTTCTCTTTCACTTGGTTTTCACAGTCATGTCCCATAAACAACTTGTCTCACCTCTCATTATTCAGGAGTGACTCAGATATGGAAGAGCAGGGCCTTATTTCAGTGGCAGTGATTTATAAGGGAAGGGTAGATAGATCAGCTTTGAAAGCTCTTGACAGGACAAATCAAGAGGCTCTTAATTGTTTTGACTTTGACCATCATGGCTGATAAGATAATCGATAATGTAGTTTGTTAACCAATGTAGAATCAGAAAAGTATCTGCTTTAAGGATACCACTATCTTGAAGTTGTTGTGAATCATTTTCATATGATTTGTATTTTTAATGTAAGCATGTAAAAACCCAGAGACAACATATATGTTTTACATTTATAACTTTAAATAAATAGTATCATTTTGTACATATTCTGCAATATTATGTTTTGAGATTTATCCATGTTGATAGATTTCTCTTGTGTGTTTGCCCATTTATTGCCGCACTGGAGTCCATTTAATGAATATACTGTTTTGATTGTTAGGATTAAGATTGGCTAAAGATAACCAACAACAACAAAATAACAGGGTCTTAAAAAAGATAAGAAAATTTTCTCTCTCTTGAGTATGTAAGTCCATAGGTACTTTTCCAAGCATGGTATGGAATGCCACTTGTTCAGGGACACAGGCTCTCACTATCTTATTTCTTTATGCATGGACCTTTATATACAGGTCACCTCAGAGTTCGAAATGGCTACTTCGCCTCTAGTGGACACATATGCAGTCCTACAGTAGAAGGAAGAAAGAGAAGATGTTTCATTTCCCAATTTTGCTTACACTCCATTGTCTAAAACTTAATCATACTGTCACAGCTGTAAAGGAGATCAGAAAAAGAAATGTTTATTCTGAGTGGCCACATGCCTAAAATTTGGTTGTTCAATTACTGATGAGGAAGGGGAAGGTGAATTTTGGGGACCAAATACATGTCCACTCTACCACACTGAACATTTAGGAGATTTCCAGTTGTTTGCTACTACAAACAATGACGTAACATTCATACGAAGATATATGTCTTCTTGTGCTAATATGAGAGAGTTTCTCTAGGGTAAATATGATGTTGGTAATTCATGTTTTCTACTTTACCATTGCTCTCCAAAATAATTATGCCATTTTTACTCCGGCTGTAAGAAAGTTTCTGTTTTCCCATATATTCATAATATCTAGTATTAGATTTTTTTAAAAAATATTTTTATAATCTGATGGGATCAAGGCGTGGGTGACCTTTGCAAAGATGGTTTTGGTAGAGTGGTAGGAAATCAGAATGCCAGGATTGAGACAAGGTGGGAGATGGTAAAATCCAGCTGGTGGGTGTAAACTACTCTTTCACTAAGCTCAGCTATAGAAGGAAGTGAGGTAAAGCCTTAGAATTGGTGGAACATATGGGTTACAATTGGAGCGTCTGGAGCTGATGTAAATAAAGCAGTAGAGAACGTACCAGAGGAAGAGGGAATAGCAATTGGAGCGAATTTCCATGAGTTTTAAAGTTTCAGAGCTGGGACATTTCCAAGTGATGATTGAAATGGGCAAGGTGTGAGAGTTGATAGCTGCTCGGATATTCCAGAACCCAAGATGCTTTGCAGCTTCAAGGAAGCAAAATAAATTATTCATTCAACAAATATTTTTAAGTACCTCCTAGGTGCTAGGCATTGTTCTAGAAATTGGAGTTGCATGTTGAGTAAAATAGATAGCAGAAATCTTCTCTAAACGGGCTGACAGAGAAATATGTAAACAAGATGAGATAATTTGTGATAGCAAAAAGAGATATTAAAAACATAAAACAGGCAACAATGCTGTTTTAGCTAGGATTAACAGGAGTGCAGGTGGGATGTTACTCTGGTGTTTCAGAAGAGGAGGAATTAGAGATTTCAGTGTCAAGAGGCAAATAAATGGCTGGGTAGGTGATTGGGGGTGAGGTGGAATGAGGGGTTTGGCTGATTCTGAGACTATGTATCTGCTGAGAGAATTATGGGTAACCTTGATGTCCAGGAAGCTGTAGATGGTGTTAGCAGATTTTCTGGCTCTGTTGCTTTCTTTGCTAGCAACAGTCAAGGAGAGAAGATAGAGATATTATGGACAAGAATTAATTGCTTCTTATCTTGAATTTATGGCTTATGAACAACAGACATTTTAGAACTTAGTTCTTAATATGCTTCTAAACAGATATTGCATATCAGTAGCTATTTCTTCCCTATAACAAATATTAAAAACTTATCTTATTTTTACTTCTTTTCCCTTTTTCCTTCTAGAAAATCTCCTTATGGTCTCGGACAAGAAGGCGATTTTTATTTTTTAGAATGTGAAATATTCATCTGTTGATAAATTATTAAATATCTCTTAATTCTCCCTCCTTTCCTTTACTTCAAGCCCCCTCCTACCCCCAGCCCTTTTTAACATTTCCAATGTTGCAATTTTTAGAACATTATTTGTGGCCCAGGAAGTCAATTGCTATCAAGAAAAAGAAAAAGAAAGTTTTCACTTTGCAAAGTTCATTAGCCTTAAAGTAGAGTAATATTTCTTTATTTTATCCAAATTCACAGGAGTGATGTGAATTATGCCATGAACTGGCATAAAAGCTTGTTGCTCTTGGCAAGTGAGTCAGTTCAGATGAAAATGTTAACATATTTGAACCAATATGAGTCAATGCTATTCTGGGGGTAAAAAGTAGCAAGGTTTACTGTACCAGCATGTGTATCACAGAAAAGTAAGAAAAATATTGTAGGGAACCATGACAGATATGGTGATCAAATTTTAAAGGTAAAGGTTTCCTTTAAAATTGAGATAGTAATTTTCACAAAAGCCTGGGTCCAGAACAGTTAGATCAAACCTGCACAAAGTAGCCATTTCTAGACATACAATAATATAATTTTAATGATTTTCTCTTTCTGTTCCCAAAGCAACCAAATAGAGAAGCAGTGAGACAGAATGTAAAGAACTCTGAGGTAATGCTGGCCTTATCCCTAATTATACTAATTAGCTGTGAGATGACTGGTAAATCAGTTGATCTCTTTGGAATTCATTTTCTTATTTGCAAAATAATGGGATTGGGCTTAGTTGTTACTATCCCTTTCTCATTTAAAATAATATGATTTGAGGTTATATACTGTAAAGGGCTGCCCTATTATGACCCCCTGGTGGCCCATAAAGTACCTCCAGTGGAGTTCCAGGGGCTGTGTGGAAATTTCCATGGCACTATTTCTTGTTTTTATACCAGATCTTCATCCAGCTCTATAGATTGATAAAGCAGTAGGAAGCAGTGTATGAATGTTTATGCATATTAGTAAGGGTTGGCTAATAGAAGGTTTAGACTGACGGCATGACAGCAAATAATAATTTAGACCAGAAGCCCTTTTTCAGTATGACAGGACATCTGAGTTTTCAAAAAACAGTTTGATAAGCTTCTGGTTCAAAATAGTTAATTGACCGCAGGCATTAACCTCTCTTTCTTCTCAAAAAGCCCACAGAAATGACAGAACTAATATAGAAGTGCGAAACCCCAAGAAGCTCTCCAAAGATAGGAAGGAGGCTGTGGCTTCACATGAGAAACTCAGGTGGGGTAGTTTCTTGGTAACTTGCTTACTCTCTTTGGGTCTTCCAGCCCTTGGGTAAAATACTTGCCCTCTCTATGCCTCAGTTTCCATATCAGGAAAATGGAAATAATGGTGTTTCTGTGAAGGTTAATACAAGTAAAGTGCTTTGAACAGGGTCTCACATAATAAGTATTCACACCTCACCTATAATTATTATTATAAGTTTAATATTAAGTAATAAAGCAGATGGGGTTAGTCATGGATGGTAACATCCACCAGGAATAAAAAACCTATAATCCTATTTAGGTGAAAGATAACAGCTCTGATGATCCCTGAAAAAGAAACCTAAGATGCTAAGAAATAAGGGCAGAGGAGGACAGCCAGTAAAGTAATTAATTACAGTGCTGTGGAGTAACTGTATCAGTCTTATTCTCCAAGAGGCTGCTGTAGCATTTGCCCCCAGCTTAAAGCCATGAGTTATGTTCTTTAAATTAACTGGGATATTTGCCACCAGACATGCCCAAGGTGGGGCTGGGGCCAGAGAGAGAAGTGGGACAATATCCCAGGTAACATCCATCTGCCATAAGAAGAATGAAAACATAATTTGTGGTCTAAACTGGGACACTTTTGAGTAAAAGCAAGCACTATTAATAATTATGCCAGGATAAGAAGTGTAACCTATGACTATCCAGGCAAACCAGGACAGTATTTCCCTTGGTCATAAGGGAAGGAGAACACCTGCATCCAGAAAGCAAGCTGCCTATGCTCCCTAAAGGAAAGCCCACTTGGCCACACAGTCTTTCTTCCCTCCTCAAGAATTGTATAGATTGCCAAGAAAACAAGGAATTACATGAACTCAAACACTCCAGCTACCTAAATAGGTCAATTTAAACCTGAAATTATAAGTATGAATAGATAACCAAGAGTTCCCAAACATTTGAGGAAAACAAACAGCATGAAAGAATGACACCACACTGTAGAAACAAAGGAAATTTCCTATGAAACAGCTGAATTAATACAGGAAGCAGAAAGATCCATACAAATTTATTACACCTATAACACAAGAATAGGCTGCTATTTTTAAAAGCAGCAATTTAAGTTCTGGGAAATTAAAAAAAGAATTGCCCCTCCCTTAGGGTTGCCAGAATGAGCAAATAAAAATAAAGGACATGCAGTTAAATTTTAGTTATTTCTAATTGCCTATGTCTATGTACATTGAATGAAAGAAAAATAATCCATGGGGGATACTTGTGCTAAAAATTACCTGTTGTTAATCTGAAATAAATTCTAAGTATCTAAATTTCATACTTCTTCCTTTAAGTATATTTCATTTGGCTCTCCTTAATACTTTCTTATGCGGAATTTGCTTATAAAATTTTTTGCACTTACAGGCTCTATGCCATTTACATAACAAAGTTTCTACAGTGATCGACTCATTTCATTCTTTTGTCCATTGAACATTCATTAATGAGAAAATATACTCAACATTAGTAATATGAGCCAGTATACTGAACATATACTGACACAAAGTTAATACCTTTGAGATTTGCTCTTTAAATTGATTTGTTAAAGCACATAATACCATGTTTCAGGCATAACTTGCTTTTCCATTCTACCACAAGATTATGCTGTGATCTCTTAATCAATAACTTTTAAAAACGTTGTCTACTGATAAAGAGTATTGTCATCAATTTTTATTCCTTCTTTATGATTACACTTGCTGCCATGTTGGAATAGTATTTAGTAATATCCCTGTGAAAGACTAGAATTCTTCCAGGGATGAAATTATCATGACAAGTGTCATAATAATTATCCACTTTAAGTTGGAATTTGTTTTCCTGTCCATAAGTAATGTTATTACATTTATGAATAACCTTTACACTTAAAGGGATAACTATTTTATCAGTTCTTTTTCTTTTATTTTTTAACACATTCAACAAGTTCTTATGAGCGATGGGGTACTTTAGCTAGATCATTTGAACTGAAAGATTGAGGCTGGTATATGGAGTGGAAGGTTATTACAACTCCTGCTACGATTATTTTATCTTCTTCATCTGAATTTCTCTTAATGAAAAACTGTCATTTTATCCCTTTCTTTGGTAATAGTTGAGTAAATGAAAAATCTCATATGCTTAGCTGTTAGTATATACTGACTTATATCGGACTTTGCATCATTTTTGATATCCAGTAAACAATTGCATACTGAGAGCTTCAAAATGATTTTCCTTGTTAATAAAAGTCCACGTTTAGAAAATTTATCACAAAATTAACAGCTAGGTTTTGACACTTTGAGTTCAAATATACACCAATAAATATCAGATAATGACAACCACTCCCAGAATTAAAAAGACTGAATTGGATACTCTCACAGCAGCATTCGTGTGTCTGTCACTCGCAAGTCCAGCTAATGTGAACAGGGGTTGAACTATTGAAAAATTTGAGAATTAATGGACTAACGATAAACTGAACTATATAATGTAAAAAAAGTGAACTTCCGGTTTGCCTGCATGGAAGAGCTGTCCTTATGAGGCACAGTTTCCCCAAACAAAGCCAAATATGATCTTATGTAAGGTTTTGGGAAGCCTGCCATTCAGGGTTTGGTGGGCTTTTAGAAGCAAGGGCGTTTAGGGATTGACAGATTTTTAGGTGGTCATTGGAATAAGGCTGAGGTTGACTCACTGACTTTGAGGCACTTGGCTGCTGTCAAGAAGGGTAGACGTGTCATTGACTGGCTGACTTTAAGAACTATGGGTTTTATCACTGATTGGCTGGTTTCCATAAACCAGAAGCTGTCATTGATTTGTCAACCTTCAGAAGCAGAGTGAAGCTGTTGTTTATTACCTAATTTTCAGAGCATTTGCACTGATCTGAAGTTACCTATCATTAATGGTGGTTATTTGTTCACAGTTTGGGTGTTTGACCTCCATATTCCCATACCCAGTCAACTCCCGCCATGGAGGTATTCTTGCCATTGAAAAGGTGCTATTTCCTTTTGGGCCTTCAGCCTTTATCCTTGCTATTTCTTCTTACTGGAATAATCATCCCCACACCCCGAGATATCCACCTGACTCACTCTCACTTCATTCTGGCCTCTGTACAAACGAACATGTGATCCAAATCAAAATCCTAATTGAATTTTTAAAAAAATGCCATTTGAAATACATAATCTGTATCTTAGCAAATGTGATAGATAAACCCCCAAACCTTTGTGGGTTACTACAATAAATGATTTATTTCTAACTCACAGTCACTACAAGATTTCCTGGTCAGATGGACTTTTTAGGATCATTCTGGAAGCCAGGCATCTTCCATTCTGTGGCTCTAATCTCCCGTTAAGTCCTTGGAGTCCTTGGATAGGAACAATGACTATGAAGAAGGCATACTGGGTTCCCCATCACTTTGACCTGAAAATGGCACACATTGTATTTGTTTGCTTTTAGTGTTGAGAACTAGTTCCGTGGCCTTAGATAGATGTAACATTTGCTCTTCAGAAGTATTCAAGTATAGTCACAGAGATATTTGTAGCATTCTTTGTGAACACCTTGGAGCAATCTGTATGTATAGTAACAGGAGAATGTATTACATGAATTGTAATAAATCCATACCACGGTCTTTGAAAAACATGAGATGGAAGAAGGAAGTCTACAATATATCTTGAGTAGCACAATATAATCAAGATATAACACAAATTGTATAACAATAGTTTAATTTATTGAATTCTTAGAATGTGTCAAGCTGTGTTTTAAGTGATTGTGAGTACTAATTTTCACAAGAAGTCTATGAGGTATGTAGTAATATAATTTCTATTTTAAAGATAGAAAATTTTGGCATTGAGATGTACAGTAACTTGCAAAAGGTAACTGAATTAAATGGTAGAGCTAGGATTTGAATCAAGGTGGTATAACGTAAAATCCATGCTCTCAAGCAATATGCTCTACTGACTGTATAGTATGGTATCATTTTTATTTTAAAAGAGGTATTTGTACCTGCATGACATGTGATCGAAAAATATAGTGAATGTTTAAATAAAAAAATTTATTATAGTAAAAGACACATTGCCATTAATCCCCCTCAAAATACTCTCCTTTGTTTGGAACACACTTATCCCATCGTCCTTGCCACTTTCTGAAGCAATTTTGGAAGTCCTCTTTTGTGGGTGTCTTTAGTTGCGCTGTCCTGGCTGCCTTGATGTCCTGAATCGATTCAAAATGTTTACCTTTCATGGTCATTTTGACTATGGGGAAGAGCCAGAAGTTTCACAGTGCAAGATCTGGTGAATAAGATAGATGAGGACACACTGTAATGTTTTTATTTGACAGAAATAGCCATACCAGAAGCGATGTGTGACACGGAGCCTTTCCGTTGTGATCACAAAATATGGTGAATGCTGCTGCCGAGTGCCATGCACAGGAAAGGCAGAGATCTTCAATACAGGAAGCGGCACAACAAACCTTAGTAATAGCGTGTGACAAGTTTCAAGTTGTTCAGTACAGTCAATAGGGTGTGAGCTACGGTTGAGAGAAGGTGTGTTTTAAAGTGTGCCATAAATCATCTTTCATCATTACACTGTTCCATGTCACACATCACTTCTGGTATATGGCAATTTCTGTCAAATAAAAACATTACAGCGTGTCCTCATCTACCTTATTCACCTTGCAACTTCTGGTTCTTCCCCAAAGTCAAAATGATTGAAGACATCGAGGCAGCCATGACAGTGCAACTAAAGACACCCACGAAAGAGGACTTCCAGAACTACTTTCGAAAGTGGCAAGAATGATGGAATAAGTGTGTTCGAAGCGAGGGGGACTATTTTGAGGGGGATTAATGGCAGTATGTCTTTTACTGTAATAAATTTTTTTATTTAAACATTCACCATATTGTTTGATCACACCTCTCATTGCTTGTTTTAAGGAGTGTGAAAAGATACCATATAATGTAATAGTGGTTACCCCACCTAGTGGTGATAGTGACAGAGAGTCTTTCACTTTGTTTCTGTATGGTTTGATCTTTAAAAAAAAAATGTATTCCCTGTAACATAATAAAATCTTAAAATTAAAATTTAAATTTGATGACGTATGTTGAAGTGATCCAATGTTACAGTGCAATCATTAAGATTTAGTACCGAGTGCATTATCATTTATGACAAATATTTGATAAAAATTTGTCAGATGAATGAATGAATGAATAGCGTTTACTGTTAGTCCCTAAATCCTTCAGGTCTATGGACTTCATTTTATATCTCATTGGTCCCTACTCTGTTATTGTGCTTTCACTCAATCGATATTTGTTAAATTTATGTATACATACCCATTGCATTGAAATGTTCTTACTTATTTCTTGCCATAGTTTTCCCCCTTCTTTTTATCAGTCTTAAACTTTTGCCTAAAACATTGTTTATATTATTGACTTAGAAAACTCAGTCTTTTGAAATGTATCTCCTCAGTAGTAGTTATCAATGCATGGTAGGAATAAATATTTTTAGTGGAATGTTATGGTTTTCATTTGTAATGAAGTAAAGCTAATAATACAAAACTCATCTACATGTCATTGAGTTCCAAGTAATAAAATAATGTTTAAGTTTAGAGCTTATGAGCTTTGCTTTGGAAATCAGTTTTAATTTGAACTGGTTAAAATCTAATGGGTATTGTTTCTTTGTTTTTAGAGAATATTGTATTTGAAAGACAACAACTTTGCTTCTAATTAGAAGCACATCTTTTGCATTTGAGAGAAATCTGGAGCCTCTGGAACATACTATGACAATCCAGTGCACTTAGCAACTGAAAAAGCGTGGGCTGTAATCGTGTGGAGCCTAGCGACATCAAGAAATCAATTTGCAAAGATGAGGTTTGAAATTTGCAGACTTTTTTCAAGGTGTTGTGAAGAGGTGTTGAAGCCATAAAACGATTAGAAAATGACATGCATTTCATTGCCTGTATAATATCCTGTAGCTCCAATTTCCCTGCTCTTTCTATATGTCTTCTATCCCATTTTTTCTCATATTCTAAGAGAATAATATCATGCCTTGTGGACATGTGAACAGAGAAAAACCCTCTGTTAATGGTGTTTGTCTCTGATGATCAAACCCCTCTTGAAAGACTTTTTTGTTTCAGGACCATTTACTATAAAGGGATGGATATCATAAGTTGGTCAGAGATTTGGGAAGTAAGGATACTTCCTTTTCTGAGGTTAAGGTAGTAAGAATGCACCTATGTTGTAAGATATTTTCTAAAAGGACAGGAAGAAAAAAGACCTGGAAATTTACTGAAGACATAATGAAGAATGTAAGAAAGCTATGGCCAATGAGGTACCAATATTTCTGAAGAAGGAAAGGAAACTCCGATTTAATATGTCCAAAAATATATCCATCATCTACCCACCTTCCTGTGTAGTTAATGATTTTTGGCTCAGAGCATCAGAAAGCAAATCTGGTTACTCGCCCTTCTCTCAACGTGAATTTATTATGAGGATATCCAGAAAAAAATGACATGAAGGCAACGGGGCCTCTAGGAGGGAATAGAAGCAACACTAGAAAACTCTCATTAACATAGGCAATACTCTACCTTCAGCTTCTGCCTTTGCTTTTTTCATGAGATAGCTTCCCTCTGTCTTTTCAGACTAGTTTTCTCTGCTTCTCCAAGCTCTTGGCTGACTTGCGTATCTTTGCATTTAGTTCTACCATGCTCAGCAGAAGTTCAGTTTCATATATCCCAGGAGAAAGGATCTGATTGACCTAGCTAGGTCAAATGTTCATCCCTGGTCCAATCAACTGAGGCTGGTGGTGAGATCACATAATACAAACAAAACCACTGGATGCCTGGGGGGGACATTTTTTTTGGAGTAAAAGAGGTTTAAGTGCATTGGTTATCCACCTGATTGTTGTATAGTGAGATCCTCAAGTAATCTCTTACAGCCTTTATTTTGAAGAGTAACATTATTAGGAGTCTTTCAGTTGCTCAGGTGTGAAAACTTGGATTCATTTTCAATTCTTCATCTTCCTTTCCCCTCCACATTTGTCATCCATTTTTGTTCATTCATTGAACAGGTGTTTGTGGAGTAAGTGCTGAATGTTAGATATTGTTCTGAGTACTTGGGATACAACAATTAACACAGATACACACACGCGTGCACACCTGGCCTCACTATCAAGTTCTAGTGATTCTACACTGCATCTGGCTTAACTTTTCATTTCAATCACAGCCCTGCTTCAGGCCCATTGTGATTGGTCCTTATGGCTTTAATGGAATCATAGTTAAGTAGTTAGAAACTGATACATAATTTATTAACTCAAAAGTATCTGCCAACTTTGGAAGTAGAACCAGCAGATCAAACAGCCTGAAAATATTGGGAAAACATTCTTAATAACACACATAGCTTCTGTTTATTTTTAAAATACAGACAGACAAAAAAGAGAATTCTGGGTAAGATGAAGAATTCACCAGTGAGTCCTGGAAATAAGAATACATTATTTCGGTGGACTGATGATAATATTTGGGGCACAGAGGTTTAGGAACTGCCCTAGAGATGTGTGTGTGTCTCTGGCTGGTTAATTGAGAGTTGAGATGAATATATGTGCGTATATATGTAAGTTACTCTGAGGCAGAAAATTAAACTTGTGCTTGTTTTAATCTGTGTTTGCTGCTAAATGATCACCTTGGGGGACTGAAGTATCACCTGCTTCTCACTTACAGATGCTTCTCATCTGTTTTTGCTCTGCTTTCTATGTACCTGTATACTGTACTTACTATGTGATTTTCTGTAGTTTATTGCTGCAAAAACTGAGTTTGTCCTCTCACCGTGGCTATGTTGCTACATACTAGAGACAATCAAAGTCATAAGGTTAATAGGGAATAACAGCTAATATGGGGTTGGCCAACTATGTCCTGCAGACCTGCCTATTTTTGTAAATAAAGTTTTATTGGAACATAGTCATACTCATTCATTTATTATTGTCTATGACTGCTTTTGAGCTGCAATGGCAGAGTTAAGCCGTGGCAATAGAGAGCTATGACTTGAAAAGCCTAACATATTTACTATCTGTCCTTAACAGAAAAGTTTGCCAGCCATTTTCTACGAAATTAAATTACTTCAAGATATTTTGGGAAACGATGTTTTGACATTTGGGGCTTTTAAAAGTCTTGCCACACTTAAGGGCAAGCAAAACCAGAAGATAAAACCACTTTCTTGTGTGTATGTGTATGTGTGTGTATGTGTATGTGTATGTGTGTGTGTGTGTGTGTGTGTGTGTGTGTGTATAAAACCCAGAGAGTTGAAAAAAATTCATTTGTGGTGAGGAACTGGAAGAAAACTGGAACTTTTGTTGACAGGGAAACTGATAATTTTAGCGTTGCACTTGTGATGTTTTAAGAGGGTTTGTTATTGAGATGAGAATTGAAAATGTACTTCAGTGTGTTACCATAGGCAGAAAAAAAAGGGCCACAGGGAGAGAAAAAAAGAAAGGGAAGGAGGAAGTGAGGGGAAACAAAGGAGGGAAAAGATGAGATCATCCTTAAGAAAAAGTGCAGTCACCAGACTGGCCAGAACTAGATTTCTGTTGTTGATAGCAGATTCAGGACTCCATCTTGCCCCTCGAGGTGAACTTTAGTTAATTATAATGCATTATAATATTGTTAGCATTGTGGTTAGGGAAAACTCCACCTCCTGTGTTACCATGATAGTTCCAACAAGAGCCAAATGAGTACAAAACTCCCTCCTCCAGAACTGAAGGGGTGGTCAGTGAGGACCTGTCACCTATGATGCCACCCCTAAATCTTGGTATTTTGCACCCTCATTTTAGAAGTAATAAACTCCTAAGCCTCTTTGCTGTTCTGAGCAGTTGCTCTTCTCCAGGCCTGTCCACTATCCGTTCTTGAGAGTGTACTGTCCTTTAATAAATTTACTAGTTGCTTGGCTTATTCCGTGTATCCTTGAATTCTTTTCTGCAATGATACCCGGAACCCATTCCTGGCAATAAGTGCATAAACAGAAATGCAAGATTTCTCGGTGAGTTTATAGGGTCCCCAAAACAAATCTATTGAAAAAGTGAGGTTGTCCTCTTACTGGTCTTTTATATTATTACCCCAAAACTTAATGACTCACAATCTAGGCACTTCATTAGTTTTAAATCATTTAATTCTTACAACAACCCTATGAAGGACTTACTGTTTTTATTAACTCCGTTTTACAGATGAGAAAACTGATGCACAGAGAGGTTCAATGAGTTTTCCAAGATCACACAACAAACGGGTGATAGAGCCAGGAGGCAGTCTGACTCTGGAGCCCATATCTCTAACCACTCTCCTATACTCCCTGTGACTACTCACACAATGACCTTGACAGTGAATTTGGTGACAAGACTATGGCAACCACAATGAAGAAATCAACCACAAAAGCCAGCATTCCAACTGATCAATTGCTGTGTCTCTGCATATTTCACTTTACCTCCTGCCATGTAGTAAACCAGGAGTCATAGTCTTTGCATTCATGTTTAAAGAAGAAAGTTGATAGCGGGGGGACTGGCCAGGAGAAGCAGGACATGTAGTTAAAGACAATATACCTATTTTGGGGTTCCATATGGATCCCTACTCTTGGAGTTCAGTCTTAAAAATGCACGAATGAATCAAAAACATTTTCTGCCTTTTTGAGATTCAGTAAATGAAGCAAACAGTACGTATGTAGTCCAAGAATGTGTTTCTAAATACTTCCCCCAAACTGATGCAGTTAGTGGAAATTCTGTTGAGTTAAGGAATATGGAGTTTTATTTTTAGTTTGTAGTATTGCTGTTGTGTGCATACATCTTCACGCTTTTGGTAAAAAAGAATTTATTATTATTTTTAACATTGAAAATAATACTTGTTCACTGTGGAGAAACTGAAAGGTACAGAAAAGAACACAAAACAAAGATCCTTGTAATCCCATTTTTCCAGGATAACAAACTTAATAATTTTATTTTTACATTTTAAAATTAACTTTTAATTACATAATAATAAAGGCCTTTTCTTTGTTAAAAAAGTTTCAAAAAGTACAGACAAGTCTAAAATCTCATTTGATCCCGTTCCCAATTCTAGTTCCCTTCCAGATGTAGCCAGTGTTAACAATTTATTGAGTGTTCTTTCAGAGCTTCTCAACACACTCATCTCCTCTTTTGTGTCTTTCTCATGATATATACATACGTATAAATACAAATGTTATAGTATCATTTTGTGGTACCTTCTTACAGATAAGTGTTAACAAACTGTTCACATCATTCTACAATTTTTTTTTAACTAAAAACATATTAAAACACTTTCATGTCAAAACAGAAAGATCTATTCTTTTAGGATGTTGACTAGTATTTAATAATATAGATAAATTATTTGTTTATCTACATATTACTCTATTGATGTACATTTAGGTTGTTTCTAATGTTTTGCTAATATAATCATTTAATTTTAGCAATGAACATCTGCTGTACATATGCACGTGGGTCTTTATGCATATGTGTGCATGAATATCTAAAACTGATATAAATAAATGAAATTTCTGAGACATGCGGTATATTAGTGAGAATATAGGTTTGACTGCTCCTACAAAGATCCTTAATAACAGTAAAGAAGATGGAAGTTTATTTTCCTCTGACATAATAATCTGGGTGTGAGTGGTCCAGGACTAGTATTAGAGTTCCACAATGTTGTGGATCCAAGCTCTCTCGGTTCTGCTACTCTGCGTTCTGTAGGGGATGGCTTGCATTGGTATCCAAGAGGGCTTATGTGTAAAGACACACCATATGCACTGCCTTGGATTTCCTTGTCTTCACTTGTCTACTGGGTCCTTAACCATTTGTTATGTTCCAGCGGCTGCTGTAGTAACTGACTCCATGCTGGCCTCCTGGATTCCACCATCTGAGACCACCATCTGGAGTTTCTCGCTCCTTCTACCACTTTTGAACAAGGATGAAGCACTGTATCACAAGGTATGAGATTTGTCATCCTCAATAGCTACCTCAGGG
Source organism: Rhinolophus hipposideros (assembly GCF_964194185.1). Classification (NCBI taxonomy): domain Eukaryota; kingdom Metazoa; phylum Chordata; class Mammalia; order Chiroptera; family Rhinolophidae; genus Rhinolophus; species Rhinolophus hipposideros. The sequence goes on along the minus strand of NC_138055.1, from coordinate 21,503,559 downwards.
GTTAGGTGATCCAACCTGGAAGTACAGAGGTGAATGTTGACCAATGAGATAGAGAGGACAGGAAGAAGATAGCAGGTATGTTTTCTGTCTTTCCTTATTATAGACTACTCCTAGATTTGGTTTATAGAAGTTTATATAGCCTGCTGGGAAATATCCCACATGGCTAAGTAACTGGTTATATGTTTCTTTATGGGGCATTTGGGCCAGCATTGTATTTCCTTTCTATCAGTCCTTGTCTTAGTGCTTTCAAGCTGCTACAACAAAATTACCATAGACTGGGTGGCTTAACTAACAGAAATTTATTTCTCACAGTTCTGGAGGCTGGGGAGTTCAAAATCAAGGCACCAGCAGATTTGGTGTCTGGTGAGAACACACTTCCTGATTTATAAGTGGCTGTCTTCTTGCTGTGTCCTTACATGGCAAAAGGGTCCAGAGAATGCTCTGGAGTCTCTTAATAAGGGCACTAATCATATTCATGAGGGCTCTGCCCTCATGACCTAATCACCTTTCAAAGTCCCCACCTCCAAATACCATCACATTAGGTATTAGGATTTAACACATGAGTTTTGATGATGGTGGTGGTGTGGAGACAAACACTCATTCCTTAATATTGTAACCCTGGCCCCCACCCCACCCCCAAATTCATGTTCTTCTCATGTGCCAAATAAATTTATTTTGTATTTGGAAAATACATTCAAATGAATGTGTCAAATACATTCATTTTGTTCTAAGCCCCTAAAGTCTTAACCCATTCCAACATCAGCTTTAAAGTATAAAGTCCAAAGTCTCATCTAAATATCATCTAAACAGGATATGAGTGAGACTGGAGGTATAATTCATCCTGAGGCAAAATTCCTCTCGAGCTTTAAACCTATGAAACCAAACAAGTTATGAGCTTTCAAAATACAATGATGGAACAGCCAAAGGATAGACATTCCCATTCCAAAAGGGAGAAATAAGCAGCAAGAAAGGAGTGATAGGTCCCAGGTAAGTCCAAAACCTAATAGGGCAAACAACTTTAAAACTTAAGGCTTAAGAGTAACCCTCTTTGACTCCATGTTCTGCCTTCCAAGCCTACTGGGGTGGCAGTATCACCTCTGCGGCTTAGTGGAACAGCCCCACAGTGGCTCTTGGCATGCGCCCCACCCCATGGCGCTTCTCTGCCCTAGACAGGCACCTCTTATGGGGTCCTGAGCCTGGGGCTCTTCTGGGTAGCCCAGTTCTTTGAAATCTACATGGAGGCAGCCATGTGCCCTGGTCCTGTGCTTGCTATACTCTGGCAGTGATGGTGCTGTACAGATGTCATCAGATTTTGCTGCCTGCCCCTCTGGAGAGGCAGCCAGCTGTTTCCACTTGGAGCTGCACCTGGGGCAATTGACGAGACCGTGTATCCCTCTGAAAGCAATTGACAAGACCGTGTATCCCTCCTTTGAAAGCAATTGAGGAGACCGAGACCATGTATCCCTCCTTTGAAACTGCTCTGCCCCTGGGACCTTGCACTCTGTGGTTGCAGCACAAGCCTGGAAGATCTCTGAATTGCCTTTGGGGTCATTCTTCCATTGTTCTGAACAATAACTAATGAAGTCTGTTGAGATGGCTGATCCATACTCATCTCTTTATCAAACGGTCCCTTGGCCACAACCGGAGTGTTCTCTTCCAAACACTCAGTTCTCACTTTTTACAATATGAATAGAGACTTCCAAATCTTTAAATTTTGCTTCCTTTTTACTCAACACTTCTGCCCTTAAGTCATTTCTCTCTTCTCACGTCAGGAGGAGCCAAGCCAAATCTTCAACACTTTGCTTAGAAATAGCTTTAGTGAAATATCCAGTTTCATTGTTTGCAAGTTTTATCTTCCACAAAACACTAGAATATGAACACCATTCAGCCAAGTTCTTTGCCAATGTATAACAATGTATAACAAAACACTAGAATATGAACACCATTCAGCCAAGTTCTTTGCCAATGTATAACAAAGAATGGCCTTTCCTCCATTAGCCAATAACATGTTCCTCATTTCCATCTGAGACCTCATCAAAATCGCCTTAACTACCATATGGTCATGTTTCTACTGACAGTCTGTTCAGGATGACCTGGGTGTTCTCTAAGAGGATCGAGGCTTTCTCTACAGGTCTCCTCTTTTCTTTCTGAACCTTCATAAAATGTCTCTTAATAGTTGTTCTCGGCATGTAGGCTTTTTCTAGCACAAAATTCTTCTGTCTTCTTCTACTCATTACCCAGTTTCAAAGCCACTTCCACAGTTAGAGATATTTATACAGCAATAACATGCCTTGGTACCCATATCTGTGTTAGGGTTCACCAGAGATACAGAACCAATAGGAGATTATATATATATGACAACAAATTGATTGACGTGATTATGGAGATGGAGATGACGTGATTATGGAGGTGGAGAAGTCCCATCATCTGCTACCTGCAAATTGGAGAACCAGGAAAGCCAATGGCATAATTCAGTTTGAGTCCAAAAGCCTATGAACTAGTGTTGCCAGTGGTGTAAGTTCCAGTCTGAGACCAAGGACCTGAGAACCAGGAGTGCCAATGTCCCAAGCAGGAGAAAATGGATGTCCTAGCTCAACCAGAGGGAGCATATTGACCCTTCCTTTGCCTTTTTGTTCTGTTCAGGTCCTCAATGACCTGGTTGATGCCCACCCACACTGGTGAGGGTGATCTTGACTCAGTCCGCTGATTCAAATGCTAATATGTTTCACCTTCACAGGCTTACCCAGAAATTATGTTTTGCTAGCTATCTGGGCATCCCTGAGCCCTGTCAAGTGGAGACATAAAATTAACCATCACAATCCCTGTCTCACTTCCCTTTTCTCTCATTCTTGCTTCATGGAAATTGCACTACCAAATAAACACTAGCACTGAAGCTTTTGCTTAAATTCTGTTATCTAGGGAACCCAGATAACTGGATATCTAGGTTAACACAGTAGGAGTGAGCTGTAAAAAGTGGACCCTCAGGATGGGATTTTAGAGTTGAATCGTCCACTGTCTGAAAGCAATAGGGAGCCAATTGTGGTGGTAGGTAGGGTGGTAATACTCTTTGTAGGCAGTGATTTCACTCATGGTTTAATTGTGGTGAGGTGCAAGTAGACAGCCAGGTATGGGGAGATCAAACAGCTATTATGCTTAGTCAGTATGGGGGAAATATTAATTAAAGGGATTGCGGCATGTCTTCTTTTGAAGGCACTGGAAGTCTTGCCAATATGTATACAGTGTTAAGGCACTTAAGTGACAACTTAAGTCGTGCTCTGAGAGTCAGAGTGCCTTTGTTGCAGCTCAGGGCAACTGCAGGGCAGACTTTGCTGGAAATCAGGCCTGGGATCTGATTATATAGCAGAGATTCCAAGAAAAGAATGGGATCCAGAGACCTGAAATGGAGATAGTTAGGTAGACAAGCCTAAGAATTTCGAGCTCTTAAATTCCTCTGAACTCTCCAGGCCGGCAGAAATAGCCCCTAACCACTTGCCAGAGAAAAAGAGTCTCTGCTTGCCTGGGGGAACCTACAATAACCTAATCTGAAGCAGGTGCCTTTCAAGATGATTCTTGTTTTCCTCAAGATATGCCCCCAACATCTTTCATTACCTCCTGGCTAAAGACCAAAGTCAGGTTTCAGCACAGCCTGAGCAGGAAAGTACAAGCTCTGCTTTGGGAAAAAAATAGCCCACATGCCAAAGGAATTGCAGGATCCGGCTAACAGGTAGTAGCTGAAACTGGGAGAAACCTGTGTATGTGTTATATTCGACCAGTGTATGTTGTTATATTTGACCAGGGGGACCGAATACAAAGCTGGATAAAGTAGAATTCATTAATATGGGGGTACCCACCCATGATTCAGGATTCCTAATAACTTGGGATGGCTTCTGGAAGCGTGGATCTGATAATGTTCTATATCAAATGAAATTGAGATGGCACAACTTCCTTGGTATCATATGAAAGACAGGGTCAGAAGGCTCAGAGAGGTGGGAATGTTAGAACGGATTTATTACGTATGTGCTCAGAACCCACCACCTGGCTATGTTCTCTCGGATTCTCACAATGACCTTATATCTTCTGTTTTTGAAATTGAAACCTCTGATGCAATTCGATTTGACAGTGGTTTGGCTTGGGACTTTTTGAAAGTTTTTTCCCTCCTTTCTTTGCTTCCCTCTCCTCCCAGCAAAACTTGATGACTCTATTTACTGTACATTTACTCTGCATACCAGTTCCAATGGTTCTGTTTTCTTTGGACCAGTGTGCACACCTGGCCCGTAACTTGGGAGGGTTTTTTTTTTTCTTTTTTTCATCTGTATGGGATTCACTCCCGACCCTGGGGCAGACCAGCCTCTAGGAAGCACTTTTCCCTTCAGTTGCCTGGCCAACTTCTCTTTCCTTTGTTCTGCCCCTCCTTGTGTATCTATAAAACCTTTGGTGGTATTAAGAGAAGGAAGGCACTCTTTGTGACAGGGAGTCTACTGTCTTCCTTTAATGCTGGCATTTTGCAATAAAACCTGCTTTTCTTTCCACCAATCTCGCCTCTTGAGTTTTGGCTTTCATGCCGCGAGCAGCTGGACTTTTTGCATGGTAATGTGATGCCCAGAGAATAGTCCCTTCACTGAGGAGGTAGGAGTCAGCTTTGAGGGGAGCACTAGGATCTCTGGAAAAGCTTGATAGTTTCTGTTATTTGCAGACCAGAGTTGATAGTGGAAGATTCTACTATGAAGTTTAGCTTCATAATATTAGTGGTGACAATGTAATTCCAGAACAGCAAAGCCCAGGTGATAGAAGTTAACAAAGGCTACTGATGTAATTATCATAAGGACAGCCAGACTAGAGTGACAATGAAGGTGTCTTTACCTACAGGGATGGATATCTGGTGTTGGCTAATGGATCATGGTGTTCAAGTGGCAAGATGGATGAGCAGGCAATAAAGGTGTTGCTCGACATGTGTAATCAGAAAACCCAAGATGTTCCTTGTCCAAAGTCTGTATGCTTGATACTTCAAAAGGCCAAAACTCAAAATGTCTGAGTTTGGAGTAATGAAAGGTTTACTGATTGAGAAGATGGGAGACCTAATCCTCAAATTCATCTTAAGACAGAGTTCAGGCTTCCTTTATGTGAAGGGAAGAGGAAATGGGAGGGGCAAGAGGTTATTGACAGCCGCAGACAGCTGTGTGCCAGCAGGGGTCCAAGGAAGATTGTGCTAGTTGATGTGAGTCCCACACAAGGCTCCTACAAATCTTTGATAAACAATACGTAAGAGTATTTCCCTCATTTCCTTGGGAGAAGCACTTTCTGGTGAGGGACTGTTTTTGTAAAACTCAAGCTGAATGCAGAATTCCTCTGATGATTAACATGTCTATATACAAAACTAAGCAGAAGCTATTAACCTGAAAACTATGGGAACAAAACAGGCTTGAACAAAATGAAGTCAGAGAGGCTGAGTGAGCATTTCAGTCTGTTACAATGACATTGTAAGCAAAAGTCTGATATTAACTGCTGCAATGGAAATTTGTGGTTCCTCATCTACTTTCCAGATCTCAGGCAGTTCACAAACCCAGAACGTTTGATTGAAAGGGAGACAGTATTTAGCAGATCCCTAACACCGGATCCCTGGCATTTAGAGCTGTTATAGGTGGAAAGGCCACGTGGAAGTATCTGAAACTGTCCATACCAAAGTGTTAAATTAGAAGCAATACTGCACTCCAGAGGAAATGCAGATATTTGTTCAAGCATCCAAGACTTAAAAGATGCAGGGATAGTACCATCCAGAGTTGTGTACCCCTGGTGAGAATTTTAGGTTTTGGAAATATATATTCTCATCTGTCCTAGATACCGCTGCTGATCTCATTGTCATGTGTCCTGACTTCACTGACTCCCACTGGTAGCCTGTAATAAGTAAACCAGTTAATGTATGTAAGCTGTATCTTTATCTGGTTTTCCTATCAATCTGAGCCTGCTATTGAAACTTATCAATGTGCTGTTCACACAGTAGGTTATGCATTATAGATATCTTTTCCCAGTGTGTGGCTTATTTTTCTACTTTTGTTGTGGTATCTTTCATTGTTCCAAAAGTTTATCTTGATCAAGTTGATCAGTATTTTCTTTTTTGCCTTTTACTTTTGTAGCTTTTTAGAAAGCCTTTACTTCATTACCATAAGTACATTCTGCTAGAATTTCTTCTATTATTTTTACAGCTATTTTACATATAACATAAATATGTTATATGTTACACTGTATATAATTGTTATATGAATTATATACTACTCCATGGTTCTCCTTTTACTTTATGATTGGAATTTGTTTTCTTACTGATTCTGCCTTCGTTTCTATCTGTGGTTTTACCGTGTTTCCCCGAAAATAAGACCTAGCCGGACTATCAGCTCTAATGCATCTTTTGGAGCAAAAATTAATATAAGACCCGGTATTATACTATATTATATTATTATATTATAATAGACCGGTCTTATATTATATTTTATTATATTATATAAGATCCAGTCTTATATTATAGTAAAATAAGACCGGGTCTCATATTAATTTTTGCTCCAAAAGACGCATTAGAGCTGATGGTCCGGCTAGGTTTTATTTTCGGGGAAACACAGCAGTAGACTACTTTTCTGTCTTATTGTTGACTGTATGTAATTGTTGTGATGATCTATGCAACTTAGATCAGATATAACCTTCTTTGCTCTAATCCATTTTCATTCTGTCATAGTAGTTTCCCTTCTAAAATACATAAAATACAGACTGGATCATGTTCTCTGATTTGGAACTTTTGATGGTTCCCAAGTGAATAATTATATTAGCAAACATTTACAAAGCATTTACTACATGCCAAGCACTGTTTTGTTGCTTTTACATATATTAACTCATTTAATTCTAAACAAAGCAAAACTATGAGGTAGGTAGTATTATTATTTTACCCCCATTTTACAGATAGAGAAACCAAGGCACAGTGAGGTTAAGTAACTTGGAAAAACTGGGGATTTAAACCATGCTCCAGAACTTTTTCTGGCTCCAGAATTCGGGTTTTAACCTCTACATTATACTGTTTTTCAAACAAAGGCCCCCATTGAATACAGAATTAAGTTAAAAGAAATCTCTTAGCATATCTTCCTACTTAGCTACTTACTGTATCTGATCATGCTTCTTTTTCTATCTTATTTTCTGCCCCTGGATCTATTGCAGTTTGTGGCTTACCACACTAGACTGATTATTTTTGTAACTTGCTGTTTGTTTTTATAACTGTACCTTACTTGAGCTTTCCTATCAGTCAGGGATAGCATTCTAAATGTTTCATCTTATTTATTTTCATTCACTCATTCTGACAAAGATTTGAGTCATACTCTGTGCCAGTCGCCAGGCTTGGGTGCTAGGTTATCACAGTACATAGGCAAATCCCTGTTGCAAGGGTCTTTCTGTTAATGAGTGGCAGTTACTGTCCAGGGCTAAAACATCACCTCCTCTATAATACTCTGCTCTCTTTCCAGTTCCAAGCTTCATCTTAGCATTTTTTGAACCTTCATCACAGCGCATTTCACAGCATGCCTTTTTATCATCTTTCGTTGCGTGTGATCTGCTTTTGACAGGAAATGTGTGGGTTTATCTATGCATTGCATGTCACACTAAAGAAATGGTTGCATTTTACTGAATGAAAGGATGAAGAAGTTAAGAAAATAAAATCTAAATTAGATGATGAGGTGGGAGGGGGAGAACTTTGTGCTTTGTACCTATATATATGTACATATTTGGGACAGTCCAAATGATTAACAACTAAATTAGGACTAGAAAGAATACTAACCTTATTTATTCTTTTTCTAACAGTAACTTTAGATGATAAAGACTCTTGAATGGGCAAAACGATCCCTGCAGCCTGCAAAGGCACTAATTATTAGGAAACAGCAATTTACATTATTTATAAGGAAGCTATTTACATTACTTAGTCCTGTCAGACACAATAGCTTGCAGAGCTCCATTCTTTCACTACAGTGAAAAGAATAAAACAAAGTGACAAGGAAATAAAAAAGATATTCTAACAGCTGCATCTCATTGCAAGAAAGGTAACACCTCTTAAATGTTAAAAAAAATGCTTCAAATATAATTTAAACTGAACAAGATGGAAACTTCCATCTTACCAAAGGATGATTTAGAGAATAGCACCCATTTCAATATTCAGACAAGTTTCACAAACTATTGAAAATTAAGCATTGTTAACTTTTGTATGTACAAGGAAGAAAATGACTAAGATGCAATGTTTTATAATTCATGTATTTGAAATAATTAGTCACATTTTCTTTTACCAGTGACTTTGAAATTTAAGTGTCTTCACTATGAATAAGGTTGTGAGAGCAGCCAGATCAGGGAGAAAAAAAAACCCTTTATCTGTTTTATTTTTATTTTCTTTCCTCCTCTCTGACCACTTTAATTTAATTTTATCCTGCGGTTTCACTTCCATCAGTATAATAGGTAGTATTCAGTGGCAAATTACTCCGGCTTTTGATCTAAAGTGGACAAGTGTGTTTGTTATGTAAGAACAGGAGAAGATGAGAAGAGAAAGATTTTTTTTAAAAAAAGATCTTTTTAATACTTTTTGTAAATGCCTTAAGGATGAATTTTCCTTAGGCCTAAATTCTTTAAAATCTTAAGATTTTTTATTGCTCACTTAGAAACAAGATAAAAATCTTGATCAAAAGATGATTTCTACATCCTGATTGAAGAATTGAACTCCTTCAGTGAAGTGTCAGAGGACCTCACTGCTTGCCTGGAAGGTTCTCAGGCCATAACTACCTGCCTTGAAGAGCCAAATCATCATTATTTTCTTTCAAAGAATATTAGAGTACAGTACACATAACATATCAGGCTGGCCTCACAAATCAGCACAGCCCCACAGAGCCTGCAAGAAATTAGGTCAGGCCTGAAAGAAATCAGGCTGTGGTCCAATAGGCTTTTTAATCTTAAGTGGGAAAATAGGTTCACAGGGTGTTAGGGTCACTGTCTTTATTTATTTTTAAGTGTTACAAAACCAGTAACACTTTTCAGTGTTAGAGACCTATTTTTCTAAACCATGAAACATTTCTGGTCCTCCTTTTAGATAATTTTTGGCGTTGCATAATTTATAAAGAAAGCAGATTCCCTAGTGGTTAGAAATTCATAATATAAACAAACAAACAAACAAATCTTCTGTTGCTCATAACATGAAGGGGAAAGAAGTACTTCCCTTGCCTCCAGTTATTACCCTTGAGGCCTGTACTTTCCCCATCAGAAGTAAAAATCTCCTAAAATCCCCATTTAAAATGTGAAAGTATTTTGAGAGCTAACACTTTAAGTCACTAGTACGCATTAATGTTCAATCGTTAAGGTTGGTTAAAATGCTCATTAATTTATAATATAGCAATAATTAAGATATGTTGGAAATCCAAATGAATCAATATAAAGTAATCATTATCATTAGGCAGAAACATCATTTCCAGAGTTACAGACCTCAAGGTACAAATGGAGGGAAGAGAATGGATCAGTTGCATGTACTTGACCTTTAAATCGCTTGATATAATTTTCTAATTTCAATTTGATTGATAAGCCTGGTGTTTTGGAGATGGTCAATACAACCTACTCATTTTGAGCACAGGCTTTGGAGTCAGAAAGCTGAGACCTGGTCCATTACACTATGATTTACCTTAGTCAAATGACTAAACCTCTGTAAGCTTTGATTTTTTAAATCAAATGGAGATACTAATAATTTCATAAGCGGTGAAGCTGTTATGATGATTAAATGAGATAAATGAGATTATATTTCAAATGCTTAGAACACTGCCTGGCACATATTAATGATGATGATCATCATTATTAAGTGGTCAAAATTTTAAAAGGGCATAGTTTGAATTTGATTGTAAGTTTTGGGTCTCCTAGTCTCTGGCGCTCTGTCCAGAGCCTTCTCTCTATTCTCATCTCATATAGCAGTGCTAGTGAGAAGAGGGCAAACAAAACAAAACAAAACAAAACAAAACAAAACAAAACAAAACAAAAAACCCCCGCAAGAACATCATTCCTTTCTGGACTCGGTCCTTTCTTCCTTTGTCCTCTAGGGGCCGCTGTGTTTCCCCGAAAGCGCGCTGTACGCCTGGTTGCCGCGAGACCGTCGCCAGGCAACCGCGTGTATATACACTGCGGATCCGGCCCGGGTCTCGTCAACATGGCGGCTCAAGGCGCCTCCTTGACCTCATCATCCAACGTGTCTGCCACATCGGTGTTGCCACCAGGATCGCCACAGACCCGGCCCTCGACCTCAACCGCAGTCTCCAAGTCGCCCCTGGAGTCGAGGGCAAGCTCTCTGAACCCACAACCTCGCTCCACGTGCCAGGAGGACTCGTTGCCTCTGGCCGTGTTTTATGGGCCTCTGGACGCCAAAAACCCGCTCCTGGCCTCCTTTGAGAAGGAGATAAAGGAGTTGCTAGGCTTTATGAAGAAAAAGAAGGCTTTAGAGATAACAGAGGAACAGAAGCATGAATTCCACCAGCGTTGGTAAGCGGAGGCAGGGCGCTGGGGCCGGGCCTGGCCGGAGAACTTCGGGGCAACTCTCAGGGCCCAGGGTGAGATGCCCATGGACCCAGGACCTGGTCCTGGAGGTAAAAACAAAGTTTAAGAAGTGGAGAAGCTTCACTATTACAATCCTTAATTCCTGGTCAATGTTATATCTTGGCTTTCTGCGAGGGTCAAAATAAAAAGCAACACAGAAATGTTTCATTACTCACCATTCTTTCTGATTGTCTCCTAATTGCTACTCCATGCCAATACATTTTTGGCTCACTCACGGGTTTGCACAATTTTCCATTGTGTGGGTACAGTTTTGTGTACGGAGAAAAAGTAGTAACTTTGAGGTAATTTAGGTTCTTGAAAAAGTTCTTGATGCCATGAAGTATGTCCTTCTGTGAACATGGGCCTTTAATTCCTTTTTATACTGTTATTAAGATCATAATGACTTTTCCTTGATTTTGTGACTAATTTTGCACATCTGTTTGCCTTGGGGAGGTGGGGTTTTCACCATATTATTATCTTGAACTGCAAATTCCCTGTTTTTAATGTCGTTTTCTGCTTGTTACCATCTTCCTTTGCCAGTCAAAAAACATTGCAAACTGAACAGTTATAAATCTAAACAAGTGGCAAAGAATACCAGAATAATGAGTAGTTTCAACTTGTATCTTTTCTTTATGCATTTCCTATGAAGAAATAGTTTTAACTTATATCTATTATTTATTCATGCATTTAACTATGTATTGAGCACCTACTATCATACACCATTCTAGAAACTAGGAAAACATCAGGTTAAAAAAAAAAGATACAAATCTGTATCCTCGTGGAACACAAAGTTTTGTGACTAAAGACAGCTACTAAACCAATATGTAAGGAAATTTTTTCACAAGGAGATTAAGTGATAGAAAATTAGAGCAGGCAGTGGGGGTAGAAGATAATGGGATCGGTGTTGCAATTTAAAATGGGATGATAGGGAGGATGGTCAGGGAAAGTCAGGAAAAGTGGCCTTTGAGAAAGAGGAGGACATATAGTAGCCATTGATGAGGATTTCTATAGAAAGAGTTGGCCAAACAGGGAGAATGACAAGTGCAAAGGTCCCAGGGTGGGATTGTGAGTGTGGGAAGAACAGGTTTCTTTCAGGAGTGAGGTAGGTCATGAGTTTAGTTTTTAGATATATTTTTAGATTGACATGTAATTCAGTATTCATGCAGAGCTATTATGTAGGTAGTTGGACAGTTGAGTCTGGAAGTCAGAGGAGATATACATTTGGGATTTATCAGCATATCAATAATATTTAAATCATGATACTTGGTGGAATAGCTGAGGGAGTTAGTGTAGATGGAGAAGAAGAGGGTCTAAGGATTGAACCCTGAGACACTCCAATATCACCTAGTGGTGAAGGTAAGTAACTGGCAGAGACTAAGAAGGAGTGCCAAGGAGGTAGGAGAAAACCAGTAAGTGTGTGTGTACTGGAAGCCAGGTAGAGAAAGTGTTTCAAGGAGGAAAGAATGATCGATCAACTGGGACAAATCCTGCTGATGGTCCAAATAAGATGAAAACTAAGAATTGACCAAGGAGAGTGCATTACATACCTAAGATATATATACCAGCCTTCTAGTTCAAACTACCACCATCTTGGATTTTCCCTGCAGCCACTGAGTCTCAAATCTATTCTTAACATAGCAACAGAGTGATCTTTATAAATAAATCATCCACTTCCCTATCTAAAGACTTTCTATTGCTTTCCAAATAAAATTATGACTCCTTCTGATGTCCTCCAGGGTCTGCGGATCTGGCCTTGCCTGCCTCATTAATCTCAGATCATCCCTCACTTCTCAGCATTTTCCAGGCAAACAGATCCTACTGTTTCTCACCCCAAGGACTTTGTATTTGCTGCCTCCGTTGTCTGAAATGTTCTTTCCTCAGCTTTTCAAATATTTGGTCCCTTCTCTTCTTTCAGGTCCTAGCCCAGTTGTTACCTCCTTAGAGTGGCCTTTCATATCTAATGCAGGTTCATCAATCAATTTATACTTTTTATTTGTTTTCTTGTGTGTTGGCTGTCTCCCCCATTAGAATGTAAGCTCCCTGTGTCTTTTGAATGATGTGTCTCTTTTTCATTGCTCTGTTTCTAGCACCTACCCTTAGGGTTGGAACATAGTAAACATTCAATAAATATTTGGCATGGAAAAAATTCAAGGGTTCTTGAAAAAATTCTGAAATTCAAGCATTCCAAAATAATTGTAAATGTTCTATATGGGAAAGTAGACCAAGAATAATAGATGAGTACAGCATCTGTCCCATCTATAAACAGACTGGTAGAAAATCACAAATGTTAAGGATTGACATGGACCTTAGCAATCTAACGTGTCATACAATTTAGATATGTGTATATGTATGTATATGTTTATGCAACAATTTTTATTGAGTGCCTACTATGTGTCAGGCATTTTCCTAGTCATGGGTTATACAGTGGTGCACAAAACAGATACAGGAATCTGCTCATGGAGCTTATAGTCTAGCAAGGGAAATAGGCTTTCAAATGAGTCATTAAGTCAACACAGATTTAACAAGTGCAATGAAGGAAGATGTTACTGAGCACTTCTGTGTACCAGGCATTATACTAGGTGCTGGGGCTACAGCAGTGAACCAGACAAAAGCCCCTGCTCTGTTGGTACTTGTATTCTAGAGGAGGAAATGGACAATAAACATATTACATAAGTACATTTTATGGTGACCTAGAAAGTGATAAATGCTAGGGAGAAAAATAAAGAGAGGAAGGGTTGTAGAGTGGGAGACAGGAGATTGCAATTTTCAATAAGGTGGTGTGAGTAGATGACACTTGAGCAGAGGCTTAAAGAGAATACAGAGGGAGCATTTCAAATGAATGGTGAGGGCAGTGACATTAAACTGAGATTAGAAGGATGCCTGGCAGTTTACCAGGCAAGGAGGGAAGATAAACGGAGCAAGCATGTGGGAAGATCTTGGCAGGAAAGAGTCAGGGACTTTGGAGGAAAGGACAGAAGCCAGTTTAGCATAGTTTAGTGAGTGTGGGTGCAGTGGTATGAGATGCGATTAGTGGAGTAGGTAGGGCTTTGGAAGGTTTTAGAGGCCATTTATAGAGTTTGTGTTTATTCCAAATGCATTGAGAAGCTATTGGGTAGTTTTGGGCAGGGTATTCACCATGTGTGATTTTTATTTTAAAATATTATTTTGGTGATCTTGTCCAAATGGAGCGAGAATGGCAATGTACAGAACAGTTAGGAATACAGGAGGTAACATATTTGACAGATGGTTATCTTTTTAAATCAAAATTTGTTTCTTTTTGTAACAAATTCATAGTATTTAAAATACAGATTTGATCACACCAGCACTGTCATTAAATTTAGAGTGTGATAAATTTTTAAAAGGTATAAGCACATAATATTGAGATATTCTGTTTATATAATTACGATTTTCTATTTTAGAAAATTCTAAATATCCAGCAGCAGCTGTTATCAATCAGTAATCCAAACTACATTAACATTCTTTTCTTAAATGATGTATATGATATAGTATATATTGTATTTTCCTTGTTTAATCATTATGTAAGCCATTCCCAATGAGCAATCTTAACTTGAACTTAAGGTTACTTAAAAAAAGAAAAGAAAACAAAAGAAAAGACAATTATCTTATTATATAACCTTGATTGATTTAACGAAGCTGTTTTTTTTTTTAAATGAGTAACAAACCTAGACATCATTATCTCATCTGTAAGGTTTGGAAGAACTAACTCAACTACATAATTTAAGAATTCTAGCAAGACTCGGTGAAGTTTTTGGATTCATTATATTTATTCTAATACTGTGACATTTCATGAAGCAGCAAATGAAACTGAAAAAAGGTGAAATAAGCCAGGCAATCCAAACACTTCTCCCTTTTTAAACTTCTTTGGGCTGTATTTGCCACACTAGTTATTTGGCATTGTTGGTTAGGACTTGGTACGTGTATATAGTTTTCTACCCTAAGTATTACTGTTTAGTGCATGAAGGCAGGCATACTCTCTCCCACCACTTCCTTTGTCATTCAACCAATATCCTCTAATTACCTGGATGAATTAATTGACATGTTTCTGTTGAGGTTTTTTTTTTTAATTAATATCCCACCATGTCCATCATAAATACTAGAGCCATCTTCAATCCTTAAGTTTAGATTCCTGTCTGTTTTAGTCAGTGGAACAAATACTATAGGCTGGATGGCTTAAACAATAGAAATTCATTTTCTCACAGTTCTGGAGGCTAGATATCCCAAGTCAAGGTCTGGCAGGGTCAGTTTCTGGTGAGAGCTCTCTTTGTGGCTTGCAGAGGCCCACTTTGTCTTCTTACAGCCTTTCCTTTCAGGAAGCAGGGGTGGGGAGGAGAGAATGGGAGTGAGCACGAGTGCTCTCTGGTGTCTCAGAAGAGCATTGATCAAAATGAACCAGGGCCCCACCCTGTGACTCAATTTAACCTTATCTACTTTCTTAAGGGTCCTCCCCTCAAAATACAGCCACCCTGAGGGTTAGGGCTTCAACAATGAATTTTGAGGAGACACACATTCATTCCATAATAGTGTCCTTATCTAGAAATTTATGAGAAAGGATTGGACAGCTGTTAAGGGAAATTTGAATTTTTCCTAGAGACATAATTTCTGAGGGGGGGAAGGGGTAAATGTTGACTAAATGAATGAACAAAATAAACAATGATCTGCTACCCTTTGAAACTCGGATTAGAAGCCACTTTAAGAATACTATATGCTTTATTTTTGTTTTACTTGGTAGAAGGAAACATAACCCTAAATAGACTGACTGGATATTTGAACTCTTGGACCCTTTACAAAAAAGAATAAGAACAAGGAAATTTTTTCCTATTTATTTATTTATTCTTTCAACAACTATTTATCAAGTACTTACATATAGTAGATATTCACTACTCTTAGGGCTGGAAAATAATATAATTGAGGTCCTTGCCCTTAGTGAGTTTATATTACAGAGGATTGGAAGTTATTATATATACTTAGGTATATACTATGTACTAGTTAGGAGCATGGATGCAGTAAGTCTCAGTTTCATCCATTCTATATTTGAAATATTGATATTTCCTATCTCAGGGTTGTTTTGAAAATGAAATGAAAAAAAAAATAAAGAGCATGTTGGCAAAAGATCTAGAATAACCAATGTAATATTGAGGAGAACAAAGTTGGAAGACTGATGCTGCCTGACTTTAAGATTTTCTATACAGCTACAGTAATCAAGTGAGTGTGGTATTGGTGATGGAATGGACCATTAGATTAAAGTAACAGAGTAGGGAGCTCAGAAATAGACCAACATAAATATAGTCAACTGATCTTTGAGAAAGGAGCAAAGGCAATTCAATGGCATAAAAATAGTTACTTCAACAAATGGTACTGTAACAACTGGACATCCACGTGTAAAAAAAAATGAGTTTAGACACAAATCTTACACCCTTCCCAAAAATTAACTCAAAATGGACCACAAACCTACAAATGCTATAAAACTCTTAGAAGATAACATAGAAAAATCTAGGTGACCTTGGGTTTGGCAGTGATTTTTTAGATATAACATCAAAGGCACAATCCATGAAAAAAATAATTGATAAGCTGGACTTCATTAAAATTAAAAATGTCTGCTCTCTGAAATACACTGTCAAGGGAATGAAAGCCAAGCCACAGACTGGGAGAAAATATTTGCAAAAGACATATCTGGTAAAGGACTGTTATCCAAACTACAAAGAACTCTTAAAACTCAACAGTTAGAAAACAAACAACCTGATTGAAACAGTGGACTAAAGACCTCAACAGACATCTCACCAAAAACGATACACAAATGGCATATAAACCTATGAAAAGATGTTCCACATCATGTATCATCAGGAAGTTGCAGATGAAAACAACAGGGCTATACCACTACACATTTATTAGAATGGCCCAAATCTGGAACACTGACAACACCAAATGCTGGTGAGGATATGGAACAACAGGAACTCTCATTCATTGCTGGGAGGAATGCAAAATGGTATAGCTACTTTGGAAGACAGTTTGGTGGTATCTTACGAAACTAAACATTCTCTTTGGTAAATTGTTCTCCTTGGTATTTACCCAAAGAAGTTACGTCCACACATAAATCTGTATATATGGATGTTTATAGCAGTTTTATTCAAATGGGCAAAACTTGAAAGCAAACAAAATATCTTTCAGTAACTGAATGGATAAATAAACTGGTATATCCAGACAATGGAATATTATTCAGTTCTAAAAGGAAATGAACTATCAAGCCATGAAAAAGGGGGCGGGGAGAATCTTAAATGCATATTACTAAGTGAAAGAAGCCAATCTGAAAAGGCTACATACTGTATGATTCCAAGTATATGACATTTCGAAAAAGGCAAAACTGCAGTGACTAAAAAGAGCAGTGATTGCCTGGGATTGGGGGTGGAGAGGGAGGGATGAATATGCAGAGCACAAAGGTATTTTTAGGGCAGTGAAGCAACTGTGTCATACCGTAATGATGGATACATGTTAGTGTACATTTGTCCAAACCCATAGAATGTGCAATGCCAAGAGTAAACCCTAATGTAAACTATGGGCACTGGGTGTTCAGGATGTGTCAGTGTAGGCTCCTCAGTTGTCACAATTGTACTACTCTGGTGGGGGGTGTTGGTAATGGTAGGGGAATCTCTATACCTTTTGCTCAATTTTTCAGTGACCCTAAAACTGCTCTAAAAAAATAGTCTATTTAAAAAAAACACATATAAAGAGCTTCAATCAGTGCTTGACAGAAAAGAAGCAGAAATTTTAACTATAAGTGTATTTATTAATAACTAGACATTAACAATAAGGCACATTGGAAAGACTTAGCACAAGGCACATTTTTAAGGGTTGCTTGCTAATTAATTGAGGTTTCGTGCTGACTTTGAAGATATTTTATTTTGATTTTTACAGTGCCACCTCTTTGTTTAATATCTGGAACAAATATGCCCCCCGGCTGCCAGCTGCCTATTACAACGAAAAGCTTCTGAAGGTTGGAGATAGCCTTTGTGAAATGAAAGTAAGTGCCTCTGGAGGGAAAAAAGCCTAAATGAAACCCATTTGGCTAATTATTATTATTATTTGGTTTGACACCATTCCTATTTTACCTGATTAGATTGTTTTTCTTAGAAAATATATAAATGAATACATAACATTTTAATGAGGCACAGTGACCAAAAAAGTGTTTGTTTTTTAATTTTGTATTACTAGTTGCTATTCTCCATAGGTGAGTGATTCCAGAACAGAAAGACAGCTGGCACAGCCCCTAGTTAACAGAGGGTGTGGTAGGCCCAACAGGAAATGTTGAGTCATCATGTTCCTACCTTATACAAAGGAGCCCAGGCAGCACTTCCTGTTGTTTTTTTTTTTGCATGGTTGGCTGACCCTGCGGACAACTCTCATGGCTTCTGGCCTTGCTGCTGCGTTGCTTGCTTCCCCGTGTCCTGTTTTAATGAATTTCGTCTCCTTCTTAATGTTTTGCCGAATGTAATTATAGCAGTCATTCCACACTTGCCCTGTTTCTGGCTCAGTAGTGTATTCCAAACTGAGTTTGTCTCTATTTTTAGTTCCATATCAATACCCAGGTCTTAGATTGCTGTGGACTCATGGGCTTGGTTTGGTAAGACCACACTATGGCTAAGTTTTACATTAATGATAATGTAAGTGTTTCCCTTAAACTCTGGCATAGGCCCAAGTTATTCCAAATTAGGTATGAGTATTTGGCACATCTAGGATCTGTGGGCTAAGTTTATCCAAAGTGATTTTAGGTCAGATGTGGGCCGTATTCAGTGTCTTCTTAATCTTCGGTTCTTCAGCATCTTTTTCCTCCTCCATTTCTATTTGTTTTCGTTTGGGAGGAAAATTTACCAAATAGAGGATAAGATATGGAGGAATTTTGGTAATTAAGAACTAAGATACATTTTTTGCTGCCAAAATTAGATAACCACCTTAGCTTCATGTAATTGGACTGTGGTATCTTAGAAACTTGAAAATATAGAGTTTGGAAAAACTATAGGAAAAAAAAAAGATGAGCTCCCACTTGTAATTTGTATTCACGTGAGGTGGAATGACAGCTTTGACAAGAATTAGAAGAGTGCCCCCTCTCCATTTTGATGCTTCTCCTCAATATGAGAAGCTGGTGACTGGGTTTGAGGAGTATCCAGTTAAGCTGAGTGGATATTGGTGGAGGAAGGAGAAAGCAGCATGTTAGAAATTAATAAAGCAAGTGGATGATGGGTAATGGCTAAGGTAGCGATATTTTAAAATTTGCTTAAAGGAATAACAACAAAAACATTTTAAATACTTTTCATAGTATTCATAAGAAAGTGGGCCGATAAAGGTATTTATAATCCTGAAAACGAACTTGTTACTTTGGTTCTAGAATCTCTTTATTTTTACTTTAGTTACAGTACCGATCATTTTGTTAACATATTCTTGTTTTGAACCTGGATTTGAATTCAGTTTATAAATCAAATTAGAACAGAAAAGAATCAGAAAAGAATTAAGTGAACAATAACAAACAAGTTGATAGAAACAGAAACAAAACACATTTGACTGTGGATGCCTCCCGAGGGGCTAGGTAACCTGAAAGGCAGTTCATACTCAGGGCAGTTGCTTTTCCTGGAGACACAGTCACAGGGGAGGAAGCTGAGTAAGGTTTGCAACAGACATATTTCAGAGCCCGACTCACATCCACTGCCCTGAAACTCTTCAGATTAACTGTGCCTTATGGGCTACAGAAATGAGGCATGTGACTTTGTCATGGAAATATAAGCCTGAATTAGAACTAACAGAATCATAACTAACAATAGTTCTGACTTTTTTTTGGTTTGGCATGATGCAGCGTCAGAGTCTTGACAAAAGAGAGGATGAGTTAGCTCATCACCTGCATTTTTCTCTGCTCTCCTCCCTTCTCCTCCCTTCCCCTTTCTTCTCTTCTTCCCACCCCTTCCCCTCCTCCTCTTCCTTTTGCTCCCCTCCTGCCTCTCCCGCTTCCTTTCCTTCCCTCCCCCCCTCCTCTCTTTCTCCCTCCCTCCCATTCTCTCCTTTCTTTCTTCCTCTTTTACTTTCTCCCTCTTTCTCTTTACTTCCACCCCCATCTTTCTTTCTCTCCCTGCCTCTTTCCTTCTTTCATCTTTCTCTCTCCTTCCTTCCCTCCTTCCTCCTTCCCTCTTTTTCCCTCTCCCTCTCTCCCCTCCTTATCTCTTATTTCCTTCTTTTTTGGAGCTTAGGAGGTATCAGAGAAACAAGGCTAGTTACACAACTAACTCATCCACCTCTCTGACTAAGTGGGTGGGGTACCATCAAATGGTGATGTTAAATATTTTTGGATTTTAAGTAGTATATACAGGTATTACTACACACAATAATACCTTAGTGAATATTTTCATGTTGGAGATCATAATGGTCTTATCTCACAATAGGCTTGTTTTGAGGAGAATTATGAAATAATGAGCATTAATTGCCAAGCACAGTGCCTGTCATAATAAATGTTTGGGAATGGTAGTAATAATGTAATGGTGGTAGAAATAATAGTAATAGTAATAATCAAGGTTGATGCTATTAAGAATAACAAATATCAAATTTCAATAATGATATAATTTGATAATTATTATATTTAGTATTAATATAATTTAACAGTAAAATTTTAATAAGCAAAGTGATATTTTGAAACTTTCATCAAGTGCTCTCATTATTTCAGGACTATAAATTGGCCCTTTTACAGTGCTATGGAAGATATCTTCAGCAGTTCAATATCAACTTTGATGAGAATCAAGCAGATGTGCATCAATTCAAAACTGTCTTTTTTCCAAAAGGCTTTGGAGACAAAACTGCTGTACATACGGTAAGATGAAAGTAGTAGCTAAAATAGCTACAATTTATGATGAACTATGCAATATATCCTTTTGTTGACAGTGTTCCTTTGTTCAGCATAGCATTTACTTGTGTGCTATAAGTTGCTTAAATGTTTTCAGTGCTGAATAAGAAAGTGAACTTATTAAACTTTGTAAAGATGCTTTGGAGATTGTATCACTATAATCACTCATTCATCTAGCAGACAGTTATTGTTACAATAACTAATATTTGTAGAGTGATTTTAGTTTACAGAGTACTTTGGAAAACATATTTGATCCCCACAGTAACTTTGTGAGTTAGATACTATTATTATCCCTGTTTTACAAAAGAGAAAAAGAAAACTAATCACACAGTGTAACTAGCGGTCTGGAGATCAAACACAGGTCTTCTGATATAAAATTTTATGCTTTATTTCTAGTATACCAGTATTATTATGATGTTAATTGTTACCAATGATTCACTGGTTGAGCAATGACCATGTATTAGGCTCTTCTATATGCAGTATATGAATTGTTATCTTGCACCTCATTACAGTTGTAAAAGGTAGGTATGATTATGCCTCTTCTACAGATGAGGAAACAGGCTTATTACAGACTAAGAAACCCATCCCACTTACAACAGTCGGCAGAGTTGGAGTTTGAATGCTAATCAATCTGAATCCAAAGCTATGTTATTTCAAACTTGACGATTATTCAAGACCTTGGAAATATACAAGGTGTGCTAAAAAAAATACGGTGAATGTTTAAATAATAATAAAAAAAAAACTTATTAAAGTAAAAGACACATTGCCATTAACCCCCCTCAAAATACGCCCCCTTGCTTATCGTATCAGTCTTGACACTTTCTGAAGCAGTTCTGAAAATCCTCTTTCATGAGTATCTTTAGTTGAACTGTTCTGGCTGCCTCAATGTCCAGAATCATTTTGCCTTTGGGGAAGAGCCAGAAGTCACATGGTGCCAGATCCGGTGAATAAGGTGGATGAGGACACACCATCACGTTTTAATTTGACAGAAATTGCTGTATACCAGAAGCGATGGGTGACGTGGAGTGTTGTCATGATGGAGGAGGATTTACAGCACACTTTAAAGCACACCTTTTTCAACCATAGCTAACACCTGACTGACTGCACTGAACAAGTTGAAACTTGTCACACACTGTTACTAAGGTTCCACGTACCGCTTCCTGTATTGAAGATCCCTGCCTTTCTGTTGGATGGCACTCGGCAGCAGCTTTGATCGTATTTTGTGATAGAAAGGCTCTGTGTCACACATTGCTTCTGGTGCAGCAATTTCTGTCAAAAACATTATGGTGTGTCCTCATCCACATTATTCACCGGATCTGGCACCCTGTGGCTTCTGGCTCTTCCCCAAAGTCAAAATGACCATAAAAGGTAAATGTTTTGAATCGATTCAGGACATCAAGACAGCCACGACAGCACCGCTAAAGGCACGAAAGAGGACTTCCAGAACTTCAGAAAGTGGCAAGAATGGTGGCATGAGTGTGTTTGAAGCAAGGTGGAGTATTTTGGGGGGGATTAATGGCAATGTGTTTTTTACTGTAATTTTTTTTAAAAAATTGAAACATTCGCCATATTATTTGATCACACCTGTACGTGGTTTAATTAGCAGAAAAATTTCAAGCCAAGTTTGGGGGTCCATTGATCAGTTCAATTTGACTATATCCTAGGTACATGAATGAGAATATTGGGCAGTATGAGTTGGCACCCCATTGGGAATAGTACTGAATGAAAAGCTTAGGAGTTTGGACTTTTAAGGCCTCTCCTATTTCATCCTAGTCCAGGCCCCCATCTTTCCCTCATGCATGATTTCATTATCCTGCTTCCACCCAAACTCCCTGGCTTAGTACCAGTGTACCGATGAGCTCCACCGTCTCCAAAGCTTGTATCTTAGATATCTGCGTGGCGTGACTCATCACTCACTTCCTTCAAGTCTCCTGCACGCCCTGCTTTATTTTTATTCACCGGCTACATTTTTGTTTGTTTATTGTTCAATTTCCTTTTTCCCCTTCTAGAAGCTTCATGAGGACAGGGACTACTCTAATCTCTAATCCCTAGTGCTTAGGACAGTGCCTGGTAGGTAATAAATTCTCAGTAAAGCTTTATTGAAGGGTTGAATAAATGAAGTGACTAAGTCACTGTGAGTAATCTGAAATCAGTACACAGAATGGATTAGGAGGAAAAAGACTGGAGGCAGAAAGTAAAGCAATGAAGACAACATTAAGAGTATGCCATCAGGACTGTTGTGATAGGTGCAAAAAGATGCGAAGAATTTGGTTTTTTACATGCTAAGTTCGACACTGGCATACTGTGGTTCTCAACAAATATGTATAAAACGAGTGAGTAAGAGAATAGATTGAAAATTTAGTCTAGGAGGAACTTGACAATGGAAAACTAGAAGTCATGAGAAGTTTTGTTAGAGAAATAATTTTCGAATTAAATGCATAAAGATCATCTATGAAGCAGTGATAATGAATTTGTGGTCAAAATATTAACAGCAAAGTTTTGTGCAAAGATACTTAATCATGTAATTTAATGACCCCCTTTGTATGTACTGTAGGGAGGCATTATGGCAGAGTTGGTAAGAATTTGACCTCTAGAATCACCCTGCCTGGGTTCAAAGAGTTGCTGTGCCACTTCCTAAGGATGGAACCTTGGAGAAGTTGAGTCATTTCTTTGTGCCTCAGTTTCATCATCTGTAAAATGGAAGTAATGACAAAACCTCCTGCATAATGTTGTTTTAGGATTGCTGAGATAATTAAAGACTTAGAATAGGGCCTGACACTAAAAAAATTTGAGTATCATTATCTGTTTATAAAAGAAAGAGTACTTTAAAGGTAATGATTACTCCAACATGTAGATACATTCAATGAATATCTTCTGTGATACCAACTACGTAGTGGCTAGAAATAGTGTATATACATCTAAGTATGGTAAATAGCTTTACCAGTACTCATCAGTAGCCTAGCTAAAATCTCTCTTCTGAACTCCACATCTATTCAGTTATGTCATAAACATCTCAACTTGACATATCCCAAGCTGGACTCATCTTTCCTCCATCATTGGCTCCAGCCAGTCATCCAAACAAGAAATCATTGCAGATCTCTTCCTCTCTCTTATACCCCACATCGAATTGGTGACTAAATCTCATTGACTCAGACGAGACTTACATCTTTCCTTTCTCTTCATCCCGGAGTCCAGGGCCCCATCTCAGGACCCTGGTATGTCTGGACTACCTCACAGGCCTTTGATCTCTCCTAGCTTCCCTGCACGTAGCTTTATTCCCTAGCCTCTGCTTTTCATCTTCCACACTTTTGCCGGAATTGATTTCTAAAGTATAAATCAAATCATTTTACGCCTCTGCCCCTTGACTTTGCCCTTTAGCTAAAGCCCATATTGCTTGGAATGACGTGGAATGCTCTCCATGTTTTTTGACCATGGACCACCTCTACAGCTTAATCTCTTTATCTGAAACATTCTTTTCCAATCTTACAAAAGACTTTCAATTCAGTGACCACAGCAACTACTTTAAGCATTCTTAACATTGCTTGTGCCTGGAGTTCTTTTCCCTCTGCCAAGAGAAGAGGACTTGCCGTCCTCAACTTTGAGTCCCTGTTGCTTAACAGAGTGTGGCAAATAGAGATTCTTAATAAACATTTGCCCAATGAATTGTGCAAATAGTAATAATTACATCTGAATTAATAAGTTAAAATACCATTGGGTGAGTTTCTAAAAATTGATTCAATTCCATATTCTTGGAAATAGGATTTTGTACTTTTTTTTGTTTTGTACTTTGAAATTTTTTTGATTAAGGAAATGTTATCTTAACTAAATGGATGCTTCAAAGAAACCTATTTTAGCACATTTCTTTCTATATGTCTTAATCTGTTAGGGTTGCTATAACGAAACTTCATAGACTGATAGCTTAAACAACAAAAATTTATTTCTCACGTTCTGGCGCCTGGGATATCTGAGATCAAGGTACAGGAATATTCAGTGTCTGGTGAGAGCCAGCTTCCTGGTTCATAGACGGCTGTCTTCTCACTGTGTCCTCAGATGGCAGAAGCCATGAGGGGGCTGTCTGGTGTCCCTTTTATAAAGGCACTATCCCATTCATGAGGTCTCCATCCTCATGACCTAACTACCTCCCAAAGACTCCATCATCTAATATCACTTTGGGGATAGATTTCAACGTAAGAATTCTGGGGGGTGGGGAGGGACACAGACATTCAGTCCATGGCACTATACTAATCTATTAAATTAATTAAGCAAAATTGTTTACATTTTAGTTTCTTACATTTTGAGGAAAGCTTTCCTAAGTTGCATAAACTTTGTTTATATTTATTTATATTATATTTTCCCATGTGTTTCAGTTTCATGCTTTAAATGGCAAATATATTTGCAACTACCAGCTGGTCTGTGACAGTGATATGAACCTACAGAATAAAGAATCTGTGGTCCAGTGTCTGCGTATCTTGTCCTCCTTAAGACTCATCATGCAGTTGGCTCTGCCACAGGAGCACCTTTGTTGGATTATCTTCAACGGTATGTAGCCATGTATTTTATTTCCCATCACGTCATTGAGAAAGTCATTTAAATGCCTAGTTTGATGTTAACTTGATTACCCTGTGATTTAAAACATACTTACCGGATAATTATGTTTTTTTACATTTTTATTACATTTTAGTTTGTCCTCAGAAGCAGGGACTTAGAAAGCATATCTTTGGGTTTTCTGCTCAAAGAAGTATTAAAGGCTGTGGGGATAATCTGTTTCAGGTATATAAAAAAGAGGGGCCTCAGTTAATAAATAAATATAAGTGGAGAAGAATCAAAGAATCACTGCAGGTTAGATTGGTTCTAAGCATCATCCAAATTTATTGCTCCTCTCAAGTACTTTGGCCAGTGACTGGGGCTTTCTAGGTATCAACCTTCTCCTCCTACTTGGTTTTACTTGGTTTTGAATAAGGAGCTCTGAGAATGTGTGTGTACAGTATACTTATATACATATGTACATTGTGTAGATACACATATATATATTATATATGTCTCATGAAATATTATCTATCAAAATGTAGCATTTTTTTTCTCTTTAAAGAGTTAAAATTTAGATTCAATTCAAATTCTTTTTAAAGTTACAATGAAAAGTTGCAATGAGTCATCTGCTATATTGTTCTCTGGATAATATATTCTTAAAAGAAAAATAATGACAGTGTGTTCTATATGCATAAGAGCTGGACAAAATAACTTGAAAGAAAACACTGGATTCTACCTCATCTGTGGCAATTGAATACATTTCCTAGCCTTTTCCTTCCTTGCCCTCCCCAAATATTTTTTGACATTTTGATTGAAATTAGACTTTACATGCCAGAGATGAGGCTGATTTTGGAAGAAATTTTTTAGTCTAGTGACTGTCAAACTTTTGTGCCTGATCATGCTCAAGAGCATGTGTGATTCCCAGAGTAGCCACTACCATCTCGCTACCTGAGTTGCTCACACATCTTGGTAGGGACTAAGCAGGAGCAGAGGTTCCGTGCTCAAGAAGCAGTGAATAGGCCCATGGGTTGGGCCTTGCTTGAGTGGTGGAAATGACCCAGCATGACTCCCTGCCTGCAGTCTTTTTAGATTCACTCACAAAAAAATCCCAATATTCTTTAAAAAAAAAAAAGAATAAATGACTTCTGTATCTTCTCTGTCCTTTTCTTGGTGTGTGCTTTTTCTTTACACAGGTAGTATCATGCTCTAGATTTTAGTCTGTTTCCTAACTAGTATTCTGCTCAATACTATGGTTTTAGAATCTAGATAGGTTCCTGTCTGTAAATCTAGTTCATCAACTCTGCGTGCTGAATTGTGTTCCAGATAGCCATACACTTCTAGGGATGGCCACCTGGTTTGCCCTACCTCTCTAACTGCATAAATATTTCTGCAGTGAATATCCTTGCATGTGTCCTTTTATAGACCTGTGTGAGAATTTTCTGGGATCTATGCCCAGAAGTGGGATTGCTGGGTTGTGAGAAATATATTAATATATATTTAGTTTCACTAATTCCTGCCCGTTTTAATTAATTTTTCCAAAACCGATTGCCAAGCATTGTTCTAGGTGCTGGGGACACAGGAGTGGACAATAGACCAAAACCATGTTCTCATGGTTACATTCTGCTACAGGGAGGTGATAAATCAAAACTAATGGACCCAGAGAATATTATGCTAAGTGAAATAAGTCAGACTGAGAAAGACGAATATCATATGATCTCACTTATGTGTGGAATCTAAAGAACAGAATAAAGGAACAAACAAAACAGAAATAGACTCAGAGACATAAAGAAAAAACTGATGGTTGCTAGATGGAAGGGTGTGGGGACGGGGGAAAAGGTGAAGGGTTTAGAAAGCACAAATTGGTAGTCACAATATAGTCACGGGGATATGAAATACAGCATGGGGAATATAATCAATAATGTAAAGATTATGTAGGGTGTCAGATGGGTACTGGACTTATCAGGGGGATCATTTCATAGACTGTGTAGATGCCTGACCACTGCGTTATACAGCTGAAGCTGAAGTAGAATAATATTGAAATACTGAATGTCAACTATAATATATATATATGTGTGTGTATATATATGTATATATGTATATATATATATATATATATCTCACAGGATGTAAAATATAGCATAGGGAATACAGTCAATGGTATTGTAACAGCTATATAAGATATCAGAGGGGTAGTAGATTGCGGGGGTTATCACTTTGTGAGGGGTGTAAATATTTAACTATTACACTGTTTTGTACACCTGAAACGAATAAAAATGTATTAAAAAGGTAAACCTAAATGGTTGTGGCAGATCATGCCGAGTGCTATGGAGAAAAAAAATGCTGAGGAGGGGATAGGGAGAACTGAGCGTGGGCTGGGGCTGGGCTGCATTTTTAAATAGAATGATCAGGGAAGATCTCACTGAGAT
This sequence comes from Rhinolophus hipposideros, assembly GCF_964194185.1. Classification (NCBI taxonomy): domain Eukaryota; kingdom Metazoa; phylum Chordata; class Mammalia; order Chiroptera; family Rhinolophidae; genus Rhinolophus; species Rhinolophus hipposideros. Next base: position 21,476,133 of record NC_138055.1, on the reverse strand, counting down.
GACATTTGAGCAAAGACCTGAATGAGACATCTGAATATTTGGGGAAAGGACATTTCAACTGGGGGATTAGCACATCCAAAGATCCTGTGGTTTTAAAACTTTGAAATTTAAGTAATCAAAAATAGATTAACTTACAATTTATCAAAATACATTTAAGCTTTTCAGTTAGAAGTTAACATGTATTCTCTTTACTTTTAATTGACTATTGTATGTACACACCCTTGGTTTCTTAACCTACGTAACCAATCTTGGTTCTTTCATAAAATTTAGCTGGGTGTATGAATATTTGATAACACCCTACTTCTCAATTAACTAGAACCCTCAAATTTAAAGCCTTGAATTGTCAGATTATTTTGATGGTGGCCATCTTTGATGAAAATGAGTCACATGACAAAGCAATAAACTCATATTAGGGATTTAGTTAAAAACAAAGCAAAACAAACTTCTGGAGATATCTGATGTTGTCAAGATTCAGTCTGTGTTTTCATTCTATACCAATTACTCTTTTCTGCAGTGGGGATTTGTGAGCCGTGCCAAGGTCCCGCAAAGAAGGGCTCAGTTATAGTCAGGACGTACTAGGGTTGGAAAGGTTAAAGGCACATTTTTGAAATACAGAGGGCCCTTGTCATTCTTGAGGGCAGTCTCCTTGAGGCCTTCTGAAATTCCCCAGTTCCTGTTACTGACATGTTTATACAGGCTCCTGGCTTACACCTGAATCACATGTTTTGTGGAGAGGCATGCGTTTCCTGTGCATAGCCTTACTTGGTGACTTTTTCTTTTTTAAACAAAGAAACACAGTTATACAGTTTAATTTTGAAAGATTAAGAGCAGAGGTCGAGAAAACCAAATTGAGATAAGAATACTGTGCTTGAACTGTTACTAGCCAAGTGGTTTCTTCCCTGCTGGATCTTATGTGAAATAAGTAACTATGTCGAGGACGCAGCCACATTAAGAATGCTGAGTCCTCGAACGTTAAGGACCTATTGCAATCTCTGTGAAGTTTATGGCGCTATACGTGTTTAAGATTTTAGGCCATACTTTCGGTCATTGAGTTATGTGATTAATGTTTATAATACTTACAGGTGCGTTTTAATCAAGTGATGTGTATTTTGGAGCAGATGCTGTTTTCTCAAGCTTTTAAAGTTTAACTGTGAACATAGGATGCACAATTGTTGAATTTTGATGGTTATGAATTTTAGATCAAATATTTTATAGAAAATATTTAGACTACTTGCATTATAATTACATTGCCTTTTAAAAGCATGTTACCATCTTCGGGTATGTTGAAAGCATTATAATGTCCTTTGTATATAGAGAGATGTATGGAAATGTTGTTCTTTACCGTTCCCCATAACCCTGCCTCGTTTAATTAATGGCCTGATTAAAAATAAAATCATACTTGAATGATATTAAATAGGAGTTGGAAATACTGTTTTTCATTAAAGTGCCCATAGGACATACCTTAATAATAGGGTAGATATATGAGACTCCAAAGGAATATAATGCAATCTATTATGCATTATGATGTTTAAATTATTATGAGATTCTTTTTTGAGTATTACATGATTAAATCTGTATGGCTACCCTATTTGGAGATAATTCTTTAGTTTTTCAACTATAAGGAAACCATGGGAACCCATACTATTTTATATGAAGTACTAAAACCACAGGGTACATAAATTATGCTACTAAAAATATTCTTTTGTTCAATATATTTTAAAACTTAAAGTGCTTTAAAAATGAGAATCTTAAAAACAATTCCAAAAAAATAAAAAAGATTCCTGTGTGAACATATTTAAAATATGGTCATATTAATTCTTTTAATGATTCAGCTACCAGTTACACAACAAATTGTAATGATTATAACGCTCTAACCATTGTCAGACTTTCTCATGAGATTACTTGTTTTGAGAGCTACAGATGTTAACCACAGAAATTAGAATATAAAATTTTCATCAGTTGACTATAAAACATATTCATATTTTTCTCCATCTAGGTACCATTTACATCTACACCATTTGCAGAAAACTGATGATTATTGGTCAGTCTTCCAAGGTATGAAATTTACTGACAGAAATATCTTCCCCTGTATTTCCTGTTTTTCTTAAGACTTTTGTTAGCATTGAATACTAGCAAAGAAAATTTAGTGATTATATAACAAAATTTAGTGACTATATATATAACAAGTTTTCAATTTTTAGTTTAACATGATCATATGTAAACATACAGGCAATAAAGTATTAATGAAAAGAAAGCACTCTTAAAATTAATAAATATTCTCCACTGTCCCTTGGTCTCTCAGATTAGTCATAACTTGTAAGCTTGATACTGACTATCCATCTGGTAACTGTATCTTGAGATAGGGTGACCATCCATTCTGGCTTGCCCAGGAAGGTCCCGGTTTATACCTCTTGTCTGGTATTATTAGTAGTGCCTGCTTTCACTCTCACAAGTGTCCTGGTTTGAATGATAAACTATGGTTACCCTATTTATGTGATACCTATGGAACTTGGACTTCATTTTGCTTGAAGAGGTTGAACTTCACTTACGACCTACATGCTTGCTAGTAGTTAGGTGAATGAATACCTAAACTCTGTCCCAGTCACAAGCTGAGGGTAAGGGGACTTTATTTTATAATAAGATTCCCACTGACCAGTACTTACTGCTCAGTTTTAGCTTGAGGGAATGGCTGACACTTCTCTATAATGCTGGTAGCACTTTAATCTCTAGGAGACATTTTTTTCGCTGTATTTATTGTCCAGACTTTGGAATGTAGGTCAAGAAGGGCGAGTATAGCCATACTTAAGTTGTTGCTGCCATCTGAAACATTACTACTTTATTTTTCTTTATCACATGCAGTATTCTTACCCTGAATAGTGTAACCTTCAGGACAGATGCATTTTTTTTTCTTATTTTCTCAAAACATAGCCAAGTATCTTGAAAGTTACCAACACTTAAAAATGGAAGCAAAGAGATTTGCATGCTTAATTTATAACATTAATTATGTGCTCTCTCTCTGTTTTGTTTCTTGAATTTAAAAGCTGTGTTACTGACGGTGACTTGAACAAATCTGTGCCAGCTTTTGGCATGAGAATTAAAATGAGGGGAGACTGTCCCACGTATAATATAAACTTGGCATACAGAATATTCCAGTGATTCTACATGCAGTTACAGATGATTTCCTAAAAAGAATTTGCAAATTCCTATTGCCCTTGCTGTAGCAACAAATACTGCTTCACAGAATCATAATAATTTGGTTTGCTATAGTGTTTATGTGCCAAAGCTTTGTAGGGCAGAGATGTATGTGCCAAAATGTAACTGTTTGTGTTTGTACATGTTAATGCTGAGAGAATTTTAATGTGATAGTCATTTAAAAATAATTTTATATTTATACCCTATATAAGATTTCTCTGCTCATAGAACTTGAATTTCTCTCTGACAAAATAAGAGCTGAAGGAGAATAGTTCTATGGTCTCGGTCGTGTGGGATGGTGGTGAGGGGAGTAAGGGATACAAGAATTTTGAGGGGGTGAGCGGTTGTACAGTTGGCATTTGAAGAGTGGGATGAAATTCTTTCAGTTTGTTTAATATAATAAGTTCAAAGGAAATTAGTAATTTTCGCCCAGAAATTTCTAAATCTTCAGCTAGTGAATTGACACATCTGTGTCCTTCTGGGTCTGAGGGACCCTGATTCTGTAGCTACTTTAGAGTTCTCTTCTAGTCTAGCATGAGACAGAAAGAGAAATAGGGACGAGATCCTCAGGCTTTTCTTGGAGTCATCCCAGAGCAATACAAACCCTTATTCTTATAAGATCCAAGCATTATGGCTACGTTTGTTATTATTATTGAATCCCTACTATGCGTTAGGCATTGTGTGAAGGGCTTTGCATTAAAGTCTTATGAGGTGGGCACTACCATCATCATCATCATCATCGTCATCATTTGTTGGATGAATGCCTACCGTTTATCAGGTAGGCTTCTCAGCACTTTCATATGTTATCTCATCTAGTCCTCACACCACCACTCTGAGAAAGGTACTGGTATGACCTTCATCTATAGCTGAGGACGCTAAGGCTCAGAAAAGTTTATTTGCTCAATGTCACACATCTAGTTAGAAGTGTAGCTGAGGCCAGAGCCAATACATCACTGCGTTGCCCCACACCACCACTAGAACAATGCACGAATGTCGACTAAATTTAATCTTGTCGTGACTATTTTGGCTCACCTACTCAAATGGAGGAGCTGTGTGGGAGGGGTTAGTATTTTTTGACATGACTATTGCTGAAGACCATGACAGGCCAGGGGCTGTTTCCCAGATGGGAAACACTTCCTTTTGCTCTGAGGGAGGTGAGCAGCATAAGCTTAGGGAGTGGAGGGAGGGTAGATTTCTGAAATCTCTTTTCCTAAAGACATAGGACAACTTTGCTTTCGGTTATGGTATAACCTGTAGTTTCTTCTGAGGCATTTAAAACTGGAGTATAGTACTCAGCAAATATTAAAAAATACAGTAGAATCTATTCATTTGAAGAAAACGATTCCTGTTTCATTTACTATAAAACTGAAATGGTTTGTAAAGCCTGTGGCTTGAACAATGATTGTCCAATTATTCCACGTTCCATGACATAAACTTCAAATCAAACCTTTGAAATGCTGCTCAGTGTTGTTTCCCACAAAATCTGGTATAAATGATGCTGCACTGCCATCCTGTGGCTGAGCTGATTAACTGTGTGTGTAACCCCAGAACCATGTCCTCACTGGGCTCCTAAAATGTGGTTTTTCATAGTTGTTTTTTTTTTTTCTATGAAGAGAACAGTCCTGTTTAAATCCCATCATTTTTAAACATTAATAGAAATAGATCTGTCTTTTAGAGGCAAGAAAAAAAATGCTACAAATTAAGAATTATTTTTTGGAAATGGCTTTTCATTTTTAAAATCTGAATGATGGTTTTTCACAACCCTAAAAGGAATGATGTTTTTTTCAAAACCCTAAGAGGAATGATGGTGTTTTCCCCCTCCGAACTCCCCTTTGTTAAGGCTGCCCTGTGTAGTGGAAAGAATGCTGCTGCACTTGAAAATCTGAAGACCTGAATTCCAGTTCCAGCTCTGTCACTTATGAGCAGTTTAGCCTCTTGGAGTCAGACCAGGTTACTTTTAAGATCCCCTTCAGCACTAAAATCTGTGATTTATGGTCTTTTATGCTAAGTCTGAGGCCAAACCCAAATATAATGTGAACAACTGGTAACCGAAACTCTTTTTATTTTGAAATGTGAAATTTCTAATACCCAGGGGGGCTTTTTGGAAAGACATGTGAATTTAAAGTGGGGAAATTTATACCTGGCTTAATCCCCTACTCCTCAAACCACAACAATCCAAATGCAAAGATCCGTGATAGGATTTTTGTGCAGCAGATGTGAGAAAACTTGAGTTTTGATGACTCTTGCTTCCATATCAGTTCACGTTATGGCAAGGTTAGCACACAATGATGACAGCAGCAACAACAAAAACTGCAATAAAGCACCCCCGGCAGACTTAGTAGAGGTATAGTGTCTAGGAGCAGCGACTGAGAGGGTCATTGTACCGTGGTGTGGTCACATACTCTAACCGGACATGGGCAACCAGGAACGAAGCCATGGAGGACCAGCCGTGATGGGGAAGGAACGTGTAGTTCTGGGAGGTGGAGAAGTGCTCAGTGATCTTTATCCTGGACAGAGGGCAGGTGGCATCGGTGTTTTCAGATTCTTGGAAGGCTGTAGTTTGAAAGTGAGTTTTGAGTGGTTTGGTGCTGTTCCGGAAGATATGACTAGGCCTAATGCACAGGAGGTGTATCAAGATGGTTTACATTTCAGATTAAGAAAGTACATTTAGACTTGTCTTCTGATGCCACCTGGCATGTTCCTTGTTACTGGAGGTGGGATCGCTTGGGTAGGGAAGGTGTGGGACATCAGGTTGTAGTGCTGATGATGTTGGTGAGGGTGAAATTAGATTGGCTTTCAGCCCTTTTATTCTATGATGGTTTGAAATAGTTCCGCATTTGGCACCATGAACTGAAACTTTTAAATGCAGATCAGTTAGTCAACAAATATTTATTGCATGTCTACTACACACCAGATAATGTGCTAGGGGGCAGGGGCTACCTTGCTGAACAAGACAGACAAGGTCTGTTTCCTAAGTGAACTTACATTCTAGCGAGATGAGCTTACATTCCAGTGGGTAGCAAAGAATATTGCCATTCTGTGTCAAGCCCTGCTCTTTTTTCCTCTGGATTCAAAACTGACTAGACTATGGGGAATTCTGCCCTTTCAGGCTTTTTCTTTCCCTTAGATGTCCACTGAACTGCTTGCACACGTGTTATATACACTGTCCTTGAAGGCTCCAAAGTTGGTAATAGGGTCTGAATATTACCAGTGTGTTATCTATTTTTGCTATTAAATACTTTGTCAGTCTAGTAGGTTTGCTTAATATATATGCATCTCCTGGACCTTTTTGTTGATTTGCCTTTTCAAGGTGGACTTGACTACTGTACATACACTTTTCCTTAATTAATTCCTCAATTGTTGGAGGCCAAATTTGTTACTGGAAGAGGGACTTTATTCTGTTGTTCAAATTTATTATCATTATTTTCTTGAGAATCTAGAATATTCGTTAGCTCTCCCTTGGTTGGTTCTGTTAGCTTTAGGGTTGTTCAGTGAATTCATTGAATAGCACTTGGGAATATCTGTTATGTACCTGGCACTATTCTAGGTGATGTAAAAACGAATAAGGCGCTGTTCCTATTTTCAAACAGATCATAGTTTAGTTTGGAATCACACATGTGAGCATGTTAATGTTATTGGATGTGACATACGATATATGTGTACATAAAATATGTGTAAATCAGACACACACACACGTAACACAATTACAGCAGAGACAGAAATGAGGCAATGGTCATTTCTCTCTAGTGACGTTAGGAAACACTTCTTTTCAACAGCTCTTCCCGGTATTCTCCCTCCTCCTCCTGCTCTTGCTGTTCCTCTCCCTTCTCCTGCTTCCCCTCCCTCCTTCATTGTCATTACCAAAGCTAACACTTACGATGTGTACTATGTTCCAAGCATTTAGAGTATGTTAGCTCATTTGGTCATCCAACAATCCTTTAAGGTAATTACTGTTACACCTGTTTTGCAGATAAAGAACCTGAGGCACATGAAGTTTAAGTAAACTGTCCAAGGTAACACTACTAGTAGTGGAGATAGGGTTTCATCTCGGTCCTGTAGGGCAGGTGAAGGAGTGAACACAGTGAGCAAAGACACACATATTTGGACCTAAGGCGTGTTTTGTGCCATGGAAAGCATTTTGGACCAGCTTTAAGTATACGATGCAAGATCAAGAGTAACGGAGAGTGGGGGTAGGCAGGGACTGTCTTTGCATGCTGTGTATAAGGCTTGTACTTTGTCATATAGGTAACAGAGAGCCACTGAAGTGTTTTAAGCACAAGAGTGCACAACCCAATTTGCATATTAAAGGGTAACTCTGGTGGAGGTAAGGGCGGTGTATAAGGAAGGGGGTGTGTAAGAAGAAGGGCAATGGTGAGATAAAGACAGGGAGACAAGTGAGGAAGTACTCAGCAATTCAGGGAGACCTAAGAGGACCTGCTTGATTAAGGCTAATATTTCCATGGACAGAATTTAGAAATGGATATTCTGAGACATTTAGCTGACAGATTCTTATTTTCATCCCAGTAATATTTTTTATAAAAATATGTGGAGCACAGACCAAATTTCTTCTTACAGTCAGTCAAATGAAGAACAACATAATCTAATTACCGTTTGAGCTTTTGGACTATATTTGAAGAAAGGAAAAAAATCTGAAAATATTAACTGAAGAATATATATGTATAGTCAAATAGTGTTTCCCAATGTAGGGTTTGTGGGAAGAATATGTTTAAAAAGAATTATCAATGGATTGATAGGGAAAACTCATTCAGTTAAAATAGTTCAAGAGACTTTTACTTATATTCCTACAGATAGACCAATACAATGGTGACCCCTTTCTCCCCACCACTGGAAATAGGCACCATTTATGAAGTGCTCACAATGTGCCAAATGCCATCCTAGCATATCACGTAGATAACCACACTGCTGTGATGTGTCAAAATACCCATTTTACAGATGACAAAATTGAGGTCTGGAGAGGTGAAATGACACAGCTCCGAGTGATAAACTTAGGACTGAAACCCAGGTCTATTTGATTCCAATCTTGAACTGTTTCTACTAAGTATCACAGGCCGTAGACTGTAAGCCTTTTTCATTTTCCCTATCCTGCTATACCAGATTATTTTCAAAATCATGCATTGGTTCCAGGCCAGCTAATAACAGTTGTATTGTTGCAATTAGCTCCTAGACTGTCATTGACACTTGATATTATATATGTTAGTAAAAATGAGCTGAGTTCATGGCACTTCAGGAGCTAAGAAGGAAGACATTTTAAAGTGGTTAACTTGAGATTGAGTTCTCTAAATTATTCTTTTACTTTTCAAATACTTGTTTTTTTTGACTCATATTATTTATGGTGTTTTTGGTTTAAGTAGTCAGCAACTTGTGCTCACAACTTATGACCTGACTATATTAAATACAAATAATAATTATTAGCTTAAAATGAAAATGCATTCAGTTGTGCCCTTTCTTTCTCAGGCCTTGGAATTTCTCCTGTGGGCCAGTATATGTATGGAGTCCTCGGTTCCACTCCTGTCTGTCAGGTATTTGACGTGGAGAGCTACTCTTTATACTGCTGTCTGCCAGTGCTACTATGACTGCCAAGCTGGTATTCATGGGGAGGTATGCGACTTTTTAATTCTGAGGATCCTAATATTTTAAAATACAACTTATGCAGCATTTTCTTCTTTAGATGCTCAGCAAGAAAATCACAAACAAACAAACAAACAAACCCCAAAGAATTGCAATGAAGCAAAGACAAAAGTCCTAGGCTTTATTTGCAGAAATTTGCTTGGCTTCTCTATTCTGCTGATTTCTTGCTCGGCTTTCTGCCCTCTCCTTTATTCTTTATTCACTTCTACCATCTCTCCTGCTTTTCTGAGTAAGATTTCTGTTATCTTTTCTTCCTCATCGTATTTTTGTATGCAAGTTACTTTCCTTCCCTGTTTACTTTTATATTCCATTCACCTACCATTCCAGCTATCATTTTATTTAATTTATCTATTTATTTGTTTGTTTATTTATTTATCTTCATCTATTTCTTGTTTGTTTGTTTTTTTTCTCTTTTCCTGTATACCTTTTTGACTGAATACTTGGAATATAACTTAACTACTGGTTGGGGCTTCTATTGTCCTAGCCAGTACCCCTATGCAAATGAAAAAATGCACATCTCTACAGCACATGGTTCTTGCTTTGTCAGTGGATGGGGCCTTGGTGAGAATGAAAATAGGCACCCCTTTCTTTGAGCCAACACATACCGGCACCAGTGTGCATGGCTTGTCGAGTGCAGTGTGGGCTGGATTTCAGCTCTCACTCAACCACTTGGCTGAAAGTCTTGTGCAGGACAGAGCCTTCACAGCTGTACAAATCCCTGTTCATATCCTGTTCACAACCATAAATAAATCATCTAGCCAGTTAATGGCTCCTTTACATTTAGTTTTTCCTGCCTAAACTAATTCTGAAGGGTTGGATGGTAGTGGCCCAGAAGCAGGTGAATAGCCTAATACAGCCCTTGTGGGATACATTTTCTAGCCTAGGATACATTCCAGAAATTACTCACCATGTATGTATAGTTAACTGTAGTGTGTTCGTGGTGGCATAGTTCTATAGCTATTCAAATTATCAGGGGATGGAACGTTTACATAGTGTTGACCACTTGATTCCAATGGAATTCTTTCTTACAGAAAAATTTAACACTTCATGTATGTTTTTATTGTGGTCTAGAAGCATCGTCATTAAAATTGTAAATTATAGACGCACTATTTCAAAGATAAAATAAATTACGTGACTTGAACTCTTTTTGTTATTATCTCTATAGAGTTATAATAATGGTGATCTGATTAAATAAACAAGCCTTCCTCCTTTCTTCCTTTCCTCCGAAATGAATAAATACTTCCTATATGGTGGGTTCTAGAGATACAAAAACGAATAAGACCCTATAAGGACCTCACAATTTAGTGGGCAATGTGAACGTTTGAATAGATAATACAGTGTGTTTTGGTAGGAAGGTTAGGATTCAAGAAGAACACTGAGGAGGATATGTGAGTGTGTGTGTGTGTGTGTGTGTGTGTGTGTGTGTGTGTTGTGTGCAATGCCAGAGATGTGATAATATATGAAGCTACTGTCTAACCTAGATTTTGGCTTTCCTTACTTTTAAAATGTCTTAATTCATAAAGTTAGCATATCTGACAGTGTATTAACTTTAGATCCACAGAATTTAGTAGTGCTTATAGGAAGTGATAGATTTGATAGCTACTGTGGTATAGAGTCAGCATCAGCCTAGAGTTTAATTCACCAATTAAATGTCTGGGAGAATAAAACATGCTGTCTTGATACATTTTTAATCACTATGCTCTTACTTATTATGAGTTAAATTTATTTTAATTGCATCTAGGCATTTGCTCGGCGTGCTTTAGCTAAAATTGATGAGTTAAGGCAACTGGAATTAATGGGATCCTCACAATCACAGGAAGAATCCAGAGGATATTATAGAGAGGCCACAATAAAGGTATAAAAATTTCATGAAATGAAAGAAATGGACTGCATTCTACAGTTGAAGAGCTTGCTGTTAGTAGTGGGGAAGCGCGTCCCACTGTTACTTCATATATAATTCTTCTTTTTGAGGCAGATGGCGCTGATGATCTTCAAACGAGGAGTATTTGAGTCTAGAAGAAAAAACAAAAATTTGTTTAGACCCAAGATAAGAATTAACCTAAGGGAAGTACAAACTGTAAGTCTAAGACTGTCTTCTCTGTTTCAGACTCATTTTTGGTGTATTTGTATTATACCTCTGAATCTTTTAAGCCTTGTCATTAAATATTAAACCTTGCAACCCTGTTCTCTGCACCAGTGGCAAATAGAGAGAAGAATGCCTTCCCAATTTGGACACGACCTCACTTCATCCCTTTCTCAAAGCTTTTTGTACCTTCGCACAATCCCAGTTTTGTAGCTTTAAAGGACAAGAGGCCGAAGAAGAGCCTGGGAAAGGTGCCAACGCACGGTGCCAACGCACAACCTCTGAGTGGTTCCACAGAGGCCTTTGTTTTGACAGCTTAGTGTTAGTTTAGAAGTCTTTGAGGTTGGAGAGAAGGTGGAGGCACCTTTTCTCATCCACTTCAGGTTTCCACTTTGGGAGTGTTTAGGAACTAGGTCATAGTGTAGCAACAAACAACCCCCATATCTCCGTGGCTTAAAACTAACTATCTCCCACTGGAGTCAAGTTATTACAGTTATCAGGCGGCTCTGCTCATGACCTCTGTTCAGGGCCAGTTGATAAACAGGCTTCACTTCAAAAATTGCTGGTGGTTCTGTCAGAGGGGATGTCAGAGAGCTTTGGCGGGTCTCACACAGGCAGGAATACCCAGCGTGGGAGTGACAGCAGTCTCTCCTCCCATGTTAAACCTCATCACAGGACCCCTTCCAGCCACAAAGGCAGACAGCAGTAAGGGCTATCGCAGGAGGCGCCCGGGACCTAGTTATGCCTTGTGGGGTCCTCTGCCTCTCCTCCCTTGTGCCCTTTTCCTTCTTCCACCGTCTTCCCCGTTACCTTTCTGAATATCAGTATTCCTTAAGGCCGGGTCTATATTTCTTCAAAGCTTTCCCTGACTGTTGTAGATGGTCATAAACTCTCTTCTGTAAGCTTCTTTGTGGAGACTGAAAAGGAAAGTGAGGGGGAAGAAGAGCAGTTTCTAACAGAAGAATAGTAGAATCTCAGAACCTGGAAGGGATTGTAGAAATCACGTGCTTCAGTCCTTTTCTAAGATGAGGAAAGTAAAGCCCAGAGTATTTAAATTACTGGCTCAAGGTCACAAAGGCGGCTGCTGGAAGCACTGGGACCAGAACCTGGGTCTCTGGTCCAGTGTTTTCTCACTATTGCAGTGACTGCTGTTCTCTGGTTCTTAACAACATTTAGAAGTAATTCTTTTCTTAAATTTTAAGTAAATCATAATACTTAAATTCAGGTATTATTTGGACATGGTAGCTTTTTATTGCTACTTCGTGTGACTAGGAAATATTGACCACTGAGCCCAGAAGTACATTTCATACAGCCCTTTTAAATCATATCCTTTACCATCCAACGGTGTACAATTGGTGGGGTGGTAATGTGCCGAATTATAGTGATTCCACGAATGAGCTGTTGAACTGCCTTCACCTGGTGCTGTTAACTAGTAATGCTGTAGTGTTTGTAAGAAAGCAGGGGACAAGTCTTTTTTTCTCGTTAACATTTTTTTCTCTAAGCAAACCAAATTTAAGTATTGAAAGCTGTGAGGTTGTCATTAATGAGCATATTGTTAGGACTTGATTTATAATCATCCTGGTATAAAAATTAAATATATTTTCAAAGAAAAATGTTTAAAATTCCAGATAGCATTACATTAAAAAACATTAATTTCTAGTTTCTTATAAGATCATTATTATATGGAAATTATATGGTATATCTTTTTAGGAAAAAATTATAATTGTTTAGTGGGTCGTTTTGACAGAGAATAGTCAACATACCCTTTTTATAAAGTCATAGTATATTACTTTGACATATTTTGCAGAATGTCCTGCTTTATATGTATGAAATAATTCTATTATATTTCCTATAAAAGAAAGTAATTTTAATATGTATTAAATCTATTTTATAAAACATTTTTGAGTGTGTAAGTCAGTTAGTTGTTAACTCAAAGTAAATCATTTTGACTTTCAAAGGATTCTTTTACTAATTCAGACTCCTAATGATTGACTGTTTAGTGATTCATGCAATAAATATTTTTAAAGTACCTGCTATGTGAACAAGATGGACAGAGGTTACATTCCAGTGAAGAAATTACATAATAAATAAATAAAATAATTAAAGCTTGTCATAAGTATTAAGGAAGAAATAAGGGTAGTAATGAGTTACATGTAAAACCCTTAGAATGATCCTGGCACATAGTAAGTCCTGGGTATTAGCTATTGCTATTATTTATTTTTCATTCATTCATTCTATAGCCATATACTGAACACTTATTGTTTCCACTGTGGTGGAATATAGAAAAGACTAAATTGCAGTTCTGTCTTTTTGAATGATTTCAGGATAATGCTCAGGATTTGACTATAGAGAGCAAAAGGGGAGAAAACATTCTATGTAAAGGATTAGAGCATGATCGTAGCTTGCAAGCAGGAGTAAGCAAAGTTTATTGGGGGACAGTGAGAAACTGAGCTTGACTGGGGTACGTATACTATGTTGGGGAATTAACAGAATGCATCTTATAGAGTAGATATTATAGAAACCACAGGATTTAGAAGTGGAACAGACTGCATGGTTTGCGTCATTCAGCTTCTCATCTATCCTTACATTTAAAATGGTCTTATATGCACTATGCAATACATGAACCAGAATTTGTCTAGTATTTTTGTTACTGTTATTTTAGTTGTTTCCAATTCTTTGCTATAATTAATGTTGATGTAATCAACATCTTAAATTATATTTTTCAATCTTTTATTAGTTGTGGATAAACTTCCAGGTGTAGGATTTAAATTAAAGGATACACTTTTATTTCTCTTGATGTATATTGCCGAATTAATTTCCAAAATATGTTCTTAAAGGTGACAACCAATTAGTATGTACCAATTTTGCTAGAAGCAATGATCGTTTTGATACTATGATTTCTTTACTTTTTTATAATTCAGTTTTCATAAAATGGCTTGTTTTATCTTTATTTTTTGGATTAAACTTTCCCTTATATTTGTGTTTACTCTGTTTCTTTTTTTTGGTAAATTATCTTTCAGTCTTGAACATTTATCTATTAGAGATTTTAATTTTTAAAATATACTTGAATAAGCTCATTGTTTTTATAGACATTAATATTTTCCTTGTCGTGCTTGATAGCAATCCATTTTTTAAATTGCTTGGGCTTTAAATCTTTTTTATAGCTCTTTTAAATATTTATATTTTAAAATCCTTTATTTGGTATTCATCTATAGCTTTGATAAATATTCTGTTCCACTTTTTGCTAGTTTTCCTATGATATTTAAAAAAAGTGTACTGTAATCTATTTGAGTTTTATCCCTGCTTTTGTTTTTTTGTCTCTCTGACTTTGCCCTAAGAACAGGAAAGGAATCATGGGGAATATGATGGGTATGTTCTAACTGGACATGGATTCTAGAAAAGCCAACTAGAGCTACCTTTCTTATTTTCTTGTAACCTAAATACCGAGAGCCAGTAATTTGTTGGAGAGAATAAAGTGTGGAGGCAAGTGATCTGAAGGAGGTGAAATCATTCTGGGACAGTTCAAAGCAGAGGGCCTGGGAATGCACACAGGGCTTTTAACAGTTACTAGTTTATTCGTATACCGCTGGTCAACTCTTCCTCAGTTACCTAGCATAAAACCAGTTATTTATATAAAATATTGTCTCACATTTGGGTTTGAGGACCTTTTGCATTAGAATTTTCTACGGTGCTTATTAAAAATGTCCCACTCAGACCCACTGGATCTCTGGAGATGTGGTCTGTGAATCTGAAAAGCACTCCTGAAAGATTCTTAAACAACCAAAGTTTTAGTATCAGTTCTTCAAGGGTGTAATTTGGATACCACAAAGCCTATGGAGACTGATGCTGCCCTAACAGGATAGTATTGAACAGCCTTTTTATATTGCCTTGGAAAAAACACAAAGAAATACCAAAGTCTTTGATATAATGGCAGCATGACAGGAACTTTAATGGAGTCTGGAATAACACCTCAAAAAAATGAAAATCATAAAAGCAGCCATCTCATTGATAGGCTAACCACTCTTTCTTTTAACATTGATTAAGCATGTCTTACTTATCTTTGCCATGTAATATCAGATATTATAGAACTTTTAAAAAATGGACTGTATTTTTTTGTTGTTTTGAATTCTAGTTGCCATGGCCACGTACTGTCACAGAACGGTTGTTGGATGAGATGTTTGATAGCACTGCATCCCAGTTTCTGGCTGTCTTGGAAGCTCTTTCTGATTCAAATAGACGAACACTACAAACTGGACCTGTTGTTACAGATGAAGTAGAAGTTCGTGATGTTGTCTCAGAACTGTTTATAGCAGGAAAAGAACTTTTGATAAGTAAATAACTTGTTGAGATACATAATATTGTATTGTAGAACAGGAGTAAGATAAGTTTTTGTGTGGTAGTCCATCCATAAACTCATATCCAATTTTTATTGATTTTGAATTGAGAAAACTTGCTAAATTCAATTGATAATTTAAATAATTTATTAGTAGATTTCCTTTTGGATTTTTTATGTATACAATCATCTGTAAATAATGACAATTATATTTCTTTCTAATTCTTAAAAGTTTTTATTTCTTTTTTTTTTACATTTCTTGGCTTATTGCACTGAATATGATCTCCAGTAAAACATGGAATGGAAGTGGTGAGAGCAGATATCCTTGTCTCATTTATGATCTCTAATGGAAAGCTTTCAACACTTACCACTAATTTTGATATTTGCTAAAGGATTTTTTTTTAGATACTCTTTTACAGACTAAGGAGTTTGGTTTTATTCTTGTTTTGCTAATAGTTTTATTTGTTTGTTTTAAACCGTGAGTAGTTGAATTTCATCAAAAGCTTTTTCTGGATTTAATGAGATTTATTGAGTTGATCAAGGGCTTTTCTCTTTTATTTCTGATAATATGGTAAATTACATTGATAATTTATCTAATTTTTAATCACCATGTATTTTGGGAATAAACCTAATGTAGAGGTGAGGATGATCCTTTTGATATGTTGGATTTTTTTTTTTTTTTTTGCTAATGTTTAATATTTCTGCCTCTGTTCATGAGCAAGATTTTCCTTTCTTGTAATGTCCTTTTTAGGTTTTACTATCAAGGTCATGTTGGCCTCCTAAAAAGAGTTAAGATGTACACCCTCTTCCTCTATTACCTGGAACAATTTGTGTCAGATTGGTGTCAGTTTTTTCTAAATGTTTGGTTGACTTTACTGGTTAAGCCATTTGGACCTAATTTTCTTTGTGGAAAGATTTTTAACTCTGGATTAAATTTCTTTCATAGACATAAAATGATTTAGGCTTTCTTTTCATTAAAAAAATCTTCTATCTGTTTGATAAATTGCACTTTCTTTGACGATTTTTGTTTTTATCTAATATTTTCAAATTTTAATTAAATTTTTAATATCTCATTACGATCTTTTTAACATCTATAAGATCTGCAGTGGAGTCCCCTTTTTCTTTCCTGATAGTTGTCATTTTGTCTTTTCTCTCATTTCACTGGTTGCACTAGGAGTTTACAATTTCATTAGTCTTTTTAAGGAATATTTGACTTTGTTCAACATCTCTATTGTATATTTGTTTTACATGTTTTTTTGTGTTTTTCTTATTTCCTTTAATTTATTTTTCTTGGCTTTATTTTGCTGATTTAAGAAAAATGATTGACTTGGAGGTTTAGATCATCGATTTTCAGGATTTACCCTTATTTAATATATACATATATATAAAGACACTTCTCTCTAAATGTAGCTATGTACCTGAAATTTTGCTTTATCTTACCACATTACCATTTAGTTAAGAATATTTTTTAATTCCCATTATGACTTCTTCTGTGCTATATGGGTCATGCATGAGTCAAAACATACAGAAACTTTCTAATTATTTTTTTATTGCTAATTTCCAGCTTAATTATATAGTGGTCATAAACATGTTCTGTATTATTTGAAATTATTGAAACTTGTTGAGATGTTTTTATAACCTAATTTGTGGTCAGTTTTGGTAAATAGCCTGTATGTATTTGAAAAGATTATGCATTCTTTGTTGTTGGGTACATTGCTTTATATATATAGTTTGTAAATAATGTAGTTAAATTTTCTTTATTCCTACTATTTTTTTGGCCTATTTATTTTGATGAGAGAGATGTGTTAACATCATCTGCTATGCATTTCTGTTGGTGTGGAATTTTGTTACAACATAGTGTATGCGTATATTTTACTTTAGCCCATATTGCTTTCCAAAGTGATTTTTTCTAAGTAAATTTTTACACTCCCATCAGCATTATATATGAGTTCTAATTGCTCCAGATTCTGATATTTAGATTTGTGTCTTTTTTATTTTGTCCATTGTTGTGTGAATTCAGTAGTATTCCATTATGGAATACATTTGTGTTTCTCTGATAACTGCTGAAGTTGAGCACCTTTTCATACATTTCTTTACCATTTGGATACCCTGTTATGAAGTGTAGGTTCAG